>NW_006921639.1:12876762-12894208 GCF_000298275.1 Orycteropus afer afer | reverse complement strand
GGGTTTGAACCGCCAGCCGTCTGGTTAGCAGGCAAGTGTCTTAGCCACTATGATACCAGAGCTCCCAGTGACCCTATAGGACAGAGTAAAACTGCCCCATTGAGTTTTCAAGGCTGTGAATCTTTACAAAACCATTGTGCCTCATCTTTTTCCCATGGAGCAGCTGGTGGGTTTGAATGCCGAACTTTTAGTTAGCAGCTGAATGTGTTAAACAAATAAACCGGCCCCCAGAAATACCAAAACCCAGTTTTAAATGATCCAGGTGGCTAAGAAAAAGGCAAGGTCTGAACTTGGATTAAGGTGATGCTCAATGATAATGTTCCCTATGTGTGCCTTACACCTTGCAGTCCTAAGTTACATCTATCGTCTTCTGGACTCCCAAAGCATTATTTTATTACTGCAATGAAAGTATTTGTCACTTCATGTTGTATACAAAGTTATTTGTGGACCTACTTATCTCTGCCAATAGCTTATGAGCTTGTTGACACCAACTATCATGTCTTAACTCATCTCTCTCTCTTCACAGCACTTAGCACACTATCTTCCCCACAGATAATTGTTGTTGTTATGTGCTTTCCAGTCGGACCCAACTCATAGCGACCCCAACTCATAGCAACCCCAACTCATAGCGACCCCTCCTTGGGTTTCCAAGGTGGTATCACTACAGAAGTAGATTACCCAACCTTCCTCCCAAGGAGTGGCTTATGGGAGAAAAAAAACAAAAAGAGCTCATGAATCAACTCTGTAGACTATTTGAATAAGAAGATAAAGCTTAAGAGAGCCTGGCTGACTCCTTATCGATAGCTCTTACAAATTTAAAACAAAAATTGGAAAGAATGAGGAGAGCGTTTCTGCCATTGCCAGACTAGCAGATTCTCCATTCCTGTCCCACACTGGGAACTACATCCACTGCTAAATTGACTCAGGAACAACACAGGCAGGTCCCTGAGCTAGGTCTGTACTCCTGTTGGCTCCCTCTTGCTGGGATAGCCCGAGAAGGCTAATAAATCACATGTCCACTGCAACAGAAACATCTGTTTTAAAAAGGCCACCTGTTTCAGAATGGAATTGAGGGGGAAATGACCTAAAAATAATTTACTCCTATTTCACCAAATAGGATTTCTGATCCATTTAAAATGCCCTTTATCCTCATTTCAGTATATTTCCGCTTCTTAAATCCATGCTGGCCTGGAAACAAATTCAGCAGCCAGTTTCGATAACAAAACTGTTGAGTCTGAAGAGACACTTTAACTTTCCGTTCACCATCAGATTTGGGTTTTATATTGTAACAGGGATTATGCTATGTCTCGTGAAGAGATAAAAAGGCTGACTTGAGAGACCCTTTGCAGCAACAATTACTCAGAAGCAGGAGAGAGAATACATCTGAAACTTAACCTTTCTCCCCACAGAACATTCAGTCAGCCATATTACATTTGTTGTCTGACGCTGTCGAGTTGGCCCCGACTCATAGGGACCAGATGTGCAACTTAACAAAACTGTGCCTGGTCCTGCCCCAGCCTCCCAATCCTTGCTCCAGCTGAGCCCATCATTGCAGCCACTGTGTCAATCCATCCTGTTGAGTGCCTTCCCCTTTTTTGCTGACCCTTTACTTTACCAAGCATGATATCCTTCTCCAGGGAATGGTCCCTTCAGACAATATGACCAAAGTAGGTGAGACAAAGTCTGGCCATTCTCGCTTCTAAGGAGCATTCCAGCTGCATGTCTTCCAGGACAGATTTGTTCATTCTTCTGGCAGTCCATGGTATTTTCACTATCTTTTCTAGCACTACAATACAAAGACATCAATTCTTCTGTCTTCCTTATTCATTGTCCAGCTCTCACATGCATATGAGGCAATTGCAAATACCATGGTTTGGGTCAGGCACACCTTAGTCTTCAAAGTGACATCTTTGCTCTTCAACACTTGAAAGAGGTCTTTTGCAGCATATTTGCCCAGTGCAATACATCATCTGATATCTTGACTGCTGCTTCCATTGCTGTTGATTGTGGAAACAAGTAATATGAAATCTTTGACAACCTTAATCTTTTCTCTATTTATTGTAATGCTGCTTATTGATTGATGGAATCATTGAGAAATTACCAGAAAATCTATACTTAATTTGTTTTAAATACTCTAGAAACTTATGATCACAAAATTTTGTTAAAAAATCTGATGAGGAGACAAAACGGAGGTGGCTACAGCTGTGTGGGCTTTGAAATTCCCCAGTATCCTTCCAGTTACATACAGAGCAATTTGGACTATAATTTTGAAAAGAACAAAATAGGAAGACATATACTATCTGAGCTCAAGACTTACTTACTATGAAGCTATAGTAATCTGAACAGTATGGTAGTGGTTTAAGGTTAGACAAACAGACAAATGAAACAAAAGACAGATCCAGAAACAGACTGCAAGTCTTTAGATTTTAGACAAGATAATTAAATGGGGAAGGATACTCTTTTCCATTAATAAACTAAACTGGGTATCTGTGTGAAAATATGAATCTCAACTCTTCCCAAACACCTTATATAAAAATTAACTAAAAATGAATCATAAACATATCTTGATTTTCAACTCACTGCATTGAATTGATTCCAACTTATAGTGACCCCTGTTGGGTTTACAAGGCTATAAATCTTTACAGAGGCAGACTGTCTCACTTTTCTTCTGCAGGGCAGCTGAGGGGTTTGAACCACTGACCTTTTGGTTAGCAGCCAAATGCCTTAACTGCTACACCTCATAACACCTTATGTCTTAATTGGGTGGTGCCTGTAGACATATATATTTGTCAATACTCACTGACCTGTGTATGCTTAAAATGATCACATTTTATTTTTGTAAATTATATCTCTGGTTTATTTTTAAAAACCCAAGGACAACCTCACCAAACTATGTGATAAAGCATTCTAATGTACTCCAGAACACCAGCAAGTGAGGTCACACCATCATTTATGAGAACAGTAGCAATGTTGGATATATGGAGGGAAATCAAAGGGACTTCTAATAGTCCTAGAGCCAGGGAACCCAGAAATTATGAATGGGAACTCATCCCAAAAAGAGTGAACGATTCAACTAGTGGATCTGAGAAAAATAGTTGAAGCTGGAAGGAACCTCACAGGTTTCCATATTTGAGTGAGTACAAAGGGACTACAAGATGTTCTGTGTTTGAGGGAGACACTTGGGGGCCAGGAGTGCATGGGAGGGAAGGACACAGGGAAGAGGTAACTATGGGGAGGAAGTGGCAGGAAAGCTGTTGCATTGTGGGAAATTGCAGTCAATGTCATGAGACAAAGTGTATGTGAACTGCTTATGGAAAGTGAATGTGCTCTGTAAACTGTCACCCAAATCAGAATAAAAATTAAAAGAAAACGATGGTCTGTGTTTGTTGCTTATCTGGTAGCTCACCTTGTAGAAGTGAAGCTTCATCCAGACCTGCAGCTCATCCAGCTCCTGCCATACCTCTTCAGTTGTCTGAGCTCTGGCTAAATGCATGTACAGCTCCAAGGTGAAGGGTGCAAGCTATGTCTGCAGGTTATTAGAACATTGGGGTTAGAGGTGCTGGAGACAGAAATGAGTGCCAGTTTGTACTCAAGGGTTCTTGTTGTCCTTGTGGGTTCTGGTTTTTCTCTACTCTTATCCACATCCATATTTCCTCTCCTATTGCTGGTCTGGCTGACCTATAGAGCTGCAACAACCTGCAGACTACTCCACTAGCTCCCTAAGCCTAATCCCTACAATAAATTCCTTATTCTATATTACTCATAGCAGCCCTAGTTCTCTGAACAACAAATTAGTACTAGAACTATTTCCAAAAGAAAAGAAACCTGGGAATGGATTCTCTGAATTTATTTTTGAGTTATCTGGAATTGATTCTCTAATTTGGGTTTATGATATGCAATGGCAAACAAGTTACTAAAATTATCACCTGAAGAAAAGTGTCTATAAAAGGCAGGGCCTGGTGCCCACATAGTTGCTACCACTGAACCCTTTAATGAAAGTAACATAAATGGGTTGGTTGCTTAATAAAAAGTGTGCAGTAGAACTTTAGGAAAGAAAATTATGACCTCAGGGCTTTAAATCCCCAGATTAAGGTCCAGGAAGGGATCAGAATGCAATGAGTTCCTTAGAAGACATTCTCATCTTCTCTAGCCATATGACCAAGATTTCTGAAAATAAATTTAGTGTCTAATCCTACAGGTAGCTGAATTACAATGCAAATGTGGTTCCTTCCCTCTCCGAGTCACTTATGTTAAAGCTAGGGCATTGACTGGAAAGGACTTTAGTCAAGACAGTAAGTGCTCAAAGGTAAACCTCTTATGACCTTATAACACTTTTCACCTTGACCCCTTCAGTCTGTTCCTATGCAGTTCTGGAATAGACTGCACCAGTGGCAAAAGTGACCTCCATGGGGGCTATGCATGCTTCCAAAGTAACAAATGGCAGGTGAGATATTAGAAGTAGAAAATGTAAATTCCTGGATGAGTGGGTGGGCAAGACAGTTTGATGACTTGGGTTTCCCTCTGGGATAACTCTGTCAGGTTGTACGAAGGCTGAAATTCTGATGCTGTTTCCTCTTGCAAAACCTGGTAGAGTTGGAGAACCTGCAGTTCTGGGTGCTTCGCCATGCCAGCAGAGGAAGCAGACTGATGACAATTTGTTCAAGTCTCACAGGGCTGGTGTTTAGCAATGACTTTCAGAATATAAGCAAAACAACTACTGCTTCACTGCTGCCTTCCAAAGTAAGTGCATAATTGCTCTTGCTGCTTGTGGTAATCTAGAACTATACAGGGAAGGTGTGGAGGAAAGGATTAACCCAGAGGGCTTGGAGTGCTCAAACCCTGCATATTCCAAAGAAAGTCCTAGCCCTTCACTGGCTGTTGAGAGATAACCTGAGTTCTTAGAATATCCTGTCTAACAAGAGTGTCTTTATATACCTGGGAACTTGGGTTAAGCCAGATGATTAAAGCTAACAATGTGATTTATGATTAACACCTGTTTTTGGTCCTCTGGGATCCTGGGTCATTCTGTATCAGTTTGTGGTGACTGAGTTCCTTTCTGTGGCCTTTAGCCTTGACTTCTTTGAAAAACAGCTTGAGAGATTTCCCCCCCTAAGCCCTGAGGAGTTGTTACCTTTGCCAGAGTTTTTTGGATAAACTACTTGGTGGACCTCCCAGAGGGTTGTTACTTTTGCCCAAGGAAGAAGCCAGACTCTTCCGGTAGAAAATATCACTGTTGTACAAGACATGAGTTGATTGACATCTCATGGACTTGTGACTCTCCCAGAATGATTTGCTGGACCACAAACTTGCAGAGGCTTGATTGATTTATTATTCAAATAGTAGCTTGAAAATCCACCCAACAGGATTGAGTGACTTGTGGTCCACCAAGGGGATTGGTTCTGCTGGGAGGGCCATACTTTGAAATTGACAAGGAGTTTGCTTATATAAGTAATCAAACTCACAGTGGTCTTTAGAGAGAGAAGGGAGGAGGGAACCCCTAAAAGAGGTATAATATGATCAAGGACATTGAAGACAGCAAGGAGCCCAGAAAGGGCCTAATGGTTGAGAGGGCCAGAAAGGGGTCCAGTGGCAAAGCCAGCAGTGATAGTAGAAAACTACTACTGGAAGAGCAACAACTAAGCAAGCTGCTACATTGGCTATATATAGGCTGGTCCAGTTAGCAGCAGATAGACTGACAGGAGGGAGGCCAAAGGCAGAGAGAGGCCTCACATGGCCAAGAGCGGACACGCACAGTTGAGAGGGTGTGCGTGACCAAGAGGGGCCTGTTTGAATGGCAAAGAGGCCTGTTAGCAGCAGACAGCAGCTGAGAGAGCTGTCCTGATTGAAAACTGTATTGCACTGAAGAAGGGAGGGATGTTTCTTCACTTCCAGGAAGCTTTCCTAAATCTTGCCTATGTGCTTCCTGATCCTGATTCTTATCTCTGAGGAATCTAGCTGAGTCCTGATGCTAAATTACAGTTGGCATCAGAAGTGGAATGAATTTGTTGCAGTGGCTCCTAACTCAAGGAAGCATGGGATTTGGGAAGGGAAAATGTTACTGGGCATGGATTGAGAAACTTTTGATTCTGGGATGATTATTTTGGTTGCTGCTATCTTCAATGGTCTAAAGGAAAGTAAGAGATGTTATGCTGAAGTGGTTGGTAGAAAGCTGCATCTGGAGTGGCTTGGGGCAAAAGTCTGGTAGGTTAAACAAGATGACTGACAGAAGGCTAGAAGTTTTTTGGTTTGACCCAGCCAGGAACCCATGGACATATGTATATTAATGGGTAAAATAATCAGGGGTCAGAAAAGAGAAGATGAAAGTGGAATGTTTTAAAAGGTTGTGTGTTTATCTTAATGTTCTATGAATATTTGTCTGACAGAAAGAATGTTTCCCCTGTTATAAAACAAACCTAAAAGTTTGATGGAAATGAATATTGGATATTGTAAAAAACAGAGCATGTAACTCTGCCCTTCAGGTAATACTTGACTGATATACAAGAAGAGAAAATAGTAAATGAGCTTTATACCAAAAGCCTGTGAGATCAGGAGATTAGCATTAGAGAGACAAATATATTGAACTTTGATTGCAAGTAAGTAGCATGGTGACTGAAGATTTGATTCACTGAAGGGCTACTTGGTGAACAATAAAGAGATAGTCCATGTGGGGCACAGCCTATGGAATCTGAAGGGTGTATTGGAATAAGACTTGTCAGTGCCCATCAGAGGAACCCCTTTCCAGGACTAGAAGTTAATGGGAGCCAGTGAGTAGATAACTTGGTATGCATAGTTTATGTGACCCTGAGTCCACAAGATGAGTGGAAGTAGGGGAAGTGTGGCAATGAAGAGATGAGCTGAGTTTGGACGTGTTCTTCTGGCACCTGGGTTGCAAGAGATGAGAGAAAAAGGGCTGATAGGTCTGAAATGCAGCTATAGCTACTTGTTGTCCCAGCCCCAGGTGAATGGGGATGAGGTGACCTAGCCCCAGGTAAGGGACTGGTAGCATAGTGCCTAAGGCACTTGACTGCTAACCAGAAGGCTGGCAGTTCAAACCCACCAGCCACTCCTCAGAAGGAAGGTTGGGCAATCTACTTCCATAGTGATACTGCCTCGGAAACCCAAGAAGGGGTCACTATGAATCGAGTCCAACTTGATGGCAAACAACAACAATACCCCCAGGTAAAGTGGGGATGAGATGACCCAGCTCTGGGTAAAGAGGGAAGAGGAGAGATCTTCTATGTTGCACAATTGGCATATGTACATACACATACCCACTGCCATCAAGTTGATTCTAACTCATAGTGACCCTCATTAGGGGTTCAAGGTGGTAAATCTTTATGAAAGTAGATAGTCCTATCTTCCTTCCGTGGAGTGGCTGATGGGTATGAACCACTAAGCTTCTGGTTAGCAGTCAAATGCCTTAGGCACTATGCCACCAGAACTTCTTAAAACTGGCGTAGGCAGCAGGATTTACTGTGATTTGGTGGCTTTCCCTGGACTGGACTTTGCTTATGGTCAGAATTCTAGCCAGAATAGAAGACTCTTCAGACCAAGGAACATGTTTTTTTCCTCAGAGTATGGGTTTGGTTGTTGTTGTTGTTATTGAGTGCTGTCAAGTCAGTTCTTATTTATAGCAACCCTATGTACAACAGAACAAAACACTGCCCAGTCCTGCACCAGCCTCACAATCATTGCCAGGCTTGAGCCCATTTCACAGCCCTGTGTTAGCCCATCTCATTGAGGGTCTTACCCTTTTGCACTCACCCTCTATTTTCCCAACCATGATATGCTTTTCCAGGGATTGGTCCCTTCCAACAACAAGACCAGAGAATGAGAGACAAAGACTGGCCATTCCTGCTTCTAAGAAGCATTCTAGCTGTACTTCCTCCAATACAGATTGGCTGGGCATTATCAACATTGACTGTCTAAAGCAGAAAGATGTAAAGACATGAAGTGGTTAGCTTATACACTTTCATGCTTACATTCAAAATGAGGACAGGAGAGGATCCCCCCTGAATATATTCCTCTCTTCCTGATGAGTCTGGGAAAAACGGGGTGGGGGAAGATGCTGAAACAACTATGATTTCAGCTGTGAATAAATAATTGCTAAACAAAGACAACTGGAAAACTGTAATTATAGAAGTTGTAACAGTGAAAGAGTGGATGAAGGGAGAGGCATGTGCTGGGCTAGACCAGTATAGTGCATACCATATGACCTGGCCCTGACGCAGAAGCAAATTCTAGGAAACAGTTCCACTTTCCCTAAGTTGACCTGGTATGAAGTCACTACGGTCCATCCCTTGTCAAACTCTTCCAAGACAACAGCAAACATGCTTCTGCTTCCAAGATGCAGCCATTCCTCTTATAACTGAAAACATACTAACCTTTTCCTCAAGAGAAGATATAAAGTCCCTTTATCCTTCTTTTGTTGATGTTTCATTCCTCTTCTAGCTGAGACACACTCCCAATCTGATACCTGTAACTTAAATACTGAGCTACAAGATTAACTACATTAACACATTTTATACTAGATTATATGGGAGCTCTGGTCGTGCAGTGTCTAAGGTATTTGACTGCTAACCAGAAGGCTGGTGGTACAAACCCACCAGCCACTCCTTGGAAGCAAGACTGAGCAATCTACTTCCATAGAGATACTGCCTTGGAAACCCAAGGAAGGGTCGCTATGAGTCAGGACTGACTCAATGGCAGTGAATTTTTTTTTTTTTTTTTTTTTTTTGAGATACTAGATTTTGAAGCTCTGGTTCAAACCCACCAGCCACTCCAAGGAAGCAAGACTGCACAATCTACTTCCATAGTGATTAGCGCCTCAGAAAACCAAGGGGTCTCTGTGAGTCAGAATCGACTCAATGGCAATGGGTTTTTTTTTTTTCTGGTTGGTATGCTAGATTTTAGGGAAACAGGACTGGGGAAGGAAAAATTAACACATATTAAAATAAGAAATCATCATAACCATTACAGAACTGATTTTTGCAACTGGTCATCTTCTACTAAACCAAAACTAAAAAACCAAACCCACTGCCATCAAGCCGATTCCAACTCATAGTGACCCCCATTGGGTGTCCAAGGTGGTAAATCTTCCCAGGCAGTAAATCTACAGAAGTAATGTTTGAAGAATTTCTCTCAGAAAGATCAGCACAAGGCCAGTCCCCATGAGGTGGAGGTTAAAGATGTCCCAAATGTCCAAACTTCCGTGCCACTCCATCATTTCAGACATTAACTCCTACTCCTACTCCTCCTCTCAGTAATCTTCCCCATCTTAGGGTTCTGTATTTTGCTGTAACACTTCACAGAACTCACAGACACCCAAGGGATCATCACACATAGTAGTGGTGGAAGATGGCAGGCTGGCAAGTCCCAGGTCTGTAAATAGGTCCGGAGGATCCTCCCAATTCTCAGGGTTTGACAAACCTTGACCAGCAGATCAGATGATGGCTGCTGGCCCAAATCCAGGGGTGAGATGACAATGAGCCAAAACACAGAACCAGAGCAAGAAGAGGGTGAGCCTTCCAGGAGATTCATAGGTATACCCTCAAGATGATTTGAGTTATACCTTGTAGCGAGCCAGGATTCAAGATCTATCCCACCTGTGTTACTCCAACAGAAATAACCCAAGTGGATGGCTTTAACAATCAATGCTACTCAGTTGCTCATGGCAAATCCCACCACAGAGCCAATTGCCAGTCATTACAGGGAACGACTACTACCAGCTGCCCAGCCAAGTTGACACCCAACCTTAACTACCACACTACCTCAAACAGGCATGGATAATGGGATTCACAATACACCACAAAATGGACAATGGCTGAAAGGGCCACATCAAGCAATTCATTGCAAGTAGATTGCCCCATCTTCCTTCTGCAGAGTGGCTAGTGGGTTTGAACCACCAACCTTCTGATTAATAGCCAAATGCCTTAGTCACTGAGCTACCAGAGCTCCTTACTACTTCTACTACCCATTCCATACTCCCTTTGCCCTCAGCAAGCACTTCCACTGATTGTGATGCTTTGCCTGGTGGAGTGATCCAAACATTCATTCCTGAATTTTTGAGTTCATTATCAGTCTTTTCTGTATTGTGCTTTTCTATCGATTTTAATCACAAGATGTGAGAGCACTGAGAGGTGCCCCAGAGGGTCTCCTCCATTCCATTAATGCTCCTCCTTACCCCCACTGTGTAGTAGTAGATGCAATTTCCTTTTAATAGCAAGGTCAATCATCCCATCCAGTACACTTTCTCCTTTGTCTTTTTATTCACTGGCATAAAAAGTATGAAGTAGTCAGGTGGCAGTCTAACATCCACTTCAATTGAACCATTGCTGTGCTCCATTACTACCTTGGGAATTAAGACAAGGAGTGTCCTAAACTACAGGGATAAGGAGCAATAACATTGATAGTGTATCATTGGGGATAACAATAAGAGGCATCACTCACATTTCCCAGACCTAGGAATCCTGCCTATGGGAGAAAGAGCAACATATACTGGTTGCTGATTTAGAGCACACATTGTACTCTGGAGGACATTCACCCAGCCTCACAATATGTTGCCACCCAACTAGCACCATAACTGAAATTTCAAAGGTCATTCCATTCCACTGTTCTCTCAAGCCAGTTACTTCAGAGTGGTGGGGGATGTAGTGAAACCAGTGTTTTCCATGAGCATAATATTGCTATACTTCATTTGCTATAAAATAAATTCTTTGGTCAGAAGCAACACAGGGTAGAAATCCATCATGATGAAGAAGGCATTCCATAAGTGCATGGGTAATAGTTTTGGCATAGTACTGCAGGCAGAAAGCAAATATATATCCAGAGTTAAACATCTATGCCAGTGAGGACAAAATCCTACATGTTGAAGGTGACTGGCTGATTCCCCCAGGAAATGGTGTCACATTAGTGTTGATCTCTGATATTGACAGGTTGGACACTCAGCAATGGCTGTAGTCGAACAGGCTTTGGCAAGTGGAAAGACTATCTTCCTGAGCCTATGCATAATCTCCATCACTGCTGCCTTGGCACTCTGTGAACCCTTTGGGCAAAGATAAAGGTACCTGGGGGAAAAAGCCAATTGTCATCTTATCCACCTGATTATTAAAATCTTTCTCTGTTGAAATTACTATTTGGTGAGCATTCACATGGGGTGCAGATATCTTCATATTCTCTGGCCAATCAGAGAGGTCAATGCACACACCTCCCCAGAATTCCTTATGATCAATTTTCTAACTTTAGCCCATCCAATTCCCTGACCTGTCAGCCATTCCATTAGCCACTGCCTATGAATCAGTATAGATCCATATCTCTAGCCATCCCTCCTTTCAGGAAAAATGAAATGCCTGAAGTCCTGCCTACTCAGAGGATTTTTCTTCACTAGCTCTGGTGGCATAGTGCCTAAAGCATCTGACTGCTAGCCAGACGGCTGGCGGTTCAAACTATAATTGGTTTTGTCTACTCGAGCTGCTCTTTGAAATCTTCTGTTCAGGCCTTTTACCTTTTCATTTCTTCCATTTGCTTTAGCTATTCTCTGCTCAAGGACAAGGTTCAGAGTCTCTTCTGTCATCCACTTTGGTCTTCTCTTCTATTCTTGTCTTTATAGTAAGAGTACAATGATTTATGTTATTAATCAGGAAAACAGACCTTGTGAAAGAATGATTGGTGGGTATGAAAAACACAAGAATGTGTGTGGAGATAAATGCTAACAGGTCTCTGCCTTAACTATTCAGCCTGTCCAAAACAGCATTTTAACACAATGGGATTTTTCCACCTCCAGAACTATGCTAGATCCCAAATTCAATAAAAGGCAATCAAGAGTAGTAGTAGAATCTGTTGGGACTATTGCAATTGTGTCATTAATGAAAGTATTCACAGGAAAAAAAAAGCAGGATTTGGGGTTCATTAATTAAAAACCTGAAGAAAAAAAAAAAAGCCAGATGAAAAGATAACCAAACTATGGTACTTAAACACAATGAAATACTATGTAACACTAAATAATGCTATTCCTCAAAGCATGAATAAAATTGGAAGACATTATGCTGAGTGAAATAAGTCAATCACAGAAGGAAAAATATTGCATGAGTCCACTATTATAAAAAGTCAAGGAAAAGTTCACACGTGGAAGGAAACTTTCTAAGTTGGTTACCAGAGATGGGAGGGTGTTGTTGTTATCATGTGCTGTAGAGTTGGACCTGATTCATAGCGACCCCTCCTTGGGTTTCCAAGGCACTGTCACTATAGAAGTAGATTGCCCCGTCTTCCTTCTGAGGAGTGGCTGGTGGGTTTGAACCACCAGCCTTCTGGTTAGCAGTCAAGTGCCTTTGGGCACTATGCTACCAGAGCTCCTGATGGGAGGGTAAGGGAGGGAAAATTGCTAGATAGATGTGGTAGTTAAGTTGTATGTCAACTTGGCTGGGCCTGGTTTTGAGTGGCTGGGCAGCTGGATGTAGTTATTCCCCATGATGAGATTGGTAATCACCTCCACGGTGGAATCTATTGGAGCAGCTGAGTAGCTGCCTTACGGATGTGGTCTGCTTCCAATATATAGGAAGTTTAGAGAAAGGTCTCTGCAGCTTTTGGCATGTCTGGACCCTGAATGTAGCTGAGTCTTCATTCAGCAGTCTGCCAAGTTTCCTGCTGATCTTGGGACTACCTCTGGACTTGAACTAGTGGGCTGCTGTGTTTTTGGTAATCTTGGGACTGTGCCATTTTATTTATCGACCTTGGGTTTGTCAGCCTCAGCAGCCAGCAGCTGCCTGAGTGAAGAGATGCCCCCAGCTCTAGCTGGCTAGGAGCAAGAGGCAGAGCTGAAGCCCAAGGTCAAGGGGCTGACACTTAGAACTCAGACTAGGTAACCCAAACAATTGGTAAGAGACATATTGATTTGGGTGATGGGGAAGGCAATGTACCAAAAGTGAGTGACTAGCACAATAACACTAAGGAAAAGGAAGACACAGAGAGGTGCACAAGAGGTATAGAAAACAAAGGTAAACACTTTTACATACACAATATGCATTATCAGTAATGAAAACATTAATCTATGGGTAGATTACTAGGTAGACATATAGTAGGCAAAAGGGAATATACTCATGATCATATATAAGTTTTGTAGACAATATTTCTACATACTTATTTGTATGTGCTACAAGAATGTCTGTATATATAACAGAGCTAACAGGGGGCAAAGTTATGATAACTGCTTAGCCACAGCCAAACACCTTGAGGGAGTCAGTCTCTGGGCCCATGAGATCAGGACCATGGTCATGGGGGATACCAAGCTCAACTGGCATAATAGACTACGCAAAAACATTGTTCTACATTCTACTTTGGTGAGCAGTGACTGGGGTCTTAAAAGCTTGCAAGCGACCATCTAAGATGCAACAACTGGGCTCTCGTCATGCAGAGCAAAGAAAAGTAAAGAAAATCAAAGACATATGAAAATATTAGTCCAAGGGACTAGTGGACCGTGCAAACCTCAACCTACATGACCCTGAGACCAGAACTAGATGGCACCTGGCTACCACTGTCAACCACTCAGAAAGGGATCAAAATAGGAGATTCTGGATAGAGTGGAAGAAACATGTGGAACAAAACTCCAAATCATAAAAAAGCAGATTTATAGGTCTAATAGAGACTGGTGAAACCCCAGAGACTATGGCTCCTATTCACCCTTTGGGCCTGGAATTGAATTCACTCCCATGGCTTCCAGCCAGACAACAGACAGACCTACAAGGTGAACAATTACACTAGGGAGGTACACTTCTTAGAACAATCAACCAGGGGACATCAGAAGGGTACCATTTGCACAGGAGATAGCTCAGAGGGCAGGAATGCATAAGAAAGAAGGAAACAGAGAAAAGGTAACCACAGGGATTGTTACCACAGAAATCTGTTACATTATCGGGATTGTGATCAATGTCATGAAACAAAATGTGTATTAAGTGTTGAATGAAAAATGAACTTGCTCTGTAAACTTTCACCCAAATCACAATTGAAAAAAAAAAAATTTAAATGAAAATACAAAAAACTGAAAAAATATACTGTTAAGGAATTAAAACAGCAAAGTAGTTTTCCACTTCACCTCTGACAAATAAGGCCATGCTAGGTGGGGGGTGATTAACCATGAACAATATATGAAGATGAAGGCATAAGTATGTTAAGACCACTGACCATATGTGTTTGGTTGTTGTTGTATTTGTGTGCTGTCGAGTCAGACCTGACTCAAAGCAACCCCTCCTTGGGTTTCCAAGGCAGTATCACTACAGAAATAGACTACCCAACCTTCCTTCCGAGGAGTGGCTGGTGGGTTTGAACCTCCAGCCTTCTGGTTAGCTGTCAAGTGCCTTAGGCACTACTAAAACCCATGTGTTTGGTAGTTGTACCTTTTTTAAAAAAACTAAAAATAATAAATACAAGTTCAGCATCCATTTTTATAGTCCATATTTTCCTTAGGTTCTTGAATTGTGACAAAGAGTAACTTCGTGCAGACCTGGACAATATCCCCAGAACCCAAGAGCACACAGGCAACTTATCCTGCTCTAAAAGCCTCCCTTCTTCTAGCAATCTGAGTCCAGTGTCCATACCTCTCTCAGCACACTCCCACTTTCTTTTCCATGACAATGCTTATTATGGGTTTTCACTTTTCCAGCTAGGCAGTAGCCCTTTGAGGTTAGGGCCCATATCTTAATCATCGAGGCTATGCAGAACCTAGGCAAGCAAGGGCTGCACCAACATCCCATTTCCAGACACTCCAGGGCTGGGGCCCAACATCCAGCATTCACAGCAGTGAAGCACAAGTTGTAGTACCTATAACAAGTAGTGGCACCACTAATATCTCTGCTGAAGAAGTTCTGGCACGTGATCTGGGGCATTGTGCCTGAGTGTGGAGCCAGCACACCTAGTTTTTCTAGCTTTACTGGTCAGAATCAGATAGGCCATCCCATAAAACAAAGAAATCCTGACATCTCCACAACTTACTGCAATAGGGCTATTTCCCATAGTGTGTTGATCAGGCAGCTCACGTGGGCAGCACTCCTCGAGGTGGTGACTGGGGCCTGGGCTGCTTCTATAGTGTGGCTCCACCATGTCAGATTCCTTCTCTTTCATAGGAGAGTGAAAGCCAAGGATGTGGCAAAAAAATTTTAGGGACCGCCCTGGAAGTGTTATCATCACTTTCCTTCATGTTTCCATTGGCCTAACTGAAAGGTAGTCTTCCTGTGTACTTAGAAAAAAAAAAATGGGATTGGGGAGCATCCAGCCAGAATCTACCCTTTCAGAGATTCTATGAATCACCTCTAATCCTTTCAGAAATTCATTTTCTGAGTACCCCAACCAGGGTTATCTGCAACTAACACCCCCAGTTGCATCCAAATGGAAGGTACAATATGGTGCAGAGGTCCAAAGTACCTACACTCAAACTGCAGACTCTTACCCTACTAAACTGGGTGCTTTTGGCCAAGTGACCAGGCTCTCTTCTCTGTAAAATCCAGATAATAATAATATCTACCTCATGAAGTTGTCACGTAGTTAATGTAAGAAAGATGCCTAGAAGAGTGCCTGGCCTACAGTAAGTATTCAATAAACATTTTTAATTATGTGTGCTCATGAAGCCTTAAATGAAGGAAAAACTAATGATAGTAGAGGGCTGAACAACGGAAGGACCTTAAAGGAAAATGAGCTTCTCCAGGCAGACAAATGTGTTATCTTTGAATTAATGAGTGCTACACCCCACAGAGAAGGCCCTCTGGGTTCCATGTGTCCCAGACATGTGCTCCAGGGAGCCTGCTTGCCTGAATCCAGCCAAGCCTCTCCTTTTAAAGTCATGGCTTTGGGAGTTTGACTGATGGCCAGCAGGGCAGGGTGTCTGTGTCCAGGTTTCTTCTAGCTCAGAATAAGGCCAAGTATGACAGAGCCTGAAAGAACCAGTAGAAAGAGCAAAGTACCTGGGTAATGTATATTCTAGGCAAGGTCCAGGTTTGGGCTTAGGGTGCCCAGATGGAAAGGGGCCAATCTGAAATTCCAGGTTGAGGATCTAGACCATCCTCCAGGTCTGAGGCCATTGGGATCACCATGGGGTTAAGTATAGAGTATTTGTTGCATAACTGCAATGAGCAGTCCATTTGCTTCCATGTTTTCTAAGCCACTTGCCAAAATTGTGAAAACACCACCTCTAGTTTCTCCACCAACATCTCCCCTATTCTACAAGAGAGCCCATTCCTCATGTCAGAGCCCAGTAGCCCCAAGCTGCCATACTCAATGTGGGCTTATGGAGGACCCAGCAATGGCCAGCGGATGGTCATTCCCAGGGGGCAGTTGTTAACCTTTCATGATCAAGCTGCCCTCTGAAATGTGCCTCTTCCTACCAGAAACAGATCCAAGAGATAAGCAATTTCTCAAGTTGAATCTTCTCTCTGGGGAAAAACTTTCCAAAAGTGAAAAGATCAAGTTCATATTTTGAGCATGGCTTCTTAAAGGATGGCAGTCCAAATGCTCACTAAAATAACAGCAAGATGAAGCAGGAAAACAAAGCAGAGAAGAAAGAAGTGGAGGTGTGGACCTATGGGACAAGGTGACATGGCTAGGGAAGTGGGTATTTATACTCTCAGACATTTATTCAGCAAGTTGCATTAAGGAATGAAATAGGATATCACTATGGGCCCTGCAGATATCATAAGAATAATAAGGGAATACTATGAACAACTCTCTCTATATAAATATAACAATTAGAAGAAATGAATCAATACTTTAAAAAACATAAATGACCACAAGTTACCCAATATGATATAGATAATTCAAAGAACCCTATAAGTATTAATCACTACTCATCTATCAGTCTGTCGTACTGTGTTGGCTTGCACATCACTGCGATGCTGGAAGTTATGCCACTGGTATTTCACATATCAGCAGGGTCATCCATGGTGGACAGGTTTCAGTGGAACTTCTAGACTAAGATGAGGAAGAAAGATGTGGCCAGGTCTGCTTCCAAAAAAATTTTGTCACTGAAAATCTTTATGAGTAGCAGTAAAACATTGCCTGATACAGTGATGGAAAATGAGCTCCTCATGTTGGAAGGCACTCAAAGTATGATTGGGGAAGAGATGTCTCCTCAAAGTAGAGTAGACCTTAATGAGTAGAGAAGTAAGTTTTTAGACCTTCCCTGGCTGGTGGGGCATGACTCAAAATGAGAAGAAACAGCTGCAGAGATTCATTAACAACCAGAAGGTGGAATGTACAAAGTATGAATCTAGAAAAACTGCAAGTTGAAGAAAACAAAATGGAACACATAAAGATTGATATTCTAGGCATAGTGAGCTGAAATTGACTGCTATTGGCCACTTTTCTTTTTAAATTTTATTTTGATTTGGGTGAAGATTTACAGAGTAAATTCACTTTTCATACAGCAGTTCACATAATATACTTTGTCTCATGCCATTGACCAAAA
>NW_006921639.1:12824812-12874017 GCF_000298275.1 Orycteropus afer afer | reverse complement strand
GAATCCAACTGATTTTTGGATGTTGATCTTATATCCTGTGACGTTGCTAAATCTCTCAATTAGTTCCAGTAGGTTTTTGACTGAATCTCTTGGGTTTTCTAGGTACAGGATTATATCATCAGCAAATAGGGATAGTTTGACTTCTTCCTTACCAATTTGGATGCCTTTGATTTCCCTTTCTTTATTGGCCACTTTTTAAATTAAATTTTAAATACCTTAAAAATATTTTTTTAATGGCTGTTTTGAATCAGACAGTCATATTATCTACAATGCCAAGAAAGGCATTGCATTCATCATCAAAAAGAACATTTCAAGATCTATCCTGAAGTGGAGTGCTGTCAGTGATAGGAAAATATCCATATGCTTACAAGAAAGACCAGTTAATACGACCACTATTCAAATTTACACACCAAACACCAAAGCCAAAGATGAAGAAATTGCAGATTTTTATTAAGTTCTGTAGTCTGAATTGACCAAGCATGCAATCAAGGTGTGCTGATAATCACTGGTTATTGGAATGAGAAAGTTGGAAATAAAGAATAAACATCATTGGTTGGAAAATATGGCCCCAGTGAAAGAAATCATGCCAGAGATCACATAATACAAATGATAGAATTTCACAAAATCAATGACATATTCATTTCAAATAACTATTTTCAACAACATAAATAATGACTATACATGTGGACCTCACCAGATGAAATACACAGGATTCAACTCAACTACATTTGTGAAAAGAGATGATGGAGAAGCTCATTATCTTTAGTCAGAACAAGGCCAGTGGCCACCTGTGGAACAGACCATCAATTGCTCATATGGCAAGTTGAAGGTGAAGCTGAAGAACATTAAAACAAGTCCACAAGAGCCAAAATATGACCTTGAGTATGTAACACCTGAATTTAGAGACCATCTGAAGAATACATTTGACATATTGAATACCAGTGACCAAAGACCAGACAAGTTGTGTGATGACATCATAGGCATCATACATGAAGCAAGCAAAAGGTCATTAAAAAGACTGAAAAAGAAGAAAAGACCAAAATGGATGCCAGAATAGACTCTGAAAGTTGTTCATAAATGGAGATCATTGTTGTTGTTGTTATGTGCCATCGAGTCGAACCCGACCCATAGCGACCCCTCCTTGGGTTTCCGAGGCAGTATCGCTACGGAAGTAGAGTGCCCCATCTTCCTTCCGAGGAGTGGTTGATGGGTTTGAACCGCCAGCCTTCTAGTTAGCAGTCAAGTGCTTTAGGCACTACACTACCAGAGCTCCCAAATGGAGATTAGCTAAAGCAAATGAAAAAATGATGAAGTGAAAGAGCTGAACTAAAGATTACAAAGAGCAGCTCAAGAAGACAAAATAAGTATTATAATGAAATGTGCAAAGAGCCGGAGTTAGAAAATCAAAAGGGAAGAGCACACTTGACATTTGTCAAGGTGAAAGAACTGAAGAAAAAATTCAAGCCTCGAGTTGCAATATTCAAGGATTCTGTGGGCAAAATATTCAACAATGCAGGAAGCATCAAAAGAAGATGGAAGGAACACAGTCACTGTACCAAAAAGAATTGGTCAACATTCAGCCACTTCAGGAGGTAGCATATGACCAAGAACCAAGGGTACTGCAAGAAGAATTTCAAGCTGCACTGAAGGAATTGGAAGGAAAAAAAAAAAAAAAAAAAAAGCCTCCAGGAATTGACAGAACACCCACTGAGATGTTTCAACAAATGAATGTGAGAGCTGGAAGCTTTATGCCAAGAGATCTGGATGACAACTACCTGGCCGGCTGACTGGGAAGAAATCCATACAACTAAAAGCAGAAATTATCAAACAATATCATTAAAATCATATCCAAGTAAAATCTTGCTGAAGATAATTCAAAAACGGTTGCAGCAGTATATTGACAGGGAACAACCAGAGGTTCAAGTGGGATTCAGAAGAGGATGTGGAATGAGAGATATCATTGCTGATGTTGGATGGATCTTGACTGAAAGCAAAGAATACCAGAAAGATGTTTGTTGTTGTTGTTGTTAGGTGCCATTGAGTTGGCTCCGACTCATAGTGAAATATCATTGTCATCATTCCCAGTCCTACCTCATTCTCACGATCCTTGCTAGACATAAGCCCATTGTTGCAGGCAATGTGTCAGTCCATCTTGCTGAGGAGCTTCCCCTTTTTTGCTGACCCTCTACTTTACCAAGCATGATATCCTTCTTCAGGGAATGGTCCCTTTTGACATGACCCAAGGAGCATTCTGGTGCATTTCTTCCAGATAGATGCTTACCTGTGTTTTACTGAATATGTGAAAGCATTCAACTGTGTGGATCGTAACAAATTATGGATAACACTGTAAGAACAGGAATTCCAGAACACATCATTGTGCTCATGAGGAACCTGTACCTAGACCAAGAAGCTGTCATTCAAACTGAACAAGGGGACACTGTGGGGTTTAAAATCAGGAAAAGTGTTCATCAAGGTTGTATCCTTTCACAATACTTGTACAATTTGTATGCTGAGCACATAATCAGAGCTGGATTAGAAGAACATGGCATCAGGATTAGAAGAAGACTCATTAACAACCTGTGATATGCAGATGATACAACCTTGTTTGCTGAAAGTGAAGAGGACTTGAAGCACTTACTGATGGAGATCAAAGACTAAAGACTTTTCAGTATGGATTACACCTCAACATAAAGAAAATAAAAATCCTCACAACTGGACCAATTAGCAACATCATGATAAACGGAGAAAAAATAGAAGCTGTCAAGGATTTCATTTTACTTGGATCTACAACCAACTTCCATGGAAGGAGCAGTAAAGAAGTCAGATGACAGTAATCTATACATTCAATGCAATCCCAATCCAGATCCCATCAACATTCTTTAAGGATATGGAAAAACCAATAACTAATTTTATGTGGAAAGGAAAGAGACCTCAGATAAGCAAAGCACTATTGAAGAAGAACTAAGTAGGAAGTGTCATACTCCCAGATCTCAAAACCTACTATACAACCACAGTAGTCAAAACAGCCTGGTACTGGTACAACAACAGACACATAAACCAGTAGAATAGAATTGCAAACCCAGAAATAGATTCATCAACCTATGGTCAGCTGATTTTTGAAAAAGGGCTGAAACAGGGAAGAGATTATCTCTTTAGCAAATGGTGCTGGCAAAACTGGATATCCATTTGCAGAAAAATGAAACAAGATCTGTACCTCACACCGTACACAAAAACTAACACCAGATGGATCAAAGCCTTAAATATGAAAACCTAAAACTTATTAACGTTCCTCAAGGAAAAAATAGGGGCAAATTTAGGGGCCCTAATTTATGGTATAAATAGACTGACTATCAAGCATAACCCAAAATGCACAAACAGCAGAAGATAAATTAGATGAATGGGACCTTCTAAAAATTAAATTTTATGTGCTTCCAAAGACTTCTCCAAAAGAATAAAAAGAGAACATACAGACTGGGGGAAAAAAATTGAAAATGACATATCTGATAAGGGACTTACCTCTAAAATTTATAGAAAACTTCAATACCTCAACACCAAAAAGACAAACAATCCAATTTAAAAATGGGCAGGACATGAATAGACATCTCACCAAAAAGGATATTCAGGCAGCCAACAAACATGAAAAAATGTTCACGATCACTAGTCTTTAGAGAGATGCAAATCAAAACAACAATGAGATACGATCTCACCCCAGCACTAATGGAAAAGTTCAACAAGACAGAAAATAACAAAGGCAGGCAAGGATGTGGAGAGACTGGACTCTTACACAATGTTGGTGGGACTGTAAAATGATACAACCACTGTGGAAAGCAGTATGGAGATTCCTTCAAAAGTTGGAATTAGAAATACCATTTGATCCAGCAGTCCCATTACTAGGTATATAGCCTAAAGAAGTGAGAGCCAGGACAAGAACAGATATATGCACACCTATGTTCATCGCAGCATTATTTATAATAGCAAAAAGATGGAAATAACCTAGGTGCCCATCAACAGAAAAATGGATGACCAAACTGTGGTACATACACACAATGCAATACTATGCTACACTGAAGAATAATGTAGAATCTGCAAAACACCGCATAACATAGATGAACTTGGAGGACAAGCTCAGTGAAATAAGTCAATCACAGAAGAACAAATATAATATTAGTTCATTATGGTAAAAAGTCAAGGAAAGATTTATATATGGAAGGAAACTTTCTTTGTTGGTTGGGGGGGGGGGAACACTGCCAAAAAAAAAAAATGCACTGACCCATGTCACTTAAGTTTGTGTATTTCTCTGTACATAAATTATATTTCAATAAAATGTATTTTTTAAAACAATTAACCATAAATATTCTGATTATCTGCTCATCACCACCTCCTCATCCCCTGTATCTGTGGTTTTCAAACTTCATATGCATCAATATCACTGGTAAACTTATTAAAAACTCATATTCCTAGTATATTGAAAACACAATCTTTAAATATCAAAAACAACTCATATTTCCATGCGTCCCAAGAGATTTGGTAGGTAGTGGGAGCTCTGGCGGTGTAGTGCCTAAGGCATTTGACTGTTAACCAGAAGGCTGGCAGTTCAAATCCACCAGGCACTCCTCAGAAGGAAGACTGGGCAATCTACTTCCATAGGGACACCACCTCAGAAACCCAAGGAGGGGTCACTATGAGTCAGATCCAACTTGATGGCAATGAGTTTGGTTTGTTGTTTTTGGTGGGGCCTGGAACTTGGTATTTGAAACAATCATGTTTCAGATGTCCTCAGACCACATTTTGGAAAATTTGGCCTAAGTAGAGGCTGGCACAGGGTTTTTCACCTGAATCAGCATCAGGCCATGTTTGATTATCTGATAGGAGCTCTGAGATGCACCAAGACCAATGTTTCTCATTTAGTGCTGGCGGTGACATTGGAGCTATCAGTGGCTGACAGTGTGATGAGGAGGGTCACAAATGGACTTGGAAAGAGGATAGCTGGGTTTTAATCCCAATATAACTGACTGTGATCAAGCCACACCTCTCGTCTATAAAATGCAGTTAAACAGTCACTGCCTAGACAACTTCTCTTGATTTGGTGAGGACCAACAGGAGGTTCTATCATTGGCAGTTGGTAGGCTTAGCCCCACCCGTGTTGCCAAGGAAACCAGGCCTGCTGGGACTAGCCCAAGGTGACTGGGTCCAGTGAAGAGCGGAGGTTGAGGAGGAAGCTTTAACAAAGAAGTCCTCAGAGGTGCTGCTCCTCTCTCTGAGGCCAGAAAAGAGGCAGGTTGGAGATGGAGAGAAAGGGAACCAAGTAGTCCCTTGAAGGGTTTAGGGAGCCAGGCTATCAGGAGGGGTTCAATAAATGTGGGAACCTCCTGAAGCTGTTTCTCAGAAGCTGGCCTGCCAGGAAGCCTCAGAGCTGTTGCCAGTCCTGGGAGGAGCTGCCATCAGAGGCCACTGCTGAGGAGAAAGTCTTTCTGCTCAGTCCCAAAGGGAAGATGGCTAGGCCACCATAGATCCTCAGATAGGGGTGGGCCTAGGTTCTCATAAAGGGGTAAGAAGTGACCAGAGAAATGGTGAAATGAGGGTTCAGCAAAAACTTCAAATTGACACAGAAAAATGGAAAGATATGATAGCACCAAGCTTGTTAACCCAAAACAAAAGGGGGAAAATAGTCAGGTAGTGGAGAAGGGAGTAGAGAAATATAACCCCAAATAATTCGTCTCCATTAAAAAAAAAAAAAACAAAAAACAAACTCACTGCCATCAAGTCAGATCCGACTCATAGTGACCCCTCTTGGGTTTCCAAGGTGGTATCACTATGGAAGTAGATTGCCAAACCTTCCTTCTGAGGAGTGGTTCATGGATTTGAACCTCCAGCCTTCTGGTTAGCAATCAAATGCTTTAAACACTACACCACCAGAGCAGAGCTCCTTTCATCTCTGTAGTCTGGTGGAACTGCGCACAGAATGTCCCAGCAGCCAAGGCATAATATGGAGCAGATAGGTAATATGATACTTTTTAACTAGCAGAAGTATCAATACCAATTTTTCAGGAAAGGGAATTGGTTTCATAGCTTCTGTTTTTATTTCTTTATTCCTAGAACAAGGATTCAGCATCCACAGCAAAGAGAACGTATATTCCAGAGACATGAGAGTGAGGGGTTCTGAGTAAAGGAAGATGAAGAATAGTTTAGCTCAAAAGGAAGAAGGAGGTTGACTAGAAGCTATTGCCTTTAAGCTAATAAAGCTTAACTTCAGGACCCCATACTTGCCAGGGGCTCTTCTCACCTCAAGTTCTCTCCTTTTTTCTCTTTACACCCCAGGCAAGTTGTATTGATTTGGTTTTTTGCTTTTATTGAGTGTACAGTCAAATTGATTCATGGGGACAAATGGGTTTGCAAACAAAAGCAGTAACTGCTCTCCTAAAAGCCTTACACATTGGAAAGGTTGACTGGGAATCACTTTGACTTCTTTTCAGACCACAAGTTGCTGAGGAAGCCAGGAAGGAGCTGACTAGCAGGACCTGGAGGAGCGCAGGGGAGGGTTGAGAGGGGTGGATAAGCCAGGCACCAGGAAGAAACTCTGTCTCTACCCCTCCACTGTCAGTCTTGAATTGAAACCTTATTGCAGTCTCCTGCTGGGTCTCCTATATAAGCTCCCACCCTCAGCAACTTCCCTTTGGCTTTGCCAAATTCCCCAGGATGCCAGTAACAGCCTGGTCTTTCCTAGTCTAGCCATGTTCAGGGCATTCCTGTGAGTCATTTCTTCCACTTTAACCTCTCACAGCACATTGTACTTTTCTTGGGGTCCTTACACATACCTCTTTTTATAGCCCTTTTACTTAATCCTCCCAGTAATACGTGCCTTGATACCAAGGTCACCATCTTCCCTGCCTCGGCATCCAGGAACTGGAAGGTTTTACAAAAAATAATATGGTCAACATACTCTTTGGGATTTGATCCAAATGGAATTAGAAGAAATAGGAGAATGAGTGTGAGCTCTGAGGATTCTTCTAGTCCCACTGTAATAAGACACACATTAGCAAGCTTAGCCCCAAAGATCAGCTAACCAGCAAAAGAAAGTTACAGTTGATCAGGAACAGGAAGGGTGCAGGTTTTACATGGTCTTGAAGTTTATAAAGTTGGAGAACTTCCTTCAAGGGAAAAAAAAAAAAAAAAGCATACAAAATTACAAATATAAAATAAGGTGACTAGAGTTTGGGACTGTGGGGCCCTGAAGGTTGAGCTTTAAGAACTTCCAGAGTATATGGCCTGTGGTCTTTGGAAGTGGCCAGCGAAGGTATCACAGAGATGGGACTTGAGCTTAGCTGAGCCTTGAAGAAAGAGCAGGATTTAGAAAGACAAAACCAAGCAGGCTTGTGTGGCTAGATGAACGAAGATAAAATTCTGAAGAATTCTGAGACCTGCTGGGGAGACAGTGAGAAAACCAGTAGGACTCCAGTAGCATCAGGCAGTACAACAAGTGCAGGTAGAGAGAGGAAGGCAAGGAAGTCTAAGAAGTCAGATTGTGGAGACCTTGAAAGTAGGCAAGGTGTCTGAATGGTATTTCACTGGTTAACTGGAGTCATGGAAGTTTTTATTTTTAAAATGGAGTTGGGTGACTTGAGTAAAGGAAGATTAGCCCAGATGTATTATTACATTAAGCAAAGAAGCAGGAGGCTTTTATGAAAGTCCAGCTGTGGGTGATAAGGGCCTGAATAAGTGGTAGCTATGTGGATAAAAGGGGAAATAACCAACTTGATGGGATTTGGTGATTGAGGGACCAAGAAGGGAAGAAACCAAGAAGAGTGAGGTTTCTGCTGAGTATGAGAGAATGAGTATACTAGTAAGAGACATGGGGAGGTAACAAAGTGGGTCAAATTGAAAGAGAAAATTCAAAGAGTGGCAGACTTTAGACATTTTGGACTTAAGGTGATAGAAGAGCTACCAATTTTGAGATGGGGATATGATGCCTGACAATTTAGGACTGGAGCAGATGGGTTTGGTAGTCCACTTATTTATTCATTCAACAAGCATTTGTTGGTCACCTGGCTCACTCAGTCCTGTGTCAGGTGTCAAAAGGGACATAAGAGACAAATTGGTCCATGCCCTTGAAAAAAGTTTAATTGATGATATCAAGAGAGGAGACAAGAGGTGAAACTAGCTGAGTAAGGCTGGGGTCTGTTGGGTATAAGAATGAGTGACCCAGAGGTAGGGGAGAGCTGATTGTGACATCTGTCACCACCAATGTTTTCCAGAGAACATAAGATTCAATTGCCTCATCATGTGGATACCCCTTTATTTCCCCCACTCCACTTGTATTTCTCCCATAAGGGCCAACTTGCCTGAAAAGAACAATGTCCCCACAGAAGTGTTGAAACCAAGTAAGAAGGGGAACAAGAGGATGAGAGCAGAGAAGGACAGGAGTGACAGGAGGACTGAGGGAGGAGTAGACAAAAACACTGCCCCTCTGAAGTACTCAAGTAACCCTAAATCTCCCAATTCTGCTTTCAAGATGTTTTCTGTGCAATGAGCTGGCTAGAGCTTTTTGTTGCCGTTCCATAAAATGAGCAGAGGTAGCTCACATGTGGGTTTTTTTTTTTAAACTTCTGTCATTAAAGTATGTGTTTCAATTCCCTTTGCTTCATAATATTCTTGAACTTCTTATGTGAACATGCATTATACATTTTCAAATGTGATACATTACTTTTAGGCATTTCAAAGCAAGATACCCACTGTCAAGGACAATCTGAAATCCACAGGGCTTGTTTTTCCTCTTCGTAAATTGCTACCAAGCAGTGTGTTCCAGTGTTTAAAATGGCTGTTGCCTTCATCCCTTAAGATATGCCTACCTCAGAGATGGTCGTATCCCCAGAGAGGTTGCATTTGAACTCGTCCCATCTTCAGGCTCACCTTGGCTGCCTCTTGTCTCTTTTTAGGAGTACTCTTTTTTTTTTTCTTTTTTGTGATTTGGGTGAAAATTTACAGAGCAAATTCACTTTCCATACAGCAGTTCACATATACTTTGTCTCATGACATTGAACACAATTTACCACAATGCAACAGCTCCCCTACCACTTCCTCCCGATAGTTACCTCTTCCCTGTGTCCATCCCTCCATGTACCCCTGCCCCCTGAGCTGTCTCCCTGTGCATAAACAGCCCTTCTTTCTCCCATGATTGTTCTCTCCAAGGAGTGTATTTACCTCAGGTAAATGTTCTACTCCTATGCCTGTCTTTTGCTTGGCTGGAAGTCACAGGAGTGGGTTCAATTCTAGACCTGAAGGACAGCTAGAGGCCATGGTCTCAGTGGTTCCACCGGGCTCTATCAGAACAGCAAACCTGGTCCCTCTTTAGGGATACTCTTCTCTCCCTCTTTTCCTTTGTTAAATTTGCCAGTGGTTTGTCAATTTTATTGATCTTTTCAAAAAACCAACTTCTGGTCTTGTTGATTTTTTCTATAGCCCTTCTATTTTCTGTTTCATTGATTTCTGCTCGAATCTTGATTATTTCCTTTCTTCTGGTGACTGTGGGCTTTTCTTGCTGTTCTTTCTCTAATTGTTGGAGATGTTCGTTTAAAGTGTTGATTTTGGCTCTTTCTTCTCTTTTGATGTGTGCACTTATTGCTATAAATTGGCCTCTGATCACTGCTTTTGCTGTGTCCCAAAGATTTTGGTATGTTGTGTTTTCATTCTCATTTGATTCAAGGAATTTTTGAATTTCAATTTTGATTTCTTCTCTTACCCAGTCTTTCTCAAGGAGGGTGTTGTTTCTCTTTAGGGATACTCTTTACCTACCATGAATAAAGTGAAGACAGAGAAATTCAGAAGAAAGGAAGAAGCAGCAATCAAATTAACTTTGCTACTTGTCCCATTTGGCCACCAGAGTACAATATGATATTGAGGCTGTGAGTAGGATAAGAGTTTGTAGTCATTCCATAAAGGGCTATACCTTTGACAGACAGATGGCTCATCTAGCAGGAAGTGTTAGTTGCCTGTTGGACGACAGAATGGGACTCCTGTGCCAAGTGCTGAACCAGCTCATAAGCAACCAACTCAAGGGAAGGAGTTGACGCCAACGGGGCTTTGGCTGTAATTTGCTATTTCCTAGCGTCAGTGAAGCTAACATTCTTGCCTGATCCCTGAAAAGTTCTCACACCAAAGAATCCTATACTCTCTGCTCCAGATGGGAACTTACTCAAACATTTAAAGCTACTCCACATGGAAAGAGAAAGGGACCTTAGATATGAAGTAGGACCCCTTGGTTAATTCATTAGGAGAAATTTCAAGACTGAAAAATATTGAGAAGGAACAAGCATATAGCCACTTCCTAGCTGTAGCAAATTCTCCTATTTTACTCTGTGGCACAGATTTTTTTGAAGAAAGTAAATGCTACTGACGTACATGAGGCTTGTGTTCTGGCATCATGACAGAAGGGATATCCTGAGACACTTCCCCCAACAATACATACAGAAAATAAATGGTGGATACAATTTATAAAACAGAATCTTTTAAGGCATAGCTGAGCTTGTAAGAAGATAAGGGAAATTCTCAGGGTCTACAACACCCAGGGAAGGGAACTCCAGAGGTTTCAGCAGAAGCAGCTGCTGTAGCTGCCTGAAGGTGGAAGGGAGTGTAGAGATGGAGCTGTGTTTTAGGAAGCTATGTTTTAATGCCCACACAGGGAGAAGGGACGGAAGTCTATTTAGCCATGCTACTAGGGGGTGTTGAAGCTAAGACATCTCACACAGAGACTCCCTAAAAGTGGTAACTCTCAGATAAAGAGTAAACTAGAAAAGTCTACTCAATGACAGAGGAAGAGAAGGTAATTTGTCTAACTTAGTCCAGTTTCTGGGTAGGAAAGTGCTTCTCAGAGAATTCTTAACCAAGGTGTAGGACTCACAGAGACTTGGAGTTCAGACAGACATTGCCCTTATATTTGGGGAATTAAAAAATATTGGCTTTTGAGCCTGTGCTATCTCTAAGTCACCTGGTGGGAGCAAATGAACAATCTCTCTGCAGGTCCAGCTACCAGGCAGGCCCCACAGTAGTCCCACAGACAAAGCCCTAAAGATACTCATAGTCCTAAATGAAGCAATCCAGCCCTTGGCTTATATTTTCTCCCCACTCTTTTCAGCGACCAGTTAATGCCTGCTAATATGATCCCAACTGCTCCTGTCTTCCCTTATCCTATTCCTTCCCTCCATCAGAGTAACCACTAAATACTTTCTAATTCCCACACATTGTTTTATACTTAACTGCACTATGAGGGATTCATAAGTAACATACGCACTGGTTTGCAACCTCAAACTTACAGAGGATGAAACTGATGCTTAGAAGAAAGGCCCATGAGCCAACTCCCAGGCTCATACTCTCTCCCATCACTAGTTTGCCTCTCACCTTGAAGCCAATATTTTCAATATTAAACTAGTCTTATTTCCTGGTGAATACATCAAATGGTATTTGAGAGAAAGCATCTGAGAAGTCAGTTTGTTTGAAAAAATGAATCCCCGAGACAGATGATCTCCAAGTTAGCTATTGTCACTTGACTGTCCACGACAGCTGAGGCTTATGTAGACTCAGGAAGGGTGTGTCGGCATTACTTTCTGAGGTCTGTTCTTAAGAAGATAAGCCCCATGTGATCAAAATATGACCCATTAAGAGCTCTTGAATAACCAGGAAGTAGAAAAGCCAAGGGGTGGCCTTGTGGGAGGGCTGGTGGGAAGACCACTGCACAAAAAGAAAGGACTCTGGAATGTGCTGGGAGTTTGTAATTAAGTTTGTAGTAGTTACGCTTGTAGTTAAGTGCACATTCCACACTTTGGGTTGAATCCTGCTAGCATCAGCATCACCAGCTTGCTGTCAGCATCTCAAGGGCAGGGTCCATGTCTGATTCAATACCCTGTATCCTGGCATTCTATATGTGCTCCAGAAAAAGATGGATATAAACATGAGCAGTACGGCACGGTTGGTCCAGAGGCCACAGAGGGACACCTGCTGCCCTGATCCAATGTAACTGGCACACATTCAACTCTTCAAGTTGGTCACCTTCAACTCATGCAGGTGGAGGACAAGAGACATACCCGAGATAGGGCAGCCCTGAAGCCTTCATCTACAGCTAATAGGGCTGGCAATGGCTGCTGAGATCCTGAAACAGAACTGTCACTGACAGCAGTGTTCTCTTTCATCGTTCACACATTCTCCCCCTTGGTTTACATTTTCTTACCACTCTTAAGCTACAACTTACCCTGCCAACTGATATCAACCATTCTCTGCCATGTGATCTCACTCTCTGATCTGCTGTGGCTTCCGCATTCATACTTAAGGTTTTTGCCATGCCTACTGATGCTTTGTGCTTGAAGAGACATGTCCAGAGCCAAGGGGAGTGTTGATGGCTGAGTGTAACAGTCCTGGTGGTGGCCTACTATCCAAGAGGACCACATCTTGGCTGTCATAACTCACTCACTGCTGAATACCTCCAATCCAGTATCTCATTTTGGCCTTTCAAGCACAATTCACTGTCATTGGGGCCACAAAGAGGAGGGAAGAAAGTGGGAGGTCAGGGAAGTAGCATTTTTGAGTTCTGAAATAGTTAAACAAACTTAAACATTAGCTCTTACCTGGCAGGAACTTTTCTCAAACTCAAATCTGATTGTATAAGTCTCATGTTGGCAAAATCCCTAACTCATGTCTAGGGAGAAAATCAGATTTCTGTCAACTATGAATTATCCTGGCTTTCTCCCCTCTGCATCCTCCAGTCAGTCTCCTTAGCAGCTAGGCTCCTTGCAAGCCCCATCTAGGCCCTGGCAGTCCGGGCTCTTCTGCCAGCTCTGCTCCTCCAGCAGCCCCAGCCCTCGCCATCCTGGTTGGTGCAGCAAACGCTTCCTACGCACTCCATCACCAGCTCCCCTGGGAAGCCTTCGGTGGTGGATCAAGCATACTGAAGTATTTTTTCTGCAATCATGGTTGCAGTATCCCCTTTTGACTGTCCTTGTCCTTTGGGGACACTAAAGTGACTTTAAAAAAGAGGCAAAAGCCAAAAAGGCTGACAAGTCCTTGGGCAACTACCCCACACAGGACATAAAGTTGACCAAGACTTACCCAACTCACAGGGAATGTCATTCTCTGCCAAGCAGTTCACCATCTTCCCCCATTGATCATGCTCTCCTGGCTGCCATCGTACCTGTCCCCCTCAATGATACTGGCAGGAGGGTGCTCTCTCTGCAGATATTGGCTACATCGGTTGCCTAGCATCCCATTGATTGTTTGTTCCAGAAGCTTCCCTCCCCATCTTCTGCTTGTGAGTTTGTTTTGTGACAGACTCTCTGCCCATAAGCACTGGTGGGGCCTGACTAGGTAAGGCATCTTGGTCCTTGTCTCACATTCTGTAAAAAAATAGGACAGCAAAAAAAAATCCCAGAATCGGAATGATCCTCCACATTCACCAGGGAACAGAATGGTAGCTACACAGAAGGATTCTGTTGAATGGATTAAGGCAAGCAGGCTAGGAGCTTCCCAGACAGAGCTTCACTGAGTGCCAGACACCTTGCACCCACAGTGTTTTGGTGTGCCTGTCTCCCACAAAATGGTGAGCTCCTCAAGACAGGAACCATGTCTTATTCACCTTTGCTCCCCTGTGCCTAGCTAGCACCTGTAGTTGTTCAATGAATAAAAGGAATGAATGGTACCCGAACTGTCTGGTTAAGAACCTGTGAGGGGGCAATCTCTTTGATGCATCACATTCTGGTTTAATGCTTATTCAATAATAATTTTTTTCTTTCTCTTCTTAAAAAAAAAAAAAGAAGAAGAAGAAGAAAAAGAAGAACCAGTGAGGGTGGGATCAAAGAAGGAAGGATTTCTCTAATCCTGATCTCTAGCATCAACTAGGATTACACTGGTCTCTGGTTTTAAGAGACAACAGGGATTTAGGTGATCAACACCAACTAGGTCCTCACAGCCCAATATTAAGAAGGGACATCTTAAGAGACTGAAAAGAGGGAACAGGGGCTGCTTCTCATTTCCCAAACCTCATCTTGCCCAACTTCTGCCCATAGTCAAGGCCTATTTCAAACCCACTTCCTTTGGGCATCCACCTGGGCTCCCCATCACCAGCCTCCACCTCCACCAGAAAGAGCTTACCTTTCTCCGACCTCCTGGATCCTGGTGTCTAGACAGCACACTCAGGTGTAGATACACACATCAGGAAACAAAAATGACATGTTATTTTTTTTATGTGTGGTATCTTGTCTCCACAGCTAAACGAGAAGCTCATAGAGAATAAGAGCATTTTTTCTTCTTATTTCCTCCATAGCTCCCAGCACTGGGCTGGGCATAGACCTGCAAAAGTCCTTCCACCAGGTTCCTGGGCTTAGAATCAGCCCCCATGCCTTCTGTCTCCAGAGCCTGTGGGAAGCCTTCCACATGTGTGCAGGGGACCCAGCCATAAACCCTCATGCCTTGTTTCAGGAGAAGGTACCTACCTGGTGTCTTCTTTCTCCAATACACAGTGCTGTTTGTGAGGAGTAGGGAAAAAATGGGTGGTCCCCATAGCTTCAAATCCCAGCTTCACCACTTTCTGGGTATGTTATCTGGAGCCAAATTACTTATGTTCCTATCCTCAGTTTTTTTCACTTCAAAATAATGGTTAAAAAGGAATTCTTTGTCAAGGTCATTGTGAGGATACAAATAATACACGTAAAGAAGGCCCTCAGTAAATAAAATATGGTCATTAGTACTTCATCATTACAGTAAATGGAGTCACAGCCACAGGCATCCCAAGTGTGCTTACTGACAGCAAAGCCCAGGCTGACTTCCCCGTCCGGCACACCTTTCTCCTACAGTGTATGTCTGCAGCACATGGAAAACTGGCAAGGGCTTTCCATAGGTTATGAAAGACAACATCACCAGAACTGTCATTGCTTTAATATTTCTGTCTTTTGTCTTCCTGTTGGCTTAATGTGTCTGCCTCAAACAATCCTCTTCCAATCTCTAGTCCAATTTAATGAGGGTTGGGAAGCACAGATAACGACATTTATTAACACTAAGAATCAGAATACATCATGGGAGCCTGGAATGGTTTTTCATATGTCACTCGCATGAAGTGCCCACTCTGCTCACTGCTATACGGTATTGTTTTCCTTTTCATTTTTAACTACTGGTAACGGAGATTGCAAGTTGAAAAATCTGCAAGCAAATAAGGTATTGCTAAATATGCTTTGATATAAAGTAGGGATCCTAAGATTTTTAAAAACAAAAAAATGAAATGGGATGAAAAAGTTCAAACAGATCTCAATCTGTCAATAGCTGTCACAGAGAAAACAAATTGTGTTGCCCTTGGAATATAGGGTAAAGGGGAGAAGGTTCCATGTAGGGAGAACTCACTTCTAGCCCTGGGCAATCAGAGAACATGACCTGGAAGATCTACATGGAAATCCATGGCTCATAAAAGAGGGTCCAAGAAGGCCTTTCAGGAGATGTGATCAGAAGGCCAAGGAGAAGTTTAGGGTATGGAATGAGAATGCAGCCCAAAATAATCCACTAAGCAGCAATTTCTCCTTTTCTCTGTATCAGAGGCATATATATGTTCTAATTGGAGCTTTTTATAATTTGAACACTTCACAACGAAAATTTTTTTTCACCAATTTTAAAGAAGGTCATTATATTAGGTAAAATAATTTTTAAGAAATTATTAGTTAATTCTCATCTCCTGAGGCATTGGCATCCTCTGATTTTCTGGCAAATCTTTTAAAGGTATTCTCCAGCATTTCTTCGTTAATGCCAATTGTTCTCAATGATGCCAAATGAGACTCAGTCAATGCAAGGCTTCCTCTATGGTGAAGCTTCTTTCTAAACAGAGCCCTCAGTTCAGCCTCTGGCACCCTGACAAGCTAGGGGCTTTCTAGCATAATAATTGCATGTAGTTGGAGTAGTTTCAGTCCTGTGATAAAGGGTGGCTGAGGCAAGATGAAGAACTGTGGTTGGGGCATTTGTTATAGAGTGTTTGAATGTCTCACAAGTTGGGCACATGAAAACCCTTTGTGTAGTCTTTCCTTCAGTATTTCATAAGCATCAGGAAACTTTGATATCTCATCCATTATTCCTGGTATCAATATAAAATGAGAGTCACAATTCTTTAGGAAGTCATCAATGGCAATCCACATGGTCATCTGCAGTTCTTTAACTGCACTTGAGTGATCAGATGGCTAATGGGTCCTCAGAAGTGCTTGCTGAAAATTGTGATAAAGACTCAGTGACACCAAGGCTGAGATGCTAATTAAGCCAAATAAAACGGAATATCAACTGTTGCATAAAGAGTGGAATGCTGACATGTTTACTGCAATCTTAAAAGCATTGAATTGGTTTTCAAGATGTAGCAGTCTGCTTCCATAAAGATTACCAAACCAAAGATTACATCCTTGGAAACCCCATAGGGTAGTTCTCCTCTGTTCTATAGGGTTGCTGTGAGTCGAAATCACCTCATTGGCAACAAGGTATGTAGTTATTATCCTGTGAGTCCTGGTAAAGTGCTACCAGTATATATTAAGCATGGCTTGATATAGGCCAAGCCTGTGAGCTGGACACAGGACACATCTGGACCAAGAGCAACCTGGCACTCAGGCTTTTTGTAGCTCTTCAGTAACCATGCAACTTGTTGACCTCTGGCCGTCACGAGATGAGTTGGGATTTCTGGAAACAAATGGCATGGGCCTGGACACATGCTGCACAAAATGGCGGTGCAAATAGTCATCCCATTAAAACGGCTCCTGATTTCAGGGATAGATAACATAAATAGTGCAGGGATGCAATATCAGTGTACTCATCCTGTACAGTGACAGTCTAAGCCTCCTTCTCTACACTTGTGGATACTCCAGCCATGGCCTACCCTAATGAGTATGGTCAGAGGGTATGATCTAAATTTATTTAACTGAGAAAATGAAAACACAAAACAAAAAGCCTTGTTGAAAAGCAATTCAGTTTTATCTATCAAAAATTTTAAATTTATACCATCCCAACCAGCAATTCTACTTCTGGGTATCTATTCTAAAGAAACATTCATATGTAGACAACAAAGCTTGCACTGTTTTATGGCATTTAATCGCAAAAATGCCCATCATCCGTAGAGGAATAATGAACAAGATTATGACACATCCAAACTATCAGAGTACTAGAGAGCAATGAAAAAAATTTTAAATCATCTAAATTGCAGACCTATATACACAAGGACTACCTTAGACTGAGGCTGACCAGGACAACAGAAAATCCCCTACCACTCCCTACATAAGCCTAGCACCAAGATGTAAGCAATAGCAGTCTTCTGTTGAGGTAGAAACAAGAGCATAGAGAGAGACTCTCTCTTTGGCATAGACACTCAGGGACTACTGGAAGCTGAGGGTGGAACAGGGACACTAAGAAAAATTCTCTGGCACCCCTATGCCCCACTAGCATCCCAGACCCCATCCTAAGCACAAGGTAACAGGAGCTCACTGCTAGAGGAATCTGAAGTCTGTGGTGCACTGAGGGTAGGATGTCACCAAAGATATTGAAACCCAGCTCAAATCATAGAAGCTTGGCTCAGAGTCTCCTTTGGGAATCTACTTTAGGTATATGTTGTTGTTATTTGCTGTTGAGTCGGACCTGACTCATAGAAACCTCTCCTTGGGTTTCTGAGGCGGTATCACTACGGAAGTAGATTGCCCAACTGTCCTTCTGAGGAGTGGCTGGTGGGATTGAGCTGCCAGCCTTCTGGCTAGCAGTCAAGTGTCTTAGGCACTACACTACCAGAGCTCCTTTTTAGATATATATCAAAAAGAAATGAGTAACAACCTGACAGAAGAAGTGTGCTCATTTCAGGCATAAATACTGTTTGCCTCAGACTCTTCTAGTCTTCTACAATAATATCCAGAATCAAATAAATTATAAGACACACACACAAAATCAAGATAAAACAACACTGTCAAAAGATAAAGCAGTCAATAGAGCCTGACTCAGAGATGATCCAGATCATGGAACTATGAGATAGAGACTTTAAAATAACTATGATTAATATGTTAAAAGACCCAGAAGGAAAAGGTGAACAATACACAAAAACAAATGGCAGAATTTTAGCAGAGAGGGGGAAACATTAAAGACTCAAATAGAAATACTAGAAATAATAAACATAGGTGAGAGATGAAGAATTACTTTGACAGGCTCATTGGCAAAATGTATACAGCTAAGGAAAGAATCCCCAAGCTTGAAGAGCAGGTTGATAGATAAGATTTAAATTGGAACACAAAGAGAAAAAAGCGTGGAAAATAAAACTCAGAACAGAGCATTCAAGATCTTCTGGGATAATGTCAAACAGCTAGACAATGTAAGCTGAAAAAGAAAAGAACAGAAGAAATATTTAAAGAACTGATGGCCAAGGACTTTCCAAACTAAAGACTACAAACCATGGATCCAAAATACTCAGACAACTCAGAAGACAATGGGAATGGCATATTTAAAGTACTGAAAGAAAATAAATAACTGCCACCTTCAAACTGTGTAACAATGAAAATATCTTTCAAAAATGGAAGTGAGGGGGAAAAAAATGAAGGTGAGGTTCCTCAGAAAGTTAAACATAGAAGTAACCATACAATGCAACAATTCCTAGGTATATACCAAAATAACTGAAAATAGGTATGCAAGCAAATACCATTACCTGAATGGTAAAAGCAGCCCTATTGACGGGAGCTAAAAAAGATAACCCAAATGGTTGATCAGTGGATGAATATACAAACAAAATACAGTATAACCAGTTATTTATTTATTTAGCCATAAAAAGGAATGAAGTAGTGATCCATGCTACCATATGGATGAACCTTGACATAGTTTATGCTAAGTGAAAGAAGCCAGACACAAAAGTTCACATAGTATATGAAACCAAACCAAATCCACTGAGGCTGAGTCGATTCTGACTCATAGCAACACTACAGGACAGAGTAGAACTGCCCCATAGGGTTTCCAAGACTGTAAATCTTTACAAAGGTAGACTGCCTCATGTCTGTCACGAAGTGGCTGATGACTTCAAGTTGCCAACATTTCAGTTCGTAGCTGAGCACTTAATCACTGTGCCACCAGGGATCCTCCCATAGTATATAAATTCCCTTTACATGAAGTATCCAGAGTAGGTAAATCCATAGAGACAGAGAGTATGACTAGTGATTGTCAGTGGTTGGCAGGAACAAGGCCTGGGGAGTGACTGTTTAATGCATACAGGGTGTTCTATTGGGGAACTGAAAACATTTTGGAACTGGACAGTGATGGTGGCCCAACGTTGTAAGTTTACTAAGTGCCACTGAATTGAACACTTTAAAATGGGAAACTTTATTTTTGTTAATTTCACTTCAGTTTAGAAAAAAAAAAAAAAATTTGACACATTGATAAACATGTATCACCTCCCCTTGCAAAAATTATCTGCTTCTAAATAACAATGTTCAGGCACTTAAGGTGTATGGTATGGAACACTGTAAAAGTATATAAATGTGTCCTCAGTAGATAAGTTACCCTTAGAAGTAGCTTAACAAACAGTAGTTGGCTTTAAAATGATTACAAAGAAAACCTGAGAGTAAAATTCACTTAAGTATGTTTTTCTAATGTAGGTGAAACCCATTTTTTCAACCACCAAATATCCACTGAAAACCCACTGCGATCAAGTAGATTCTAACTCACAATGATCGTATAGGGTTTCCAAGGCTGTAAATCTTTACAGAAGCAGACTGTCTCATCTTTCTCTTGTGAAGTGGTTCCAGGGTTTGAACTGCTGACCTTTTGGTTAGCAGCCAGATGCTTTAACCACTGTGCCCACAAAGCTCCTTTCAACCACCAAAAGCACCTAAATTATAAGAAATACTTAAGGAAAATTCTCCAGGCAGAAAGAACATTATACTCAAAGTCCTCAAAGTAGTGAAACCGACCAAAATCAAACTCATGCCATTGAGTCAATTCCGACTCATAGTGACTCCAATTGGGTTCCCAAGGCTAAAAATCTTTTCAGAAGCAGACTGCCACATCTTTCTTCCATGGAGCAGCTGGTGGGTTCAAATCACCAACCTTTGGTTAGCAGCCAAATGCCTTAACCACTACACTACCAGAGCTCCTTGGAAATAGTGAAAATAAGTTAATTTATTCAAATCAGTAGCCTGAGTGAAAATACTTATCAAGACTCACTGTCTCTTGCGGTTTACCAATCTTAAACTATAATATTATAAACTTTGCCAATCCCAATCAGTTTCCTACTCACCTTAAACCACTCAAATCCTAAAGTTTTACAAATATCCAACTTCTGACTTCCCCCTTCCAAGACACTACCAAGACTCTGTCAAAATAGTGCTCTCCTTTACTGCAGTGAGTTCACATAAACTTAGTTTTGTTATTTATTTATTTAAAGTAAGTAAAGCTATATATACCGCATGACCCCACTTATGTCTGAAAAGACTGTATGCATGCAAATGCACAGAAAAGGATTGTAAAGTAGCTGAGAAAAGCTACAGCAATCACACTGGGCAAGGAATGTAATAACAGGTTCCAGAGACAAAGGGGGGACTTTTCTTCTTCACTCGATTTCTTTGGTCGGTGTTGTTCGAACCGTTTATAATAAGCAAATATTTTTGATTTACATAAATTCCAAAAAGAAAAATTAAAGTTCAGGTCATACTAATGTTCCGAGTTCAGAGGGATATGTTTTAACTCAAAATGTACCATAGGTGAGGGATAATTATTTACTGATCGATATAAATAACCTGAACAAAGAAACGTTTTTATTTTCACAAAATTTATCTAAGTCATTAAAAAAATGTACAAAAGTACAAAGACTTATGACTAGCCCCTCATTTAGCCCGGGACCGCAAGAGATTAGCCAACGTGGTGAAGGCCCGGTCCTGATGCCCTTGGGGAAATGAGCAGTGGGTGCCTGTCTTGCTCCAGAACTCTGGAGCCCAGTACCAGGAGTGCAGGAGTGAGGTCCAGACCCAGTCAGGGTACGGGCAGGCTGTCCTATGCTAGCTCAGACCACACTGAGACTTCAGTTTAACCTCTGTAACTGTCCCCATGACACTAACCCAACCTATCCAAAAGGCATCACTACCATCACAAGTACTAGCCACCCCATCCAAGAGAAAAGCAGTTCCTGAGCTAGAGGCCAATCTGAAGTAGCTTTGTCATGTGCTCCTCCACAAACTCCATACGGGGCTAACTAATTCCTGGTTTGGGGGGCAGGGAGGGGGAATAGAATCTGCTGTGTTCCCATTCCTGACCCTGAGGAAAAGTCATCAAAGCCTATCTTTACAGATGGGAAAACTGGGACAAAAAGAACTTGAGTGATTTTGTCAAGGTCACAGTGACTCATAGCCAGAACTCTTTTTATTTTGACTCCTTCATTTGGGAAGGAAAAAAAGAAATCGAGCATTTAGAAAGGATTTCTGTACTCAGAATAATGCCTTAACACTTCAAACAGGAAAACAAATCCAAATGGCTTACTCAAGACATAACCTTAAGCCAGGTCAGAATTACCAGAAATCTCACAAAAATGGTTGGTTTAATCAGGTTAAGGAAGTCCAGACAGCAGTTGTTTTGTAAGAAACTCAAGAAAGCAGTTGCAGGTATAAACCCACCAACAATCCTTTTTCCTGGTTTCTCCTTCTGAGTAGCTTCATTAAGTCAATTAAGACTTCATTAAGAATAGTTTTAGCTGTCATTTTAAAGAATTAGCCTTTAACTGGCCACCCTAGGCTGTGTTCTCAGCCTCATCCCAGCAGAGCTCATTTTCATACACTCAAAGGCACATTCCCAGGAGTCAATGAACTTAGCCTCATCCTGGTTCCCTTAACTGGAAGCAGTCATGGACTGGGGGCTGGGCTGCATGGCCAAGAGAACAAGTAGAAGGGCCCAAGTGGAAATGAAAGGGGCCAGTGGGAAATGCCTAGGCAAGAGCCCAGGGACCCTTTTGGATTTCCTCAGACCACTTAGACTGCAACCTGAAAACCAGAGCAGGAATTGGACTAGGCCCAGCCAGTTCATGGACCAACCTCAGCCCGCCAAACTCACCTAGTTGCACAATTGGACAGGTATGGCGGGCAGGAAGCTTCTCCTCACATTGAGCAGAAATGTGTGTCCTGGCTAGATGGTCAGCTTTCACATGCCCCTAAAACATCCTTGGATGATCCTTGGGGTTTGCTGTAAGGCTGGATTGTGTGAAGTGTTCCAAGGACAGCTGCAGAGACTCAGAGAATTGGACTGCCTACATCCTACCTCTGCATAAACAATCTATACTGTTTTATGAGTTCAAGCTGACAGCACATTTTCTATTAGTTTAATTTAAACCTATTCCCGACCTGCTTTCCAGATTTGAAGGCAGGCATGGCCTCTCTTCTGGGGACTCCCTAGTCCCCTCAAGTTATCCAGAATCCCCAGAAGTTGCTCAGGCTGGTTCCCTGGCCTCCTGAGCAAAGAGCCAAGATTCTCAACAGTAGCAGTGCTGAGCTGCAATTGCTTCTTTAAGCTTCTATAGAGTGTTGTCGCTGACCACTGATCCTGAACACTGAGAGGCACTCTTGCCTACCAATAGGATGGTGTTCTTGATGGTTCAGATCCCTGTTCAGGTCGCAAAGGGCTACCGAGATGCCAGTTACACTCAACTGCTCTGTCTTGTCCTCTACCCTCATCTGCTTGCCAGGCCTGCCCAAGCTGACACCCATGACATCTCCCTGGATGCAAAGGCCGAAGGCCTAAAGTGACTCAATCCAAGGGAACCAAGCCTCCCAGGAAGGTACCCTGAGCCACCCTGTCCCCCAGGAGCTTTTACCACCCACAGGGCAAAGCTACCCATTCACCATATACTGACACATCTAAGAAAAGCAGAGACTCCTGACTTGGGCTCCCAACCTATCCATGGAAGCAGAGGACACTTGCATATAGCAGCTTTGTTGATAAAACATTTTCAGAATACAGCTACTCTACCAGGCAACCTACTATAGATATGGTTAGTAATTCCTTCTGGTAAAATTCTAGAAAAAAAAAAAAAATTATTGATAATAACTCCTTAAAAAGCCTACCTCTCTCTCAGTCAAAGGTATCCACTCTAGAAATGGATGCCCTGCCCTTCCCACCACCAGTGGAGGCAGCAAGGAGGGGGGCTGAGGGGATAGACATTGCTCAACGAGTGGCCAAAGAGGGACCCCTTATGAGATGTGTGAATTATCTATGGCATTGTCCTAACTGAACAGGTGCCACTCTCTGTCCGTAGAACACTTATGGAGCTATAATTATCAGTGTACGGCATCACAGTGCAGTGAACAGTCACACATTCTACTTGGCCCTTCTCTCTTGCCAATTCCTGCCTCCATGTTGGAAACGAATACTGACAAGGCTGGCAGCCTCAGGCCTCTAGCCGTGGCATTAGCCGGCCAGCACAGAATTTGCTTAGAGAGCCCACGGGCCTAGTGGGCAGAGCCCAGAGAGGAACAGAAAAGGCAGCTGTCCCTTCTCTGAAGGACATCTCCCAAGGCATCACTTCCAAGGCTTTGCCCTCCTGAGACTGGCTGTGTCAAGTCCCCAGTTGGTTCCTTTTCCTCAGCAAAGCTGTATCCCTTGCTGGATCAACATGCCTGCGTGCTTCTCCAGATACTAGTTTGCCCTGCAAAGTCTGGCCCAGTCACCCAGGTCTAGGTTGGGAATAGCCACCTTCTTAAACACCCTGGAAGGTATGCTCAAAGCACAGACTCCGACACTGCCACTGACTAGCTGTATGACCTTAGGCAAGTTTCTTAACTTCTCTGTGCCTCAGTTTCCCCATCTGTAACTGGGGATAGCAATACCTACCAAATACGGTTGAGATGGGGATTAAGTTAATACCCTTTACAGTATGTAAGGGAGAACCTGGCACATAGTAAGGGCCATATATCGATACTGTTTTTGTTACTGCTTCTTCAGGACATGATAGCTTTGCATGTCCCACTCCACCCCCCAGTTGATGTGGCTGTACTGTACAACAAGGAGAATCTCTGATGACTTGTTGTGCTTCAACACCTACAGACCAGACAGAATCACTCCTACCAAGGAGGAGTCTCACCTCTCTTGATCTTCCCCTACTCTTGACATAGAAATGTTGACAAGGAGGCTGAACCCTTGGGCCTTGAGGCTGATGGGCTGACCCTACAAACCCTACAGCCACGCTGGATGCCAGAGAAACGACCTCTCCTAGGCAGAAACAGATGCCTGTCCGAGTATGACGAGCCCTTGGGCAAGTCACTTTATCTCTATCCATCTTAGTTTCTTTATTCATAATTCGTAAGGCTGGGATCGGATAATCTCCAATTTTCTTTCCTTTAAGCACTGATATTTTAGGATGTAGCATGTCCTGAGTGTTCTCTGAGTGACCTGTGGGTCTTTACAATCCACACAGGATTACAATTCTGGGACTGTGGACCATGCCGACAGAGTAAAACCCTCAGCAAATACGAGTCACAGGGGAAGGCAAATTCTTGAGTGAATTACAATCAGAACCATAAAAATGAAGTTCCCCACACAAATGGTCTGATTTTCCAGATAAGTGATCCTCACCTTTCTAAAGCACCAAAATTGAGTGCTCAAAACTGTAGAACATTAGAAGGGAAAAGGCCTTTAGTGCTTTTTCTGCAAGCTTCCCTCTCAAGGCAAATTTTCAGAACTAAGTTACAAACTGAATTTTGGAGCAAGAGAACAAACTGACATGGGAAAGCAAGGAAGAAACTACTCAAAAAGTCAGGATCTGTTCCTCTTAGGGGGTAGGCAGGGTGTATGTGGACGGCCCGTATAAGGGGATGAGAAGGGCAGGGCTCAGCACTCAGATCCTCATCTGATGGTTTGTCGGCTGTACATTTGTAACTTAGGTACATTACAAATGCATGTGATATTTTCCACTAACAAAAAACTCCAAAGAGCAGCAAGCCATTATTTGATGCAAAATACTTCTCGTGTGCAAAGAAGCACAGCCTGAAAATCACTGATCAGCTGTAGCAGCTATGAAAATGCACCACTGGCATCTCCTTCAAGAGAACCTGCTGGGGAAGCACAGAGCTCTCCCCACAGACCCACAGCTTCCAATAGCTGCCCCGTGAATGTCAAGGCCACACTTCCTCGGCTGCTTCCAGCAATGACTGAGCACAGCAGAGACAGTACTGCCATCCCGCTCCCGCCTAACAAACGTAGGGCATGCTTCTAAAGAGCAAGCTTTGCTTGGGGCCTCCCATTGGCATGGTTGTGTTGCAGTCGGATGCCCTTCCTATTCAATCCCTCTTTCCCCCTTTGCCTTTGCAGAAGTCAGACCAGTCTCCAGTCCGAAGGCTTGCCAACCTCTTCCTGCTCCCTCCCCCTCAATCCTTCTCAGGATCCCCCAATAAATCTCGTGCATGTCTAATCCAATTTGGGAAATGGATTCCTTATTATCCCTTTCCTGAGGACCTGAATGGACACACTCGTGTTAGCTTGCAGCCTTGAAGGCTTTTTCCCCTGTGCAGACTTTTAAAAGTTGAAACCATCTTGGATATAGTTTTGTGTATTGCTTCCTACGACCTATTTTAAGTATTTCTCATGCTATTAAATGTTCTTCAGAATAGGCTTATAAAATGGCTTCATAATATCACGTCATTATTCAGTTCTCCTATTTGGGAACATTTTCATTTGTGGTTACAAAAAGGACATGCAGGTAGCATTCTCCTCTGACCTCCTCTAACTTCACATGGGGAAGACAGAGTCACCATCAGCAGCCCAAGACTTATTCCTATGAGGCCAGACATGCCACCACTCACCAACCCTTTGACCAATTCTGACACCAATAGTCCCTTCCATGGCACATACTACTTCTCTGCTGGGTTTAATAATTTGTTGTAATGGCCACAGAGAACTCACAGACAGTATTCGTGATTATGGGGTTTATTAGGGAAGTAACAGGTTATAATTCACGTTTAGGAACTAGCTCAGGATACAATTATTCTATCAGGACAGTCTCCTCTCTGCTATGCCTGCAGCCACGCCTCTCTTTAGCCCTTGGCCCCTGCCCTGCTTGGGCAAGTGTTACAAAGCTCTTTTAGCTCTGCCGATAGGTGCACCTAAGTGCACCTGACTCTGCCAGCAAGCCTCCTGCCCAAAGGCAATCAGCTTTCTCACTCCATAGGCCGGCAAGCCCACCACTCTATCTCGTGCCGGTCTCTTGGTTCTGCTGCCTTGGCTGCTGCCGCCGCCGCCTTTCTATCATCTCTCTACCTGTCTCTCTGTTGTCTTCTCAGCTGGTCTCTGCCAAGGAGGTCTAGCACTGGGAACTCAGGTCCAAGGATGCACTCCACACTACCTTTGGCTCTTCTCTCTTGATGGCAGTGAGGTCCCCCTTGGTGGGCCACAAAGCCCCTGATGAGAATCACAAAGACCATGGCCAGAAGAACCACACCAAGTAAATCCCTGTACCACCATGGTGTACATTTGAAGCATATTTGGTACATTCCTCTTCTATTATTAATTAAGGAGTCTTGCCTCCTCAAGCCAGAAGCCCTTGTTTTCTCAGATTCCCATGTAGGGTGTAAACACATGACTTTGCCAGGCACAAATGCAGGAAACCTAAATGAGAAAGACAGGAGTGAATTGTGGGAGATCCATTTTCTGTTGATGACAGTGACAGAGCAGCTTAGTTTTCCAGAGCAGTAGTCCTTGGTCCTACAAAGACACTATCTTATTGGTCTTATCTCCTGATCCTCCCAATTAACTGTCCCCAAATTACACACAAAGTGACAGATCAGTCTCGGAGAGACTAGGGGAAGCACCTATTTTATGAGACTTGTTTGGCAACATGGTATAACAGAAAAAGCCCAGAGCTCTGCAAGCAACGAAGCCTGGCTCTACTGTTCCTTTGAGAATTTAAAGTTAGACAATGCTTTTAACAGCAGAAAAATGATAAGAACAATAAACCAACAAAAACTACATCATCAATATAGAACGAATTAAATAAATGATGGGACATTCATCCAAATAAATACTATGTGTACAGCCATTAAAAAGAATGGGGAAGCTAGCCTTTATGTTCTGACATGGAAAAGACCCCATGGTATTAGGTAGGGGGTAAAAATCTATAAGGTCAATTCTGATTTTGTTTAGGTGAAAATATGAAGGGAGGTACTATATTTTTTGCGGAATCGTTAAAAAAAATGACATCAGAAATATCTCTCAATACTTGAGATATTCTGAAGCTCAGATATTCTCCTACACAATACCTTTAGCACACTCTAACATAATAATTCTTTAATATCAAGTTGGGTCCGACTTGACGGCACATTAACAACAACAACAGTCCATAATCAAATTTCCTCAAATGTTCCCCAAATGCCTTTATATATATACATTTTTTGTTTTGTTTTGTTTTAAATACATAGTTTTGGCTTATATTTGGTAATAGAAGTCTCTTAAGATTCTTTTAAATCTAAAATAGCCCCTCCTCCCTCACACACACACTAATTTTAAATACACAGCAATTGCATAGACCATGACACTGTTTTGTGAATTAGGGTACATTTTAGATTTGCCTACTTTTCTTCATGGTGCCTTTTAATTTATTCTTCTCTACCCTAAATTTCCTGAAATTGGTGGTTGGATTTAAAGTTTTGATTAGATTCTGGTTAAGCATTTTTGGCAAGAACACATCACAGGTGATGCTGTGTACTTCGTGTTTTATCTAGAGAAGATCATAGTAGCTGGTGTTTAATCATCTGATGCCTACTGTGGTCACAGTTAAGGTGGTAATTGCCAGACTGCTCACACTGTCACAGATGAGGGACCCTCTCATGCTTTTCATACACCACCATATTGTTTGCATGTTTCCCCCTATTGCATATATTAATATTTGCAGTAAAAAGATGGTTTTACTTTTCATCTAGAATTTATTTTAATCTTAACTGTGCTTCACAAAATATGCAATTTTGTGTCAAGTTGTGACTATCTGGCTCAATATATCAAAATAATATTATGTTTTAAATGACAATGTTTGCCCTTCTTTTCATGAGGTATTTCGTTAATTGAATTGGTCTCATAAGTTTAATTCGAATAAAAGAATGTTATAATCAACTACTGACCATTTTAAAAAATTGAGCATTTTATTCTTGGGAAAATATAAAGCAGATAGCACATGAAAGCCACCTAGCACAGTATGTGGTACACAGCAGGTGTTCTGCACTGCATACCACCCAAGACTGTTGAGGGCCAACCTTCTTTCCTCCCGGATTACATTGGGCTAAACATGCTAATAACACTGCCAATGCCACCGGACCGTGGGCTTGCTAGAATGCCATCAACTTCTCTTCTTCCTCAATGGAAACTACATTGCCATGTCCCTCCTCTGGGCAGCCATCACACACTTCCTCTAACTTCCCACGACCCTTAAAAGAATAGCACTCATGTCCCCCTTCTTCAAGCCCTTTCCTTCATGTCTCAACCCAACTCAAGTTCAGGATATTATATAACAGTAAGGGGGTATGTCAAGATGGGCCTCCTTTCTGTTGAATTCAAGCAGAAACTCTTCCAGGCCCCTGGAACCCTAGGGTTTGCACAAGCTGTTGTTCCATGTACAGAGATCACCACACAATTCCTAAGTGTAGGGGCTGAGGCTTCAGTACTGGCAAAGGAGCCTGTTCAAGTCCAGCTCAGTGTAAGACATCTTAATTATATATATATATAAACCAAATTCCCTGTTCTCAACTGCGCAGGAAAACCGAGAAATGCTAATTAAAGCTCAGTCTCAAGGATGTCCCCCCAACACACATACACCCACCCCTATCCCAAGTGTGTCTGGCCTTCTTCTCCAATGAGACTGCTTAGCATTGTAGTGACTTCGCCTCTATCACAGTCGGAGACCTGCACAACAGGCTTTGTCTCCTGGGGCCCACCTGATACAGACTTGCCTTTTCCTGCCTCTGGAACTCTCATGGTGTAGTGCCTAAGGCATTTGACTGCCAACCAGACGGCTGGAGGTTCAAACCCACCAGCCACTCCTCAAAAGGAAGGCTGGGCAATCTACTTCTGTAGTGATACCACCTTGGAAACCCAAGGAGGGGTCATTATGAGTCAGATCCCATGGCAGTGAGTTTGGTTCTTTTTTTTGGTTTTCCTGCCTCTAGGCTACTGGCCTGGAAGCTCTCTGCATTTTTGCTCAGATCTTACAACAACATTTGCCACCACAGTGGTGCCTACAATACTGGCAAACCAAAAATACCCTATACCAGTATTTTGGTATTTTATGTTACATGAAAAAAAATAAGATACAGAAGACAGTGTATGTAGCCCTCCTGGTGAGAAAGAGGAGACAGCAGTGCATATTTGCCTTAGCTGGCATCTACTCCAAGAAGTAATAGGGGTAAAGAAACTGATAAAAATGTGTAACCTGGGATGAGAGCTGGGAAGTGAGACATCTTAGTGTATAAATCTTTTATAGCATTTTTTTTTCTACTTTTGAAGAAAAAAAAAAAAAAAAGCGTACCTCCAGGAAAGTCTGATCACCAAATCTTTCCAGAGAGAGGTCTTCTAAACCAAGGAAGATTAGGAAGGACATCCTTAAGTCCTCATTCACACATCACCTCCATCACGTAAGTTCCTGCAGTCGTACACTTGAACTTGAAGACAGGTCTCCACCTGGGCTGGGAGGCTCACCTGTGACCTGGTGGTGAACAGACTCCCAGCAGCCTTTGCTCCCAGCACTCGGAAGCCAGTGGCGCAGACCTCCCAACTGGACCACCCCTCCCCCCCCAATACCTAGCTTTCATTCCTGTATTTTTAAGAGCCAATTACCTGGGCTTTAACCTGAAAGAAGGAACCTGTCTTCTGATCCCCAAGGACACAAATCTTTCAGATTCAATTCTTGAGATTTTTGGTTTTAAGCAAACTCTTCACCCCAAATGAAGACAGCTTTCAAGCAACAGCCTCCTGGAGAACCACCTGCTTAGTCTAGTAGCGCCTGTGGGCCTTAGAAACAATCCATTATTTAGAAGAGTTTAAAAAATGCAACTCTGAGAAACAATTTGGTTTTAAGAACAAGGGAACTGTTCAGAACTTATAAAGTGTTAATGGAAGTAAATATTTAATCTATTTGAAACACAAAAATGTAAACACGTTACCAAGCTTCATGGCAAGTGTAAAGTTGTAAAATATCTTCATTCTAATTATTAGCAGATGACCTGAATAAAAAATAGAATGTCTGTCCAAGAAAGAAACCACTGTCATCTCCAGCAAAGTACCTTGCGATTTTATATGCATCGTTTCCTTGTTTCCATGGTGAGCTATTACCAGTCCATGTTGTTTCCAAACCTGAAGCCACTTCTGATTCTGTCCTTTTTCCAAATAAATGATTGATTATGTGCTCTGAGGTGCACCTGAGATATCAGCTGTGCCCCTGGCATTCAGGTGCAACTGCCCCACTCCCACCCCCAGGGCTCAGTCTGCAGGTGGGTACCACTGCCCTCCAGATCCCACTTGCTCTCATCACAGTCGTACTTCTCAGCATCTCAGTTCATTTTTAGTGTCTTGGGTAGGAGGATATTAAGGTAGTTTAGATGGTTTACTTCCTTAGAGCTGGTGGTAAATGGTTCTAAGATGTTCTGGAAAGGATCAACATCTGAAAGAAGCCAAAGAGAGCAACTCCCAGACAAACACAAGTTTTTGTTTTTAACCCCAAAAAGTAGTATGACATAATGAAAAGGGGTTACGTAATTTACTGAAATTGTCCAAAGCCTTGATGTGCTTTTCTATAAACTGTAAATTCTGCACAGAAGTTCCTATGAAGATAAAGTTAAATGGTGTCTATAAACACAAACAACAAAACAATTTAAGTGCCTTTTCCTGGGGAACTAGTCAAGCAGGTTATTAGTAAAGACACTGTGATGGCTTTTTTGATGTGTCTACTTGGCTAGGTTGGGAGCTCTGGTAGCATAGTGGCTAAGGCACTTGACTGCTAACCAGAAGGCTGGCGGTTCAAACCCACCAGCCACTCCTCGGAAGGAAGGTTGGGCAATCCTACTTTCGTAGTGATACTGCCTCGGAAACCCAAGGAGGGGTCGCTATGAGTCGGGGCCGACTCGACGGCCCATAACAACAACAACAACAACAACACTTGGCTAGGTTACTGTCCCCAGTTATTCAAACACTAAGCTAGGTACGTAATTGAAGCCCCTAATCAGTTGACCTTAAGTAAGGGTGTCCCCTACATAATAATCTGGGTGGGCCTTACTCAATCCCTAAAAGCTGAAGCTTTCTGGAAAGAGAAGAAATTCCACCCGTGGGTACAGCAGCCTGAGTGGGTTGTCCATGTGGCGTTCCATCCTGTCTTCTTGTCCTGGCTGCCTGCAGACAACAGCTTTGGCCTGCCTGTACTAGTGGGTTCCACCCTACCTGTGACTTTGGTCTTGACTGCCAACCCTATGGATTTTGGATTGACTTAGCCAGCACCTACAACCATATAAGCTGAATAATCCTTGTAAGAAACGCTTATCTATATCATACTGGTTCCTGCTGGTTTTGCTTCTTTAGTTGTGCCCTGCCCTACCTGGAAACTAGAAAGGCAGGCTGCTGTTAAAAAGAATGAGGTCTACATTTTAGTCTCCTCCAAGACTCCAATAAATGATAGTAATAGATGAATACCAACAGGTGTGCACATTACCTGTGGGTTAAGAAAGCCAACTGATAAACTTAATTTTGCTTCTCTTAAAACTTATTGCTGTGGAGTCAATTCCAACTCATAGTGACCCTATAGGATAGAGCAGAACTGCCCCATTGAGTTTCCAAAGCTATATATAATCTTTATGGAAACAAGACTGCCACATCTTTCTCCTGCCGAGCAGCTAGTGGATTGGAACCACCAATCTTTCAATTAACAGCCAGGCACTTAACCATTGGGCCACCAGAGTCCTTAAAGCCTCTATTCACTCACTGCTATCAAGTCAATTTCAACTCATAGCGACCCCCACTGAGTTTCCGAGGTGATAAATCTTTATGGAAGTAGATTGCCCCATCTTCCTTTCACAGAGCAGCTGGTCGATTTGAACCACCAACCTTCTGGTCAGCAATCTAATGCCTTAGGCACTGTGCCACCAGACCTCCTAAAACCTCTACTAGACATAGTAAATACAGTAAAAGGCTTAAAAAAAAAAAAAGGTGTAAATCTAGAACTACAAAAAAAGCGGGTAAGGCAACATCAGCAAAGTCATTTTAGAAGCTGAAAAGTAAATGGACTAGATTCACCAAACTGGAAAATGCCAAATCCCAAACCTGTAGAGAAACTGAATGCAAAGATAAGGAACTGCAGCACTGTTCCTTGCAGAACTTGAGATGAAGGGAACAGCTTAAGCATGGAATGGGTCCAAGTGGGATTCCCTCTTTTCATTTTAAGCTATAGGGCTAGTGCTTCTCCCTCAGTCTGGCAGAAGCCAGAGGTTTATTCTCTGGAGAGCGTTAAGAGAGGATTTCTGGGTTACAGGGTACTAAGTTCAGAGCATGGGTGCCATTGTTATGTTGTTGTTATGTGCCATCCAGTCGGACCCGACTCATAGTGATCCCTCCTTGGGTTTCCGAGGCAGTATCACTACGGAAGTAGATTGCCCCATCTTCCTTCCGAGGAATGGCTGGTGGGTTTGAACTGCTAGACTTCTGGTTAACAGTCAAGTGCCTTAGGCACTATGCTACCAGAGCTCCTTACTGAAGACAAAAGGATCAAGTGATCATATGCGGCCATATTGAATGCTGAATGCAAAGAGCCCTGGCTCTCTTTCCCCACTTGGCTCACAGAATGCTGCCATGCAGCCTGATCCCTCATCCAAGAAGAAAGACTCCTTTGAGGAATCTGACAAACCCCCCAAAGAAAGCCCTGTTGTTGTTGTTGTTGTTGTTATGTGCCATCGAGTCGGTTCCGACTCATAGCGACCCCTCCTTGGGTTTCCGAGGCAGTATCACTACAGAAGTAGGATTGCCCAACCTTCCTTCCAGGGAGTAGCTTGTGGGTTTGAACCGCCAGCCTTCTGGTTAGCAGTCAAGTGCCTTAGGCACTATGCTACCAGAGCTCTTAAAGCCCTAGAGATGATTATTAAGATTCTCCACTGAATAGTCCAGCCAGGCCATCCTATAATAAAACTTGCGACTACAATCCTACCCATGTATTCTAGACTTTTAAATCTCTCATCTTAATTATTAGCAGATGCCCAAAGGTTACCAGACACCCGAGCATAAAGCCTCTATCTCTAAGCAAGTAACAACCAAGATAAGTCAGGGGGGTGGAGCTCAGAGGAATCAGAATTATGTGCTAAGAAGAAAAAAATCTACGCTACCTCAGATAAGAGAAAGATACTGTATTCATGTAACAAGTACAGTAAGCTCTAAAAGAAAGGACATGCAGAAAATAAACGTATTCTTGGAAATTAAAAACATGACAGCAAAACTGAAAAACTCAATAGAAAGGTTTTGAAAGATAAAAGTTGAAGGAATTTCCCTGAAAGAACAGCAAAAGCACAAAATGGTATCAGACAGATCAAAAAGTGAGGGGACCAGTCTAGGATCTTCAGTGAATGAGTAAGAAACACTCCAGAAAGGAAGGAAAAAACACAAAATCAGTCCTCACTGTCAGCCCTGAGGGTCTACTCCCAGTCCCGCCCCAACTCCCTAATTCAGATGTACATGTTGTCCAACCGGACATTCCCTGGAGGAGGGATGTCATGCTTGGTAAAGTTGGAAGGTCAACAAAAAAGGGCAAGGCCCTTGATGAGATGGACTGTGATAGAGTGACTGCAAAAATGGGCTCGTAGCATAGTGGCTAAGACACTTGCCTGCTAATCAGACGGCTGGCGGTTCAAACCCACCAGCCACTCCTCGGAAGGTTGGGCAATCCTACTTCCGTAGTGATACTGCCTCGGAAACCCAAGGAGGGGTCGCTATGAGTCGGGTTTGACTCGACGGCACATAACAACAACAACAACAACAATAGCAGAGAATGTGAAGTTGGCACAGGACCAGGCAACGTTTCGTTCTGTTGTACATAGGGTCACTATGAGTTGAAGCTGACTAGATGGCACCTAACAAGAAGTCAGTAATCACTGATAAACACAGACTTTGTTGTTTTTTTCTTAACCCAGAACCAATACTTGGAGAAGGTAAACCTAGTCACCTTTCTGTGGGAAGAATACAAATCTAGCGTTAACCTTTTGTCCTCAAATGTGACAAGAACAGGAGGTCATTCACAGGAGAGAAGGAAAGTAAACCCAATGAAACAAATCCAGAAAATTCCCAGGACATTGACAGGGAGAACTGAGGAAGGTACCAGAATGACAGCTAACACCAGACTTAAGAGAACAACTGGTCAGGAGCTCTGGTGGCTTAGTGGTTAACTGCTGGGCTGTTAATTGAAAGGTTGGTAGTTCAAATCTACTAGTTGCTCCATCTCAGAAAGATGAGGCAGTCTGCTTCCATAAAGATTTATAGCCTTAGAAACCCTATGGGGCAGTTCTACTCTGTCCTACAGGGTCACTGAGTCAGAATTGACTTGATGGCAATAGGTTCCTCTTTTTTTTTTTTTTGGTTTAGTCACGCTTAGAGCAGGAACTCAGGACAGGAATGCTGAGAGCTATAAGCTCCGAGATCACTGCTGCCCTCACACCGCTGGGTGAAGGGCAGACAAGGGGCCCCCTTTCTCATTTCTAGTAGGTTCATCTTGGCCAGGTGCTGAGGAACTGTCTGCCTTTCCAGACCACCTAGAGATTCTCCTTTTATCCCACAGAAGCATTCAGCTTTGACTCCTTCCTGAAACCTAGGCATGGCGAGTGTAAAAAGAGTAACAGCAGCCCCTCCCTATGAGCACATCTCTTCCAGACTCTTAGGACCTGGTCTGTGCACAGCTCTGCCAACTGCCCTGCCCTGACTGTGAAGTCTCGATCTTTCCAGGACTCACCCAAGATTTCCCAGCAGTGGCTCTTGTAAATTCTCAAGGAAGCACACGTCCTCTCCGACCTAGGGATCCACTTTCTCTGGCAACAGTGCGCTTGAGGTTCAGTTTCAGGACTGAACAACATATTGTTTCAAAATACTCTGTTGTTGTTGTTATGTGCCGTCGAGCCGGACCCAACTCATAGTGACCCCTCCTTGGGTTTCCGAGGCAGTATCACTACGGAAATAGATTGCCTCATCTTCCTTCCGAGGTGTGGCTGGTGGGTTTGAACCGCCAGCCTTCTGGTTAGCAGTAAAGTGCCTTAGCCACTATGCTACCAGAGCTCCTCAAAATACTCTAGAGGGGGGCAAAACAATACAGAAAAGCAAGGAAATGAAGATACCCTGAGTTGGGGCTGTAGCTACTTCAGTGGAGAGAGGGGGAATTCAGCTGGGTGGGGACATGCAAGGGCTTCTAAGAAAGGTAGTGGCATGTTCTATTCCTTCATTTAGGTGGAGACACTTCATTTTATTAATTGTATATTTCTGTTGCACATGCTCTTCTGCATATATGACACATTTCAGTTTTTTTTTTTGGGGGGGTATAACCCCATAGTAGCAAAGAAATCTGAAGGGGAAAACCATGAGAGGACTGAGACTATATTCTAGGAGGTTATGAGCAGATGGAAGAAAATGGGCTTGAGGAAACCTCAGGCTAGAAACCCAGCCGAAAGGAGCAGTAGGGGGTTGCCTCCACTGGAGAGGACTGTGGTCCACTGCCGGGCTGAGCACCCTCATTCTGAGTCCACGCTGGCCTTGTGTTCACTCGCACCTGCTTGCATTCCTCTGATCCTCGACATTCATGACACTCTGCCCTACCAGCCCAAACCTGAGAGTGGCTGCTCAGCTTCCCAGCGTAAATCCCCGGGCTGGCCAGCAGCCCTGCTCAGCTTCAGAACTCTGCCTCAACCAAAAACAAAGGCTTGAGGCTGTGGACGACCCTGCCTCCCACTCCAGACCCTTTGTTTCCACTCCCTAGCATGGAGTCACCTTGTATGTCCATGCTCCTGGAGGTGGGGTTTACCTCAGCTTCTGTAGGACCAGGAGTGCAACAGAGTTCCATACCTTGGAGTCCACTATTGTCTCCTCAGATCACAGAATCACAGTTGTGGGCATGGGAAGAGCCTTAGAGCCTTCTAGTCTTCATTATCTTTGGAGGCGAGGATTCTGAGGCCCACAGAGTGTGACTGGTCCAAGGCCTGTGGTTAGGGCTGAAAGTGAGCTCTGCCTCGCAGCTGGCCATTCCAGAATGATCTAAGCCTGTGTGGAGCAGACACTAACCTATACAGAGATCCATTTGGTTGTGGTAGCATCCCCCTCTTCACCACAAGCCTCTCCAGGCTTGAGTTCCCCTTGGTGTTGCCCTGTGTCCTGGGAGCTGCCTTCAAGGCCTCAGTGCATCAGCAAATAAATAGTCTGTGACTTCAGTGATTTAACAGGCTTCCTTTTAAAAGGCGTATTATTGTGTTATAATCATAAAAGAAAACCTACACATTCACTGTAGAAAATTAGAAAATACAGAAAAGTCTAAAGAAGAAAATAAAATCACTGGTAATGCTGGAAGCTGTTAAGCTTTTGGCATCATAAATGAATTCTTTAAAAGAAACTGTTGCTAAAATAAGCAGACATCATACCCTATTTGCCAGGTGGAGGACTTAACATCTAGAGGGTAGCTGCCCCCTTCTGAGGTTGACAGGAGCTGGGCTGTGGGAGGTGCAGCGGGCAGTGTGGTCGTGTGCACTCACACACACACAGGCAGGGAGGGCATGCGTTCTGCCCTAGGTCACAGGCAGCTGCACCAGCTCCCACTCTCCCTTAACAGCCAGAGCCCCCGTACAGTCCTGTGATAGATGAGGCAAAAACTACAGGCCCACAGTGGGACTGTATCCAGCAGGGAAGGCCCACAGAGGCACCAACACCAACTCTGTCCCCACTGGTCAGCCGCCACTGCACAATGACAGTTTTCTCAAACATTCTACCTTCATGTCCCTCCAAGATTCAGGGCATTGAATGCAACCAGCCCTGGCTCCCAGCTGCCACAAGTGAAGCCTCCCACTTTTCCCACCACCCCAGAACATGGATCTTCAGACCGAAAGAGATTGCTCTGGAAAGCCCTGCATTGCTGGCCCTCTCTCCCAGTGCTGCCCTGAGCCAGGCCTGACCCTTCTCTCCTTGAGACCTTGCGGAAAGGACTTCCATTACTCTGCTTTGGTTTCTGCAGCCCAGCCCATACCTGCAGGCTGGAATGTGAGTGCCTGAGCACAGGGTCTGAGCCTTACACACAAATCAGCTGCCTGGCTGAAGTCAGGAGAGCCAGGCAATACTAGGACAGATGGACAGACAAGATGGGAGGGAAGGAGGGCATCAGACAGAGGCTGGTGCAGGAAAAAGGGTCTTTGATTATCATGAGAACCAGAAAGAACCTCACACACTAGCTAGCCGCTTCCAGCTACATTCTGTAGGGGAACAAAATAAAACTTACTGCCATCCAGTCAATTCCGACTCATAGCCACCCTATCCGACAGGTGAGAACTGCTCCAGGGTTTCCAAAGGTGTAAATCTATACAGAAGCAGACTGCTTCATCCCTGTCCCACAGAGCGGCTGGTGGGTTCAAACTGCTGCCGACTTTTTGGTCAGCAGTCAGATGCTTTAACCGCTTCGCCACTGCTCTGGTGCTGCAGAGGCTCCTTGCAGAGGAGGAAAGCTGTCTCAAATTTAGGAATAAAGGGACGCTGAGAAAGCTGGGGGAGAGAGGAAGAACAAGTGAAATACAGATATCTTCATTTATTCAAGTTACAGAAATTGACCTTTATTTGTTGTACTAAAGTTTGTTTAACTTTTGATACAAAGTAACATTTTAGTACAGAAAATCCCAGTCTGTCAGAATAGTACCTGTCTGTTTACACGTACCATCACAGTCCCACCCTATCCACAATCTAGAAAAACAGCCCCTGAAGGGTATCAAAGGAATAGGTCGAGACATAGTCTACAGTTTTTCTTAGTTGTTTTGAGCTAGAAAATTTGTACCTGTAAAAGAAAGGACAGCATTGATGACTGAACTTCTCTTTTGAACAACTGTGCAAGAAAATATATCCCTTTAAAAAAAATATCAGTAATAGCTAAACTACAATCTAGTGCCTAAAATTACAAAGAAACAAAAATGAAATCAGAGATTTCCTGCTAGTAGAATGAAATGTTAGGAACAGCATTAAAACATGGGTCTGGCTCCGGTGACACAGGGGCCCGGTACAGCACCTCAGAACAGGACATGCAGTTTGAGGAGCCACAGCGAGTCTTCAGCCGGAGCCACCCAGCATCAGAAGTGCAAAAACAGACCCCAAACAAAGACATCCTCACAGTGTGTGGGCCCTGCCGTGAGTGCTGTAACCCAGACTAAGAAGACCCCTGCTATTATTTGTAGACTTTTGACAGTGGTAACACAAGTCATAATGCTTCCCCTCAGAGCTCTCAATTCAAAGTCTGAAACATGAATGTTTTTGTATTAAAAAGAGCTGATGTTCTTGCCACCCACTCAAATATAAAGACTACAAACTACCCTGCAAAAATTGCACTGACAAAGGGCTGTCACTATTTACAGAACCTACAAAGGACCCCATGACATGTGTCAGCCTGAGCCTAACACCCTGCCCAGAGCCTGACGTGTGTCATCGCGAACCCATGGAGCTCAGGGGACCAGACGCAGCGCTTAAATAATAAGTGCATATGGAGAGAAAATGAGAGGACATCAAAGGCAGGAGAGAAAATTCTGAGAGTCCGTAAAACTGCCAAAGCTGTCTTCCCCGTGTGCGGGAGGAGGACACTGCCGCGTCAGCTCCACAAAGGCACTGGCTCGGCCACCCTCGATGGGCTAAGCATCTGCAGTCACGAAATCTCCCTTCCAGGAGGGGGCGCCGCCGAGTCAAAGCACTGGTCCCACTGACAAGAATCCCCCCCCAAAGCAAAGCAGCCCCCAGTGAGGTTCCAGAGTTGTTTTGCTGAAAACGGGAACAAAACTAATGCCAACGCGACAGAAGGGTGGGCAGCAGAGGCGGGGGCTGGGTACTGATAACAGGAAGCCGTTCAAGTAAACATAATCAACCAAATACTTAAAAAAGGCTTGTAAACTTGTGTCTGAAAGGTTCTCTTTGCAGCATCTCTGGCTGGCTGGCTAAAGAAAGGCTGGTGCTGAAGCCTTCTATGGAAAGTCTTTTTTTTTTTTTTTTTTTTATTGTGATTTGGGTGAAAATTTACAGGGCAAATTCACTTTCCATACAGCAATTCACATACACTTTGTCTCATGACATTGACCAACAGCTCCCCTCCCACTTTATGGAAAGTCTTTTGCACTCTTGTTTTGTGTGTCTTAAAGCACGCATGTGAGAGGAATGTGGTCTGCTGGCCCAGGCCGGAAGTCCCCTTGGCCACTACCCTCTGTCCACTGAGTAGAGCTTCTGAAGTCCTTGTTTGCTGGGTCCTTCCCCTCCTCGTCTACGTACAGACATGTCTCTATTTCCAGTCGGTAAAACGAGCGGGGCCACATATTTATGCTGGTGGAAGCTCTTCTATAATGGGCAGGCTGGGATCCACAGGACTTTATTCTGTTCTTGAGTGACCTTGGCCAGGATCTGAGTGTAAATGCTCGACAGGGCCCCTCCCTGGACGACCCCTGCAAAAGAGCCCCCCAAGCACACACATCATTCAGCTCAGAGTAAGACCAAGTTTGCTGCCTGTTTTGAGGCACTTGGCACTCCTGCCCTCCCCACCCCCACCCCACTCTCCTCCATCAGCAAGAAGCTATGGAAGAAAAAGAGAAGAAAAAGTTGAACACAAAATCAGTTCTACTTCTCTGTCCCTCTGGTCAACTATTCAGAATGCTGAAAATATAGGCTCCAGTGAGGCTTGGGTCAAATCTCACCAAGCATCCCCAGCCACTTTAATGTGATGACCATGATCTGACCACTCACATCTACTACCCACCCTCACCCCTGAAATACCCTGGGCTGGGTTTGCCTAACTATTTTCACAATGTAGGAATCCCAGCATACCAGAAAGCTGTTAGTTAGTGTGGGGGACGCTATAATGATCATCAGACGGATTCAATAGGAAATGATGAGTTTAAGGAACCCGAAATCCCATGGCCAGGAGCCAGACAGGCTATGTGTGCTATAGCCCAGAGAAGACCAGTAGCAAAAGATGATCAGCGGCAAAGACAAGGAAGCATATCAAACTTTGGCCCCACCCTGCTCTGTGGGCTCCAGCACCACGAATTTGGTCAACACAGGATCAGGGCCACTCTGAGTGTGGCCCATAGAAAACAGCACTGGCTGACAAACTGTTCCTGGCTGCGTCAGGTACATACAGAAACTGACACCCTTTAGAAACTGCTAGAGAAACTTGGTAGAGTAATTTTACGTGTGTTGGATCTAATTTTAAAAACCTGGGCTTGCATTTTATAAGTCTTCGGGTTTTTAAATTTTACTTCTCTAGTAATTCATGTTTTGTACATTTGACAAAAGCATTCATCTGTGATGGATTAGATAACACACACAATACTGATGCTTGACCACAGGCTGTGTGAGAAGCACTGTATTAAATCACAACACTCTCTATAATTTAATTAAAATCTACTCCTCTTTATGACCACAATATAATCTACAAATGACTGATTTCATGGAAAACCCATTGCCATCGAGTCAATTCTGACTCATACTAACCCTACAGGACAAAGCAGAACTACCCTATAGGGTTTCCAAGGCTGTAATCTTTACATAAGCAAACTGCCACATCTTTCTCCCATAGAGCAGCTGGTAGGTTTGAACCACCAACCTTTTGGTTAACAGCCAAGCTCTTAACCACTTCACCACCAGGGCTCCTTCAATTTCATGGAAGAGATTGAAAACAAGAAAGTACAACAGCAGCAGATAAACTAGAGCCAGGCTACTTTTGTTCCAAAGGTCAGAGATAATAAGTCTGTGGCTTTTCTTTACAAAATCCTATGATGAAGCTGTCCTTCCCTTATGGGGTAGACAGCCAATCACTGCCACTTGGTCCACTGGCTCACCAGGACCCCAGTTCCTGACCTGCTATGGACGCTGGAGCTATGAGACAGGGTATCTCCTTGCTGTGAGGCAGTCCCGCTACTGCACAGGTAAGAATCCAAGTGGAAAAGGCCAGACCATGACTTGGTGCCAAAACTAGTAACATTTACATTCCAATCTGTAAAATTCCTGGTGCTGACCAGTGATGGAAATGAGAACATTTCACTTGCAACAGAAAGTGCCTTTGATGGAAAAACATTCGACAAGCACCCAATCAGCACCAGCTATCACCATTTCTACAACAGAAGTCTTTGGAAAGGTTCTGCATCCTGCTTGCTACTTCTCCCAGTGACTCACACCCACCTACCTGTGAAGTACCTGCTGTACTCCTGTTCAATCTTCTGAGCCGTCTCAAACTGCTCTTTGGAATGTCTCTGGGTCACTTTGTCCCGTAGATAGATGGGGTCTCTCTGCTCCCTGTTGGGACACCCAGGAAACCAAGCTGAGCCTCTCACCTCTCCTAGGCTCTCCTTGTCACTTTCTTTGTCACCACTGAGATTGGGCTGTTGTAGAGCCCCCTCTGTGTGCACTCCTCAGAAGCAAAGCAACAGCTTCAGATTCCAGAGGGAGATGTGGGTGGGAAGGGGATGATGGGTGCCCCAGTGCGTGCACACAGATGGTAGACACAGCAGCTGGCCCCCAATTGCAGGTACAGAAGCTCAGAAGCACAGGAAGGTGAAACAGAAAACAGACTTGTGGGCAGCTGGTCCAACCAATGAGGGAAAACAAAGTACTTTTACTCAGTGAAAGCAAATGCTTATCAAAATGACAAGTCAGCTAGTTCATGGCCCAACTGGACCTTGCCCAGGTCTCCTAGTTTCTTGTGTCCTTCTAAACACCAAGCTAAAAGGCAAGAGAGGAAAAAAAGTGGATGGAAGAGTGGGAGGGGATCTGTGCAGACAAAACGAACTGTGGCAGCACCCCGATAGTCAGGGGCCTCCTGAGAAGGGGAGGTCCTTTCTAACACATGCTGCCAACTTCAAGTCTAATAGGCAAGTCTCTCCTTCTTCTACCCCCACACTCACTCCCCTTCTGCATGGGGCTGCCTGAGCATCCCCCAAGGCCATCCCCCAAGGCCCTAGGCACACCCTGACAGTCAGCCACCTACTTGATCTGCTTTGCACTCTTGTAGTGGATGAAGATGACGATAGGGTAGATGTGCATGCTATGGAGTCGCTCGATGGCATGGGGGGCGATGTCCAGTAGACAGTGCCGGTTCTAAGGGAGGTGAGAGGGTGGTAAGCACCAGACAGAGGGCGGGTTGTATGCACACGGGGCTGGGCCTTTCTGAGGACACTCCCAGCCCTTCTCCTATCCAAGGCAATAAACTCCTTCCTGTACCAAAGAGTCCCACCCCTCACCGCATACAGTTCTTCCTTACTCCATAAACAAACACATAAGGTTCTGTGAACAAGGCAGCGAAACCAATCTTTCACGAAGACCACACACGATAAGCTGTAAGGAAGTATTACCCGGGGAAACATCTCCCCGCTGGCTGTGAGCTGCGAAGACAGTCAAGTCTGGGAGCCAGGGCCAACCCGGGTGTGGATGGCCAACTCCAAACTTCCTGTCCTCTCTTCACCCAGACACTAGGACCTTCTTAGAGCCTTCCCTCATCTTGGCCTCAGAACCCTTACTTCTGCCAAACTGAGCAAATAATCAGAGAACTTAAGAGGAAGCTATAGTCAGGGAAGGCTGTGTCCAAAATATGTTCCTGGGTCCCCTGAGCTTCCAGATGAAGCGTGAGTCAGAGAAAGGCCACAAGCACCCATCCACCTACCCAATGAGGCTCCATCGAGGGGCCCAACCACTGGCAAGCTTTCTACTTTACTTTACTCCCAACGGGAGGTCTGCCACTTCAACTGGGCAATGTGCACTAATGCTGTAAGAAGCCAATTTCTTTGTGCAAGCCAGCATAGAACCATAGCCCCAGTGAGGGAGACTGCCACTCAGAAAGGACAGGGCCAGGCGGAGTGGCTGCCTTCTCCACACCTTGCAGATCCCCCCATCTCTTTCATGCTGCAAATGGAGCTGAGTATGCTCAACAGTTCTTAAGTCTTTCAGGGGCTTGGACCCCAGGACGACCTGATGGAGCTGTGTCCCTCTCCCAAGAATAAGGCCACAAACATAAAATTCTGTATGTAAGTTCAGAAGACAGACTCTGGACCCTGTTTCAGACTTTCTGTGAAAGGCTTTTCTTCAACATGCTCAAAGCCCTCAGGAGGTAGGGGGTTGGCAAGTGCACAGGGTGACTCTCTGCCAAGAGATTCACTTGATATTTACGGAAGTAGAAGCACAGAGAAGCAAGGACTCTGCTCACACAGCAAATGAGGGCAGCGAGGAGAAGGGGCACTCAGGCTGACATGGCAAGGGTGAGCTCACTGTGGCCTGGGAGATGCAAGGAGACCAAGGGCACAAGGGCCAGACACATACCCGGGGAGGGGCCCAGGCCTCAGGCTCAAACAGGTGCCTGCAGCCCTCGCCAAAAGCAACAGGTACCTTTTCCGTGATCTCCTTTATTGAAGCCACCGTGGTCACATCGAAGTGGCCACTCCTCCGCTTATAGTCAACAAAAAGGCAGTCCTTGACACCCCGCTCGATGGCCTGCTGCGAGGCCTTCATCACTTCTGTAAGGAACATACATGGAGTCAGGATACCACACCCCTCTGGTCTATGCCAAGCCACTGCAGCATGACCTGGCCATAAGGGAGGCAGAGAATGTCTTGCACAGCAGCCTTTAGGAATGAAGGCTATGTCTTCTTCTTAGGATAAAGGGCCTGGGGCCAAACCCTGAACTAACCCAGGTCTTATCTGCTGAGCCTCTGAAAAACACTGTGTAACTTGCCCTGGGTTGGCCATACCATGCTTGGCCAGGACAGTGTGGACATGGACACAGACACAGACACAGACACACCTGGCAGGCAAGGGCCTTCCTTACCAAGAGGGCATCTGCAGAACTTTCCAGGTGCCTCGTTCACCAGCATTTCCTTCACCACATCCAGCAACGGCCCCAAAATCAGGACTGGCCGCAGAGTGGTGCAGTCCACTTTTTGCACTCGCTGGTAAGCTAGGCTCACTGGATCTGGAGAGAGAGAGAGAGAGAGAGGTGCACTGTCATCAGGGTGTTGGTCGAGCATGGAGTGAGGGCAAAGACTAGGGACTGAATGCTCCCCAACCTTGCCCATCCATGCTCCCCTCCCTGAAAGGCCCACCCACTTCATGGCACAAACTAGAGCCAACTAGGCTGACTGACTCATCTTAATTTGCCGGGGACTTTTTCAGTTTCAGCCCTGAAAGTCCCACATCTCAGGCAAACCAAGCCATCTGGCCTCGAGCCAGCTTCTGATCTTTCTGGAGTGCAACCTCCTGTCCTAACTGTGAAAATCTGACATGCCTGCTTAACTCCCTCCATTGTCCACTCTCCTCTTTAGTGGCAAAACCTTTTTACACAGCCTTTAGTTTAGTGACACAGCCTCTCCCGAAGTTAGGTGTAGCCACATGAGTTAGGTGTGGCCACATAAACCAGCTGGTCTGAGGGCACTGAGCAGAAGGCAAGCTCCCACTCCCTTAAACTTTGCCCATGGCTGGAACAGAGGCGACCAACAGTGTGTGAGCCAGACACGCATGCAGACAAGGACAAGCCTTAGGAAGTGGCAAACCACACACATGCACCAAACACACTGGAGATGGTGTCCATGGGAGAAAGAGAGACTGAAAAATGTGAGAGTGGAGATCAAAGGAATGGATGAAGGGAGAACAAAACAAAAAACACTAACCCTTGAGGGGCTGGGAAACTTTTTCTGTAAAGGGCAAGACAGTAAGTATTTTAGGCTTTGAAGGCAAAACATAGCAACTATTAGCTCTAAAAGGAGCTCTGGTAGCATAGTGCCTAAGGTACATGACTGCTAACCAGAAGGCTGGCGGTTCAAACCCACAGGCCACTCCTTGGAAGGAAGATAGGGCAATCTATTTCTGTAGTGATACTGCCTTGGAAACCCAAGGAGGGGTCGCTATGAGTTGGGGCCGACTTGACGGCACATAACAACAACATTAGCTCTAAAAGGCTAATGGTCCTTTTTTGTTCTAATAGTCTTTTTTTTTTTTTATATCTATTTCACTCTTAAAAATGGAAAAATGACCCTTGACCCTTGACTCAGAGGCCAACCAAAAGCAAGCAATGGGCTAACCCTCATCCTAACTAACAGTGAGAGTAGGCCATGAACTAAGGGGGTTATTAACTCAACTTGCAGGGGTTGAAGGTCTTGATTTGTCCTCTGCTGCTTATTGCCCCCACATACCCTGCTTGCCTGGGGGTGCTCTCATTCTTGGGTGGTAGACACCCACCGAGGTCCTGGGAGTAGTATTCAGAAAAGACTCCCACTTTATGGGACAAATGTGCCCTCTCCACAGGGCCATCTGTCAAAGGATACTTGACACCCCTAACACTCAACTCTAGTCCAGGGTCAGCATCCTACCCTGGGAGCATCTTGTAGGAATCATTAACTGACACAAGAATGAGGTTGGAAAAGGCCAAAGTTCTGTAGAGACCTGGTGGCCCTTGGCTACCACCAAGCAGCTATAATGCCTTAAACACACTAAAAGTAACACCACTGAACAGAGACTATCTTTTGCCTATATTCAATGCTTCCCACTCCCTCCTTTGCTATATTAAAGTCTGGGTAAATAAAATGCTATCTTTCCCAGATAAAATGCTATCTTTCCCAGACTCCCTGCAGATGCAAGTGGCCATGAGATGCAGGTGGGAGCCATGAGGTGGAAGCCTGGCCAGGTTAAGCTGTCTAAAGAGGCCCACTCAGCTGAGGCACACTTTTGCCTTCCCCCTTCCCCCCTTCCCCCTTCCTGCTGCCTGAATCATGGGCAAGATGGCTGGAGTTTCAGTGACCCACAGTGGCCACGGAAGACCTTGAGAATGGAAGCTGCAGAAGGATCAAAGACTGTGAAGAATGGTGCCACTTTTGGGTGACAGAAAAGTAACTTTCCCTTTAAGTCACTGTCTCGAGGATGCTGTGATTAACAGCAAACCTCCTCTGTGAGCCCACTGGGAAAGCAGGCAGTCACTTGCCTTCAAAGAGGGGAACAGAGTCATTGGAGAAGGTGTCCAAGGCAAGGAGGTCTTTCCCATCTTTGGACCCTCTGCGTTTGTGCTTATGTTTCCTGCGGAAGAAAGATCTGCGTGCAGCTGCCGACAGCGTCTTGGCAGAGTTGTTGTCGTCTTTGACTTCAGACACACTGAGCCTCCTGGAGAATTCTTGGTCCATCCTGTGGTCACAAGAGTGGCAGTGCTGGGAAAGGTCCAGGCCCCATCTACATGCCCACAGTGCGACGGTGAGAAGGGCAAGAGCCAGGGTGGAGTCCAGGCCTCCCTCAACAAGGCTCTGCAGACTTCACAGCTCCCTTCCCCCGCCCTGCCCCACAAAGCCCTTCTTCCCCCTGCTGTGGGGGCAACATGAACACCAGCATCAGGAACAACCTCTCAGATCAGGCCAATTCTGACCATGACGTGTTCAGGACAAACTCAAAAGGAACTGTCGTCAGAACACCTCTCACTAGATGACATTAAAACTATGCTTCCTGAGTTGCCATTGTGCTTACTACGTGAGCTCTTGCTCAGAGCAGCTTTTTGGACAAGCAAGCTCAGCAAAGTGGACAGACCAGCGGCTGCAATGAGCCACAGAATTAGTCCCCCTATACCTTGGACACCTGCCCGAATCCCGTGGGACGGCTCCAGGCCCCTCTGCCGCCCACCCACACCCCACACACATACACATATTTGCTGGGAATCTGTCCACGCTGGATCTTCTGGGCATTCTCATCCAGCTGCCAGGCCATCCAGGAGCCAATTGTGCCCTGGGGCAAGGTGTCATCAACATAGAGGATGTCGTCTTTCTTAAAGCTCAGCTCGTGCTCCCCCTCTGCCAGCCGGTCATACAGGGCCCTGGGCGGAGTGAGGTGGAGAGCCCGTCAGAGGAGCCCCTAGGCATACTGTTCTAAGCTTCCCTCATACCAGAAACTGTTATTCCAAGGCCAGGAAGCACCTCTCCTCAATCTCCTAGGGGCTCCCAAAGAAGGGACCCACACGTTTTTGGTAAAAGGACAAAGATGTACCTTCCTTCCAGATAGGAAGCACACTTCCCCGAGACTGAAGGCTCCTCAGAACTGGGGCTGCCTCATTCCCATTAGATGAAAAACTACTTGCCCAGAACCAAGGCCATGCCTTCTCCTTCCAAGAGCAAGGGTCATGGTTACTACAGATTAGAATCTCCCTTGGATAAAAACATGCCATCTCCCGCAACTGGGGGCCCCCAGACACAGGGCACTGCATCTCATGGTCCTCAGGTGATGAGTGGTTCTTACTTTTGTGGTCTTAGAGCTTCAGATTCATGAAGAAAGCTGTGAACCCCTCCAAGAAAATGCCTGATGCTGGTCCCCACCCCCCAACAATATGCCAGGACACTGTGGATGTCATTCAGTCTACTTATACCTGCAGAGGGCTCTCCTGGGTCAGGAGAGGCATGGAGCCCAGAGGAAACTGGGCGTGGCCTCAAAATGCCCCCAGCCCTAACCCCAAATAATGAAGCCCCATCCTTTAAGCCCTCAAGTCACAAGCATCCTATCATGAGCGTGTGTACCACAGGGCTAAGTAAGGACTATCATAGCCTCCCCCTTTGGAAACAACAAACACATAGAGACATTTACAAGGAACACAGTCTCCACTGAAGCCAACTTCCCTCAACCTACAGCCTTAGAACTGCCTCTGGTACCTGATGTAGAAGCCGTCCCCAGGCAGGCCCTTGACCCTGGTAAGCTCCTCGGGGCGGTACTGCACCTTCAGGCGGACACCATCCTTAGGCTTCAGCATCTCCACGTATACCTCCTCTACTGTCTTGTTCCGCACGTCCTGAGTACCATACTGCCCAAGAACAAGCAGGGTGAGGTCAGAAGGGCAGACGCTGCAAGGACTCAGTGCAGAGGTGAGGCAGAAACTCAACACCCCCTTAACTGAGCCTCTACCTGCCTCCTCTCTGGAGGTGGGGCAGGTGGGCTCAAGTGGTCTCCCCCAGAGCCCATGTCCTCTAGAGCTTGTCCCAGGGAAAACCCTGCTCCAGTCCTCCACCAAGTGTGGAATATTCAAAATATGGCATTTCACCTTGCTTATGCTACGTGTACCTTTAAATACGTATGAGCCACCCCTCCTGTCTAGTGGACCTAGTAAGGAGGAGACAACACCTCCCCATCCAATCAGAGTCCTTCCTGCTGCTCATAAGAGCAAAGCAACTCCCCTCCCCCCACATCCCCTGTACCCAGGCTGGGCTCTGCCCTCAGGGCTCCTTCACTGGGCTGCTGAGCTTCCCAGAGACCTACCCCAAGGGTCTCGGCAGCATTCTGGGTTTATACGAATTAGAAGAACTGACAGAGGCTACGATATGAGGCCATGTGCTCCTCTACCTCCAAGGCCCTTCAAGGCTGCAGCAAACCGAGTGTGAGGGATGGAGTGGGGCCCGGCCTGCTCAGTGGCTCAGTGCTCACCTCGAGGATGAGGTCCCCTGGCACAAGGCCGTCTGGGCCCCTGGCAGGGCTGTCATCTTCCACCTCGGCCACAAACACTCCGTGCAGATTCCCGCCACAAAGGTGCACCCCGAGCTCCAGCTGAGACTTTTTGATGAAGACAATGCGTGGCTCTGGGGTCTTCTTGCTGGCATCACCCACAACCCTTTCAGGAAGGAAAATGAAGTTCTTCAATCATGCTCTGGGGAGGAGGAGGGCATGAAAAAAATAAAGCAGTGGCTAAGTCCCTAACTGTTTTCTGCTTGCTTCCTGGGGTCTTAGGAGGGGAGGGATAAGAACCACAGGAACTGAGAGGTTGTCTAGTCACTCGTGCTAGTTCTACTGACTTATTTTATAGGGCATAATGCCAAAGTTCAGAGGAGGTGAAAAGACAGCCCAAAGCCAAAGTCATAAACTAGTTAGGGAAAGGGTCAAAATCAAAGCCCCAGCTTCAACAACACTCCTTGGCTATGTCTTTCCCACTGGTATGGCACCTGCTCCCCTAGCTTTGTTCTGGTTAAGAAAAGTTAGACTTGAGAGAGTTCCGGCAAGATGGC
>NW_006921639.1:12815599-12820467 GCF_000298275.1 Orycteropus afer afer | reverse complement strand
TCACCGAAATAAAAATAAATAAATTAATTAATTTTAAAAAATAATAAAATAAAAATAAATAAATAAACTGTAGGTTAAAAAAAAAAAAAGAAAAGTTAGACTTGGCCTCACTGTGCAGTAGCACAATTCACTCAGCAAATGTTTACTGAGCAGCTTAGATAGGCCAGGAACTGTCAAGATGGCCTTGCCATCAAGGAACTGGCAATCTAGAGAGGAAAAATAAGCAGAATGAAAGAAACAGGGGCAGCGATGGAGACTGAAAAAGGAACCTCAGGGAGAAGGCAACCTGTGATTAAAATTTTACTGCTGGTATGTTCCAATGTAGGAGCTCTGGTGGCATAGTGCCTAAGGCAACAGACTGCTAACCAGAGGGCTGGCGGTTCAAACCCACCAGCCACTCCTCGGAAGGAAGGTTGGGCAATCTACTTCTGTAGTGATACCACTTCAGAAACCCAAGAAGGGGTCGCTATGAGTTGGATCAGACTCTACGGCAGTGAGTTTGGGTTTTTTTGATGTTTTAATGAACTGGTCCTGGTTCAATGAATACAGAGCTGACCACTTTCTGGGCAAAGCTCAGACTTTCCCATAGGCCCCACTGTGCAGGGGAACCCGCCCAGCCCACCTGCTGTGCAAGCTCACTCTCCACAGGGCTGACTTCTGATGCTTTAGGGTCGATCTTGCCCCTCCCTACTCTTCTAGCTGCTTCTTGGCCTGTAGTGTCCTCACAGCAGTTCCTCTGTGTACCCCCGGGCACTATCACCTCTGAGGGCAAGCAGCACTGTGAGGGTTTGGTGCCTTAGGCCCGGCACAGAGCAGGCCCTTGAGTGACAGCATGGTCCAGCCCCATCCGGACTCTGAAGAACTGCTGTGTGGCCTGTGGCACAGGATGCTGGGGGCTGCCTGGGGCCCGTGACCTGCTATCCCCATCATGTTCCTGTCTAGCTGTGCTCATTACTGAAGCATCCTATGCTCCAAGGTATTTTCTGTATAGCCTAGTTGCATGTCGGACCATAAATTCTTCCCGAGCCTTTCCTTTGGGTCTGAGTCCCAAAACCATCAACTCTTTTCCAGGCTTTGATGGCAAGGGGCCATCTCTTTGCAGTTCCTGCTCAATAAACATTTGCTGAATGAATAGTGTTCTGGACAGTGAGGCCACGTCTACATTTTCTGAAGCAGAACAAAGTGAGGAGAGCAGGAGGATGTACTAGGCCTGTGGACAGTGAAGGCTTCAGTGCTCCTTGGCTGACCTGGTGCTGGATGTGCTCTGCTTGGCCGGAAGAGTGCCTGGGGCCTCGTCCTGCTCCATCAGTGGGTCAATGACGGAGGCGTGCTCTGGGGTGGTAGTGCCGCTGCCCTGCAGAGTACAGTGGTTGCCGGCAGGGTCCAGGTGGGAACTAGAGAAGGGCAGGAAGGATAAGGTCAGAGCCACGCCCTCTCCTCTGGGAAGCAGGTTTGGGCTGTTGAGGGGATAGGGGAAACAGGTCCATAAAATGCTGGACCCCTGAATAGAAGCGGATGTCTCATCCACCCACAGGAACTGCTGGTCCATTCCTCCTGCCTATTCAGGCCCCTCTGTGTCTTCCACTCTGGATCCTCTCAAAGGTCTCTGGCCTACTGTCTAAAGCTCCTGGGTGACTGTTTGCAAATCCTGTCTCCATTGAGCTGTGAGGTGCTGCCCTACAGGGCTATGTCTGTCCTTCTCCCATATGCCCCTAACCCATGGTACAGGGCCGGGGGGAGGGGGGTGGCAACAGGAATCTCATGTTTGTGCACGGATAGTGACTGGGCCTGACCACTCTGTAAGAATCCTGCCCCAAGGGCCTTGGTTTCTGGCTAACACACATCCATGCATGAAGCCTTGTGCTGGGTCGGCCACCTGCTTCCATACCCTATTCTAGGAGGATACATTCCCCCTCTATGTGCCTGTTGCCCAAACCCCAGGGCCAGTCAACACTCCAGCAGCAGAATCCCCAGAACTTGTAGCTGACACCTCAGATCTCCTCCCCTATCTCCATGAGCAACACTCTGCCCCACCCATTTGTCACCCCCCACCCCGCCTTCACCTGGACCGGGAGTGGTTGCTGAGCTGGTGCATGTGTGGGTTGTACTGGGCCAGGATGGTGATGGTGTCACACTGCTGCCCAATGATAAGCCGGGCCTGCTGCTCTGTGGCGCTCCGCAGGTTGATGCCGTTGAACTGCAGACACACCCACAAGAGACTCAGTGATGTGGTAGGGGCTAGGGGAGGGCTGGGTGGTGTGGGCAAGAAGGAGGCTCTGGGGGTTTGGGGAGTACAGCTTTCCCAAGGGAAGAATGAAAGGAGAAAAGAGGGAAGGGAAGACAGGCAGGCATGTCCGTGAACTTGATGAAGAGGTCAGCTCCCTCTTACCTCGAGTAACTGGTCTCCGTACTCAAGGCCAGCCTGGTGAGCGATGCTTCCACTGGTCACCTTGGAGACGTAGATACCGCCCTTCTCTCCACTTACAATGGAGATCCCCAATGGCTCCGAGCCCTTCTGCACCTTAACATGGCGCGGTTCTTCCACATAAGGCCTGGAAAGGAGTAGCAGGTTTCAGACCTCAGACCCAAGGGAAAAGCTCAGGGCAAAGCTTACTGCCAGGCATGCAATTAGGCTACGCAGAAAAGGCCATTGGACCACTGGATGTTGCGTAATAAGCATATCTCGGTGAGAACATCATTACCAATCCTGCCTATGACAAAGGAGAACACATCCCTGCACCCTCATCAATGTAAACATGGTACCCCCAGACGGATCCCAAAGCGCACAGTCCCAAAGAAAGAAGAATGGTCATGTAAGCTAACAACATGGATACACGCAGGTAAGAAACACTCGGATTCCCATCAGGTGAACGGATATGCCTCATACAATATGCACTTTACAAACCTCAGTATGGTCGCAAGACCCCCTCTGAGGAAAAGAAAGCTTCTGGGATAATGTTCACGCAAGGAGAGACAGCAGACAATATCAGCTTTTCTATTTACTGGCTACCCAGGGGGCTGCAAAGTGATCGTGGCAATGAAGCAGCTGCAAACCAGGCCTTTAGAAAAGGGTTAGGGCAGGCCTGCGGGAGCTCTGGTAGCGTAGTGCCTAAAGCACTTGACTGCTAACAAGAAGGCTGGAGGTTCAAACCCACCAGCCACTCCTCGGAAGGAAGATGGGGCAATCTACTTCCGTAGTGATACTGCTTCGGAAATCCAAGGAGGGGTCGCTATGAGTCGGGTCCGACTCGACGGCACATAACAACGACAACAACAGGGCAGGCCTGCAGAATCATTTGGAGGACCACACACACATGTTGCTGCCTGGAAGGCATCCACCCTGCCCCAAAGGCACCAGGGGATGGGCAGAAGGAGCCCTGTCAGCCAAACTCAGACTACTCAGTGAGGAGGACCTCGGCCTGGCAGCCACAGTCAGTCTGAGGAGAGAGCTGTGGAGGTACAGACGTCTGCAAGGTGCAAAGGTTAGAAAGAAGAGAATTCAGAGAAGGAAGACAACCACAGATGTCTGAGATATAAGGGAAATAAAGGCAGTCGAGTGATGCTGAGCCTTCCTACAGGGACTGGGTCCCGTTACCTCCCAGGGCATAAAAACCCCAGGATCTTCCCTCCCAAGATAAAATGGTGGCTAAAGGAGGAGGGCAAGAGTGAGTCTGACCTGCACCAACAGCAGTTCCCCCTCTAGAACACACAATTATGAGAGACTCATGTGGTAAGCAGGGGGGCATCTTAACCACCTTACCCCCTTCCACCAAGCAAAGCAGTCTTGCACTCAGCAGGCCTCAGGTTGCATCCCCACTGCTCAAAGACAGGATTATCATGGCTGAGATTCAAGTTCTCCCTGAACTGCCCCTTCTTCTCTTCTACCCTCCCAACTGCCCACACCTTTCCAAGCTCATCTGCTCTGCAATGCTTCCTTTGACCCTCTAGCTCGAACAGATCAGCCCCTGGCCTACACCAAGGTCACTACTGCAATTCTACATGTATTAGAACTCCACCTTAGAGTCGTAAGAACACTTGGAAAGCAGGCACCCAACCTACCACCTTCCCCAGTCATCCAGCCTAAGGTCCCTCCTGATGTCACCTTGCACGTCTAACCTGGGCCTCCTCATTGCTCATGGAATACCATTCCCCTGTCTCACCTCCTAGCAATCCATTTTTCTCAATAGATGAGCAGTAACTACAAAAACAGCCATACAACAGGACATGAAGATGTTATGAATGAAGACAGGCGTCATTATTCAGTGAAATGGGAAGATGCAGAGGACACAATACAGCAGAAGATGGCAAACTGCTACAGTGTAAATGCACTTACATAAATTTGTACCCACATGTACACATACATTTAAGAGACTTCCACAGATGTGGGAAAATGTGGGGAATATTCTTTTCCTTCTGAAAAATTTCAGTTTTTTAAAAAAAGTACAAATAATATTTTTCAGAACAATAAGGCTGGTTTCCAAAATAATTTTACAAAGTGTACTTCGTGATATAACAGTATAAAAACATAACACTAAGTGAGGTGTAATTATGTATGTAAAATGGTCACAAATAAATAATAAAGCCTGTCCATATATAAATAAATAAATTTCCTTTTTCCCATATTATTGTTGTTGTTGTTATGCAGTCGAGTCGTTTCCGACTCATAGCAACCCCACGCACAGCAGAACGAAACACTGCCCGATCCCTCACCAGCCCCACAATCCCTGCTATACTTGAACCCATCATTGCAGCCACCATGTCAATCCATCTTGTTGAAGGCCTCCCCCTCTTTCGTCGACCCTCCACCCTACCAAGCATGACATCCTTCTCCAGGGAATGGTCCCTTCTTACAACATGACCAAAATAGG
>NW_006921639.1:12803346-12812549 GCF_000298275.1 Orycteropus afer afer | reverse complement strand
CTGCTCTTCCGGCTTGCTTCTCTGGGCGGGCCTGAGTTGCCTCTCCTCACCTAATCCCTTCGGCTGATTGCTCTTCTCTCTGGCTTCCTGGCTTTTAATCCCCTTTCTCCTGCTCTTTCCGCCTGCTACTTTGGGCGTTCCTGAGTTGTCTCTCCTCATCTGTAACCCTGGGGCTGTATTTTCCCATATACCAAAGGTTAAAAGCAACTGAATCTCTGGTGAGATTATTTGTGATTTTTCTCTACTTTTTCCTATTTTTAAAATTGTGTTTTGGGTGAGTTTACAGAGGAAATTGGTTTTTCATATGCATTTTACCATATTCACTAAAATCCCCATGATGTAACAACACTCTTCCCACAGGAATCCTGTGTTTACCATTTCCCTTCATCCTTCTTTCTATCCCCTTCTGCCTTCTTAGCTTCATCCCTAGGCAATAGTGCTCTTTTGATCTTCTATGGCTTGATTGTTCTAATGAGGGCATAGTTCCCTGGTGTAACTGTTCACTTTACATGCCTGTCATTTGACTGAAAGCTGAGCCATGAGTACAAGTTCAGGTCCAGGGCTGAAGGGTGTCTAAAAGCCATAGTTCAGGGTTTCACAAGTCTCTATCAGACCAGTAAGCCTGGTCTTTTTTATGATTTTGAGTTTTGTTCCACATTTATTTCCCCACTCTATCCAGAACCTCCTATTATCCCTTTCAGAGCAGCCAGCAGTAGTATCCAGGCAACATCTAGTTCAGGTCTCAGAGTGGTGCAGGCTGGGGTTCACATGGTCCACTAGTTCTCTGTTGTTGTTGTTGTTATGTGCCCTCGAGTTGGACCTGACTCATAGCGACCCCTCCTTGGGTTTCTGAGGCGGTATCACCATGGAAGTAGATTGTCCAACCTTCCTTCCGAGGAATGGCTGGTGGGTTTGAACCGCCAGCCTTCTGATTAGCAGTCAAGTGCCTTAGGCACTATGCTACCAGATTAGACTAATTGTATTGTTTCCTCGTATCTTTTATTTTCTTCGCTCTTCTTTGCTCCAGACAGAAAGAGATCATTAATTGCACCTTAGATAGCCGTTCAGAAAATTTTTTTTAATTTTTTTAAATTTTGGTGGAAAGATACACATCAAGACATTCACCAACATAACAACCTCCACATTTATAGCTCAGGGACGTTGATGGCATTTTTCATGTTGTGCCACCATTATTGCTATCCTTCTCCAAAATATTCTACCACCATTAGCATAAACTCATTGCCCCGCAAACAAAAGCTTCTCTTTTCCCCATCCCTCCTACCCCACTCACAAGCTTCTAAGACCCTAGTGTCTACTCACCGAAGTAGAATATAGAACATTGTCTTTACAGACTGTTATGTCAACTTATCTTAGTGTCCCCCAAAATTATGGGCCTGAGCCCCTGTGTGCAGCAACTCATTCTTACAAAGCATTTGGTTAGGACTAAGAAGTTTTCATAAATTTTGCCCTTTGTATGCTGTATTTATGAATATACTTGTAGGACATAAAAACACTTATGAAGAAACATCCTCTCAAACCTGTATGTATTTATTTGTGCATGTAGTCCCATCTGCCATCCCACTCCTGTTCAGCTAGAGTTTCTATGAATCCACTCTTAGATTACTGTTACTACTATTATTGCGAGATTGTTATTTACCTTTGTTGTCTAACGCTTATGCTCCTCCTAGTTTCTTCCTCTGCCTTGATCATTTTGTGCTGATCTCCTCCTTATTGTAGCCTTTCCCGTGACCATACATAATGTGTCTACCCTCTAGTTAATGATTTACCCTGCCCCCCCCACCCCTGGGACCCTTCAAAGAATGATTCTCTGTATGCAAACCTTTTCATGACTTTTTATAATAGAGGTCTCATACAGTATTTGTCCTTTTGTGATTGACTAATTTCACTCAGCATAATGTCTTCTAGGTTCATCCATATTATGAGGTGTTTTATAGATTCTTTGTTATTCTTTAACACTGCATGATATTTCATTGTATGCATGTACCATAGTCTGTTTATCCATTCATCCATTGATGGGCACTTAGGTTGTCTTCATCTTTTTGCTACTGTGAATAACACTGCAATAAACATGGGTATGCAAGAATCTGTTCATGTCCTGGCCCTTATTTCTGTAGGCTATGAAGATGGGGCAATCTACTTCCGTAGTGATACTGCCTTGGAAACCCAAGGAGGGGTCACTATGAGTCGGGGCCAACTCGACGGCACATTAACAACAACAACATATACCTAGTAGTGGGATTGCTGGATTGCATGGTATTTCTATTTCCAACTTTTTAAGGGAACACTATACCATTTTCCACAGTGGTTGTACAATTTTACAGTCACACCAGCAGTTTATGATTATTCCACTCTCTCCACATTTTCACCAGAATTTGTTGTTTTCTGTTTTTTTGAACTCTGCTACTAATGCTAGTGTGAGATGATATCTCATTTTGATTTGCATCTTTCTCATGGCTAATGATTGTAAGCATTTCTTCATGTGTTTGTTGGCTGCCTGAATATCTTTTTTGCCAAAGTGTGTGTTCATGTCTGCTGCCTATTTTTCAATTGGATTGTTTCTTTTCGTTGTTGAGGTATTGAGGTTTTCTATAAATTTTAGAGAGTAGTCCCTTGTCCCAATTTGTCACTGCCAAAAATTGTTTCCCAGTTTGTAGGTTCTCTTTTTACCCTGTTGGTAGTCCTGATGGACATAATGCTGAATTTTTAGGAGGTCCCAGTTGTCTACTTTGTTGTGCTCTATACGTGCAGTTAGTTAGGTTTGATAGTGTATTTATGCCATTTACTAGGGTCCCCCAAGCTTACTATTTTTTCCTTGATGATCTTTATAATTTTAGGTTTTATATTTAGGTCTCTGATTCATCTTGAGTGAGCTTCTGTATGTGGTAAACCTGTTTCATTTTTCTGCAAATGGGTATCTAGTTTTACCAGCACCGATTGTTAAACAGATTATCACTTCCCTATTTAATGAACTTTGGACTTTTGTCAAAGATCAGCTGACCACAGGTGGATAAATTTACTTCTTGGTTATATCAAAGTTGTGTTCCATTGGTCTATGTATAAGCCATCATACCAATACCAGGCTGTTTTTGACTACTGTGGCTGTACAGTAGGTTTTGAGATCAGGAAGTGTGAGGTCTCTTAATTTGTTCTTCTTAGTACTTTTCTTATCCAAGGTCTCTTTCCTTTCCAAAAAAGTTGGTGACTGGTCTTTCCATCTCTTTAAAGAATAATGGTGGAGTCTGGATCAGGATTGCATTATATCTGTAGATTGCTTTGTGTAGTATTGACATTTTTACAATATTAAGTTTTTCTATTCATAAACATGATATATTCTTCAAATTTATGTAGATCTCTTTTGGTTTCTTATAGCAGTATTTTGTAGTTTTCTTTGTATAGGTTTTTCATGTCTCGGTTAGATTTATTCCTAAATACTTTACTTTTGAATGGTTACTGTAAATCATATTGTTTTCCTGATTTCCTTTCTAGAGATCTGTTAGTGTAGAGGAATCTGACTTTTGTATGTTGATCTTGTACCCTGGCACTCTGCTGAATCTGTTACTTCCAGGAGTTTTCCTGTTGAGTTTCTAGGATTTCTTATGTATATGATAACATTATCTGCAAACAGAGAGAGCTTTAAAGCAGAGTGTTACTCAGTTTCCATGTGTTTTTTTTTTTTTTTTTCCCTTGATCTTCCTGTTGTTGGTTTCTCATTTTATAACTCTGTGAGCTGAGAAAATGCTTTCTAATATTTCCATGTTTTTAAGTTTAGTGAGGCTTGGCTTGGATTCTAATACATGGGCTATTCTGAACACTGTTCCACATGCACCAGAAAAGAATGTATATTATGCTGTTGTTGGGTAGAGTGTTCTGTACACATCTATGGGGTCTAGTTGGTTGATTGAGTTGTTTTGATCTTCTGTATCTTTGTTGAGTTTCTTTCTAGCTGCTCTGTCCTTCATTAACAGATGTCTTCTACTATTATTGCAGAGTTGTCTATTTTTCTTTTCGATTCTATTAAAGTCTAATTTATATATTTGGGGGCTTTTTCACTGGGTGCACAGATATTTATTAGGGTTATGTCTTCTTACTGGACTGACTCTTTAATCATTATATAATGTCTGTCCTTGTTTCTTTTGCTGATTTTTGCTTGAAAGTATTTTATCAGAAATCAGTATTGCCACTCTTGCTCTTTTTTGGTTGTCATGTGCTTGATGTATGTTTTATCATCCTTTGATTTCTAGCTTATTTTAGTCTTTGTGTCTAAGGCCTATCTCTTGTAGAAAACATATTGATGGGTCATGTTTTCTTATCCATTCCGCTACTTTTTATCTCCTGACTGGTGAATTTAATCCATTTATATTTAGTGTAACTACTGAGGAGTATGAATTTACTGCTGTCATTTTGCTATTTGTTGCCTCTGTATGTGCGTGTGTGTGGTACTGATGGTTTCTCTGTTCAATATATTCTTCTGTGCTGAGTTCATCTTGTTTAAGGAAAATTTCTTATAATTTCCTTTGTTGCTATTGTTTTAATATTTACTGAGACTTTATGATTTTCTTCTTTATTTTGGTGGGAAGATTTATTAATTTTCTTTGAGCTTACCCTGTAATTTTTCATTATCTTCTCAAGTTTGGTATCATCTCCACTTCTCCATTTTGAGATTAAGTAACTATGTATCATTTGTTCCTTTTACTTTGCAGTTGCCATAATACACAAATTGACATCTCTGTTTCCCTATTTTCAGTCTCACAGATTTATTTTATTTTTTATACTTCTATATCTGGGTTGATTTCTAGATGATGCTGTCATGTGTCTTAATCTCAGGTTGCTGTCTGCCATTGCTGGTTCTCTGCCTTTAGTACTTTTTGTGAGGTTTAGGTTTTCACAAATTCCCTTACTTTCTATCAGGAAAAGTGTTAATTTTGTCTTCATATTTGAGGGACAACTTTGCTGGATATATAATTCTTGCTTGGCAATTTTTTTCTTTCCTGAGCTGCTTTCAGGATTCTTTCTTTATCTTTGTTTTTGGAAAGTTTGATTATGATATGTCTTGGTGATTTTCTTCTGGGGTCTACCTTATTTGGTGTTCAGTGAGCATCCTGAATGCTTATCTTCAAATCTTTCATGATTCTAAAGAAGTTTTTTCCAACAAATGGTTGACAATTTTCTCCATACCTTTTATTTTATTTGGTCTATTCCTGTTCTGGAATTCTGATCACATGTAAATTACTCCTTCTGCTGGTATATTACATAATTCGTAGGCTTTCTACATTTTTTTGTTTGTTCTTTTTTCTGATCATTCCTCTAACAGGTTAGTATTAAGATATCTGTCTTCAATTTCCCTAATTCTGTCTTCTATCAGTTCAGTGTTCCTCCCTTGTCCTTTCAATGTGGTATCTTTTTCTGAAATTGTAGTATTAGCCTTCTGTATTTCTATTTGTTGTTTTCGTATGGTTTCTAATTTTCCATTTATTTTGTCAATTTGTTCTTACATTGTTGTTTTTAAAAAATTCTTCCAGAAGTTCTTCTGTTTTCCTTAATTTGTCTGTGGCTTCCTCAAGTATTCTCTCAATCCACTTAAGATACATAAATATAATTCTTTTTAATTCCTTATCAGACAGTTCTAATAGCATTTCTTCCTCTGGAAGATCTTCTGGCCCTGTATTTTGATCACTTGTTTACATTATCTTGTCTTGTTTTTTGTGTGTGAGTTAAAGTTATCTGTTATCTCCAAGACACTTTAGTATTATTGTATTTATCTGTTGATTGTATGTTGGTTTCCTTCACCCTGATTTTTGTTTCGTAATAATATATCCTGGCAACAGGGTGGTTGTGTTACTCTGATCACTAGCTAGGTAGTACTGAGATACTCATTACCTGCCTCCAGGAGGATTTGGTAGTGGGTGGGAGTGTGGGCACAAGTCTTTGATCACTGATGGTACAGAGCAGATGTGGGCAGCCTGGATAGGTGTTGGCTGCTGTCTGTCATCAATCCATTTGTGCCAGAGTGGATGCTGACATTCGCCCAGGTATGGTGGGTATGGCTGGGTAGTTGGTATTAGTTGGGAATTAGTTGGGAGTTGTCACTCCCAACTAATGGTGAAAGAGAGAAAGAAAAAAAAAGGGGAGAGGAAAGGCAAAAAAAAGAAAGAAAGAAAGAAACAAGGGAGGTAAAGGAGGAGACATAAGAAAACAAAACAAAAACAAAAAAACAAACAAAAGCAAATGTAGTACATTACTGGTGCAAATATTAGTTGTCCAACAAGGCTGTAGTGGAAATATGGCATTCACTCTGCAGGAGTGTACACTACCAAATTTGGAAGGTCAGGGTGGTGTTACTGAACATGGAAGTGGTTGGGTTGGAGTAAGGCACTCACTCAGCCTGAATGAAAAAAAAAGAGAAAAAAACAGGGAAGAGGAAGAAATAAAAAGAAAAAAACAAGGGTTTTGGGGAGAAAAACTGAGAAGAAAGGTTTAAGGAAAAAAAAAAGAGCAAAAAAGAAAAAAACTGGCCCAAGTGTTAGCTAACACACCCAGGTGCAGTGAGAAAGAGAAGCTCACTCTGGGGAAGAGTGCACCGTCATCCACAGAGGGGTTGGGATAGTTACTGTTGACCACAGGTGGTGCATGGACATCCACTCCACAGGATCAAATAAAAAAATGGGGGTGAGGGAGTGAAGAGGAAGGAAAAAAGAAAAGAAAGATGAGGAAAACAAGGGGAGAAGAGGGAAGAACTAAGAAGAAGGAATAAAGACTAAAGCAGTATAGTGCTGGTCAAAGTGCCAGCCACCAAACACGGCTTTGCAGGAATGTAGTACTCAGTTTGCTGGCAGGTGCAACTCCAACCAGGGAGGGCCGGATGCTAACAGCTTGGACAGCAAGGGGAGGGGATCCTGTTCTTTAGGATCCAAAAATAAATAATAAGCCAAGGAAAGAAGAAGAAAAATAAAGGGAAAAAAAAGACAAGGATGGGGGGAGAAGAGGGAAGAAATAAGCATAAAGATAAAGAAAACACAGAGAAAAAAAAAAAAAAGTGGCACAGCCCTGGCAGTAGGGGGAGTTTGACCAGGTGCTGGGGCAGGAGTGGGGTGGGAGGACAACACTGCACCTCTGCTCACTGGGAGGTTGTGCAAGATCGAGGGGAGGTCACAGCTCTCTGTTCCTCCGATCCTCCATGTGGCTGCTGGTGCTGTCTCTTCCTCTCAATGGTATTTGATCTATTTAATTCTTTCCTTTGAAGCTTTGGGTTCCAAGAACTGTCATTCCTATCCATTACAACTTGGTTTCTCAGTCTTTGTTGTATAGGGTCTGGACAGTGTACCTGCCTAGTCTGCCACCTTGGATCCCACCCCACTCCAATTTTCTGTAATAAGTACTTGTATGACAGTGTACTTTAGAATCAGGAAGGGGGAAAAAAAAGGATTATTTTTATTGTATAATCCATTCTTAAGGAGGCCTAATGATGCAATAGTAGTTAAGTACTTGGCTGCTTACCCAAAAGTCTTCTTCCCCTTGTTTTGAACCCACCAGCTGCTCTGTGGGAGAAAGATGTGATAGTCCACTTCTGTGAAGATTACAGCCTTGGAAACCCTACAGAACAGTTCTACTCTGTTCTATAGGGTCCTATGAGTCAGAATCCACTCTCTAGCAATGGATTTTCTTTTCTTTCTTTTTTTTTAATTGTGATTTGGGTAAAAGTTTACAGAGCAAATTCACCTTCCATACAGCAGGTCACATACACTTTGTCTCATGACACTGGCTACAATTTACCACAATGCAACAGCTCCCCTCCCACTTGCTCCCCATAGTTATTTCTTCCCTGTGTCCTTCCCTCCATGCACTCCTGCCCCCTGAGCTGTCTCCCTGTGCATACACAGCCCTTCTATTGATTGTTCTCTCCAATGAGTATAACTACTTAGTGTAAATGTTCACCTCATATGCCTATCCTTTGTTTTGCTGGAAGCCACAGGAGTGGGTTCAACTCTAGACCTGAAGGGCAGCTAGGGAGCCATAGTCTCAGTGGTTCCATCAGGCCCTATCGGACAAGCAAATCTGGCCCTTTTTTTTCCTCCTCCAAATGATTTTGAGTTTTGTTCCACATTGTTCTCCCTCTCTATCCAGGATATCCTACATAGCCTCCTATGAGTGGTTCACAGTGGTAGCTGGATACCATCTAGTTCTTCTGGTCTCATAGTCATATAGGCTGAGGATCGCATGGTGTACCAGTCACTTGGACTAATTGTTTCCATGAATCTTTTGTTTTCTTCATTTTTCTTTGCTCTGGACAAGGAGAGACACATGGTTGCATCTAAATGGCCACTTGAAAGTTTTTAAGATCCCAGTCGCTACTCACCAAAGTAGGATGTGGAATAATATTCTGTGTAGTATGTTATACCAATTGAGCTTGATGGCCCCTGTGACTATAGTCCCAAGCCCACAGGTTCAACTACTCAGTCCCTCTGGGTAGCTGGCTGTGGCCAAGAAGTGACTAACAACCTTGTCCCTTGTGAGCTCTACTATACACCTGGGAATTCTTACAGAACATACAAATACACTTGTAGAACGATTGTCTGCCAACCCTATACATGGTCTTGGGTACACTTCCTGTTGCATGTTGTTGTTGTTATCTGCCGTTTAGTCGGACCCGACTCATAGTGACACCTCCTTGGGTTTCGGAGGCAGTATCACTACGGAAGTAGATTGCCCCATCTTCCTTCTGAGGAGTGGCTGGTGAGTTTGAACTGTCAGCCTTCTGGTTAGCAGTCAAATGCCTTAGGCACTGTGCCACCAGAGCTCCCTCCTATTACACAGACATACTTAATAGTTCATCCTGTCCACCCATCTATCCACCTGTATACCCATGTTTGCCTTCACTGACAACACAGTAACGTATGTGCAAAAGGATTCATCTTTGTTGTCTGCACCTCCCATGAACCTCTCTGTCTTCCTCTTCCTCAATGACAACATGTTGATCACTCACATTTGGTATACCGTCCTGCTCTTCACCCAGATCAGTACTTGTCTCCACCTATCTAATAGTGTTCCCTATCCTCCCCTCCCAGTCAGCCCCAGGATTACAAGTGAGTCGAGACAACTCAGGGACACCCGAAGTAGCAAGCGGGAAGAGCAGGAGAAAGGAGATTAAAAGCCAGGAAGCCAGAGAGAAGAGCAGTCAGCCGAAG
>NW_006921639.1:12750233-12799626 GCF_000298275.1 Orycteropus afer afer | reverse complement strand
GATGATGGGCTCAAGTATAGCGGGGATTGTGGGGCTGGCGCGGGATTGGGCAGTGTTTCGTTCTGCTGTGCATGGGGTCGCTATGAGTCGGAAATGACTCAACGGCACTTAACAACAACAACAACAATGTTCTCCAAGTTCATCCACGTTATGCAGTGTCTTGCAGATTCTACGTTATTCTTTAGGGTTGCCCAGTATTCCACTGTGTGTATGTGCCATAGTTTGGTTATCCATTCCTCAGTTGATGAACACCTTGGTTGTTTCCATCTTTTGGCTATTGTAAATAGTGCTGCAATGAACAAGGGTGCGCATATGTCTGTTCTTGTCATGGCTCTCACTTCTTTAGGATATATACCTAGTAACTGAATGGCTGGATCAAATAGTATTTCTAATTCCAACTTTTTAAGGAATTACCATACTGCTTTCCACAGTGGTTGTACTATTTGACAGTCCCACCAGCAGTGTATGAGAGTCCCAATCTCTCCACATCCTCGCCAGCATGTTATTTTCTGTCTTGTTGAACTTTGCTACTAGTGCTGGGGCAAGATGGTGTCTCATTGTTGTTTTGATTTGCATCTCTCTAATGGCTGATGATTGTGAGCATTTCTTCATATGTTTGCTGGCTGCCTGAATATCCTCTTTGATGAAGTGTCTATTCATTTCTTCTGCCCATTTTGTAATGGATTATTCGTCTTTCTGTTGTTGAGGTGCTGCTGGAGTTTTCTATAAATTTTAGAGATAAGTCATGGCAATGGTTTTTTTTAACAACTATTCTTCAGTCAGGTCATATGTGGTAACTATTATGTCTCTAAAGAGATCATAAGTATGCTGAGGGCAGGAATCACTGACACTTCTCTCCCTCCCAGAGCAGTTCCTGGCTCTCTGTTCACCATAGAGACTAAGGGAAGGCTTGACTGCAAGGTGATGAAGCCATCTTGCTTCTAAGGAACTCATTTTCTTTAGGAGGAAGAGCCTGTTCTCTCAATGACGAGAGCTGGGGTTAAGCAAATCAACCCATGCACCCAGCAAGGCAAGTGTGTGTCCCTGTCTGCATCTCAGGGTGGAAATGTCATAAACATCCCATATAAATTGTGTACAGTTCCCTTACTAGGGCCAGGTGTTGGGGTCTTTGTGTAATTCTGCTCTCCCTTAGGCTATCTTAGGATTGTTGATGTACAAGTCAGATGTTCAAATCAAAGACAAATATTCTAAATATAAAGCCCACCCAGCAAGGGTCTTTCAGAGGCTCACAGCTATACAGGAACACCAACTTGTGGCATTTGATTGGATGAGGAGTAGCTGTCTTCTTTTTATGTAATTAAATAAAGGCAAGTTTGAGTTAATTCAAACCTATGTTTTAGAAAGAACCTTTTAAATGTAAAACTGATCCAGGAACTTCCACTCTGACAAGGACAGAGAGGGTTGAGGTGTATGCAAAGCAGTGTGCTTGGATAAGTATTGTGGCCTTCTTACAGTGGTGTGTTTGGACTGACAGCAAGCCTAAATAGAACCCAAAATCCATTTAAGCTGCATTTGAGATCTGTGCATTTAAAAACTAACCAATAATTGGCTACTCTGTACATTTATGAAAGAGCTCTGGTAGCACAGTGGTTAAAGCATTAGTTGCTAACCAAAAAACTGGCAGTTCGAACCCACCAGCCATTCTGTAGAAGAAAGATGAGGCAATCTGTTTCCAAAAAGATTTGTTGTTGTTAAGTGCTGTCAAATCAGACCAGACTTATAGCGACCCCCTCCTGGGGTTTCCAAGGCAGTATCACTACGGAAGTAGATTGCCCAACCTTCCTTCTGAGGAGTGGCTGGTGGGTTTGAACCGCCAGCCTTCTTGTTAGCAGCCAAGTGCCTTAGGCACTACGCTACCAGAGTTCCTTGGAAAAGATTTACAGCCTTGGAAGCCTTGGAAATCCTATGTGGCAATTCTACTTTGTCCTATTTAAAAATAAAACACTCACTGCCATCAAGTCCATTCCAACTCATAGCGACCCCAACTAGGTTTCCAAGGTGGTAAATCTTTACAAAAGTAGATTGCCCCATCTTCCTTCTGCAGAGTGACGAGGGAGTTTGAATCGCCAGCCTTCTGGTTATCAGCCCAAGGCTTTAGGCACTGTGCCACTAGAGCTGCACTCCGTCCTAAAGGGTTGCTATGAGTCAGAATTAATTTGACGGTAGTGGGTTTTTTTGGTGGGCACATTTATGCTTTATGTACTTCTATGTGTATATTTTATAATTAAAACCTAAAAAAAAAAAGAACCAAGAGGACCAGCCATGTTGGGGCCGAAAAGCAGAGACTGAACCCTGATTCTAATTTACGTTAGGCCAGTCACTAGTCATGTGACCAATCACTCCAACTTTCTAGCCTCAATTTGCTCATCTCTTCAATGGGGATAATGATACACAGGATTATTGTGAGGATTTCATGACATACATATAATACAGTGCCTGCAGGGTAGTAAACAGTGTCACTACCTCATCATCACTATCAGGTTTGTCTCCAGCATCCATGCAGGCCCACCCCTCTCCTGTGGGCACCCAGGGGAAGGAACCCACCCTCATTACCCATCTCCCTTGGTGAGGTCAGCTCCTGCATCATATGCCCCACAGAACTTGTTAGTGACATGGTAGAATAAGACTCTGGTGAAAGCCTAGCCCTGGGACCAAATCAAAATGGAACCACCTCAGAATTTTACTCACCATCAGTTTGGCCATGACACAAATATTGTCCGTGTTGCACTCACCTATCCTTTCTCCGTTCCCCGAGGGATGCAGGGTTGACAGCAATTCTAGGCAATGTGGAGGCTGAAGTCTGGGACTGGCTACAAGAAGACAAGGTGTCGATGCTCAGGGGCGACTGAGGAGGAGTGCTGCATTCCGAATGTGACAAGGAGCCTGCTGAGACAGGAGCAGGTCACATGGGCCTCAATCTCTCACCTGTGCTCTCCAGCAGCCAAGACCCAGGACACACACACCGCCCCCCACACGACTCCACGTGTGGACCATACCACGTGGTCCTAAATTGTGATGCTTGGCTCCATATTGCTTTCTCTTTTATTAAAAAATAGATTTTATTTTTTAAGTTCATAGAAAACTTGTGCAGAAAGTATAGAGTGTTCCCATATACCCCTTCTCCCCTCCACAGTTTCTCTTATTCATATCTTGCATTTATATAGTATATTTATTACCATTAAAAGGAACTCTGCTAGCATAGTGCCTACAGCACCTGACTGCTAACCAGAAGGTTGGCAGTTCAAACCCACCAGCCACTCAATGGAAGGAAGATAAGGCAATCTAATTCTGTACAGATACACTGCCTTAGAAACCCAAAGGAGGTCACTATGAGTCAATGGCAGTAGGTTTTATTTATTACAACCAATGAGTAAATATTGATATGTTATTATTAACTAAAGCCCATATTTTAATCACAGTTCACTCTTATGTTGTACAATCCTATGGTTTTTGATAAACAGGTATCCCCCACTTCTTGAAAGTACACCACTTCAATTTTACAAAAGACATTAGTACCCATTTTCACTAATCAAAGGGCATCTGAAGAGGATTTTTGCTTTTACAAAGCAGTGAAAGGGAAACCAGCATTTAGCATTTGTTTCGCAGCAAGCCCATAAAGAGGCAGCACGCATCGGGAGCAGCGAGAGCGGTCTCAATGAGCTCCTTCGCCAGAAACCACACTCAGCATCAAGCTGCCATAGCTTAGAACCGTGTCTGTGAACACTCTACGTCAGTGTTACTTTAGGTTTTATGTGTTACTTGGTAGGTTATTTTATGGGTCTGGAAACACGCAAAAAATTTTTCAATATAAATTAATTGTTAGCGTGTCTTCGTTTTATACCATTTCAGCTTAAGGGTGGTTTCACAGGAATGCTCTACTTTCAGACAGTGGAGGAAACCTGTATTGCTTTTTCATCTCCACATCACTGCACCTGGGGGCTGGGCTCACTGAGCACTCACTGAATGACTGAAGCAATCAGGAAGTTACCAGCTGAGCCCAGAGACTCAACATGCAGTTAAAGTGGAACAGCAGGACAGCAGGGAGGGAGGAAGTGCTGGGAAGTTCTTACCTCTATCAGAGCCCACCACAGACCGTGGGTATCTTTGCGTCAATGGGATTTTAATACGTTCTGCTTTAAACTGCAAGTTATTTGAAGACCCTATTGTTCCATAAAGAGACAAGATTTTAGGCCTCGTGATTAAACATCATCCCTCACTCCCTCTCCACCACTCCGGTCGTCTGGAAAGAGACATCCCTATGGCAGAAACTCAAAGGGGTCCTAGATGTGGAGCAATCAAGAAAAGTAGATGTTTAACCTTTGAATCTGGATAAACTACGCACATGTAGACTGCTCCGGAATAGGAACACAGGTCTTGCTTTCACCCTGGCACAGGGACAGTAACCCAAATGAAGGACCAGTCCCACCAGAGTCTCTCTCTGAGGTGACTATGAGACTTTACTCTGGGCTACATATTCCAGAAGTGAACAGCAAAATAAAATCCCTAGAACAAGCAATATGCTCGGGGATAGGGAGCAAGGTTCCCAGGCCAGTAGGACACTTGGAAACACCCAACGGCCACTGAGGAAAGCTGAAGAGACGTGGAAGAAAGTGATACGAAGTGGTCAGGATGCATTATAGGTGAGTCTACCCTGTGAGGAGGTGAGCCCTCCACGGGAATGAGCCAGTCTCGGCCTCCATGACGGGAAGGGGAGCTCAACAGGCAGGCCATCAGGAGATGTGTGTGTGAGGATACAGGGCAGAGGTGAGAAAAGGCTGGGGCAGCTAGCAGGCAGGTCCCCAGCACCCTTACCGAGGCGGGCGCTGGAGGGCAGGGAGTTGGACCCGTGAGAGGCTCTCATCTCCGAGTAGTCACTGCAGGGCCTCTGGCTCAGGTCCAGGCTCAGGCGTACTTGGTGCTGGACACTGGGGCAGAACCAGAAAGGTTGACAGGGCTTGGAAGGATGACCAGGACTGAACATGGACCCTGTGCTGCGCTGGGATCAACGTCTCCCAGAGCCAGTGGGAGGGCGGCCCTAAAGCCCTGAGTTTGTGCCACTTGTGGGCAATCCCCTCCCTCAACAATGCATTCACTGCCCACCAGGGACAGGAACTCTGCCCACAGTCACTTCTTGGTGGTGGTATCCAATGAAGGCCCATTGCAAAGTCTATGGGCCACACAGATGGTGGAGCCAGTGTCAAATCCACTTCAGTAAGGGGGCTGCGATTTGGTTCACTATGAGGAAGGCACAGTCACAGGGAAAAATGAGGGCTCTAAAGCCAGAAGCTCTGGTGGCGGAGTACCTAAGACATTTGACCACTAACCAGAAGGCTGGTGGTTCAAACCCACCAGCCATTCCTCAGAAAGAAGACTGGGCAATCTACTTCCTTAAAGATACTGCTTTGGAAACCCAAGAAGGGGTTGCTATGAGTTGGGACGGACTCGATGGCAGTGAGTTTGTTTTTTTGGTAAAGCCCAGTGGGCCAGAGAAGTAGTACCTCTCCTCTAAGGATGTGGCAAGGACAGGCTGGATGGGCACCAAGGACCAAGGAGTGGGGGCCCTGTGACCTTCACTCAGGGAAGCACGGCTAAGGGCCAAGGGCCCAGAGGGCAGAAAGCATAGGGTAGGGATCAACAGAGTTGGTTGACCAGTGGCTAAATTCTAGCAATGACTTTTCAGACTGTGTAATGAAATGACACGCATAGTGGCTAAGGCACTTGACTGCTAACCAGAAGGCTGATGGTTCAAACCCACCAGCCACTCCTCGGAAGGAAGATGGGGCAATCTACTTCCGTAGTGATACTGCCTCGGAAACCCAAGGAGGGGTCGCTGTGAGTCGGGTCCGACTCGATGGCACATAATAACAACAACAACAATGAAATGACATCTCTCCCTTGCTTAAAACTCTCCAGAGGTCTCCAATGTATCAGGATAATATCCAACACCTTATGACAGCTTGCAGGGCCTACAGGACCTGTCTCCTATGACTTGTGATGTTGAGTCACCATCCCCTTGCTATGATCCTGTTACTCCGCCCCTCAGCTTAGGCACCTATGGCCTCCTTCCTGCAAGGTCTGCCCAGGTCTTTGTGTGGGGCCTCACCCATCCTTCTGGTCCTAACAGGAACCTCTCCACCCCCATGCTCTCCCTGACCACCCACTCTAATGTGTCACCCTCTTCCAAGTCATAACCAGCTAGTCACCCTGTTTCACTGTCTTATGAGCCACTAAGCATCCACTAGTATTACTCTATTCCCGTTTTCTGTCTGCCTCCCCACACTTAAACACAAAGTACCACATGAGCAGGAAGCTTGTGTGTTTGGCTCACCACTGTATGCTCCTGAAACTAGAACAGTCCATGGCATGTAATAGGTGCTCAGCAAGCATTTGTCAAATAACTAATGAGTGAATGAAAGCGTGACCTTGACCCAGTGCCCCCTTCACTTCTACAGGGCTCAGTTTCCTCATCTATAAAACACAGACAATGCAACTACTTAGCTCATAAGCTGGCTGTGACAATGAAATCAGATGGCACTTATAAAACGTCATGTCCCAGCACGTGAGCACTCAATTATCAGTAGCCTCACTATCAGCTTTTCAAACCCCATGGTGGTGAATTCAGACAGCATCTTTAAAGCTCACTTTCCCTGCAGTCCTAGCACTGCTCCAACCAGCCCCTTCCCAGCTAGACAAGGAATCTTCTCTGCTCACGAGCCACTTAATGCATAAAACTGCAAGGGCTTGAGTGGTCAGGGTACCATGGAGGTGTGGTGTTACTTCACCTACCTGGGATGCAAACCCTGGATGCCACCCTCTCTGGAGGTGGGCGGGGAGCTACAGAGGCCAACCCTGTGGCTCCGCACGGTGTAGATGGGATTCCTCAGGATGGAGCTCACTGTGGTGCTCGGCGTCACACTCCGGGGAACGGTGCCTGGAAATGGACTAAGTGAGAACACACCTCAAAGTGCCCGCCCAGCCCGGACCTGCAGACCCTCTCCTTTGTATCTGCAGAAAAAGCTGCAGAGTCTTTAGGGAAAGGGTGTCAGGTGATGAGCATTCTAGCCCCTCATTTCCTCTCTGGCTTTGGCCTCCTCTTCATTCTCCATTTTCAGCCCTCTTTAATGCTTCCTACTTCCCAGGGCTGCTGTGAAAAGTTAAGAAACATCTTAGGGCCGGTAGATGATGTTTCTACATATGTATTTGTATGGGCTGTAAGAATGCCCATATAACTAGACCTAACAGGAGGCAAAGTTATGATAACTCCTTGGGCACAGTCAGCTACCCTAATGGAGTGAATTGTTGGGTTCAGGATCATGGTTACAGGGGACATCAAGCTCAACTGGCATAACACACTACACAAAAACATTGTTCCATGTCATGCTGTGGTGAGTAGCGACTGGGGTCTTAAAAGCTTACAAGTGGCCATCTAGACGCAACAATAGGTCTCTCCTTGTCGAGAGTAAAGAAAAAATGAAGAAAACCAAAGACACGTGGAAACAATTAGTCCAAGGGACTTGTAGACCATGCAATCTTTAGCCTATATGACCATGAGACCAGAAGAACCAGATGGTGCCAGCTACCACTGTCAACCACTCGGAGAGGGATCTATGTAGGAGATCTTGGATAGAGTGGGAGAACAATGTGGGACAAAACTCAAAATCATAAAAAAAAAAAAAAGAAAAAGAAAAAGAACCCCAGGTTTGCTGGTCTATAGAGCCTGGTGAGAACTGAGACTATGGCCCCTAGTTACCCTTCAGGTCTGGACTTGAACTCATTCCCATGGCTTTCAGCCAAACAACAGACAGGCATATGGGGTGAACATTTATATCAGGTAGCTACATTCCTTAGAACGATCAATCATGGGAGAACAGAAAGGCAGTATTTGCATGGGGAGATAGCTCAGGGGGCAGTGGTGCACAGGAAAGTAGGACAGAGGGAAGAGGTAACTATAGGGAGGAAGTGGAAAGAGAGCTGTTACATTGTAGAGAATCGCAGCCAATGTCATGAAAAAAACGTGTATGACCTGCTGTATGGAAAAGGAATTTGCTCTACAAACTTTCACCCATATCACATAAAAATTAAAAAAGAAAGAAACATCTTAAATGAAAGATAAATGTTGCAGGAAGGCCAGCAATTTCTAGTTCTTTGGGTCTTTGGGCCAAAGACACATAGCACTTTCTAAAACCACTGCCTACTTTCTCCTGAGACAGGCAGCCTTGCGAATCCCGCCTGCCTGTCTCCCCAGCCCCAGCCACTGACTCACCCACAGACACCCTGCTGGGATAGAACGGGAGGTTGCTATGACGGCTGGAATGTACTGGTGAGTAAGGAGACCACTCCTGGAGCTCTGGGGCAAGCTCCCCACTGACTGGCATACACTTCTGTTCCTGTGGAACCAAAGACAAGAGGCATATGCAGGAAGCAGGGAAATAGGAGAGTGTGTCCGCATGTAAACAAACTAAGCACTAGTGGCCTAAGCACTAGCACTTCCCACTCAAACGTGAAGCGAAGGTCAGGAGAGAGGTCATGGCTCATTCATGTTCCCTTACACATCCAGGAGGGAAGGCCATCCTTTAAAATTACTTCAAAAGAATGCTTCAGAGAAGAAAATCCTCATTCATTCAAATAAATAGGTATTCTATGCTTCGGAAACCCAAGGAGGGGTCGCTATGAGTCGGGTCCAACTCGACGGCACATAACAGCAACAACGACATGTGTAGGTATTCTACGTGTAAAATGAGGACGGTGGTGGCTCAGTGGTAAAATATTCCTGCCTGCCATGCAGGAGATTCAGCTCAATTCCCAGCCAATGCACAGCCACCACTCGGCCGTCAGTGGACGCCTGTGTGCTGCTACAATGCTGAACAAGTTTCAGCAGAGCTTCAGACTAAGATGGACTAGGAAGAAAAGGCCTGGCCATCTACTTCTGAAAACCAGCCAGCCCTATTTATCACAACGGTGCCTTCTGATTGTGCATGGCATCGCTGTGAGTCAGGGGCCAACTTAACGGCAGGTGACAACAATGTATGTGTTAAAGATGAGACGAGACGTATGTGCAGCAGTCATGCACAGCTGCATCAAGCTTTCTGTCTGCTGGGAGCAGCAAGGGTCAGTCCCTGAAATGCTGTCTCAGCCCACGATCATGGAAACTACTGGAAACTACTCCAGCACAAAGCCAATCAAGCTGTCCTGCCGCTGGCCAAGTGTCATGTGTGTCTCCTTGTCTCCCTACAGCTTTCAAGGCCAAGTCCGAGCCAGTAAGTTTTGGTGCAGAAGTGTAAGAGCTGCTTGCTGGATAAGCAAATCAAACACCACACCCAAGAGAGTGCTCCTCTCTTGATGTCATATACCCACAAACAGGCATGTCCCGTGTCCCTGTCCCCTCTCTGGGGAAGGGTGTGCTGCTTTTCTGCTCTTTCCCACTGGCCTCCACCTTCCCTCTCCACCCCAGGCAAAGGCAGAGGCACTAGGGCTAAGCAGCCCTCAGTGGTGCAGTCACCCTGTGGAGCCACTATGACCTTCTGCCCCCTCCAGGCCCTGGCCCTCGCCCTCGCCCCCACCCTGGGGCAGAGTTCTACCTCCAGGCACTGAACAGGAGGGGCCACCGAAGCCAGCTTGGGCCGGAACCCAGGGGCAGACTTGGGCCGGCGGCGCTTCTGCCCCAGCTCGTCCGCCTTCTGAGAGGTGAGGTCTTCATCACAGGACTTCTTGGCTGGCAGGTAAGAGGAGTCTCCGTCCTCTTCGAGGTAGTAGCTGGAAGCGATGCGGACCCTGGCCTTCCGAGGGGGCGACACAGGCATGGGTTCCCCAGCATCCAGGTTAGGGGGCAGGGCCATTGGGGGGCTGGTGGATGGGGAGCTGCCCACCAGAGTGGCCTCCGACTCGGAACTGGTCTCCAGCCTGTGCTGGAACTTAATGGAGTCGCTCCTCCTGGGAGGTTTGGGGGGTGTCAGAGACCCCATTCTCTTGGAGGCCTGAGGGGAGTGAGCATGCCCAGGTCCTGAAAGCAGGTAGTCTATTTTAGGGGGTGTCTGGGGTCGTTTGAACGTGTTAGGGTCAAAGATGGACTTTCTTTGCTTTGGCTTCTTGTAAACAGAGAGCTTCTCAGGCTCTGCCGTTGAGCTGAGCACAGCCTTGGGCCACGTCCCCCCACTGTTGGAGCTCTCGGGCTCCGCTTTGTCCAGGGGGGCCTCCGCCACTCCACAAGGGCCCACCTCAGTCTCAAAGGGCAGCAGGGACCGCCGGCTACGACCCTCCACCAGCCCATAGCCGTGCTCCCCAGATGGGTCTGAGCGGAAGGAACTCAGGCTACGCTCAGAGGCACTGGGGCAGCCCTGGGGAGAGACCTGAAAGGGCCCCTCAGGGAAGGGCTTGTGCAAGAAGGAGCCGCTGCCTCCTGGGGGGGCCGTCTCCTTCCTGTCCTCCAGCCTGTCCAGGTAGAAGATATCTGTCTGTGTGGAGTTATTGTGCTGCATCAAGTTCCGTTTATTGTGAGCCTGGACCTCCGGGCCATGGGCTCGAAAACTCAACATCTTTTCCGAGTCCTTGAGGTTTTCAAAGATGTTCTGCCCACTCCACGAGGAGCTCTGGGGGAATACCTAAGCAGAGATTGCAGAGGAGTGAGAGGGGAGATGGTGGGAGCTGTCGTTACAGACCCTCCCTGTAGGCTGAGCAGTGATAAGGAATGGGCCACACACACCTTCAAGAGACAGACAGACACATGCATGTACAACCACATACACACACATAAGCTTGTACACACCACCTCTCCCTGACAGGTGAGGCTGTCCACCTGTCATTCTCATGGTCCTGGCCTTTGAACTCACAAGAAAGCCATCAAGTTCTTTTGCATTACAGTACTTTCTTAAATGAACTGCCCAATGTCCTGAACATTTAAAAATAATTATTAAATATAAAAGTAAAAGTGCATTATTAAAAATGCACCTCTTTGTTGGAACCCTCGTGCACTGCTGTTGGAAATGTAAAATGGTAGAGGTGCTGTGGAAAACAGTTTGGTGGCTCCTTAAAAAGATAAATAGGGAATGACCCTAGGATCCAGCAATTCCATGCCTAGGTATATACCAAACAAGATTTGAAAGCAGGAACTCAAACAGATAATTGCACACCCAAGTTCTCTGCGGTACTATTCACAAAAGGTGGAAATAACCCACTGCCATCAACAGATGAATGGGTGACAAAATATAGTACATCCACACAACGGGATGTATTACTCAGCCAAAAAGAGAAATGAAGTCCTGACACATGGATGAAGACAAGGATGAACCTTGAAAACATTATGCTAAGTGAACTCAGTCACTAAGGGACAAGTACTGTATGATCCCACTTCCATGAAGTACCTAGAACAGGCAAACGTATGTTGTTGTTGTTATGTGCCGTCAAGTCAGCCCTGACTCATAGCGACCCCTCCTTGGGTTTCCGAGGCAGTATCACTACGGAAGTAGGATTGCCCAACCTTCCTTCCGAGGAGTGGCTGGTGGGTTTGAACCGCCAGCCGTCTGGTTAGCAGGCAAGTGTCTTAGCCACTATGCTACCAGAGCTCCCAGGCAAACATATAGAGACAGAAAGTAGGCTGGTGATCACCATGGGCAGTGAGAAGGTGACACGGGAGTTATTGCTGAGGTCTGCAGTTTCTGTTTGCAATGATGGAAAAGTGTTAGAAACAAATGGTGGTGATAGTTACACAACAATGTGAATATAATTAATGGTACTGAACTGCACAGTGAAAATGTTTAAAATGGCAAATTTTATGTTATACATATATTTAATGTAATAAAAAAATATGTATCTCTTAATGAAATGGATGAACCTATTTTTTCCAACTTTCTACTATAAATCTTTTCAACACTGTAGAAAAGCTGATAGAAAAATATAGAGTATTCATAAGCCCACGATCTGGATATTTTACCACACTGTCTTTACCTACTGACTAGATCTATATTGGAGAGCACTTGGAAGTAGGTTACAAATATTTTGACATTTCAAAAACCCTAACAACTTCAACATGTACCTCCCCAAACAAGGCCATTCTCCTCCATAACCATAATGCCATCATCATACCCCAAGGAAATTGATAGTAATTCCCTAGTATTGCCTAATTATCCAGTCTATCTCCCAATGTACCCATTCATCCCCAAAATTTCTTTCATAGCTGTTTTGGGGTTTTGTTTTTAAACCAGGATCCAATCCAGACTCATGCAGGGAATTAGCGTATGACCCAGCAATTACAACCCTAGGTATACACCACTTTGTAAACCAAAAGGGTACCAATGATGCTGAAAAGAAGCTTGAGTACATGAGACTGAGGCTCAGGCTGTGCTGACAGCGAAGACAGAGCCAGGCTCGGTCAGGCATGGATTACCTTCAGAAGAGAGAGCGTCAGGGAGTCCTGGCAGCTCCGCAGCAGAGATTCACATTCATTCAGAGACTTGTTGTCGAGGGCAATGCCATTGATCTAGGGCAAACAGAGAGTCGGTCAGGCCCATTGGCAGCATGGCCAGCCTGGGCTTGCACTGGGACATGGACTGTGCCTGCCTGCCATCTTGTGTTGGACAGGAGGCGCCCTGTTCTGTATGGTGCCAAGCCTGGAGCAGGCAAAGGCAAGAGAGCCCCTCCCCAGGAAGGCACAAGCAGCCAGTCATGGTGCTTCTTAGGCAAATGAAACACATGCCCTTGTAATCATTCTAGGGGAAGGGGCTTGTCCATCTGGGACCAGAACACCAAGGATTCTGGAGGACTAGCTCAGCCCTGCTGCTTCTTGCTGTACGATACCTGACCACAGGTCCCCACTTCCAAGCTTCCTCCATGTCAAACTGTAAGATAAGTAAGTATGCCTCAAGGGGCAGTAAGAACACTGAAAGTGAGATCATGGATGCAAACAGACTCTGTAAACTACAGAGCACCACATGAAATGAAGCATAATCATGGTCCACAAAGAATCTCAAAACCCTGGTCCCGGAATCTCTGTCCATATCCCCCACAGCCATGTTTCAATCTTTGTAAAATCTATGTTGTGGGTGAATGGTTAAACAAATGGTACATCCCACTATGGAATACTGAAAAAACAAAACAAAACTCACTGCAATCAAGTCAGATCCGACTCACAGCAACTCTTAGTGGGTTTCCGAGGCAGTATCGCTGCTAAAGTAGACTGCCCAATTTTCCTTCTGAGCGTGGCTGGTGGGTTTGAACTACCAGCCCTCCAATTAGCAGTCAAATGCCTTAGACACTATGCTACCATAGCTCCTATGGAATACTACTCAACAATGAAAAGGAAGAAACTAGTGACAGGCACAAAAAACTGGACAGGTCTCAAGAGCATTGTGCTAAATGAAAAGAGCCAGTCTCAATCTCAGAAAGTCACCTACTGCATGATTCCATTTATATTAAAAAGCAAAAACAGTTGCTATGGAGTCAATTCCAACTCATGGCAACTCCATGTGCAGAGTAGGACTATGTGTGGTCCATAGGGTTTTCAGTGACTGATTTTTCAAACAGATCTCTGGGAAGGTGCCACTAGATGGACTTGAATCTCCAACTTTTCAGTTAGCAGCCAAGTGTGTTAACCATTTACACTGCCCAAGACTCTTGAAATGACAAAATTAGAGAGATGGAGAACAGATGAGTGGTTGCTAGGGTTTAGGAATGGTGGGCATAGAGGGTTAAATGTTACAATAAAAGGAATAGCAAGAGAGAGATCCTTGCTGTAATAGAACAGATTGCAGTGGTGGTTACATGAAACTATACAAGTGATAAAATGGCACATACACACACATTGACCAACGTAATTTCCTGGTTTTAGTACTATAGTTGTATAAGACATAACCACTAGGGAAAATGAGTGAAGGTACATGGGACCTCTCCCTGTACTATTTTTGCAACTTCCTGTGAATCTACAATCATTTCAAAATCAAAATTTAATTTGGGGATTTTTTCCTACATAAATTTTCTACATCTTAAATTTTTTTCACAATGATTAATACTGCCTTTGAAACAAGCTCATAAAAAAAGTCCAAAAAGCATCAGCAAAGACATGAAGCAATAAGCTCTCTCATATGCTGCATGTGAAAGGCTGTGACCCCTCTGGAGCACTATGGGAAGATCATGTCAAATGTTTGACGCATAGGGCCTCGATCCAGCAATCCACTCCGGGAATCTGCCCCAGGGCTTACTCCCTCGGCCCCAATGCAGGGATGGACCAGTGGTTACTGAAGCATTACTTGTAAAGGCTAAAACATTGCGGGGGAGAGGGGGGGAGAGGGTGCTGATTCAACAGCTTAAACTGCCACTGCTAAGGAACAATATGCAGTCACTGAAATGACAGGCAGCTCTATAGATGTGAATGTGAGGAACCTCCAAGATACGCTGCTAAAAACAAAAGCAGCAGAGTTAGCAAATTAATGTTATGATCCCATCTGGATTAAAAAAGTGAGAGATACACATTCTGAATATTTCTAGAAGAAAACACAATAAATTGATGACAGTGGTTACCCAGGTTGTAGATGGGGCATCTGGAACCCGAGGAAGAGGAGCTTGCACTGTCAATCTTTTACATGATTAGAATTTTGTGTGTATGTCTTTTTCAACTTATAAAAAGTGAGTTAAAAATATTAAGTGTGAAATAATGAATACCACCATCATAATATGATATTGCCCCTGAGTACCATGCTCCTTTAAAAGAATCACCTACATGAAACCAAACAGTCAACAATTACTTTAAAACAAAGATGAGAATACAAGGAGGCAGGGAAACTAGATTAATAGAAACAGAACCACCAGAATGGAAATAATGGTAAAATGAGAATGTTCACATATTATGAAGAATGTAACCAATCTCATGGAACAATGTGTATAGACACTGTTGAATGGGAACTTAAATTGCTGTGTAAACCTTCACTGTAAACATTATAAAATATTATTTAAAAAAAAAAAAGTAAGAATAAGAAAACTGAGAGAGAGAGAGAGAGAACGAGTGAGCATGAGCGAGTGACAGCCCTTTAGCACGGCAATTTCACAACACTTCCAGGAGTAGCATCTCCAAAGATACCATTAGGTGTCCCCAGAGTGGACGTGCACACAGCGGGAGCTCATTGCAGGACTGTTCCCAATTGCACAAATTGAAACTACAACTTACATAACCATCAAATGGGGGATAATTTAAGCAACATATTATCAAAAACAGAACACCATGAGGTGCATAAAAATAATGAACACTGACTTCGAAAAACAGCCACAACATAGAAATATAAATTACAGAATAACACAGTATGATCCCATTATTATATTTTGAAAACAAAAATCGGAAACCTGTGTAAATGTTTATAGGTGTTTATGATGAGCATTTAAGGGCTGGGGGCACACCCACCAAACGGGGGCAGAGATTATCTTAGGAGCACGAAGAGGAGGACCACCACTTTTTACTTTACACGACCTTGTACTGCTTGAATATTTTACAGCAAATAAGTCTTGCTTTTGTAGTAAAACAACTAAAAAGATAAATGGATATAATTTTTGGTAAAAAGGATTCAAACAATTACACTCAGATGATATCAATTTACTAGACAGATACAGACAGACAGACTGATATTGCTAAATCTATCTTCAGGTAGAGAATAAAGACTACAAAGAAATAATAAAAATGTTGCCTAAAGGTTATCTGGGAGCTCTGGTGGTATAGTGCCTAAGGCATTTGACTGCTAACCAGAAGGCTGGCAGTTTAAACTCACCAGCCACTCCCCGGCAGGAAGACTGGGCAATCTACTTCCATAGAGACACCACCTCGGAAACCCAAGGAGGGGTTACTATGAGTCTAACTGTCTTGATGGCAGTGAATTTTTTAAAGGTTATCTACTGGTGGTAGCAATGTAAGCAATTTTTATATCTTCTTCCTAAACTTTTCCTGTATTTCCTAATTTTCTATAGAAACCATAAATATATAATGGGGGGGGGAGTCCATTTCAAATGTTCATATGGGGTAATGCCCAAGAATAAGAATATAAAAACTCAGTTTATGACTATTAAGTTCGTTTTCAAATTTTCTCACTGTAATGTAACTATTTGCAGAAGGCCCCCCTTGCCTCATCCTTGAGACTTACTGCGACAATCCTATCTCCCACCGCAAGGGATCCTTCCTTGGCGGCAGGACTCCCAGGCACCACGGCAGCAGCGTACACTCCATTCTCCAGACTGATGCCGCTGTCTGCAAATCATAGGCAGGTGATGGTCACCAAGGAGTCCCATCTGGCCACCCTGGCTGCCCCACCCTTTGGTTACCCTACCCTGTCTTTGCTGACTAATTTATAAAGGGGGAAGTTGGCAGATATGCCCTGTTCAACCATCCCAGTACCCTACAGGGTAAGAGCACCCAGGGGGCTCAATACACATCTGGTCTGTTAAACTGAATGAAACACTCAAAATATAAACAAGCAAGACCCAGGACTCAGTCTCCCACTGTGAAAGCACACAAGCATCCACCACCACCACCAGTATTAACCTCTTCAGGAGGTACTCCTGCAAAGAGATCCACCCCTTCGACAGCCTGCTACCTTTCTGTCCGCTCAGGTTGATGTGCAGGGGCGTGACCACCTTGCTGCCCAGAGATTTCCTCCGCCGCACGACCATGTTAATGGCCCCCTCCCCATGAAGGAGTGCCTTGATGGCCTGCTTCTTGTCCTTGTTGATGAGGTCCACATCATTGATCCTCAGTAGCCAGTCATTGACCCTGAGCAGGGCAAAGTCAGGTTGGCATCCATTCAGGTGTGGGACCAACTGACCCAGCCCTGCTTCTCCCACCCTGGGAAGGTCAGAAAGCAGGAGCCCACATATACATTCCAAAAGACCATGGTTACACTCACAAATTCTGGAGCTAGACTTTCAAGGTTCAAATCCTGGCTCTACCATTTCCTAGCTATGTGACCTTGAGCAAGTAAACCTGCCCCTCTGTGCCTCAGTGTCCTCATCTGTAAAAAGGGTAATAATAGCACCTACCTCATAGGTCATAATGTTTAAAGAATTAACTTATATAAAGTGCTTAGAGTGGTTCTTGGCATATTTTTTTTTTCCAGTTGCCCTTCAGTCGATTTTAACTCATGGCAACCCAATGCATAACCAGAGTAGGACTGTGCTCCATAGGGTTTTCATTACCTGTTTTTTGGGGAGATTACCAGACCTTTCTTCCAAGGTACCCGTGAGCAGGCTCAAACTTCCAACCTTTTGGTTAGCAGCCGAGTACATTAACCATTTCCACCACCAGGAATTCCACTTAGCACGTAGTAAGCACTATATATATGGGTTATCTTATCAGCACTTTTACTTCATGGAATGAACAGACAGGCACATCTTGGGCTCTCACAGCCCTTTTTTCACTGAGAGAAGCAAAAGACAGCACCCTACTGACTGGCGAAAAGCCAGATTCAGGGGCCACTGAGAGGCTAGAGTTTCCTTTAAGAACAATATTAGCAGTTGCATCTATAGGTCTCAGACAGACTCGGTGGGATCTTCAGGCCCAGGGATGCACACATTTAACTGCTGCCTGGCTTCCTCTGGGCCCGTGGTCCTTTGCATTGAGTTGAAGCAGCCTAGTTTCCCTCTAGGGCCTGGGCCTTCATGACTCATACCTTAATCGTCCATCTGCAATGCTTCCTTTGTCCACTTTAGTGACAAATATGCCACAGTCCCCTGGGAAACAGGGTTCGTTCACACCTTCTGCCATATCGAACCCGAGAGCCTTCAAGTCAATATCTTCCTGTGAAGACAGCAGTAGCACCTGTTACAAAGCAGAGCTGAGGGACACTCAGCTCTCAAAACCCCCGCACCCTCACGCCATGTGGGTGACCATCCCATCACTGTGGACAGTGATGGGACTGGTACAATCCACCCCTAGCCACTGCAGACAGACACACATCTACCCCATCTTCTCTGGGGCTCTGCCCTTCCTTCTGCTTCTAGGCACCATCCCAGGGTCTGCAACATGACACAGGAAAACCCCACTCAGACTAGTGTGGGAAAGGATGCCTTCGAACCCAAGAGGAAAAGCTGAGCTGCCAAACCAGCCGTGGGACTGAGGGACACTGCAGAAAAGCCACTCCCTCACTCCCCAGGCCAAAGTCTTTGTGCAAGGAGAATGGAGACAAAGAACAGCAAGGGCAGCTCACCGTCTCCCTTTCAAACTCTACAACTTCTGTTTCCCACTCCATGGAGTCCGTGTCGATGGCCGAGTCATGGGAGCTATGGGCCAGCAGCTGCCTGAACCGGGCTTCCTTTCCCAACTGGGATTCCATCTGCTCCCTGTGGACAGAGAGAGCATGGCCCAGGCTCACGGGGAGGCAAGGTTCCCACCTTCTCACAGCTGCAAACCACAGAGGGCCATCCATAAGCACTATGTGGGCTATGTCTTCCCACAGGTGACCCCATGCACAATGGAACAAAACGCTGCCCGGTGCTGTGCCACACCCATGACTGGTTACAGACTGGACTGCTGTGATTCACAGGGTTTTCTGTGGCTGATTTTTGGAAGCAGACTGCCAGGCATTTCTCCCTACTCTGTCTATGTCTGGAAGCTGTGCTGAAACCTATTCAGCAAAACACACGCTGGGCGGCAGCTGGGCACGAAGTGCACTGGCTGGGAACTGAACCAGGGTCTCCCACACAGAAGGCAAGTTTTCTACCACTCAACCACCAATGTCTCATGACTTCAAACTAGCCCCCAGCAAAGTCGGAGGGTCAATGCAAGTCTTCTCATCAGTGGGTTTTCATGGTGCTAGTGACTACTTTTTTAAAAAAAGACTTAATTTCCCCCCAGATTGATCCATAGATTTATCCCAATTCCTATCAAAATCCCAGCAAGATTTTTTGTAGATACAGAGTCAGATCCAACTCACAGTGATCCCTCCCTGGGTTTCCGAGGTGGTATCTCTACAGAAGTAGATTGCCCAACCTTCCTTCTGAGGAGTGGCTGGTGGGTTTGAACCCCCAGCCTTCTGGTTAGCAGTCAAATGCCTTAGGCACTATGCTCTGATGAGCTCCCGTTTATTGTTGTTGTTGTTGTTTATAAACAAGACCACTCTGAAGTTTGTATGGAAAGACAAAGGAACTGGATTAGCTAAAACAATTTAGGAAATAAAGAATAAAAGTACGAGGATGACTATACCCAATATTAAAGCTTACTATACAGTACTCAGGATGGTGTGGTACCAGCAGGGAGACACACACATATATGAATGGAAGAGAATAGAGACGCCAGAAATAGACCCACAAATGTATGTCAACTGAGTTTTGACAACTAACTGAGGGGAGAAAAGAGAATGTTTTCAACAAAATGGTATTGGAGCAATTGAACAGCCACAGGCCAAAAAATAAACCTCACACCTTACATAAAAATGAACAAAACTGATCATAGACTTAAATATCAAACATTAACTCACTAACTCTTTTAGAAGGAAATCTTTGAGATGTAGGGCTAGGTGAAGGGCCCTAGATATAATGCTGTCAATAAAAAATAATAATAGTTAATAAATTGGACTCATCAAAATTGAAAACCTTAGCTCTGCAAAAGATCCTGTTGAAAGGATTAAAAAAAAAAGAAAATAAAGATTCAGAAACCTTTGAGCATTCCCCACGTAACATTCTTCTTCCTAAAATCTGGGCCCAAACTACCTTTTCGGTCTCTTGTATACCCCTGAATGAGCGCACACACACCCATGTCCACACCTGTACCTGGGCTGTGTTCTCATTGGTCGTCTCTAGAGTGGGCCAATGTTTCCTCTTCCTGGGATGCCTCTCTGCTGACCCCTTGCTGCTGTAGGCCAGTGAAGGATTCTTCCCTACAGGGCCCTACAACCAAATCCCCAACCTCTGCTTTAGAAGCGCCAAGCTCTGCATTTAAAGCATCAGCCAGCCCCTGGGGCCTGCCTGTCTGCAACTACAGACTAGAGCTTCCTTGAGAGTGGTACTGATTTCCCTCCTGAGCACCCCACTGGTTTGACAACTTAGCAGAAAGAAGGTCTGAATACAAATAACAAATGGAACTAAGGCCTCTTACCAGTTCCAGGCATCCCCTGCTCAATTAAAATGCAAAACCTCTTCCTGTGCCCAAGCCCTGGAGGTGCCAGGATTTAACTTAATTTGATTCCCTCACTTGCTGGAGTCAAGATGGGTTCCTCAGGGATCATCTGCCACTTTAACTCCTAACCTCTGAGACTTTCCTAAGAGCATGAAAGCCCCAGAATATCTGGGTTTTTATTTAATCCTGAAGCCCTTGGTCTTAGTTTGTTGTTGTTGTGTTATGTGCCGTCGAGTTGGCCCCAACTCATAGCGACCCCTCCTTGGATTTCCGAGGCAGTATCACTACAGAAGTTGATTGCCCCATCTTCTTTCCGAGGAGTGGCTGGTGGGTTTGAACCACCAGCCTTCTGGTTAGCAGTCAAGTTAGGCACTATGCTACCAGAGCTCCCAGTCTTAGTTTAGGAGTTAGTAAATGAGGGAAGGAACATGAAGCTGTCACTTCCATTGGAAAGCCATCACTCGGGTATGTGCGCTCAAACACACTCACATCCACATACAAGTGTCTCAATGTCCCTGCCCCACACACCAGCTAAACTTCAAAGAACAGATGATAGTCACTGTTTCTCAACTACAGAGTCCTGATTTAGCCTATGCTGGCAGCTCCTGGGCTCTGCCAATGACTTTTCATACTTTGTATTTTTTAATCTACCACTCACTCAAGGCCACCAAGTCTTAAATGACATCTCTAGAAGCAGTACTATCACAACATGGAAGGTTGTCTGACACCCCTAACAGTCTTCTAAAAAATACAAGCAGAACGGCTGCCTTCAAAGCAATGAACCACAGGCTATCATTGTATTCATTTACATATTTGATTCCCAAATGGCACTGCCTTTGGTCCGTCTCCTTCAGTGGACTGTGAGCACCTTGAGGGCAGGGACTTTGTTGTTCAGCACCGTCTGTTCAGGGTCTGACCCACACAGAGGGTGCCCTCAAGAAATACCTGTGGGATGAGTGAATTATTGGCATGTTCCCAAATGGCAAGAACCACATCTTGTATCTCACAGCTTCCTTCCTATGTGCTCTTTCAATACATGCCAGCACCATCACCATGTGCTAATAACCAAAGGGCTGGTACCATCTCCTGTAGTGTCTAAGAACTTCTCATCAATTCTCAAGATGAGCACTGAGATATTTGGATCCATTCTACAGATTGACAAGGTGAGGCAGAGTAAGTAGACTGAATGGCCAGACTGAACCTTGACAGGAGGTGGGCACCCACTCCCAGGCACACTCATCAGTGGTCACATGCCTCCTCCCACCCCCCAGGCCTACTTGAGCTCCTTAAGCTCGCGGCTGACATCGTTCTTCTGCTTGCGAGTGTCATCCAGGCTGCGCAGGGCCTCGGCCAGCTCGCTCACAGCCCGGTCCCGCTCCCGCCGCAGGTTGTCACATAGCGTCCTGGCAGAGAGGGGGCAGAGGGCAAGATCACATCAGAGGTAGGTGAAGAAGAGTCTCGTGGAGGAGCCTGCCGTGGATGGCCTGGCGGCCCCAGCTTCCAAAGCTCAGGAACTCCTGCCTTGCCCCAGATGGCACACAAAAGACACACTTTGGATTTGGGGGGAGCTCTCTCAGGCCAACGATGTCCCGTGACAGGAACACTGAGGAATCCAGAGGGGAATAGATAGCCCTAAGACCACTGGGCAATGAGCATCAGGTTCCAAACATCCAGTCCAAGGCTCTTCCCACAATTCCACACTCAATGTGCCTTACTTAGGTTAAGGACCACCACCCTCCTGCACACAGTCACTATTCTAACACCTGTCTGGGGGTCTCCTCTGCAATGAACCCCCCCAGGCTTCTGTGTTCCAGCATCTACCACATGTCTCTTAACCACCCAGATGCAAGATTTCCACAGCCAACCCTCCACTGGGCTGGAAGCCACATGCAGCCCTGTAGCCCTGAGGTCTGTGCAGGTACCCTGCAATATTAAAAGAAGGTGTGGTTTCTGGGACCCAAGATCTCCTCAGCTACTCAAGAGGAGAAGCAAGAGGATGGGCATTCCTGACAGTGCAGAGTCTGCTCTGTGCACCTCAGAATTGTATCCTGCCACTGGTGCATACTAATGGCTGGACCCCATCCCTCCACATCCCCAACCCCATCCCATGCCCCACCCCTTGCTAACACTCTAGCTCATGGCTGCACCTGGAGAAACCTAGAGAGGGTCAGAGGGACCCACTGAGCACCAATCCCACTGGGGTCACCCTGTCATATCTGCTGCCTTCGAGTCCCTGCCCCGACCCTTACTGCACTGTGCACGAAGCTGCTCGCCATCAGCTGAGACTTGCCACTCCATGTCTGGCCACCCCAACTCTCCTGACTGGCCCCTCAGACATCATCTGCCTCCAAATGGCCACAAAGTATCCTTCAGAAACCCCTCAAAGACTAAGGCATGTGCCTCCCTTACACCCTCTTGGGCTCTCCCAGTTCTGTTGCAAGAAGGATCAAAGCCACACTTCTTGGCTTACCTTTCAGGGCCTTTACAACATGCCCTCAAGACCTGTCAGCCTCCTCTCCTTATGGCCCTCCCAAATACCCTGCTCCAGTCCTGCCCGTATCTCACCCTGAGCACACCCCACACCTTGTCCATGCTACTCCTTCACTCCTCAACACCCTTCCCCGCTCACCACTCCTGCTAAGTTCCAGCTCAAATGCCATACTTTCTGGTGAGAGCTTCCTACCAGCAGTAACCTCTGCTCACCACCCTGGGATCACCATGCACATGCCCTCCTCCTCACTGCCCTGGGATGGCCATGCACACACCCTTCTCCCTGCTGCCCTGAGGTAACAATACATATGTCCTCCTCTCCCTCACCCCCTACCCTGGGATCAGCATGCATGCGCCAAGCTATCCTGGGATGGTCATGTGAGCACCTTCCTCCCTGCTGCCCTAGGGCTGCCATCCACAGACTCTTGTCCCCCCAGTGACCTGCCTACAGATCTGGCCCAGGCCCTACACAGCATCAGACCTATAGGCATCGTATGTGTCTGCTGGTCTTGGAGGCTGTTCCTATCCCATCCCTTGCTCCAGGAATCTGAGACCCCAGCAGACAGCAGCCACCCAATGCATATGAGCTAAAAGAATCCGCTTCTGCTGTATGGTCTCATCAGAAGCCCCTAGCACAGGTCTGTCCCACTTCATAGAGACCGTGTCTGGACACAGGCAGCTCAGGACATTCAGAGTAAAGTGATGTAGGAAGGTCAGACATAAAGAAACTGAGGGGGAGCTGGGGCTAGGGAGGAGCCAGGAGTCCCTACTCTACCTGCACACAATCTGACCCTCCCACAGACCCCACCTAAGGAGCGGATCTAAGGGTGTGGGTGGCCCTGTACCGGATGCTGTCGCGCTCCGCCACGATCTTGTCCCGCTCCTGGAACGCCCAGTCCCGCCGGCACTTAGCCACATCTGCCTCCTGCAGGGCTTCCTTCAGCTCCTGGCACAGAGCCTTGCATTGCTTTCGGAGGATTTCAACCTCCTTGTTGGCTCTCCCAGCGTCCATTGTCACCGTGTCCTTGATCTGGAGGGTGTAGGGACAAGAAGAGAGGGCCTTTACTAAGCTTTCTGGCCCTGAGGATCCCCCTATCAGTGCTAGGGGTTGAGTTGTGGCTCTAGGGAGCTTGGCGGAAAGTGGGGTGTACCTGGATCATAACCTGAGCTCAATCCAACATACCAACCCTTCCTGTACCCCCCAATGACTTCACGCACATGTCTACAGTCAAAACTACTAATGATGCTAGGCTAGAGTTCCAGTCCGAACTCTCAAGACCCCACACGGTCCTGGGCTGTGTGTTAGCCTCTGCTCAGCCAAAGGCCTCAGGGGTCCAGAAGGAATGCCACCCATGGCATCCTTGTTAGAGGTTATGGTCACCACTTAGCTGGTCCATACCCTCCCCAGAGCTCATTATAGCTTTCTAAAGATCTCTCCTAATAAAATCACATGAGTCTGGGCTGCCATGGAGGGTGCTGACACTGGTCACACTCGAAGCAGAAAAATAATAGTTTTCCCAACTTCTGTGTCTGCAATACTGGGTTTTATGCTCTAGCATGTGGAGTTATTTTTAAATATGATACACCAGTGTTTTTATTGGTGAAGTACTGCTTATTTCTGTTCATATAAAAAGTTGAAATCAGGCACACTGGCATCTTGACACCTCTCCAAACAATTATATGCACCATTAAAATTTCAAATAGAAAACTGCCCCTGGGGATCTGTGTAGGAGATCTTGGATAGAGTAGGAGATACAGCATGGTTTAAAATCAGGAAGGGAGTATGTCAAGGTTGTATCCTTTCATCATACTTATTCAATCTGTATGCTGAGCAAATAATCCGAGAAGCTGGATTATATGAAGAACATGGCATCAGGATTGGAGGAAGGCTCATTAACAACCTGTGATACACTGACGATACACCTTTGCTTGCTGAAAGTGAGGACAACTTGAAGTACCTGCTGATGAAGACTGAAGACTACAGTCTGCAGTATGGATTACATCTCAATATAAAGAAAACACATAAGCAGAGATAATGTCTTATAATTTAGTCCTAGAAAAACCAGCAATTTATTTTTCTGTTTGTTTTTCTTCTAAATGTTATTGTTGTTGAGAATATATACAGCAAAACACACACCAATCCAACATGATACAATTTAGGGACAATGATCACATTCTTCAAGCTGTAAATCTATTCTCACCCTCCTTTTCTGAGTTGTTCCTTCTTCATTAACATAAACACATTGCCCCAAGGTTCCTGTCTAATTTTTTGAGTTGCTGTTGGTGATTGATTCCACATAGAGTGTGCCTACAAGACCACAACGCTCAAGGAAGACCTTTTTTCACTAGTTCAACTAAACTGTTGTTGGGCTTTAAAATGACTTCAGGGAATATTTCTGGTTTAAGGTTCAGAGATTATCTCAGGGCAGTAGTTTCAGGGGTTCATCCAACCTCCATGACTTCAGAAAGTCTAGAGTCCATGAGAATTTGAAATTTCTGTTCTGCATTTCCCCCCCAACTAGCAATTCATTTTTATATTCTGAAATATGAGATGCTTAATTGTTAGGAGAAAATCCTCATCAGATGAGGGGCATAGAAAGACTAAGAAAACTGAAAGTGACTCAGTCAGTAAAGAAAGTGTGGAGGAATGTCAAGCAAGTAAGGTCTTACACAGGGGAACCTGTGACAGGATAGGGAGGCTGCTTGAGTGGGTGTTTGAACCAGGAGGGGCCAACAGTACACTCTGGAGACGTTTGGAAGGCACAGAGCAGTATGAGGAAGAGCGGCGGCAGATTCCCTGAGTGCTGGCCCATGCGTGAGCAGTGCTAACGCATGTCTCCTTGCAGCCTTTGGAAATGGTTTCTGGGTGTGGCCATCACTCCTAAGGCCATGCCCTTCAGACTGAGTTCAGTTCCCAGGCCGACGTAGGGGGTATTGGCTGGGCATCAAGTCTTCTGTCAGCTGAGGCAGGAATCTCTCTGAGGCACTGTTCCGAGTCAGTAGGCAGAGAAGAGAGCCCTGCCCTGCCTCCACCCCTGCAGCTGGGTGCTTCTGGAGTTGAAATCCTCTGCGGTTTCTGAATTTTGCCTGGCTCCCTGGATAAGACCACTTCTTACCCAGCCATCCTGGCCCTGAGGATGGATGGAGTCTGACTCCCTCCCATGACCTGGTGAGACCCCTAGGGTGGGGTTGCCTTCCTGGGTATCCCACTCCAGGCCTCTCCAGCACCTTCCAGGTTGGGGGCTCAGCTGAGGAGGTCCTTCAATTACTCTTATTCCTTTTTCTAAGAACTGGTGGCACAGTGCCTGAGGCACTGACTACTAACCAGAAAGTTGGCAGTGCAAACTCCCCAGCCACTCTGTGGAAAGAAGATGGGGCAATCTAATTCCATAAAGATTCACCACCTCAGAAACCCAATGGGGGTCACTATGAATGGAATCAACTCAATGGCACAGAAAGGTGAAAAGAGTGGACTGAGGAGGCCCTGACTCCCCACAGTTCCTTGGGCTGCCTGGACATGAGGCATGATGGCTAGTGGAGACACACACAGGGCCCCAGCTGCCCTTGGGCATCAGCTGTGCACTGTGTAGAGGAGAGAGGGGTCCGGCTATAGTCCTCCAGTGCTCACTGTTCCTCTGCCAATTTGCTTGAGCCTTAGCACCATGTTTTTGGCTACTTGTAGAAGAGGTTCTAACTGACCTACACAGACAAGAAGAATGATGGGGAGGCATGGATAGAGAACTACTTTGATGGGGAAGATCTGCTATGATCATGTTCAGCAGCTCTAAATAGCACTGACCAACAGAAAGGGAAGGGACTCTCAGATATGGGGAGTCCACGAGCCGGTCCAAGCCCCAGGAGGACACACCTGGAGTTAGGGTGAGCAGCACCACTAATGAGATGGGGGTTCAAAGCCCCAGGAGGATGCACCTGGAGTTGGGGTGAGCAGCACCGCTAATGAGGTAGGGGTTCCAAGCCCCAGGAAGACGCACCTGGAGTTAGGGTGAGCAGCACCACTAATGAGGTGGGGGTGGCTGGGTAGAAAGGATGCGGGAAATCCACACTGATCACAGGAGTCCAGCTGAGTGGCCTATCTAATGCTACTGAACACCCCAATCAAGGCATGGTCCCCAGGGAGCACGGCTTTAGTAGAAGGGCCTAGGGCTCAGGCTAGTATAACATGTTCCCAGCACAAGCCCAGGCCACCCCTCTCTAAGAGCAGTCTCCTTCAGATACAGGCAGTGGTGGCTGGTGGCAAAGAGCTCCTGAGGGTGCTCTTCCAATTCTCAAGGGTAAACATGGCTCTAGCCTTGGGAACTTGGTTTTGGGATCTCACTTCTTAATCAGCAAGTCTTGAGATAACCTCTGACTTTACTTTCAGCACAAGACTGACTTGCAATTACTTGACTGTGGTTGTGGGTATGAGGGTGTCTATGTGTGTCATCTGACCTTCTTCCTGGGCTATAAGCTCCAGAAGCCTGGGACTACAGGTGGGCCTTCTTTGTGTTCCCTCTAGCCAGCCCCAGCCCAGAGCTGGGTGCTGAGCACAGACCCAGCAGTTACTCTGGCAGTGCCTGATAACACAGCCAGGACATGTGGGCCTAAAAGGAGAAGCCCTAGAGTCCAACTTGGAAGAGGTCTTCCAAGCTGAATACTATGTACTCTGTAGCCTCTTACTCCCTCGCTGCTATATGAGAAGCTGCAAGGCTGCTGTGGTAGTTAAGGTTGTATGTCAACCTGGCTGGGCCTCACTGAGTGGCTGGCTGGATGTGGTTATTCCCCCTGGTGAAACTGGTAATTAACTCCATGGTGGAACCTACTGGAGCAGCTGAGTAACTGCTTTAGGGATGTGGGCTGCTTCCAGCATATAAGAAGCCACTATGAGGAAGGTCTCCATCTGATGGCATGCCTGAACCCTGCATGCAGTCAAGCTGTTGTTCAGCAGCCTATCATGTTGCCCTACTGATCTTGCAACTTTCAATGGACTTGAATTAATGGCTGGCCATGGGGTTTGGTAGTATCAGGAACTGTGCCTTTTCACTTGTCGACTTTGGGTTTGTCAGCCAGCAGCTGTCTGAGTGAAGAGATGCCTCTGGCTTCAGTGGACCAGGAGCAAGAGGCAGAGTTGAAGCCCAAGGTTGAGGTGCTTTCATCTAGCCCTTAGAGCCTGGCACCTGGAATCAAACTTCTAACCTCCAAAATTGTAAGAAAATGTTAAAGCCATCTCAGGAGCTCTGGTAGCATAGTGCCTAAGGCACTTGACTGCTAACCAGGAGGATGATGGTTCAAACCCACCAGCCACTCCTTGGAAGGAAAGTTGGGCAATCTACTTCCATAGTGATACCACCTCGGAAACCCAAGGAGGGGTTGCTATGAGTCTGGTCCAACTCGATGGCACATAACAACAACAAAGCCATCCCATTTCTGGTATATTTCCATTAGAGTGGCACTAGGGAGCTCTGGTGGCATAATGCCTAAGGCATATGACTGCTAACCAGAAGGCTGGCAGTTCAAACCCATCAGCCACTCCTCAGAAGGAAGGTTGGGCAATCTACTCCCACAGTGATAGCGCCTTGGAAACCCAAGGAGGGGTTGCTGTGAGTCACATCCGACTCGATGGCAGTGAGCCTGGTTTGGTTTTGATTTAGGTAACCAAAACAGCTGCCCACCTACTTGCTACCCGCCTACCTGCCGCAGCGCCTCCATCTCCTCACTGGCCGCCTTCTTCTCAGACGTGCTGCTCTTGAGCTTGGATTCGGCCAGCTCCACCTCGGTCTGTAGCTTGTCCAGCTCGGAGATGACTTGGTCCCGCTCACTCATGATGAGCTTGTACTCGCTATACACCGCGTCTCGCTCCTCCTTATACTTTTCCGACTCCTTTGCAGTCTTTGCCTGTGCACTCCTCAGCTCCGTCAGCTCCGACTGCAGCAGCTCCATCTCCCACTGGAGGTCCTTGTTCTGGGCCGTTGCCTTGTTCAACTCATGGTGGATTGCCTCGAACCTGGGGAGAGAGGCACTGGGACATGGGGGCAGGGCAGTGCCCTACCGGTCAGCTGCTGGGCCACTCTGCCGTGCTGGACAGCCAAGCATGAAGTTTCTAGTGAGGTCATTCTCCCGCACACCCAAGAGAGAAAAGTCACGGAGGACCAGTGCCTCTGAACTGGAATTTTCTCAGCCTCTTACAAATACCACAAGTTGAACTGAGGACGTCATGCCCTCTGCTCTACTAGAAATAACTAACACCTTATTTCTTCCACAGCCAGGCTACATTCTTTAAAAAAAAAAATCACAGTACATTTGCACCAAATAACAAAAAATAATTTTGAAAATAAAATTAAACGTCCAATACAAAAACAAAAACAATCACAGTATATGAGATACCATAGTGGCCTTAACAATCATTCAGTCCAGCAACCTCATTTACACATACAGGCAACAGGGCTTTGAGGAAGCAGGTGACTGGCCCAAGGTCACGGCCCAGTCCTTCCAGGCCAGAAGGTACTATCCACACGAAACAACCCTGCAAATTAAGAGTCTGCAGCTCGAGAGCACCATTTCTCGAAGTGTCAAAGTGTGTTCCTTAGAACACCCCTGTGTCAAAAGTTCCATTTTAAAAATGTTGCCCACGATCACTTCTGTTCGGGAAACACTGCAGCCTGAGTTCCCCTGTTGGAGACTGTGGAATTCCAGAGGAAAAGCCTGGCAAATCCTGCAGGAAACAAGCCTTTCTGTGTTTGACCCAACAGTTACCAAACCTGCGCACCCAAGGAACACTCCAGAGAACTAGTTTTCAACAGGAATGTTCCTTACAAAAAAAACTGTTTTGAGGGCAGTGACCACATCTCCAAAGATGATTATATTCTCTAATACCAAATACAACTGTAGAAGAAATAATGCCCATAGAAATGAACTTTCCTCTTTGCTGGGTAGGTGGCTGAGACAGACAGGAAAGACTTGTGGGAAAACTTAAGATAAAGGATGCTCAGAACCCACGAGAACTGTACAGGTAGGAGAAAGAAGCCACAACTCCCAAGACACAGTGAATGACAGTGATGGTTAATTTTATGTATCAACTTCACTAGGCTAGGGTTCCCAGTGATTTGGCCAAATGCAAGTCGAGTGACTGTCCTGGAGTATACAGGCAGTACCCAGATTACAAACAAGATCTGTTCCTAAGTGTGTCTTTAAATCATATTTGTAGCTCAGTTGTAACAGGTGCATGCAGCTCTTATTTAGCCTTATTTTAAACTGGTAGTGTAATGGTTAAGGCATTCAGCTGCTAACCAAAAGGTCAGAGGTTCAAACTCACGAGCTATTCCATGGGAGATAGATGAGACTATACTTCTGTGAAGATTTACAGCCTTGGAAACCCTGTGGGACAGTTCTACTCTGTCCTATGGGGTGGATATGTGTTGGAATTGACTTGATGGCAGTGGGTTTAACTTGATTTTGGTTCATTGCAAGAAAAGGTTCAAAGCCTTTTCAATGATTTAAAAGCTACATGTGCAATACAGTACTGCATTGTCAGTGAAGGCAAACATGGGTATACAGGTGGATAGATGGATGGACAGGCTGAACTATTACGTATGTCTGTGCAGCAGAGAGTATACCCAAGACCATGTATAAGGTTGGCAGATGCAGTGTAGTAAATTACTTAGTGTGGCTTTTCTACCCGTAAGTCTTTGTAAACTCCAAGGTGGGATTTGCTATGAGCAACTGAGGAGCTCCTGATTGCTGAAGCTATCCACCTGGGTTATTTCTGTTGGGCGTGGCACAATACAATGTTCTGGGAGGTGCCCACTCTCTCTCAGGTGCTTTGAGTTCTGATGCTATGATTGGCTAGTTTGACCACCCTGCCAGGCTCAAAAGGAGGCCTCCTGGAGACAGAACTCTCTCTGACTGCTGGTTGAAGAAGACGTGCTGCTGAAAGAGACACGGGCTCCTGAGACATGCATTGCTGGGAGAGAGACGCAAGAGACATGCATCACTGAGTGAGACACCGAGGTACCAGCACTGCTGGGAAAGAGACTGTGAGAGACTGTTGGCTGAAAGACGGTGGGCTGGGAGAGAGACTGAGCATTTTCCCTGAACTTGAATTGTAGCCTGTGGTGCTTCCCTAATAAACCCCATAATCTGTGAGTTCTGTGTGGCCACTGCAGCAAATTATTAAACCCAGGAGAGAGGTGGTGGGTGTTTTGAGAGGAACAGTTGGTGAAAGTGCTGGAGGGAGGCAGCATGTCTGGCCTTGCAGTAATAGGCCTTGGGTTACTGCTGGTATTCCTGTCTTCCTCTCATGGGATTACAGGAGGTCAGAACATGTGGCCTCCTTGCCCTTTTTGCAGCAGACAATGGTTCTACAAGTGTATTTGTATGTTCTGTAAGAATTCCCAGGTATATAGTAGAGCTCACAAGGGACAAGGTCACTTCTTGGGCACAGCCACCTACCCAGAGGGAGCGAGTGGTTGAACCTGTGGGCTCAGGACCAGAGTCGCAGGGGCCATCAAGCTCAATTGGCATAACATACCACACAAAACACTGTTCTACCTCCTACTTTGGTGAGTAGCGACTGGGATCTTAAAAGCTTGCAAGCAGCCATCTAGATGCAACGACGGGTCTCTCCTCATCCAGAACAAACAAGAATGAAGAAAACCAAAGATTCATGGAAAGAATTAGTCCTAGCAACTGGTACACCATGCCATCTGCATCCTATACAACTGTGAGACCAGGAGAACTAGATGGTGCCCGGCTACCACTGTCTACCACTCAGAGGGGAATCTATGTAAGAGATTCTGGATTGAGAGGGAGAACAATGTGGAACAAAACTCAAAATCATTTGGAAAAAAAAAAAAAAAAATGGGACCAGGCTTGCTGGTCTGATAGAGCCTGGTGGAACTATAGCCCCTAGCTACCCTTCAAGTCTGGAATTAAACCCACTCCTGTGGCTTCCAGCCAAACGAAAGACAGGCATATGAGTTGAACATTTACATTAAGTAGATACACTCCTTGGAGAGAACAATCATGGGAGAAAGAAAGGCTGCTGATGCACAGGGGACAGCTCAGGGGCAGGAGTGCATGGAGGGATGGACACAAGGAAGAGGTAACTATCGGGAGAAAGTAGGAGGGGAGCTGTTGCATTGGGGTAAATTGTAGTCAATGTCATGAGACAAAGTGTATGTGAACTGCTGTATGGAAACTGAATTTGCTATGCAAATTTTCACCCAAATCACAATAAAAATTAATTAATTAATTTTAAAAAGCTGCACATGCAGCAAGTGAAGACGACTGTGATAAAGAATTTGTTGTGAGTAAGGACTGGTTCATAGGAGCTCTGGTGGTATAGTGATTAAGGCATTTGACTGCTAACCAAAGGTCAGTGGTTCGAACCCACCAGCTGTGCCATGGGAGTAAATCTTCTGTAAAGATTTACGGCCTTGGAAGCCCAATGAGGGGCTGCTATGAGTCAGAATTGACTCAATGGTAGTGGATTTGGCTTGGTTGTTTTTTTTTTTTTAAGCATTGGTTCAAGGAGCCCTAGTGGTGCAGTGGTTAAAGCACTTGGCTGCTAACCAAAAGGTCAACAGTTTGAACCTACCAGCTGCTCCATGCAAGAAAGATGTGGCCTTCTGCTTCCATCAAGATTGACAGCCTTGGAAACTCCATGGAACAGTTCTACCCTGTCCTACAGGGTTGCTGTGAGCCGGAATCAACTAGACAGCAGTGCATTTGGGTTTGGGTTTCGGTTTTTGGAGGGAATGATTCAATCATTTCAGTGTGAGGGTAAATTTACATAACATTAAAGCAGGGCTTCAAAGATGGCAGTGCCCTAATCAAAGATGGAGGTGGTGCCCCAATCAAAGATGGCAGCCAATGGTATCACTTTGATTATGTGTAGCTCTCCACAATCCTGTCAATAATCCAATCTCACTCATCAGGCTCACTATGCTTCATCCAAGTCTCTCATTTCAGGGCTTCAAAACCTGTAATTCTCCCTGTTCAGTTACCATGAAAAATAATGGAAATTGTAAAAATTCTAGTCTGTTTCTATTTTGCTTCATTGGCCACAAAAGAACCAATTCAAAGCCTTGTATTAAAGGACAAATAGAAACTGTCTGTGAGTCAGACATTTGTAACCTGAGGACTAACTGGCATTACATATGATTAAATCAGTTGGCCTTAGGCAGAGCAGATTACGTTTTATAATATAAATCGAATGCAATGTGATCAATCAGCTAAAATCAAAACAATGCAGGATGCATACTAAACCTAATCACTTCTGAGTTATAAAAACACCAGGACAGATGGAGATAAACACAAGGGGAAGATGGACCACATGTAACGATTGTCTTTAACCATTTCATGATCCACAGGACATATACCACACAACAGTATTTTCAGCTCTCTGGTTTCTTGGGAAGGTACTATATCAGTTATAGTACATGCTGCTGTCTGGAGGGGACCTGTATAACTGCATGAATCTGAAAAAAGGAGCCTTACCTAACCAATTCTACCATTAGAGTCCACTTGAGATATGTGTCCCAAATATATCAAAATCCTTATTACAAAAAAAAAAAAAAAGTTTCCCCTTGATTTCTGCACACCTTTCATTATTGAAAACAAACAGTATCAACAAGGAATTCAAAGCTGAAAATAATTCAGTCATGAAAGAGATATGCAAAATACCAACAATTGCTAGCAGACACCAGAAACTAGGAGAAGCTCATAGAAGGAGCCAAGACCCTGATACAGCATTTTAGCCTCAAGAAATGGGAGGAGATACTTGTGTTCTTCAAAGCCACCCACTTGCATTAAGTATTTGTATTTGTATTAAGCAGACCCAGGTAACTAAGACAGTGTCCAAAATAGGTTTCCTAGGAACATTGCCTGGAAATAGGTTTACTTGTTTGTTTAATTTAAAAAAGCCCAACAGCAGAATATACTTCCTGGAAGTGGCTGGGAGCCTTGTAGACAAGTCAAGCCCACAAAGGAGTGGGGCCCAGAAGGAAAGCAGGTTCACCGGGCTCCCTGTGTGTCTCCAAGAGGAGAAAGGCAGGTGCCCGGGCTCTTACCTGCGCAGGGAGAGGGCGCACTGGTGCTGCAGCTGGATGGCCGTGTCCCTCTGCTGGGTCAGCATCTCCGTCTGCTTCAGCAGGCGCTGGTTCTCATCCTCCAGCTGCTCCAGGCGGCTCAGGTCCGAGTTGTGGATGGCGACCTTCTCACTGTACCGCTTCCGCAGGGCGTCGTAGTCCTTCTTAACCACCTCCAGCTTGTCCATGGCCGTGTCGTACAGCTTGTTGAGGATCTCTGATGACCCATTGTGCTTCAACACCTCAAGAGCAGAAAGAGTCATTCTCATCAAAGGTCTGGGTGCAGGGGCAGAGCTCACCACTCTCTCTCCTGTCTAGCTGGGACTGCTGAGGAGGGTGGGGACAGGCTGTGCCTTCTGGCCTTTGGAACTCTCTGGTCTGATTCTATAAGGCCTGAGTCACAATGGGCTGATACACTCAGTCATTCACATACATTCATTAAATCCTGTGCAGAAAAAGGGTTAATACCAGAGGCCTGAGATGCTCATCCTTAGAAAGGGATGCATGCATAGTCAGTCCTGGCTGGTGTCTGGTAAACAGTTCCCTACACTGATGTACAACTTACATTCCATAGTAAGAGTGGCTTCCAGTGCCTACACTATACAATGTGGCTTATGTTCAATATCTGCTTTCATGCTGGGGCCCTAGAATGTTGGTACTTGCTAGGCAGATTGCCAGCCCCAATATAAATCTTAGACACCGGGTATCTAACGGCTTCCTGGAAGATAATACTTCACACATGCTGTCATGACTTCATGCTGGAGGATGTAAGAGCATCCTGTGGGACTCCATAAGGAACTCCGGGGGTGGGTGTAGTGGTTAAGACATTTAGCTGCTAACCAAAAGGTTGGTGGTTCAAACCCACCACAGCTGCTCTGCAGAATGACAAGGCAGTCTGCTTCTGTAAAGATTTATAGCCTTGGAAACTCAAGGGGGGCTGCTGTGATTGAGAATCAACTCGATGGCAGTGAGTTTGGTTTTTTGATTTTGAAGGACTCCATACAGAGAGGAATCTTGGAAACTCACACCTGGTTTCCCCCAGACTTTGTCCCACATGCCTTTTCCCTTTGCTGGTCTTACTCTGCGTCCTGTCACAGTATTAAATCTTGGCGATGAATACAACTACCTGTGGAGCCCTGTGAGTCCTCCTAATGATTCAGGGGGGCGGCACTGGAGACCCCAAAGGCAGGACCTAATACGTAGCAACACTGCTGTAGATGCTGGTGATGCTGAACAGGACTGATAAAGACTATGGGGCTTATATCCTAATGGGAGGAGACAGGTAGGTAGGAAGGCAGATAGACAGACAGACAGACCAAGTGAATAAAGTAATTTCAGAGCATGGTAAAGACCATTAGGAAAATGGAAAACAGAATTGGAGAATGTGCTAGAGGGAAGAGAGTCCTGGGTAGCAGGGGGAAGGCTACAAGAGAGGTTAAGGCCTGTGAAGGTCTCTCTAAGAGGGTGACTTCTGAGCTAAGATGCAAATCCTGAGCAGCAGCAGCCAAGACCACACAGCGGGCACAGAGGAGAGTGAGTGCAAAGGTCCTGCGGCAGGAACCACCTGATGTGTTCTAGGGACACAGCAAAGGGCAGGGCAATAGCTAGAGCCCAGTGAACGAGGATCGTGGAGCTGGTGCGGGATCAGGCAGTGTTTTGTTCTGCTGTGCATGGGTTGCTATGAGTCGGAAACGACTGACAGCACCTAACAACAACAACAAGTGAATGAGGGAGGGGTCCAGAAAGAGGATGGAAAAGTGGGCACATTACAGCTTCAAGGCTCACAATGAAGACTATACTTGAGAAAGAAACCGGAGAAGGTGTAGCAAGAGAGTGGTATAATCTGATTTACAATACTAAGGCTCAATGGTGACAGTGGTTAAAAAAAACACTCAGTTGCTAACCAAAAGGCCACCAGTTTGAATCCACCCATCTCTCTGAGAGGAAGATGAGGAAGGCTGCTTCTGTAAAGATTAACAGTTTTGGAAACCCTATTAGGCAGTTCTACTCCGTCCTATAGGGTCTATGCGAGTTGGAACTGAAGCGGTGGCAGTGGTTTGGGTCTGGAGGTCCACTTGAATGCTGTTTAGGATATGAACAGAAAGCAACTGGAAGATGGGTTAAGAGGATGCCATGGGGCCTGTCTGCTAAGCACCTGGTGGAAGGGGGCATGAGACCCTGAGTGGGTCACTTCACCTCTCAGGGCTTCAGTTTCCTATTCCTCGAATGACAAGTTTGAACCAGAAAAACTCAATTAGCCCTTCCAGGTCTACAGCCTGGAATCATCCACTTACTCAGTATGAAGCCTGAATTATCAGAAGATCTTTGCAGCCTGAGGAACTAGAACCAGAGGCAGGACCAGAACCAGAACCAGAGGCAGGATCAGCCCTCACTAGATATTGAAGAATACAAAGGAGCAAAGTTAACAATCCCAACCCCAGAGATAATTAGCGAACGAGCTCCTCTAAGCCCTGGCCTGAGACCCCAGATTACCAAAGGAAAAGCCCCACCGAACTGTTTGCCTGCGGCTTTTGGTCTGTTTTCTTTTTAACAAAAAACAGAACTCTTTCTTTCAAAGGAGATCTTTCCAGGTCACCAAAATTCGGAACTCATTTAAAGAAAAGTACGTAGGTTCCTTGGCAGTTAAAATCTTTGTTTTGTAAAAAAACAAAACAACAAAAAAGCTTCCCTCTTGTGGAGCCTAAAACCAAAACTAAACTCACTGCCGTGGAGTCAACTGAGACTCACGGCGACCCCTCCTTGGGTTTCCGAGGCAGTATGTCTAAGGAAGTAGATTGCCCAATCTTCCTTCCAAGGAGTAGCTGGTGGGTTTGAACTGCTAGCCTTCTGGTTAGCAGTCAAGTCCCTCAGGCACTATGCCCCCAGAGCTCCTAGAACAGGACTATACTCAGAAATATGGTCAGGGCACCACTGATGCAGCCCCACCTTCCTTTAGAAAAATGAAGCATCTTCCAGACACAGGCAAGCACAGCAAATAATGTAACCAAATTTTATGTACCCACTGCTCAGCTCTGAGCAATCTTACTACCTGTGTCTCAAACTGTTTTCCAAAGAAAGAGAGCATTATTGGTGTTGTTAAAGCCCCCAGGGCACCCCGCCCTGATCCCATTCCCCACCCAACCACCACACACACACACACACACACACACACACACAGACAGACATACACACACCCCACAACAGAATTTCCCCAAATTGAATGCTGTTCCTTTCCAAACACAGTATTATGCTACTTATGCACCCATAATGGTTTTCAAATGGCATCATACTACATGTACAATTATGCAATGTGCTTCTTTGTATTCAATGCTGCTTTTGAGATTTAGTTGAACTGATGTAAGTAGTACCTCTATATGGATATATCACACACTATCCTTTTTTGATTGGCACTTCTTTTGCTATTATAAAGAACACTTCTGTGAACATTACTGGACATGGCCTGTCTCACATACTTGTGAGTTTTTTTCCAATTGTGGTAAAAAGATACATAACAAAATACCTGCCATTTCAACATTTTTTGTATGCACAATTTGGTAACATTAATTATATTCATCTTATTGTACAATCATCATTACTATCCCATTTCCAAATTTTCCATCATCCTTAACAGAAAAAAACTCAGGGACCCCTAAGCAATGACTCCCCCTCCACCTCTTCTGGCCCACCCCTGGAAACCACTCATAAACTCTGGTCTCTATTTTTATATCTGTTCCAGGTATATCATGTAAGTGGATCACACAGTATTTGTCCTTTTGTGACTTATTTTACTTGGCCTCATGCTTTGAAGATTCAACCATGGTATAACATGTATCAGGACGTTGTATCTTTACTGCTGAGTAATATTTCATTGTATAGACAGACAAGTGTGACCTTTTTCTATGAAGTGGATTGTTTGGTTGTATCTTGGGCTACACACTTTTTCACATCTACTAGATAATTCCTAAGAGGTCATACCAATTTACACCCCCACCAGCTGTGGGTGTGACTTCAGAAGGTTACTATCACCAACACATCCTGGCCAAATATTCATATGATCAAATTGTTTAAAGCATTGTCAACACTTTTTTTTTAATTGTGACTTGGGTGAAATCTTACAGAGCAGATTCACTTTCTATTCAACAGTTCATACACATTTTGTTTTGTTACACTGATTAAAATCCCCACTATGTAACAGCTCTCTTCCAATTTCTTCCTTTCGGTTACCTTTACCTATGTCCTTTTTGCCTATCCATTCCTGCCTGCCTAGCTCTCTCCCTGCACAAATCCTGCCCTTTTGATCTCTCATGGTTGACTGCTCTAAGGAGTGCCTCTCCCTGGTGTAACTGTTCAGCTCGTAGATCTGCCTAGTGTTTGGCTGAGAATTAAGCCACAGGAGTGAGTGCAATTCCTGGCCCGAAGGGTGAGTATGGGCCATAGTCTCAGGAGTCTAACCAGTCTCCAACTGACAAGTAATACTGGTTTCTTTTGTTTTAAAATTTTGTTCCACATTAAAAAAAAAAAAAAAAAAGAATTCCTGATTACTAGAAGTCTAAGCAACCTTCCATGTTTATTGGTTATAGACATTTTTCTAATCATTTCCTTTATGGTTTGTGGTTTGGTTATTTAAGAAATTCTTTTCTACCTTGCAATCATAAAGATACTCTATTATTTTTTCTAAAAGTATTCAAGTTTTACTCTCACACTTAAATCTTTAATCGACTTGGAAGGTATCTTTGAGTGTAGGATGAGAAGAGATGTAACATTATTCTTTTCCAGAAGTCACCCAACCTGTGAGCACTGGTCCATGAGTCCATGACAAACTGAGGACACCTGACTTTGTTCAAGTTCAGTGAACACTGGGGGGCGGGGTACCAGGGCAATCACCTGATGCAGAGCCCCCACTGAAAGGGGCTTACCCGTGACCACACACCAGGTCAACGTTCCCAAGACAAACAGCTCTCCTGACTTCTGAGTCAATCCGTGGCTCCTAACCAAGCACAGAGTAAGGCCAGCATCTATACTAGATCGTTCTTACTCATGAACAACACCTCAAAAGTTCCAGTAATAATTACTTCAATGTTTTCCTCACTAAGCATCTCCTAAGCCAGGTAAGAACCCCACTGGCTCCAAATAAGTGGAATCCAGTTTGCCACAAGGAAGTCCTGGTGGCACAGTGCATAAAGCCCTCAGCTTCTAACCGAAAGGTCATCAGTTCAAACCCACCAGTTGCTCCATGGGGTAAAGGTGTGATACCCTGTGCTCTGGTTACCTAATGCCGCTCTGACAAGAAATATACCACAAATGGGATGGCCTTAACAAACTAGAGTTTATTCTTACAATTTGGAGGCTTTAAGTCTAAGTTCAAGTGCCAGGCTCTAGCGGCTGGGTGAAAGCTCCTCAACCTTGGGGTTCAGCTCTGTGTCCAGCTCCTGGCCCACTGGAGCTAGAGGCTTTTCTTCACTCAGACAGCTGCTGGCTGCTGAGGCTGAGAATCCCTAAGGTTGACAAGTAAAAAAGGCACAGTCCTGATGTTACCAATCCACACGGCAGGCCATTAATTTAAGTCCATTGTAAGTCCCAAGGTCGGCAGAGCACAGCAGACTGCTGAGCAATGACACAGCTACCTGCAGGGTCCAAGCATGCCATACGCTAGAGACCATTCCCAAGGCTTCTCCTTATACACAGGAAGCAAACCACATCCCAAAGGTAGCTACACAGCTGCTTGTGGTAGATCCCACCATGGAGCTGATTGCCAGTCTCATCATGGGGAATAACTACCACCAGCTGCCCAGTCACTCAACCAGGGCCAGCCAAGTTGACACACAAACATAACTACCACACCCTTCTTCCTTAAAGATTACAGTCTCAGTGCAACTATAAAATGGTATAACCACTGTGGAAAATGGTATGGTGCTTCCTTAAAAAGCAGGGAATAGAAATAACCATTTGATCCAGCAAACCCACTGTTATTGTTGTTGTTATGTGCCGTCGAGTCGTACTCAACTCATAGCAACCCTCCTTGGGTTTCCAAGGCAGTATCACTACAGAAGTAGATTGCCCCATCTTCTTTCCGAGGAGTGGCTGGTGGGTTAGAACTGCCAGCCTTCTGGTTAGCAGTCAAGTGCCTTAGGCACTATGGTACCAGAGCTCCCAAGCAATCCCACTACCAGGTATATAACCTAAAGAAGTAAGAGATAGGACACAAATAGATATACATACCCTCATGTTCACTGCAGCACTACTCACAATAGTAGTTATGGAAAGGGATGGAAACATCAATAGATGACTAGATAAACAAACTATGGTACATACACACAATGGAATACTATGCAACACTAAAAAATACTGAACAATCTATGAAATACCTCATAACGTGGATGAACCTAGAGAACATTATGCTGAGTGAATCACAGAAAGAGAAATATTGTATGAATCCACTACTATAAAAAGTTAAGGAAAGGTTTACACATGTAAGTATAATTTCCATGACTATATGTAGGTTTGGAAGACAGTATTTCTATATGCACATTTGTATGTGCTGTAAGAATGTCCATATATACAATAGAATTAACAGAGCAAAGTTACGATAACTTCTTAGCTACAGCCAAACACCTTAAGGCAGTGTGTTGCTGCCACAGGCTGGGGATCATGGTTGCAAAGGACATCAAGCTCAACTGGCATAACACACTACACAAAAACATTGTACTACATCCTACTTTGGTGAGTAATGACTGGAGTCTTAAAGCTTGCAAGTGGCCATCTAAGATACAGCAACTGGTCTCTCCTTATCCAGAGCAAAGAAGAATGAAGAAAATCAAAGACCCATGGAAATAATTCATCCAAGGGACTACTGGACCATAGGAACCTCAGGATACATGACCCTGAGATTAAAAGAACTAGATGGTATCTGGCTACCACCGTCAATCACTCAGAAAGGGATCAAAATTGGAGATCCTGCACAGAGTGGGAGAAAAATGTGGAACAAAACTCAAAATCATCAAAAGACCAGGCTTACTTGTCTGACACAGACTGGTAAAACCACCCAAGACTATGGCCCCTAGTCACCTTCAGGCCTGGAACTGAACTCACTCTTGTGGCTTCCAGCCAAACAACAGATAGGCTTGCAAGGTGAACGATTAATTATACCAGGTAGGTACACTCCTTAGAACAATCAACCATGGGAGATCAGAAGGGCAGCATTTGCACAGGGAGAAAGCTTAGAGAGTGGGAATGCATAGGAAAGAAGGACACAGGGAAAAGGTAACCATAGGGAGGAAATGGGAAGAGAGCTGTTACATTATAGGTATTACAATCAATGCCACAAAACAAAATGTTTATGAACTGTTGAACAGAAAACGGATTTGCTCTGTAAACTTTTACCCAAATCACAATTTTATAAAAGAAGGGGAAAAAATAGATTACAGTCTTAGAAACACTTTGGGGCAGTTGTGCTCTGTCCTACAGGGCTGCTATGAGTCAGAATTGACTAGATAGCAACATGTTTGTTTTGGGGGAGTTTGTTTGCCACAGGGCCAAGGCTCAGTTGTCATTCTCCAAGTTGGCCACAAAGTGGCAGCCCTGCCTATACCAGCCAAATGCTCTCCTGCCGTTGTCCCACCTTCCAAGCTTCATTAAGAGACAAATCATTTTAAAGGTGTTTTGAACTGGCAGACAAAAGACCTCATTCTGGGTTTGGACTTAGCAGCGCCCCCCTTCACTGGTCCACAACACGATGAGTCTACATCATGGCTTGGCATCTCTTCATGGGAAACGGCACCCAAAATGCCTCAACCTTAAGGAGATTAGATCCAAGTCTACATGATACTCTGGGGGCAATTCGGGGCCAAATAAACAAGGCTGCCAGGGTGGCACGAGAAACACCAGAGCAGACCCAGGCATCCTCTCTCAATGCAGCTTTGGTAAATGTTTCTTGGTGGTGGGGAAAGAGCCTGGGGGGATCCTGTGGTGACCCTGCACTATTTCTGCTATAATTGCCTCCACACACCACCCACTTCACAGCAAACCCTACAAGAAGGTCTTGGTTACTCTGAGCTAAAACCCACTTCCCTGTAGGTGTGCCTCATCCTAGCCCTGGCATCATACAGAATGACCCTTTTCCACAGGACAGCGTGCAGATACTCCGAGGTGGTCACATGGCCCCAAACACTTTCACCTCTTCTCTTCACACAGAGCTCAGGATCAGGGCTGTGCTACGGCATCAACAGTCTCGAGGAAACGCTGGGGGATCAGAGGCTCAGCTGACATCAAGATTTTGAAAAACCATCTGTAAAAGTGGTGTGGTGGGGGTATCTGACCTCTTTAATTAACCTCATAATGGGAGAAGAAAATCATTATTAGCGTCAACAGCCCAAGGCTGATTCCTAAGAAGCAGAGGTCAGGCATACCTCCTCTCTCCAATCTTTTTACCCATGGTACTCTCCACTTCTCTGCTGGGTTTCAAAAGTCATTGCAATGGCCACACAGAACTCATACACTATACTCACAATTGTGAGGTTTATTACAGAAATAACAAGTTACAATTCAGGATCAGGAATGTCTCAGGATACAGTTCTTCAATCAAGACAGCCTCTTTTTCAGCCACGCCTGCAGACAGGATTCTCTCGCCCTCAGCCATCAGCCCATCAGCCCCTCAGGCCTTCTGAGCAAGGCCAGCCCAGCCTTTGCCCTATTCTGGCAAGTGCGACAAAGCTCCTTAGCTCTGTCGGTAAGTGCCTGGAGGTACACCACTCTACCGGTAAGCCTCGGTCCAAAGGTACTCAGCTCTCTAACTCTGTGGGTCAGCAAGCCTAGCCTTGCCAAGTGCCAGGAACTCTGCTCCACCAGCAAGCCTCCTGCTCCAAGACACTCAGCTTTCTTGCTTCACAGGCGAGGAAGCCCCCCACACTGTCTTCTGTCTGTCTCCCGGTTCTGCTGCCTCTGCCACTGCTTCTCACTCTCTCCCGCCCATCTGCAGTGTTACAGAATTAGGGGGTTCCCAGTACAGGGAGCCTGGGTTGAAAGGATGTGCTCTGCTCCCATCTCTTGGAGGTACTCAGGTCCGCCCCCCTTCTGCTCTCTAGGATTGGCTCTCTGTTAAGCCTATCAGGATGGCAAAACTGACCAATCTCCTCATTAGGATTCCATACACCTTATTTGTATGGTCCCACCCCCACAGGGATTCTATGCATCATCTTATTTGTTTTATTAGCAAACTATCCAATTCCCTTGCCAGGCCACAAGCACCATATATGTACAGTCTCAATGTTTTGGTGGGAGTTACAAACCTATGGCTAGAAGGGCTGTAATAAGTAATTTACTACACCACAACATCCTATCTATTAGCCTAGTTTTTCCTTTTTATCATTAGAAGTTAATGTTCTGAGTAGATAGCTACATAAATACACATGCATATTCATACACACCCACACAACTATAGTCAAACATTTAGCTTTCCAACCTGAGGCAAATGGAAGTTGAAGTGAGAGTAAACATTTAAGCTTGATCTAGAATTCTAAAAGAGAAAGTTAACAAATGTTTCACCATAGGCAGGCAACAGTCTTTGGAGGTGACTCTTCTTTGGCCTGAGGCCTGAGCACTGGACAGCCCATCTGTGAGGGGGCCAGGGTGGAAGTGGAGACAGAGGCAGCACAAACCCAGGGCCTGATTCCCTCCACACAGCACTACTGCCACTCCGCCAAGGGATGCAGGCCAAGAACTGTCGCATCTATGCTCGGGACTTGTTCTCTGTGGGCTTCTCGTGTGGGGGAGGCCCTTCGGAGAGCAAGAAACCCCTTTCTTCGCTTGCGTTCTTCCTCCTGGCCCCTGAAAGGGCATTAACCTGGCATACCTGGGAAAAAAAGTTGACTTTCCTGCATTACAGGGGGTAGGGAAAGGAGGGAGAACTTCTGGGAGCATCAGAAGTTTCCCAAATTAACGGGCAGAACCAATAAGGAAAGGGACGCACAGTGCCTTGGACCCAGCAGTCTTACCTCTGAGAATCAAACTTATGCACAAGATAGGGTAAGGACATACAGAAGTGCCCACTGAGAAATTTCTAACAGGGAAGAGGTATAGACAACCAAGAAGTCTACACACACAGAAGGGGGTGAGACAGGCAACCAGAGACAAGTTACCAACAACTAGATTATGAAAGACCTTGCTGGGTGTGCCAAACGGCACAGGAAACGGCAGGGGGAAAAAGATCAGGTCCAGAAAATACAAATAAAACTTTACACGTATATTAAATATGGCAGAAAAATACATCTACAAGGAGCTATCCCAAGGCACCTCTATGGAGTGAGACAGGGGCTAAGGTGGGGATCAGGACTTCACTATTATTTGACTTTTTTTTTCTTTTTTAACCGAAGAATACATGCTATTTTAGTAAAGATAAAAGACGAACAAACATTCTCTACTCTGCTGCCCAAAGCATGCTTGGCAATCTCTGGCCACGATCTCATGGTGTTCTGGGTAGGACCCGAGGAACTGTGAGATGGTGCATTCTGACTGAGGTACCCCGAGGTGGAACTGGGGGCTGTGACCCTGCTCCGACACCCACACAGAGGGCAAAGCACTCAGCAGCAGCTCTCTAGTTGGGAGGGCCCCAAGCCTTAGGCCTATGGTTTCCCTGCCCCCCAGGAAACAAACAAACAAACAAAAACCAAACTCACTGCCCTAGAGTCGAATTCGACTCATAGCGACCCCTCCTTGGGCTTCTGAGGCGGTATCTCTATGGAAGTAGATTGCTCAATCTTCCTGCTGAGGAGTGAGGCTGGTGGGTTTGAACCTCCAACATTCTGGTTAGCAGTCAAATGCCCACAGAGTATTCAATAAAGCAAAGTAAGCATGGGCTGCCTTGTGCGTACTGAACTGATATATTTTTAAACATGTGAAACCATTCACTACAGATTAGTAAGTAAGCACAAGGAAGCCAGTGCTTACCTTGCTTACCAGGTCTTCCATCCCTGTCAAGGATTGTAAATTTGGAAAGAGTTGATTCTGCAGAAAGGGGCTGTGGGGTGGGGGAGAACGACAGATGCCAGCCAGAGCTAAAAGCAGAATCTTTGATGTGGTGAAAAAATGTGAAATTGTTCACTACAGATTAGTAAGTAAGCACAAGTAAACCCATGCTTACCTTGCCTATTGGGTAATCTGACACTGCCCCCAGGGCTGCCTCATTTCCTCTGGGATAAATCAAGCAGGGGCAGAAGGGCCCCACAAATCCCTCAAGTAAACATGCAAGTCAAACAGCACCATTTATCCAGCAAGGGCCTCTTCAAGTTAACAAGGCGTGGGAGGAACCAGGCAACAAGACTGGCCTTGTCCTAGGAGTTAGACCTTTGCCCTAAGGCCTGGTGGGGAACAAACCCAGGGCCATCTTACCACCCACTCCTGCTTCTCCGTCTGCTAACCTACCCGCTGCCTGAATTCACCACAGACAGGGCACTCAGCCCTGACCAGGTGAAGGTGTGGAGAAGGCAGGCGCCAGAGAGAACAAGCAACCCTGGGCAGCTCAGAGATGCCCTCCCCTGAGGCAGTGGGGCCTCCTCTCCTGAGGAGTTCTAAGGGGGTGCTCACTAAGAGGCACCAGGTCCAGCTGAAAAGACCTGGGGCACCTCAGCCACAAGTGTTTAACCCTCCCCTCTAAGGGTCAAGCCGCAGAAAATGAAAGAAGTAAGGAATGGGGGGAGGGTGGGGAAGAAAAACCTTCCCCCTTCACTGGAGGGAGCAACAGAAGGGGAGGAGCAAGAGAGGGGGAATGGGAGGCGATGATCTCAGTCCAAATGTTTGTAAAAGCCTCCGTATAAATCCTAAGGAAGGCAGTAAAATGGGAGGCAATAAAACTTTATGCCCCATGAGTACAGATTTGTTTTTATGAGGAGATAACTGGAGCCCTTTTTTTGGAGATATAAATCACATATCACACGAGTCACCCTTTTAAAGTGTACAAGTCAGTGGTTTTTATTACATTTACAAGGTTATGCAACCACGACCACCACTATCTCACTCCAAACTTCTTCACCACCCCAAAAGGAAATTCTACCCGTTAAGCAGTTACTCCTCATTCCTCCCCCTCCCCCCAGCTCCTGGCAACCATCACTCTGCTTTCTGTCTCTAGGCACTTGCCTATTCTGGATGCGGTTGTTGTTAGGTGCCGTCAAGTCAGCTCCGACCCACAGCGACCCTGTGTACAACAGAATGAAACACTCCCAGTCCTGTGCCATCCTCACAATCCTTGCTGTGCTTGAGCCCAGCGTTGCATCCCGTGTCAATCCATCTTGTTGAGGGTCTTCCCCTTTTTCTCTGATCCTCTACTTTACAAGCATGGTACCTTCTCTAGAGAATGGTCCCGTCTAACAATATGACCAAAGCAGGTGAGATGAAGTCTGACCACTCTTGCTTCTGAGGAGCAGTCAGGCTGTACTTCCGAGACAGATTTGTTCCTTCCTCTGGCAGTCCATGGTACTGTCAGTATTCTTCGCCAACACCACAATTCAAAGGCATCAATTCTTCTGCAGTCTTCCTTATTCATTGTCCAGCTTTCACGTGCATATGAGGTAATTGGTTGAAAGTACCAAGACTTGGGTTAGGCACACCTTAAAGTGAGACCTTTGTTCTTCAACACTTTAAAGTAGCCTTTTATCAGCAGATTTGCCCATTGCAAAGTGGTCTTTTATCAGCAGATTTGCCCACTTTCTTGACTGCTGCTTCCATGGGTGTAGACTGTGGATCTAAGTAAAATGAAATCCTTGACAACTTCAATCTTTTCTCCATTTATCCTATTCTGGGTATTTCACATAAATGAAATCACATAATAGGTGCCTTTTGTGTGTGGTTTCTTACACTTAGCATACTGTTTCCAAGATTCATCCACATTGTAGAGGACTTACTCCTTTTTATAGCTGAGTAATATTCCACCATACGGATATGCCACATTTTATGTTTCCATTCATCTGTCCATGAACACTTGAGATGCTTCTACATTTTGGCTATTAAAAATAATGCCACTACGAACATTCATGAACGAGTTTTTGTGTGACATGTTTTCATCTCTACAGGAAAGATACCTAGGAGTAGAACTGCTGGGTCATACAGTAAATCTGTGTTTAACTTTCTGAAGAACTGCCCACCTCTATTCCAAAGTGGCTGCACCATTCTACATTGTCATCAGCAATGGCTGAAGGTTCCAATTTCTCCACCTCGTGGGAGAGGGCAGCATTAATCCAGATTTGACAGGGCTAGAAAAATAATAATAATAATAATAATAATAATAATAATAATAATAGCAGCAAACACTGATGGAGTGCTTTATGTGCAGCATCTCACTTAATCTCCACAACAACCACGAAGTGAACTCTGCTGTGCTGAGAATTCTGCCACTTTCCAGCTAAGTTGTGGGGAGTTCCTTGGAGTAAGTTGGAGCTGTAAGCACCTTTGAAATTATGAATCTTTGAAAGAAGCAGCAAATCCAAACTAAATCTCAAGACAAAAGGTGACCTGATCCAGCAGACCAGGGTGAAAAATGTCATTAGGCAAATGAGCACAGGCACAAAGGTGGGATTAGGGTGGACCTGGAGCAGCACCACCTGGTTCAGGTGGCAGCCCCACTCAAAGCCCCAGTACTGAGCAGTAGCCAAGTCTTCAGCTAGATTCAGCTACCCACCCCTCTGGCAGCCTTCACCGATGTGACTGGGTCCTTCAGCAACAGGGGCAGGGCTGGCCCTGGTTGGCCACTGTAGCTCCATACCTACCTGCTTCATGCACTAGCCTCTGCAAAGGGTTACTCTGGAGGTTACAATATTTTGCCTCTAAAAAGTTGAAAACCCACTGAGGAAGAGGAATACAGAGAGAGGTACAAGGGAGGAATAGACAACAAAGATGAACCCTTTTGTATGTACAGCACTGCATTGTCAGTGATTGTAAGCACTGATCTATGGGTGGACAGATGGGCAGACAGGCTGAATGATCAGGTATGCCCAGGCAGAAGGAGTGTACCCATGACCATGTATAAGGTTAGCAGACAACGTTTCTACATGCATATTTGTATGTGCTGTAGGAATGTCCAGATGTATAGCAGAGGTGACAAGGGGCAAGGTTGTGGTGGCTTCTTGGCCACAGCCATCTACTCTGAGGGAGCAAGTAGTTGGAACTGTGAGCTCGGGATAGACACAGGGGACTTCAAGCTCAACTGGCATAACATACTACACAAAAACATGGTTCTACATCTTACTTTGGTGCGTAGTCACTGGGGTCTTAAAAGCTTGTAGGTTGCCATCTAGATGCAACAATGGGTCTCTCCTTGTCCAGATCAAGAAGAATGAAGGAAACCATTGATGCATGGAAACAATTAGTCCAAGGGACTGGCAGACCATGCGATCCTCAGCCTATACGACTATGAGACCAGAAGAACTAGATGGTGCCTGGCTATCACTGTCAACCACTCAGAGCAGGATCAGTACAAGAGACCCTGAATAGAGTGGGAGAACAATGTAGAACAAAACTCAAAATCATAAAAAAATTAAAAAAAAAAAAAAAAAAAGACCAGGTTTGCTGGTCTGATAGAGCCTGGTGAGATCCTTGAGACTATGGCTCCTAGTTACCATTCAGGTCTGGAACTGAACTCACTCCTGTGGTTTCCAGCCAAACAAGAGGCAGGCACACGGGGTGAACAGTTACATCCAGTACAAACACTCCTTGGAGAGATCAATCATGGGAGAACAAAAGGCCAGTGTTTGCACAGGGAGACAGCTGGCGGGGGGCAGCAGTAAGAGTACATGGGAGGGAAGGGCACAGGAGGAAGTGGGAAGAGAGCTGTTATATTGTAGGGAATTGCAGTCAATGTCATGAAACAAAATGTGTAAGAACTGCTAAACAGAAAATTAATTTGCTCTGTAAACTTTCACCCCAATCACAATTTTTAAAAAAAAGCTAAAAACCCACAGGGCTAAGTAGTTGCAACAGGGAGCTAAGTGGACCTACAGGAGGAAGGGTCTCTGAAGGGACATGCAATGGACAGTGATGCTTCCCATCTGCCAATACAGCACTGCCTGCTGGGTATCTTGTTTCATTCTTAAACAATGCTACAAGAGCATCACTCCTCCCTCTTGTGAGAGGGATGAGAAAAGAAGGCCCCCAGTGCAGAAGCAACTTCTCAGAGATCAGGTGGTACCAGCTGGGAGTCTAACACAAGTCCTCATGGGCCCCAGGACGCTCCCTGCTGCACACAGGGCCTCTGACCCCAACTATATGCCTGCTGCCCTGTCCTGCACTTGCCTCCCCTCCCAGGGGCCTCTTCCATTACCCAAAGTTGGTCAAGGCCTATTGATAAATGCCAAATTTGCCCTGGCCTCCAGGTCTGACCCCAGTTAGAGTCCCAAACAATTCCCCGAATCAAGAGTGCCCATGAATAAGACTCAAGATATCTCAAAGGCTATCCATTGCTGGTGCCTTGCTGAGCCTGCACCTAGGTACTGCACATAAAACTAAACCATTGTTGTCAAGACATGCCAATACCTGGTGCCCCATGCGTGCAGAGCAGAACTACTCCACAGGGTTTTCGAGGATATGACTCTTGGGAAGCAGATCAAACCTCAATATACACCAGAAAATGAAAACAAGGGAGGCGGGGCAAGATGGCGGACTAGGCAGAAGGATTGCACAGACCCTCTTCAACAAAGAAAAGGGAAACCAATTAACACAGACACAGAAGATAATCTTGGAC
>NW_006921639.1:12713582-12741893 GCF_000298275.1 Orycteropus afer afer | reverse complement strand
GCTGGCAAGAGGGTCAGTGAAAGCGAGGAAAGTCCTCAGTGCGATGGACTGACAGGACAACCTCAAACACAGCAAAGATCACCGAGAGGCACAGGACCGGGCAACACCTCATTCTCTTATATGTAAGGTCACCATGAGCCAGAGCCATCTCACAGGCAACTAACAACAACCTCCATGGAACCCAATACTCCACAGCAGCTGAAGACAAAGTGGAACATGCTGGAGGGAGAAAGAGGTACGTTACATATTAATTGAAAAACAAAACAAGTTGCTGTTGTTATGATGTGTTATTGAGTCGGCCCTGACTCATAGCGACCCCTCCTTGGGTTTCCGAGGCAGTATCACTACAGAATAGATTGCCCAACCTTTCTTCCGACAAAACAATTTGAGCAACAAAATATATTCTATGATTCTATTATTATAAAATACCTTAGTAAGACAAAAAGGGCTCTCTGTATGTACAGATAGATAAAAGCCTCAAACCCTTCACTGGCAATGCACTAGTAGTTATTTCTATGCGTGAGACTATGGGAAGAATTCTACTTTGTATTTTTTAATTGTCTGTATTGTTTAGTTCTTTCATTATTTATTAAAAAATGTATATTAATTGGGCAATTAGAAAATAACAATAATATAAAAACTAAAACAAAGTCTCTCCCTTCCCCTTTCTGAATAATTTAACCATTAAAGTGCAGTGGAGCTCTGGAGGCAGAGGTAGTGGGCCAGAGGGAGTGGCAGGGTCTGCACAGACAAGGAAGGCTCCACAGCATGTGAGCACCTGGAAGGGTCGGGAAGGTTGGCATGGAGTTCCTCAAAAAGTTACACACAGTTAGTATATGGCCCAAGAATTCCACTTCTAGATCATGTCTAAGAGAAATGAAAATATTTGCCCCCACAAAAACCTGTACACAAAAATTCACGGTAGCATTATCTGTGATAGCCAAAATGTAGAAACAACCCAAAAGTCCATCAACTGATAATGGCTAAACAAAATGTGGGGAAGGGTACTGCAGAGTGGATGGGAGAGGGGTTACATATAGGAGAGTGATCAAAGAGGTACACACATTAATGACAACAGAAACAGGTTTCCTGCTGTTGGAGAAAGAAATCTACAAAAATGGAAAGGGAGGAAATTAGAATGAACCCTGGAGTACCCAACTGAAATTAGAGGTTTCAGTGTGAACTCATGGATTTTGATATACACACCTAATTCCTCACTTATTGACTATGTCATAATTTTACATTTCACATTCATGACAACAGTAAAAAAATCTACTTTACAACGATTTTGCAAACAAAACTCAAAATCATAAAAAGACCGGGTTTGCTGGTCTGACTGTGACTGGTGGAACCCCTGAGATTGTAGCTCTTACATTGCCTTCAAGCCTGGAACCGAACCCATTAACTTTCAGCAAACAACAGACAGGCCTATAAATATATGAATACCCAAAGAGGAATGTACTCCTCAGAACAATCAACTATATGAGACCAAAAAGGCAGCATATGCCCAAAAACAACGCTCAGAAGGCAGGAAAAGGCAGGAAAGCGGGACAAACATAAACTGAGGGAAATGGAACACAGAGAGGAAAAGGGAAGAATGCTGTTAACGGTGCGGGGAAGGCAACCAATACCATGTAATAAAATGACATAAATTGCTGAATGGAAATCTAGCTTATTCCGTAAACTTCCACCCAAACCATCATAAAAAGTTTCAAAAAAAAAACAAGAGAAAGAAAGAAGTAAGTTTAATGAGACTCCCACTGGTCATCACAGATTATAACTCATTGGATAAAGCAGGAGATCACGTGTCTGGATGGATGGATGGACGGACTGATGAACTGAAAGGCTAATGAGGGATGGGACATTTATAGCTTCAAAAAACTTCCCTACTTAGAAATTGCATTACAAAGAGAAAAAGGTAAAAAGCCTGGAAATACAGCCTTAGTCAAGTAAATGATCAAAGCAAACATCACCAGTAATGGATCAAATGGAACCATGTCCCAACTGATAAGAGACAATGAGACGAAGGCAGCATCACTTCTGTGAAATTCCTGCCAAAGATCCATACACTGACTCTAACCACAAGGATCAGATAAATCCAAGTTGAGAGACATCCTATAAAATAACTGGCCTATAATCTTCAAAGACATCAATGTTATGGAGGTCAAGAAAAGCATGAGGATCTGTTCACCAACATACCAATCTATCTTAGAAGAAGTATAGCCAGAACGCTCCTTGAAACAAAGATGGTGAGACTTTGTCTTATGTACTTTGGTCATGTTATCAGGAGAGACCACTAGTCCTGAGAGAAGAACATCATGCTCGGTCAAGTAGGTCAGTGAAAAAGAGGAAGGCCCTCAAGATGGGTTGACACAGGAGCTGCAACAATGGGTTAAAAGACAGCAACAACTGTGAGGATGGTGCAGAGTTTCATTCTGGTGTACACAGGGTCATAAGCCATTTGACTGCTAACCAGAAGGCTGGTGGTTCAAACCCACCAGCCACTCCTCAGAAGGAAGACTGGGCAATCTACTTCCCTAGTAATATTGCCTCAGAAACTCAAGGAGGGGTCACTATGAGTCGGATCCAACTCGACGGCAGTGAGTAAGAGTGAGAAACACCTCAACAACAGAGACATAACAACAAAATACAATGATTTATCCTAAACTGCATCCTTTTACTATAAAAGACATTATCGGGACAACTGGTAAAACTCAAATGGGGTCTGACGATTACATGGCAGTGATGTATCAATGTTAACCTCCTAATGTTGACAGCTACATTGCTGTTACACAGGCAGCCATCCTTGGTTTAGAAAATGTACATTAGACTATTTGAGGGTGATAGGGCAACGGGTTGGCAACTTACTCTTTTGTTTTGTGTGTGGTATAAATGTACATGGCAAACCATTTGCCAACAGAACAACTTCCACATTTACAATTCAATGGCATTGATTCCATTTTTCACATTGTGCCACCATTTTATCACTATTCTTTTCTAAAATAGTCTATCATCATTAACATAAAACTAATGCCCTCCAAAGAATAGGCAACTTACTCTTGAATGATCAGGGGAGGGGGGTGAGTGAAAATTCTTTGTACTTAAAACTCAAAACTAAAAAAAGTAAGTGAAAATAAAACCATGAGTATGTCATGGTAAATTACCAAATAAATTCTGATTGTTACATACTGGCATTGTCTCCAGCAAGCCCAACAGTCCTGCTTTAACTCAGGAGACTATAAATGATCACGATGGGGATAAAGCTCACTGCTTAACCAGGACCTATGCTGCTGTGCTCCGAGGGCACTGGGATTGCCTTCCAACCCCAAACATCTAGAACATCTACAGACACAGAACATGTCCCCAGCCCTTTCCACACATTTGGGAGCCTGGAAGGAGCTCTGGTAGTACAATGCTTAAGGCATTTGGCTGCTAACCAAAAGGTCAGAGGTTTGAACCCATCAGCTGCTCCATAGAAGAAAGATGAGGCAGTCTACTTCCATGAAGATTTACAGCCGTGGCAACTCAATGGGAGTGGCTATGAGTCAGAATCAACTCGATGGCAGTGAGTTTGGTTTTGGTCTGGGGAAGCTTAGACAGCTCCGGACTATAAATTGTAAGAGGTAAAGGACTTACAGCTCCTTCACAACAGTATATCAGCATCTAGCACAAAAGAGGTTCATAAATTGCTGCTAAGTGAATGAATGAGATACTGGCGAGTATTTTGCAGAACGCTTACTCCTTTGCCCAACATCATTTATGGCAAGCCTGTGTTCCTACTGGCCTGCGACTCACACCTTTAGTCAAAGTAAACCAAGAGGTAAACAAGGCAAAGACACTAACTTGGAATGGAAAGAGCAGCAAGACCAACAGGCCACACTCCAACCCAGAAAAACAGCAATAATTATTCTATCTCCTATTTGCATAAGGCTTTAATATTTCCTAAAGAGCTCTGGTGGCACCGTGGGTAAGACATTTGGCCACTAACCAGGAGGTCGGCAGTTCAAACTCACCAGCTGCTCCATGGGAGGAAGATGAGGCAATCTGCTTCCATTAAGACTTACAGCCTTGACAATCATGGGAGAAAGAAGGGCTGCTTATGCACAGGGAGACAGCTCAGGGGGCAGGAGTATATGGAGGGATGGACACTGGGAAGAGGTAACTATGGGGAGGAAGTGGGAGGGGAGCTGTTGCATTGTGGTAAACTGTGGTCAATGACATGAGACAAAGTATATGTGAATTGTTATATGGAAAGTGAATTTGCTCTGTAAATCTTCACCCAAATCACAATAAAAAAGAAAAAAGACTTACAGCCTTGGAAACCCTATGATGGTCAATATGAGTCACAACTGACTCAATGGCAGTGGGTTGGGTTGGGTTTGGTTAATATTCCCAAATTTCTTTCCATCCATAATTATGTCCAGTCCATACAAATGAAATAAGCTACAGACCTCCAGATTAAGTCAAATCCCTCTGTTATACACTGCCTAGTACCCTGTGCCATCTCCTTGGTAACCCTTGTGACACATATAACTATGTATGATGGTGTGTGTGATTATTTAACTAATACCTGTCCCCGCAGTGGACTGCAGACTCCAGAAGAGCAAGGACTGTGGGGTTTTTTCACCAATGTCCCAGTGCCTCACACATGACAGACACCTCAGGAATGATCACATGAATGAACAAATGGATGGATGGCAAAAAGATGGATGGGTGTGTGAGTGGAAGGATGGGCAGACAAGTGGGTACTGATCTACCCCCAGCCCCCTAGCCCAGCTCTACCTGCTGCTGCTGGGCCCGGAGGTCACCAATCTCTTTCTGGTCCTCCTCGTGGAGCCGCTTCATGTCCTCCCATGACTGCTGTAGCAAGTTACGTTCCCGCAGCAGCTGCCCATTCTCCCGTCTCAGCATGTCCACATCATCCTTTAGCTGGGTCTGGTCACTCAGGAGCCGGCTGTGGAGTGTGCTGAAACGCCCCATCCACACACATACAGATGAGCTTCAGCCTGCCTCAAGCCCCCACTAAAGACATCACCAGCTCCTCCAGGTGCCAAGACCCCTCCCCCACCCCGGCCACACACAAGATGGGAACCAACACTGTCAGGTCATCAGCACTCAGAGGTAAGCCAAAGCTCGGCATCAGCTAAATTCCAGAACATCCCAAACCACTTTTGAAAACTCTGATACCAAAAGAGGCGTGTGTATAAGGCCAAAGAGAGGAGATAAGCCTCCATTTTATATGACCCTGGCACCTCCAAGTACTGAGGCCTGGGCAAACATCAGCAGGTGAGCCAGCAAACACCCTCCGAAGGGCACCAGGAGATCACAGGGGAACCTGCCCCATCTGCCTGTCACATAGCCATGAGCTATGGCAAAGTCCCTGAACAGTGGCTGAGAACCAGGTAGTCCCCCTGGCCCACTGCCCAGTGTTTTACATCAATCTCCTATCTACTATGCTGCTGAAGCAGGCAATAAGATGATGTCAGGATTGATACCCTTCCTTTACACTTAGGAAAACTGAGGCCCAAAGGCACAAACCCATCTCCTGAAGGCTGAATGCTTGCCAAGTGGCAGAGGTCAGACTAGATCCAGGATCCTCTGGCTCCAAGACCAGAAGGGCAGAAGGCAGCCGTTCTGTGGACACTGGGAAAGGGCAGAATGCAGCTGTTGCATGGATGCTTCGAGCCCTTGCCAAGCAAATCCCACTCACTGGTAGAAGTCGGTTTCCTTGGCCACCTCCTCGCACCTCTTCAGGGCATTGGTGTGCTGGTTCTGGAGGCTCTGTAGGTCTGACATGGCCCGAACACACTGGATCTTCAGCCTCTCGTAGTCAGGATTCAGCCTGTGGTAGGGCCTGGCCCAGAAAGGAAAACAGCCCATGACCACAGGCCCCAGTTTTGCAGTGACAATCAGTGTCTCTCAGCTGAGAGGCACGTTCTGCCACCTCCACAAAGCTTTCCAGGGTCACTCTAGCCCACCAGTTCCCAAACGCTGGTCTCCTATGCACCAAAATCACCTGGATGCTTGATAAACCCAGATGTCCTGGCTTCACCAGAATCAGAACCCCCAAAATTAAGGGAGCCTTGGTTACCTGAGCTCCCTCTATCCCCCGCATGTACCTGGAAAGCTGAGAAGGTACAGTCCTGTTCACTAAGAGCGTCAAAGAAACCATGTACACAAAGCGGGTCTACCCACAAACCTGTGGTGGGACCCTAGCAGTCCTTACAAGGCGCTGAAGGTTCTACTCTCTTTAGAACAGTGATTCTCAATCCTGGGTACACATTAAAACACCAATGCCCATGACTCAACCCTGTGCCTCAACTTTCAGGCAAACAGTAGAAAGGTCTACAAGGTGAACAATAACATCAGGGAGATACACACATATGAGGCCAAAAGGGTAGCATTTTCTTAGGAATAAAGCTCAAAGAAGGCAGGAAGGGACTGGAAAGGACAAATGGAAAGAGTAAACACATGGCCGAAGAGTGCTGTCACATTGTGGGGATTACAATCAATGTCACAAATCAAAATGTGTATGAATTGTTGAACGGAAAATCTATTTGTTCTATAAACTTTCACCTAAATCACAATAAAATGTTAATTAAAAAAAAAAAAATCCCATAAGGGGAAAATGCAGAACAGAATTTCAAATTCCCATAGAATACAGATATTCTGGAGCCACTGAGGTTGGAAGAACCCCCAAAATTATTACTCTAAGATAAACTTTAAACTTTCAACTGTAAATCAAACACATACCCCCCAAAGTCCTCTTTAAATATAATAAAAGTTAAGCCTAACTAGTACAGAACGTTGCCTTGAGAATTATCTACATGGGATCAAACTGATAACAGCAACTCAAAAGATTAGATAGGAAACTTAGGGGGCAGTGAGTTTATGTTAATGGGGAACAACAATTTGGAAAAGTAGGGTGAAAATGGGAGCTCTGGTAGCATAGTGGCTAAGGCACTTGACTGCTAACCAGAAGGCTGGCGGTTCAAACCCACCAGCCACTCCTCGGAAGGAAGATGGGGCAATCTACTTCTGTAGTGATACTGCCTCGGAAACCCAAGCAGGGGTCGCTATGAGTTGGGGCCAACTTGACGGCACATACCAACAACAACAGGGTGAAAATGGTCATACAACTTGAAGAATGCAATCACTGTCAGTGAACTGCACGTGTAGAAATTATTGAATCGATGTACGTACTACCATGTATATTCACAACAATTAAATTAAAGACAAAGCTAATTAATGTCAATTGCTGTCAGTAAGTTGTACACCTGTGAAAAGCTGAATTAGCAAACATTGTGGAATAGATATATGTTTATCAATGACCCCCCCGCACCCTCCCCAACCCCCAAAAAAAGAGTAGTTGCTAAGGCTGCTTATACACAACCAAACACTTCACAGGATTTGGTTCCTTGATTTGGAAGTTTTCGGGTCATGGTTTCGTGGGACAGCCCAGTTAACTGGTCTAATAACATGTCTAGTGCTTCTACCTCCTAATTAGTTGCATAGTGCCTAGTAAGCAACCATCCAACATACAACAACCGACAACCGGTCTCTATTCGCCTGGAACAACAGAAGAAGAGTCAGAAACAAGAGGAGGAAATAGAACTTGAACAACTGCCTCCTTTACCATCAGAGCAGAAGAAATGGATGGTGCCCAGCTACCACTATGAACATTTTGCTCAAAGATTCTATAAAAGAATCCTGATTAAAAGGGGGAAAATTATCTAGAACACAGACAGCTGGATGAATCCTGCAACTACTGCCCTGAGATAATCTTTAAACCTTGGATGAAAAATAGTCCCTGAAATCTTGTCAAAATCAAACAATAACTTAATTAGTAAGGAAGGTCTGCCTTGAGCACTGTGCTCTTGTAAGAACTATCTACATGGCAAAAGCCGCTCAAAAGATCAGGTAGAAAATTAGGGGGCAATGAGTTTGTTAATGAGCAGAGGAACAAGTGGGAAAAGAGTGTAATCTGAAAGATTATAATCAGTGTCACTGAAATGCACATGTAGAAACTGTTGAATTAGTATATGCTCTGCTGTGTATATTCTAAACAACAACAATAAAACGAATTATTATTAAAAAAAAACAATGCTCACACCAATTACATCAGCATCACTGGGGTTAGAACCTAGAACTCAGAGCCCCTAGGCAATCCCAATGGGCAGCCAAGGTTGAGAACCCTATCCAGGAGCAGTGTTTCTCAAAGTGGGATACCCAAACCAGCAGCACCAACAGCACCTGGGAACTTGCAATGTGTGGTTTATCAAGCCCTCCAGGTGATTCTGACGCATGCTCAAGCTTGAGAACACCTGCCCTACACAGAGGTCAACAAACTTTTTCTCTAAAAGGCCAAGTAATAAATATTTTGAGTTTGTGGATAGAACAGTCTCTGTTGCCACTGCTCAACTCTGCCACTGTAGCATGAAAGCTGCCATAGACAATATGTAAATGAATGGGCACGGTTGTGTTCCAATAAAAAACAAGCAGTGGGCCAAATTTAACGCATGGGCGATGCTTTGCTGACTCCTGTTCGAAAGCTTCTTTGTCTTTGCTCCTTCTGCCTTGTGACATCTGACTAAGGGGCATATTCCCATAAAAACCATCTCTAGGATCAGGTTTTGTAGCTGTGACATCATCCCAGAGGAGCCTTCCTCAGAATAGGGCACAGATCAGTGATACTCCTAAAGGAAAGATATTACACCCAGGGGCTTAAATCACTCCTCTCTCCCCACAAGGCCCCTGGCAGCATCACCCCAGAAGGATGAACTCTCCTGCTTCCCTCCTCCTCCTCCATGAAGCCCACCTGCATCATCCAGGTGGATAAAAGCTCTTCTTCTGTCCCACTTGTAGCTGCCCTTTCTGGTACCTACTGTACCTTTATAGTCCCAATAAAACAAAGGAGCAAAGGTTATCTTTCTTTAATTATGATGTGGGTAGTTTACAGAGAAATTGTAAACTCAACCATTCACACACATACTTTATTTGCTGACTGTGGTGCACTGAATTACTTGATATGGCTCTCCTAGCCATGGTCTTTGTAACTCCCACCAGATGACTGGGTGGAACTAAGCAAATGTAAAGTGCTTGTGGCCCACCAAGGGGACTGGGCCGCCTGCTAATGATATGAACAAGGTACATGGCACCCTTTGGGGTCATGCAATTAAGGTGTATGGAACTCTAATGTGAGAATGGTTAGTTTTGTCATTGTGCTAGGCTTAAAATGAGACCTCCTAGAGGCAGAAGGTGGGATCTCACTGCCATCAAGAGAAAAGAATTGAAATGAATTTGCTCTTAAACTTTCACCTAAATCACAATGCGGGGGAGGAATATATATATATATGTATGAGCTCTGGTAGCATAGTGCCTAAGGCACTTGACTGCTAACCAGAAGGCTGGCAGTTCAAATCCATCAGCCACTCAGAAGGAAGGTTGTTGGGCAATCCTACTTCTGTAGTGATACTGCTTTGGAAACCCAAGGAGGGGTCACTATGAGTCGGGGTGACTCAACAGCACATAACAACAACAATATGTATATTTAATTTAAAAAAGAGAGAGAAAAAAGAGCTGGAGGTAGAGTAGAGCATGTTCTTGGGCCCAAGATCCCTGAGCTGCACCTCCTTGGCAGAGAAAACTGGCTGAGATGACCAGTTGAGGAATCAAGAGGCACAAGACAGAGTGGTGGGCTTGCCAGCCCATGGAGCAAGAAAGCTGAGTGCCTCTGGGCAGAAGCCTTGCTCACAGAGTACAGCGCATGTAAATGTCCCTATCAGCAGAGATAAAAGAGCTTTATAAGACTTGGCACGAGCAGGGCAGAGGCCAGGCTGAGAAGCCAAGGGCCAGAGAAGTGTGCTTGATGGTATAGCAGAGGGGAAGCCGTCGTGATCAAAGAACTGTTATCTTGAGAGCATTCCTGAACCTGAATTATGACCTGTTACTTTTCTAATAAACCCCATAATCATGAGTGTTGTCTGTGAGTTCTGTGTGGCCACTGCAACAAATTACCAAACACAGCAGAGAAGCAGTGAATGCCATGGGAGGGATGGTTGGTGTCAGAATTGGTTAAAAAAGAAAGAAAAAAAAAAAAGGCTGAAGGGTAGTGGCAGGTCTGGCCTAACAGGAATAAGCCTTGGGCTGGTGATGGTGACTCTTATTTCCCCCTCTGTGAGGGTGGGGAAGTTCAGAGGATGTCACCCACGTGTCCTCGTACTGACATTCATTGCAATCCTCACTCCCCACAACACAACAGCACTCTTTCCATTTCCTCCCTATGTTTACTATTTCCCTTCATCCTTCCTTCTTAAGCCTTCCTACCTTCTTAGCTTGATCCCTGGGCAAATGCTACCCTTTTGATTTCGTATGAGTGATCATTCTAATGACTACATACCTCCCCGGTGCTATTATCCACCTTACAGACCTGTCTATTGTTTGGCTGAAGGTTGAGCTGGGTGAGTTCAGTTCCCGGCTTCAAGCATGTCTAAGGACCATAGTCTCAGAGGTTTCACCAGTCTCTATTAGACCAGTAAGCCTTGTCCTGTTTTTTTAAAAAATTTTATATTGTGATGTGGGTGCAAATTTATAAAGCAGATTTGTTTTATACACAACAGCTTACTCACATTTGGTTTCATGGCCCCAATTACAATCCCCAACCATAAAAAGCTTTCCTATCTCCTCCCAGTGACTCTCCCTCCCTTGTGCCTTCTTATCTATGCATCTTGTCTGTCCAGCTTTCCCTCTAAGCAAATACAGCCCTTCTGAGGTTTCAGGCTGATTCATCTAGGGGATGCAGCTCCCTAGGGTAGGTGGGTGGGGCTCCCTGGGGCAGGTGTTCTGCTTGTAGGTCTTTCTACTGTTTGGCTGAGAGGCCTGGTCTTTCTTCTGATTTTTAATTTTGTGCCACATTTTTCTCTCACTCTATTCAGGACCTCCTATTGTGATTCCTTTCAGTCAAAAGATTTTCTTCAAAGACAACAAAGAAGCCAAGTGGAATATATGTGGCAATGGGACGATTCATGTATTTACAAACCACACAAATTCCACTCAATAGTAAGGGAGGCTGCGGTCAACTGGGAGAAAGTGGTACCTCCCACAAGACAGATGGATTCATCAATAGACTAAGCATACCTATTAGAGTGTATGGGAGCTCTGGTAGCATAGTGCCTAAGGCACTTGACTGCTAACCAGAAGGCTGGCAGTTCAAACCCACCAGCCACTCCTCGGAAGGAAGGTTGGGCAATCTACTTCCTTAGTGATACCGCCTCGGGAACCTAAGGAGGGGTCGCTATGAGTCGGGGCCGACTCTATGGCACATAACAACAACAACAACATTATAGTGTGTGTATGTGTGTGCATGGGGGGGATTTGAACAAGATGGACGATGAAAAGGAAAGCCTAGAGAAGGAAGGCAAAAGCCTAGAGAAAAGGAGTGACGAGCCCAAGGCCATCCAACCAAGCAGTGAGGAATCAAAGCAGGAACAGGCCACTCAAGCTGCTGCCCAGACCACCCACCATATGGTCAACTGCAGAGCCAAATGGGAAGGGCTGGTCCAGGCTCTTCTGTCATAAAGACATTCACAACACACACTGCCAGGGGCATCCCCAGATGTGTGATGGGACACATGCACATATGCAGAAACACATATACACGTATGTATACACAAACACAAACATAGATACACATACACACATGTATACAAACACATATGTGTGTACACACACGCACGCACACACTTCTCAATCTTACGATGCGAGGTATGGGGTCCTGGTTCAACCTGGAGACAGCAGAACAGGCCTGTGCTCCTGAAGCCTTTCTGGATGTGAGGTAGGGGCAAGGGAACGGCAGGGGGCGGGGTGGGAAGACCACCATTGACCCATGGGGGTAACGGCAAGGCACGGGGGTTATGGTACTGGAATCAGAGTAATAACCCTCACCCATCAGGCTTGGGCAAGGGAGCTGGTGGGGGTTATTACCTTTTGTCAAAGGTCGTCCCGTGAGTCGCAAAGGCCAGGCGCTTACGCAGCTCATTCCTCTCTTGAGTCATCAGCCGCAGCTGAATGGAGAGGCTCTCCACCTTCTCATTCACTTGCCGGTCAGTGAGGAGAGGTGGTGGGGATGGTGCCTTCCCAGTGGTGCCTGGTCGGAGGACAACAAGAATGTGAAATTGCAGGTGGACAGCACTCACGGCGTGCCAGGCAATGCTATGAGATCTTGGCTTGTGTCAGCTGCTCACAACCACTGGTGAGGTGGGTATTGTTAGTGTACTCTTCCACAGAGGGAACACTGAGTCCCAGTGAGGAAGAGATGAGACTGAGAACTGAGTCCAGACAGTCTGACTTCAGCTTCCACGCATTCAACTATCCACCATCCTAAACTATATTATTGGCTCAGGTGGCCATGGCTCTGGACCTGAGGACACACCCCCCATTCCCAACCTGTCTTTGATACCTCCAGGAAGGCACTGTCTTGGCCTTAATCCTTGCAACCTCACCTGGTCTGGGAACATAGGCTGTCAGCTACCCCTGGCAAGCATCATCTGCTGGCAAGTGAGGCAGAAGAGGTTGACCTGAGTGCTGAGCAGAGCAGAAGACCCAGCCAAGGAGGATGGCACAGGGAGAATCTAGCAGAGCTCCTGAGAATGGGGCAACTAGCTCTGAAGTGGGGACCAACGGCATCTCCCTTTTGTCCCTGACCAGGTTGGCCATGCTGCACAAACTCCCATTCTAATCCTTCCAACTGCCTGCAGGGCCAGCCCAACGAGCCTAGGCATGCAGGCTTGGGGGAGGTCACCCACAGGCGAGGTAAGCATGACACGATTCAGGTAAGCCTTGGGGCCTCTGGCTGCCCAGGCAAGCCTTGATCACCTGTCTCCAGGACTAAACATGTCCTAAGGGAATACCATGCCTTATGCTTTCACAAGAGCTCTTACAAGCCCGCATCTGTAGTCACCATCACCTCTAACAAGCTGCAAATCTGTTTCCAGAAGGAAGTACCTCACTCAAATGCCCTCAGAAAGAACAGGATTCTTTGTGCTTTTATATTTAACTCTGTAAAGTATGTTCCCTTGCTATCTTCTCTGTCCTCACAAGATGCTCAATGGGGTCAGCTGACATCAGCCATCCCATTTTATGGATATGATCCAAGGACGCTGACTCACTCCAGGGACACAGTACTTGTCCTCCAGCAGATGCAAAGAATACATACGGGGCAAGCAAGGTGCCTTCTGACTCCCTGTGCCATCCTGATCACCACCCCCAGCTGCCCCAGGGACAAGCCAAGTTTAGTAAACCCTCCTTGGTTGACTGGTCGCCCAAACCAAGTTTCCTCCTCTACCCCAAGACAACAGACGGGCATACCAGTTGTGGCCTTGTGCCTTCTGTGGGGGTCAGGGAGGATGAGGTGCAACACTGTGGGTCACAAGATAGACCATGGTGTGGGGTGGGACTCAGCTCTCAACTCAGCATTTTTTAAAGTTGGAACCACCTGAACCTAAGGAGCCCTGGTAGTGCAATGGTTAAGCACTCAGCTGCGCACTACAAGGTTCATGGTTTGAACCCACTCAGCGGCCCAATAAGAGAAAGACCTGGTGATCTACTTTCAGAAAGATTACAGTCAATAAAACTGTATGGGGGCAGTCCTACTTTGTCACAAGGGGTCACCATGAGTTGGAATTGGCTCAATGATGCCCAATAACAACGACAATATGTGAATCTAGGGCCTCATGAAGTGCACGTCATTCAAAACCTGCAGAACTGTAACAACCAGGATTCCTTTGCTTCCGCCCAGCTGTTTCGGATGAGAATTTTCTCTGGAGGTGGGGCCCAGAATCAGCATCTGCCATGGGCATCCTCACCCTGCACTGTGATTCCACCAGTGTGAGAAGCATTCTTCACCCATCCCCAAAAGATCCCAGATGCTCACCACTGCCTCTAGGAGTTTGAGGAACCAGGCTGGTTACAGCTCTGTGCAGGCTGTATAACTTCCTCTTCTTCTCCCAAATGAAGTCATTTTCTGCCTCTCACCCACGGCCAGTTCTATCACTGAACCATCTGGTGTGCTATATATGACCTGCCCAACTTTCTGGCAAGGGGGGCTTCGACTGGCTGCATGTCTGATACCCTTTCTGGAGGTGCCTACTGCTCACACTTACCAATTCCAGGGGGAATGACATATGGAGGACTGACAGGGCAGATGGTCTAGAAAGAGTCTCAAAGACCACCCAACAAAAGAGGGGGTTCAATCTTTACATCATGGCCAACCCTCACAACAACAGCCAACTCACAAGACAGACTTGGTGCTTATAATGGTCCAGATATTCATTTAATCCTTACCACAAACCCAGAGGTATGGATTACTACTACCATCCTATATTACAGATGAGAAAACTAAAGTACAGCAATGTTAGTAATTGGATCAAAGTAGCACAGACAACAGTGGCAGCCCTGAAATGTGAGGCCAGGCAGCACTGAGTCAGAGCACATGTCCTTCATCACCACCCTGCTGTCTCCCAAATGACAATGAGTAGCAGTTATTTGGGGTCCCCACCACTCGTCTGGCAGTGTGTTGTACTGTGGTGGCTTGTGTGTTGCTGTGAGGCTAGAGGCTACGCCACCAGCATCTCAAATACCAGCAGGATTTCCCATGGTGGACAGGTTGCAGCAGAGGTTTCAGACGAAGACAGACTGGAAAGAAGGATAGGGCCATTCACTTCTGAGAAAACTGGCCAGTGAAAAACCTTACAAATAGCATTGAAACACTGTCTGATACATTACTGGATAACTTTATGAATTGAATAAGGAAGATCGAAGAAGGGCTGATGCCTTTGAGTTGTGGTGTTGGTGAAGAACACTGAAAATACCATGGACTGCCAGAAGAACAAACAAATCTGCCCTGGAAGAAGTGAAACTGGAATGATCCTTGGAAGCAAGAATGGCGAGACTTCACCTCACCTACTTCGGTCATGTCAGAAGAAACCATTCTCTGGAGAAGGATATTACACTTGGTGAATTAGAGAGTCAGCAAAAAAGGAAGACCCTCAATGAGATGGGTTGACGTAGTGGTTACAACAATGGGCTCAAGCATAGCCAGGATTGTGAGGATGGCACAGGACCAGGCACTGCTTTGCTCTGTTCTACATGTTAAAATGTACAACATTTTTAAATGTAATGGGGTCGCCATGAGTTGGAGCCAACCTGACAGCACCTAATAACAATAACAACAACTTGGTGCAGATGGTTAACATGCTACAATTGAAAACTTGGTGCTTCGAGTCCACCCAGACAAGGCCTGACAATCTACTTCCAAAAAAATCAGCTATTGAAAACCTTATGGAGCACAGTACTACTGAGATACATATGGGTCACCACAAGTCGGCATCAATGCAACAGCAACTGATTCACTTGGAGTCCAGCAGTCTTTCATACGTTATCCCGTTTAATCCCCGTTCTACAGATAAGGAAACAGAATCTTACCAAGGTTAATGTGTCTAGGTTTCAGAGCTAGTGACAGACCTGGGATTTGAATCTTTCTACCTGACCCCAGAGGCCCTAAGTGGTGTAAATGGCTAAAGTGTTCAGCTGCCAACAAAAGGTTGGCAGCTCCAGTCTACCCAGAGTTCCTCAGAAGGAAGCCTGAGCAACCTACTTCTGAAAAATCAGCCACTGAAAACCCTACAGAGCCCAGTTCTACCATGACATACATGGGATCCCCAAGAATCAGACTCAATTCAACAGCAATTGGTTCTTTGCTCTTGTTTTATCTTCTTTTTGGTGGTTTTGTCTCCCCTCAGAGCCTAAGGTCTTAACGTAAAAGTTCACAAAAATTTTGATCCTAGGGCCTCTTTATCTCTTTAAAAATTATTCAGAACTCCAAAGAGATTTTGTTTACATGGGTTATACCTATCACTATCAGTCAGATTAGAAATTTAAATTGAGGGAAAAAAAAAGTTTATTAGCTCATTTTTATAGGTGCCCTGGTGGTGCAGTGCCTAAGGCACTTAACTTCCAACCAGAAGGTTGGTAGATCAGACCCCACCAGCTACTCCATGGAAGGACGACAGGACAACCTACTTCCGTAAAGATTTACTGCCTTGTAAACCAATGGGAGTTGCTATGAGTGGGAATCAACTTGATGGTAGTGAGTTTGGATTTAAAAAAAAAAAAAAAAAAAAAACTCATTTTAAACCAAAAACCAAACTTACTGCCATCGAGTCCATTTTGACTCATAGCAACCCCCACTGGGTTTCCAATGCTGCAAATCTTTATGAAGCAGACTGCCTCATCTTTCTTCCACGGAGTGGCTGGCGAATTCAAACTAACAAACTTTTGGTTAGCAGCCAAATGTTTTAACTACTATACCACCAGAAAAAATCTACTACATATCAGCATAACATTTTTTTTAATGAAAAAGTAACCATCCTTTCCATAACAAAACAAAAATGTAGAGAGTAGGGTGGCCTTCCTTTGTATTTTTGTGAATCTCTGTACTATATGGCTTACTAGTGGACTAGATGGCTAGGTTCTCTTATCTCCTGCAGTGTCAGACCCCATGGATGCAACCTTTGGAAAACTCCACTCTACATCTATGTGAGAATAAGAAGGAAAAAGGCAAATGACATCTTTGTATTATGTGGAACACAGTTTTGATATTGCAGACCTCCTCAGAGCATCCAGCAACACCCAACCACACTGTGAGAACTACTGCTCTCTGTTGTAATCAAGGGCAAGCAGTTATCAGAGAAACATCAAATCTCAGAATGGAAAAAGCACCACCAGGCCCAGCCACCTGTCTCCAGGGAGGCAAGTTTTCACCCGTTTTACAAATGAAGCAATAGAAGAAGGCATCCCAGAAGTGGGGCTCATCAGATGCCCCATACCCCCAGCACTGCTGCAGCTTCCTGACTCAGGCCCCAGCAGGATGAGCCTGGCTCCCTAGTGGGCCACTGATTGGCCAGAAGATGACAGCAGCTGACATTTAGTGAGCACAGCCAGAGTGCTGGTCCCTCTAATAAAAAGCACTCCAACATTATCCCACTAATCCCCAAGTACTCTACCAGATCCATGCTATGGTTACCTCTTGAGAAACTGACATTGAGAAAGAGCATACAGCTAGGAAAACGATGGTCCCCATGCAAAGTACAGCAGCTCTTACTCCACAGCCAAGGCCTCAACCATTACATTACGCTGCCTCCCAAGAGAAGTAGGGTCCTGTTCCTCCCCAGTCCCAAAAATGTGGGTATGAAACATGCAAAGAGCCAGGGCGACCAGGCCAGAGACCCTACCAAATGGAGACCTCTCTGACTTAGCAGAGAATGCTGCCTCATTTCACAAGCCAGGGGAGCAGAAGGGTGAATGAGGGCCACAAGGAAACTTCAAGAGGAATCTCAAGATGACCAAAGCTGGGAAGTTCCAAAATAACAGCAAGTGTGGTAAAAAAAAAAATAATAATAATCTCTACATTGTATTCTTCTAAAGCACTATCTATATGGGATCAAATTGACAATAGCAACTCAAAAGATGAGAGGGGAAGCTTAGGGGAAGTAGTCGATGGTAACAGTGGAGGAACGATTTGGAAAGGACAGTGAGAATAGTTGCACAACTTAAAGAATGGAATCAATGTCACTGAATAATACCTGTAGAAACTCTTGAACTGCTGCAGGTTTTGCTATGTATAATAGTTTTTTAAATTTTTTTAATCTCAAATGGGGGAAAAAATCCTTTCCATTCCCCTTCTACACAAAAAATAGTTTGACCTTCTGCATTTCAGGGTTGAAAGACATTCAAAGATGATGCAGCCCTACCTTCCAAAAGGTTCCCTGAAACCCCCAAATAGCCATCAAGTCTGTTTGAACTCCTCTAAAGTCAGGGAGCTCAGTATTTCCTAACAAAACCTACTGCATCTCTCTGAATAAAATTACTCTGTGTATTGAGCTAAATAAAATCTGTCTCAATATATTTCCCTTGAATATACTGACTCTTACCTCCATTCTACCAGGTCGCAGGGTACAACTATAATTCCTTTCCTACACAATAAACCTGCAAGTATTTGAAGACAACTATCGAGTGTCTAAAAGCAGCCATAGTGACACAATGGCTAAGTGTATGGCTGCCAACTGAAAGGCTGGCGGGTCGGATCCACTAGCCGCTCTTCAGGAGAAAGATGAGACAGTCTGCTTCTGTAAAGATCAACAGCCTTGGAAACCTTACAGGATGGATCTACTCTCCACTCGGGTCGTTATGAGTCAAAATTGACTCAACAGCTATGAGTTTTTTCACATGCCTTTACCATTGACTGCACTCTTATCAGAACAACTAAAATTAAAAAGCAAGATCATCAAATGGTAGCAAGGATGCAGAGAAACTGGAACCCTCAAGTATTACTTGTGGGAATACAAAATGATATAGTCACTTTAGGAAACAGTTTGGCAGCTGCTTATGAAGCTAAACATACACTAACTAAACATACAACATACTACCCAGTAATATTGTTTTCTAGATATTTACCCAAGATAAATTAAAATTATATTTTAATTTTCGTGTGAAATTATATTCACACAAAAACAAGTACGTAACTGTTTATAATAGCTGATAAATGAACAACTATGCTTCATACAATGGAATACTACTCCTCAGCAATAAAAAGGAATGAACTACTAACATACGTAACATAGGTGAATCTCAAATGTATTATGTAAAGTAAAAGAAGCCAGAGTCATAAGCCATTATACTATATGATTCCATTTATATAACACTTTGGGGAAGGCAAAACTATAGGGATTAAACACAGATCAGTGGTTGCCAGTGATGGGGGTGGAAGGAAGGTGTTCCAGTTACCTAGTGCTACTCTGATGAGAATATACTACAAATGGGATGGCCTTAACAAACAAGAGTTTATTCTCTTACAGTTTGGAGGCTTTAAGTCCAAATTCAAAGTGCCAGGCTCTAGGGGCTGGGTAAAAGCCCCTCAACCTTGGGCTTCAGCTCTGCTTCCAGCTCCTAGCCCACTGAAGCGAGAGGCTTTCCTACACTCAGACAGCTGCTGGCTGCTGAGGCTGCCAAGCCCAAGGTTGACAAGAAAAAAGACACAGTCCTCATGTTACCAAACCACATGGCAGGCCATTAATTCAAATCCATTTTAAGTCCTCAGGTCAGCAGAGCATGGCAGGCTGCTGAACAACGACACAGCAACATGCAGGGTCCAAGCGTACCATAAACTAGAGACCATTCCCCAAGGCTTCTGCTTATACACAGGAAGCAGACCACATTCCCCAAAGCAGCTCACAGTAGATTTCACCATGGAGTTGATTACTAGTCTCATCATTGTTGTTGTTGTTGTTAAGTGCTGTCGAGTCGTTTCCGACTCATAGCAACCCCACGCACAGCAGAACGAAACACTGCCCAATCCCGTGCCAGCCCCACAATCCCTGCTATACTTGAGCCCATCATCGCAGCCACCGTATCAATCCATCTCGTTGAAGGCCTCCCCCTCTTTCGTCGACCCTCCACCCTACCAAGCATGACATCCTTCTCCAGGGAATGGTCCCTTCTTACAACATGACCAAAATAGGTGAGACGAAGTCTGGCCATTCTTGCTTCCAAGGAGCATCCTGGCTGCACTTCCTCCAGGACAGATCTGCTAGTTCTTTTAGCAGTCCACGGTACTTTCAGCATTCTTCGCCAGCACCACAACTCAAAAGCATCAACTCTTCTTCGGTCTTCCTTATTCATTGTCCAGCTCTCACATGCATACCAGGCGATTGGAAATATCATGGCTTGTGTCAGAAGGCTGGCGGTTCAAACCCACCAGCAACTCCTCGGAAGGAAGGTTGGGCAATCCTACTTCCGTAGTGATACTGCCTCAGAAACCCAAGGAGGGGTCGCTATGAGTCGGGCCGACTCGACGGCACATAAAAACAAGTCTCATCATAGGGAATACTATATCCAGCTACCCAGCTATTCAACCAAGCCCAGCCAAGTTGACACACCAACTGAACTACCACAGAAGGCCTGGCTACAAAGTTGCAGAAGAGGATTTTTCAGGTAATGAAATGGTTCTATATCTTATTTGTGGCAATGGTTACACAATTTTATGTGCTTATCAACCAAAACCAGTTGCCAGTGAGGCAATTCTGAGTCAGGCTGACTCCATGTGTGTCAAAGTTGTGCTCCACAGGGTTTTCAATGGCTTATTTTTTGGAAGTAGATTACCAGGCCTTTCTTCCAAGGTGCCTCTGGGTGGACTTGAACACCCAAACTTTCGGTTAGCAGCCAAGTGCATTAATCATTTCCATCACCCAGGGACATATCCTAAAAGGGGTAACATTTACTGTATGTAAATTGTACCTCAACAAACTTGATTTTTAAAATTTTTAAGTTAAAAATAAGAAAGGATGGTGCCCTGAACTGTAACTGTGACCCCACAAGTACTGAGACTGGTGAAAACATGTGGACCATCAACACCCCTTGCTAGTCACTGCAATTACAAGCAAAATAAAAGCTAGTATCAATGGCAGAGCAGCAGCAGCCAGGCAGCCCAGCTTCATGGAGGCTCTCAGTGTGGCTCAGCCCACAGGAGCCCAGCATACATCTTCCCCACCACCAAGATGCCTAAGAGGAAGTCAGTTTAGCTGAAGGTGTGATAAATGAGGAACCCAAGAGAAGATCAGCAAGGCTGTCAGCTAAACCTGCTCTTGCAAAAGTGGAAACAAAGCCAAAAAAGGCAGCAGGGCAGGATAACTCTTCAGCCAAAAAAATGCAAACAAAAGGGAAAAGGGGTGCAAAAGGAAAATAGGCCGAAGTGGCTAAGCAAGACACTACAGAAGATTTGCCTGCAGAAAATACAGACATTAACAATAGGTGTCCAGCCTCTGCTGAAGCAGGAGAGAAAGACGCCATGTCTGATTAAAATTTGCCTACCATGGCTTATCAGTGGTCCCTGTATCTTCCCTCTTCTTGCCCAATCACAAGAGTATTTTATCAACATTTTATAAATGCAACTTTTTTTAGTAGCTTTAGAAACATTTTTAAGGAGGAAAAAATCCCATCTCATCCCCTGTTTTTTAAGTATAAATGCTTTTTTGTTGTTGTTTAATAAGTGAAATCAGTTGCTGGTTGTTTATTTTTTGGTACAGCCAGAAAATAGTGGAATGCTGAATTATGGGTGCCTTTGACTGTCTTGCGTGTCAACATGCCACTCCATGAGGGGAGGGAGGCACTTTTTATATCCCATAATGCAAAGCGTACCTAATGGCAATTTGGAGGCGCAGTCATGCATTTATGCATTGAATATTTTAAATTAGTTCTATTTCCATGTTGTTTTTAGCAGAATTGTTTCTTAAAACTGCTCCCTCATCATGGTTCTCCCTGACAGAACTGTGTACACTCTGTAATATTCTTTGGCCATGATTCTCATTTTCCTAGTAATTTTGTTATGTACTATAAAAGGCTGAAAATTTGAGTATGCAGTTTGTATGACATTAAATTGTGTATTAGTAGGATTTATGATATAACAGCTTATCAACAAGTGAAGCTATTAGTACTTGATAGCCTCTTAAAGAAAATTTGCCTCCAAATTTAAAGCTAAAAAGTCATTAGAATTTAGAAAAAAATTTTGAGCACCATGGCTATTTATACTGTGCTTTGCATTGTTTTTCTAAATCCCAATGACTTTCCAGTGTTAAATTTAGAGACATGGCTTTTTAAGGAGTTCTAGTGGCAAAATGGTTAACACATTCAGCTGCGAAGCAAAAGGTCGGTAGTTCAAACCCATCAGGTGCTCTTTGGGAGAACAATGAGACAGTCTCCTTCCATAAAGATTTACAGTCTTGGAAACAACCCTATGGGGCAGTTCTACTCTGTCCTGTAAGTTTGTTATGAGTTGGAATCAACTCATGGCAGTGGGTGTTGGTTTTGGCTTTGGGACATGGCTTCTTAGATTTTTGGTACAAACATTAAAAATTGTGTACAAATTGTTCATAATGACTCTGTAACCTTTAAACAATCAAAAAAAAATACCAATTATGAAAGAATATAGGCATTCTGGTGGTGTAGTGGTTAAAGCATTTGGCTGTTAACCAAAAGGTCAATAGTTTGAACCCACTAGCTCTTATGTGGGAAAAAGATGAAGCAGTCTGCTTCTATAAAGATTTACAGCCTTAGAAACTATGTGGGCCAGTCCCACTCTTTCCTATAGGGTGCTATGAGTCAGAATTGACTTGATGGCAGTGGATGTGTTTTTGGGTTTTTTTATGAAAGAAAGGGGAAAAAAAAAAAAAAACTAATATCAAGTGAGCTGTCAGCAAAATCTCAAATAGCTTTTCTACTCTCCTATCCCATCCTTGGGAGCTCTGGTAGCATAGTGCCTAAGGCACTTGACTGCTAACCAGAAGGCTGGTGGTTCAAACCCACCAGCCACTCCTCGGAAGGAAGGTTGGGCAATCCTACTTCCTTCCGTAGTGATACTGCCTCAGAAACCCAAGGAGGGGTCGCTATGAGTCGGGGCCGACTCAACGGCACATAACAACAACAACAACAACATCCCATCCTGGTGCGTTTGCTCTGGATTAAACACAAAACTGTTAACTCTTCCTTATTTCAGTATTTCCTCTTCCCAACGCTAGAATCCACTTGAAAAGAAGGTTTTCTTTTCCCTTTTGGTGTCCAGGATGAGATTCAGAAGATGAAAGATTTGGCTTACACTAAAATGGGGTGCTGGAAGATGTCAGGAGAGACAGGCAGGTCCTGGAGTGTGCAGGAAGAGCCAGCTCCTGGGCCTGCTCAAGAGTGTGCTGCAGAGAAGGACAACAAGGGCAGGAGAGCCCCTCCTGGCTCCTCTTCAGGGACCTGACTGTGCAGCCGTTATCACTGACCACCAAAGCTCAGTCGACAGCCTACGTGCTCTGTAAACTATCGGGAGGAAGTGTAGTCACTTCTTGCTGTCATCCACTTGATAGAGAGGGTAGCTTCCTCTGTCTCATTCACTGCAGAGGTCAGAACTTTGCTTCCAAGTCCTGCGGGCCCATGGTGTCAGAAGTCAAGGAGAAAACTGGCCCTGGAGTGTAGTCAGGTAGAGTGGGGTAATCCCGATAAACCTCCAGACCACCTCCAGGAGCTGGCTGTCAAGAGAGAACAGAGACCCATGGAGCAGAACTGAGCCACCCTTACCTACAGCCCAGCAGACCTGGAGTCATCCAGAAAACCAGTGACTGTTTTTTAATTGTGATTTGAGTGAAAATTTACAGAGCAAATTCACTATTCCATATAGCAGTTCACATACACTTTGTCTCCTGACATTGACTACAATTTACCACAATGCAACAGCTCCCCTCCCACTTCCTCCCAATAATTACCTCTTCCCTGTATCCATCCCTCCATGCACTCCTGCCCCCTGAGCTGTCTCCCTGTGCATAAACAGCCCTTCTTTCTCCCATGATCTAAGGAGTGTATTTACCTCAGGTAAATGTTCAACTCTTATGCCTGTCTTTTGTTTGGCTAGAAGCCACAGGAGTGGGTTCAATTCCAGACCTGAAGGGCAGCTAGAGGCCATAGTCTCAGTGGTTCCACCAGGCTCTATCAGACCAGCAAACCTGGTCGCCCTGCCCTTGTTTTTTTTTTTTTCAAATGATACTGAGTTTTGTTCCACATTGTTCTCCCTCTCTATCCAGGAACTCCTACATAGATCCCCCTCCCAGCGGTTCACAGTGGTAGCTGGGCACCATCTAGTTCTTCTGGTCTCATAGTCGTATACACTGTGGATCGCATGATGTACCAGTCTCTAGGACTAATTCTTTCCATGAATCTTTGGTTTTCTTCATTCTTCTTTGCTCTGGACGAGGAGAGACCCATTATTGCATCTAGATGGCTGTTTGCAAGCTTTTAAGATTCCAGTCACTACTTGCCAAAGTAGGAGATGGAACAATGTTTTGTGTAGTATGCTATGCCAATTAAGCTTGATGTTCCCTGTGACTATGGTCCCGAGCCCACAGGTTCAACTATTCGGTTCCTCTGGGTAGCTGGCTGTGACCAAGAAATGAATACAACCTTGTCCCTTGTCAGTTCTACTATACACCTAGGAATTCAGATCATACTACACTTATAGGGCCATTGTCTGCCAACACTATACATGGTCTTGGGTACATTCCCCACTTCATAGACATACCTAATCATTCAGCCTGTTCACCCATCTATTCACCTATATACCCTTGTTTGCCTTCACTGACAGCAGTACTGTATGTGCAAAAGGGTTCATCTTTGTTGTCTGTACCTCCCATATACCTCTTGATGTCTTCCTCTTCCTCAATGCCACCATATTGATCACTCACATTTGGTACACTGCCCTTCTCCTGTTCACCAAAATCAATACTTATCTCTACCTATCTAACAGTGTTCCCTACCCTCCCCTCCTACCCCTGGTAACCGACAAAGAAAATTTCCTTCCATAGATAAACCTTTCCTTGATTTTTACAATAACAGACTAATACAATATTTGTCCTTCTGTGATTGACTTATTTTACTCAGCATAAAGTCCTCCATGTTCATCCACATTATGCGGTGTTTCGCAGATTCTAAGTTATTATTTAGGGTTGCATAGTATTCCACTTTGTGCATGTATCAAAGTTTGGTTATCCATTCCTCAGTTGATGGACACCTAGGTTGTTTCCATCTTTTGGCTATTGTAAATAGTGCTGCGATGAACATGGGTGTGCGTATGTCTGTTCTTATCATGGCTCTCACTCACATGTTTAGGATATATACCTAGTAATGGAATGGCTGGATCAAATGGTATTTCTAATTTCAACTTTTTAAGGAATCGCCATACTGCTTTCCACAGTAGTTGTACCATTTGACAGTCCCACCAGCAGTGTATGAGAGTCCCAATCTCTCCACATCCTCGCCAGCATTTGTTATTTTCTGTCTTGTTGAACTTTGCTACTAGTGCTGGAGCAAGATAGTATCTCATTGTTGTTTTGATTTGTAACTCTCTAATGGCTAATGAGCATGAGCATTTCTTCCTATGTTTGTTGGCCACTTGAATATCCTCCTTGGTGAAGTGTCTATTCATGTCTTCTGCCCATTTTTTAATTGGATTGTTTGTCTTTTTGTTATTGAGATGCTGGAGTTTTCAATAAATTCTAGAGATAAGTCCCTTGTCAGATATGTCATTGCCAAGTATTTTTTCCCAATCTGTAGGTTCTCTTTTGACTCTTTTGGAGAAGTCTTTGGAAGCACGTAAAAATTTAATTTGAGAAGGCCAGACCAGTGACTCTTAAAGAGTAGTTCTCGGCAGGCAGCATCAGCATCAGCAACACCAGAGAATCTGTCGGAAATGCGTATTCTCACGGCCCACTCCAGACCTGCTTAATAAGAAGTCCTGGGGCAGGCCTTGCACTTGGTATTTTAACTAGTCTTCCAGGTGATTCTGGTACATGCTGAAGTTTGACACCCATTGGTCTGGACCAAAGTTGCACTTACTGGCCAGAGTGGGCTTTTTCCTTCCTTGCTTAATTTGCTGTCCAGGGACGTCATATCTGAAGGAATCCTCCATTACCACCCCTTCCCAGCCTAACAACTAAGTCTAAGGAGGACACTCTCTGCTGTCATTCAGATCGTGATTCCAGCTCAGCACTCTCCCAGGATTTAGAATGAAAGGAGTGAAAGATGAAAGGGAGTCAGGATTCCAATGCAGCAGCTACAGCCTTGCCCAACTCCCAGATCTCCTTCCAGATCTCCTCCCACATGTTCCACTTGCTCTGGAATCTGACTCAGGCTCTGCTTCCACAGAAACCCAGACCAAGACAAGCAGCGATGCCCACTTCATCCTCTGTCTGGAGCACCATACCATAGCTGGCAGGCCCAACTCAAGTGCCACGAAGCTTTTGGATACCGTTCATCATAACCAATTGCTCCTTCCCCTGAGCTATTCATTCCTTTGTTTTACATGAGGCAGAATGGCCAGTAGCTTACCTCTCTGCCTCCCTGGCTAGACTAAGATTATGTACCATGCACCACTGTGATCCTTATGGGCAATGGGCACATACTACAAGGGAAAGAACACAGACTTTCCAAAGAAGGGGACCTGATTCAATGAGAGAGACCAGGGAAGGAAGGGTCAGAGGGCACAGAGAGCCAGGGACCAGCCCTGCCTCTCCAATGACTCACCCTACTTCCCATCAACCAGATGCTACATTTTCAAGGAATCTTCACAGATATACGAGGGAAGCTCTTCACTTCCTCCTGATGCCAAGAAGCTGGAGACCTCTCTATTTAATAAACATTGCTGTTACTTCAATCTGCATGGAATTCAGGGCTCGCTTTACAAATGCTGCCCAAGAATGTCTCTTGATCAACATGGTGGCACTGAGGAAGAGGAAGACATAGAGAGGTACATGGGAGGTGCAGACAACAAAGATGAACCCTTCTGCTCATACAGTATAACACTGTCAGTGAAGGCAAACACGGGTATATGGGTGGATAGATGGGTGGACAGGCTGAACTATTAGGTATGTCTATGAAGTGGGGAGTATACCCAAGACTATGTATAGGGTTGGCAGACAATGGTTCTACAAGTGTATTTGTATGTTCGGTAAGAATTCCCAGGTGTATAGTAGAGCTGACAAGGGACAAGGTTGCAGTCACTTCTTGATCACAGCCAGCTACCCAGGGGGACCAAGTAGTTGAACCTGTTGGCTCAGGACCATAGTTGCAGGGGACATCCAGCTCAACTGGCATAACATACTGCACAAAACATTGTTCCACCTCCTACTTTGGCAAGTAGAAACTGGGATCTTAAAAGCTTGCAAGCAGCCATCTAAATCCAACGATGGGTCTCTCCTCATCCAGAACAAAGAATAACGAAGAAAACCAAAGATTCATGGAAACAATTAGTCCTCATGACTGGTACACCATGCAATCCTCAGCGTATACAACTATGAGACCAGAAGAACTAGATGGTGCCCGGCTACCACTGTCAACTAGTCGAAGGGGGATCTATGTAGGAGATTCTGGATAGAGAGGGAGAACAATGTGGAAAAAAAAAAAAAGGGGGACCAGGTTTGCTGGTCTGATAGAGCCTAGTGGAACCACTGAGACTATGGCCCTTAGCTGCCCTTCTGGTCTGTAATTGGACCCACACCTGTAGCTTCCAGCCAAACAAAAGACAGGCATATGAGTTGAACATGTACCTGAGGTAGATAACACTCCTTGGAGAGAACAATCATGGGAGAAAGAAGGACTGTTTATGCACAGGGAGACAGTTCACAGGGCAGGAGTGCATGGAGGGATGGACACAGGGAAGAGGTAACTATCAGGAGGAAGTGGGAGGGGAGCTGTTACATTGGGGTAAATTGTAGTCAATGTCATGAGACAACGTGTGTGGGAACTGCTGTATGGAAAGCAAATTTGCTCTGTAAGCTTTCGCCCAAATCACAATAAAAAGAATGTCTCTTCTCCTCCTTAAAACCTCCCCAGACATCCAAGATGAGAAATAAAAGGCAAATTAGATCAAGATGAATGAGGAGAAAAAAAATCAACTGCCTGAAATGAGCATGCATTCCACAGGCAGCTGCCCAGGCCAGCAGGGTTGGGGCCAGGTTACTGAAATGGCCAAGTGGAGGTGGGGGAGCCTTCAGGGAAGCCATATGTGCTTAGTGATGAAGACTGCCTGAAAAGGCCTCAGAAGGCCACCTTTAAGGCTATTAGCAAAGGAATGATAAGTCGTAAGCAGGGTCAAGCTGGAATCTGAAATGAGAAAGACCACCTGAGGATCTCCAGCTAACCAGGTAAAGCCACCAGGTATCAGCTACTGTGGATAAATGCTATCCCCAAGGCTTCACCTATTAGTTTTCTCTTCAGTTGAATAGAACTTGCCATTATATCCCTAAATGTTCTGTTTAGGGAGGTATAAGTGGAAAAGTGGAGGTAATATTTTATTACAGGAATCTTGTTATTAGATTTCTTTATGTTTGGGGAGGAAGATTAAACAAATAGAATCCCCATCAGACGTCATTAGTGCCCTCATCGTCCCTTCTTCAGGAGGCACTGGAGTGGTCCCATGGCCAACCCCATGTTCACTGCCTGTCAAGAAACTCGTTCAAACAAATCAGATATTCCAGTGTCCTCAAGAGGGATTAGATTAGGAGTTCTGGCAAGATGGCAGACTAGGCAGAAGGACTGCACAGACCCTCTTCAACAAAGAAAAGGGAAACCAATTAACATAGACACAGAAGATAATCTTGGACCCCTGAGCCTTGAAGGGAAGGATACAGAAGTGGACTAAACCCCAACTAGCAGAAGAATTTGTGTGAAAAT
>NW_006921639.1:12698656-12706542 GCF_000298275.1 Orycteropus afer afer | reverse complement strand
TTAAATTTGAGCAGGGATGTCCAACATTCATTGTAGCACTATTCACAAGAACAAAAGGTAGAAACAGCCCAAGTGTTCCTGATGGACGAAAACAAATGTGGTATATCAATATATTGTGGTGTTATTCACTTCCATCAAGTCAGCCCCATCTCATGGTGACACCATTCACAATGGAACAAAACGCTGCCTGGTCCTGGACCATCCCCATACCCAATTGTGGACCGTCATGACCCATAGTGTTTCTAGTGACTGATTTTCAGAAGCAGATGGCCAAATCTTTCTTCCTAGTCCATCTTAATCTGGAAGCTCTGCTAAAACCTGTTCAGCATCATAGCAACATGAAGCCTCCACTGATGGACAGCGTGGTGGCTGCACATGAGATGCACTGGCCAGAGCTAAACCCAGGTCTCCCAGCACGAATTCTACCACTGACCCCTAGTATATCCTTACACCAAACCAAAACCAAACCCACTGTCATCAAGGCAATTCTGATTCATAGCAACCCTACAAGACAGGGTAGAACTGCCACATAGGGTTTCCAAGGCTATAAATTTTCATGGAAGCAGACGGCCTCATCTTTCTCCCACAGAGTAGCCAGTGGGTTTGAACCACTGACCTTTTGGTTAGCAGCCCAATTCTTTAACCACAGTGCCACCAGAACTCCCTATATCCATATAAGGTAATATTATTCAGCCATAGAGAGATGAAATTCTGATACATGCTACAACATGAATGAACCCTGAAAACATTATGCTGAGTAAAATAAGTCACACACACAAAAGGATAAATATTGTATGCTCTCACTTACATGAAATACCCATAACAGGCAAATGCATAGAGACAAAAGTAAATTAGTGGTTGCCAGGGACTTGGGGGGTGCAGAGGGAATGGGTTATTGCTTGATGGGTACCGTCTGAGGTGACAAAAAGAAAAAGTTTTGGAAATAAATAGCGGTGATGGTAGAACAAAAGTGTGAATATAATTAATGCTATTAAATTGTATACTTAAAATAGTTAAAATGGCAAAATTATGTTAACCACAATTTAAATTAAAAAAAAAAAAAAAACTTAAACCAGCCGTTGCAACACATAGAGGACCTGCTAAAACACAGACTACAGGACCCAATCAGAGGTCCTGCTGAGCAGATGTGGGCGTGCAGCTCCAGAATTTCTATTTCTAACAAGTGCTCCAGTGCTGTGGTCCAGGAGCCACACTTCATGAGCCACAGATCGAACTGTGGTCAGTGAGAGGAGAGGTCCATCTGTGCCGAGGGACTTCTGGGAAAGGTTTCTTTCCGCATAAGGAGACACTAGAAGAGATAACCCTCTTCTTCCCCAGGACCATTTGTGATGGATATGCTCTACAGCTACACTGTCCAATATAGCAACCACTAGCCACATGTGAAAGGAGCTCTGGTGATGTAGTGGTTATGGTATTTGGCAGCTAACCTAAAGGTCGGTGGGTTGAACTCACCAGCTTCTCCGTGGAAGAAAGATGAGGTAGTCTGCTTCTATAAAGATTTACAGCTTTGGAAACTAAGTGGGGGTTGCTTTAAGTCAGAATCAACCTGATGGCAATGAGTTTGGTTTGGTTTGAGTCACATGTGGCTACTGAACACTTGATATATGGCCAATGTGACTGGGAAACTAGAATTTTTTATTTGATTTCATTGTCATTGATTTAAATTGAAACAGCCTCCTGTGACTAGTGTCAATATACTGGACATCACAGCTCCAGACACTTTCAGGGGATGGCTGTGACATCTGGAAGTGGTGGTACAGGCAACGTGTCATCAGCCTGAAAAGGAGACACCACACAGAGAAGGGTGGAGCCAGAAAAGGCACAGAGATGCAGAGTCACATCCTGACATTCTGGGCCCCACCTCAGGACTGCTTGCTATGTGAGACAATACATTTTCTTATTGTTTGACGAAGCGTGAGTAGGTGTTCTCTGTTGCTCATAGCCAAAGGCCTTCTGTGGAAAAATGGAACTATCCATCCAAAGACAACATCAACTGCAAAAAAAGAGAGCAAACGCTGGTTCCCCATGAACACAGAGGGTTTGACAGGAAGGGATTCAGCCAGTTCTTTCAGCACTACAGATGTGCACAAAGAAGGCTCAGCCTACTTTAGGAAAAACATCAAAGCATTGCTCTCTGCCTGCCTATGACTCCCAAGAAGTATCTAGGAGCACTGCCAACTCCTCCATCCCAAGGCTGAGTTTAGAATCAGGTGGTAGGTCCCTGACACGATGTCTCTTCCAGGATATACAAAGGTGCATCTGCACAAAGTACCTTCCTACTCATACTTGTAATTCCACTTTTAGTAATCACTGCTGTGGGCTAAGCAATACCTCTCTCTGGAGTCCCCTTCTAAAATTCAAATGCTCCTAGGAAAGGTAACAACTTGAGTCCTGAAGTTGCAATGTGAATGAGCGGGTCAGACAGTTGTTAGATTATGAGTACCTTGTTCCCAAGGGGAATAGGGAGCCCGAGAAGGGGGAGGTATGAGAGAGGCAAGAGGGGTGCACTCAGGGCTCCCCAGTCCACAGAAGCCCTACCTTATTCTTGTGCTTACCCTGACTGGCCACCCCTATGTATTTCCTGAGGGGATCAGTTCAATGTGCAACCTTCCAAAAATCCCATCATTCGGTCAATCTGAAAGCACCCAAAGCAGGCAGAACAAAGCAATACAAGAATGTGAGGAGCTCTGAATCGTAGTCCCAGAATAGTCCCTCCTGACCCATAGACATGATGAAGGGACCCTGCTACTGCATGTCTTCTCTTATTATAATTATTTAGCTGTCGTTCTCCCATAGACCTGAAGGTTCACAAGCACTGGGACCACGTCTGGCAAGCTGGAAGAGTTCAGTAAGTGTTGACCAAATCACCGTATGAAATGTCTACCCTGGGTAGTTCTGGAATCTCAGGAATAGACTTCCCCTTTCTGGTATCAATTTCCCTATCTGTGTACAAGGGGGGAAATGAAATAATTAGACCAGATGGCCTCTGTGAGGCCTTCTGACCCAAAAACTCCAAGAACTCACCACTGAAGGTACATCCATCAGGGTCCTATCAGAACATCTCAAATCACACTAGGGATGTTAAATGCCAGCTGCTGTCACATCAACCCCAACTCAGAGACACTCATGTGTATGAGAGTAGAACTATGCTCCACAGGGTTTTCAGTGGCTGATTTTTTGGAAGTAGATCTTCCAAGGTGCCTCTCTGCATAGACTCAAGCCTCCAAGCTTTCAGATAGCAGCCAAGTATTTCAACTGTTTGTACTAGCCAGCGAGGGACTCCTGGGATGTGAAATAGAGGTTAACAAAAGAAACTGGTCACAGAGGTGTGAAAAGGCTGAGAGACTATTCTGACCCTCTTCCTAGTGTATTTTTAGACATTTAAGTGGGTGTCACCTCATGAGCTTCTGAACCCCATGTTCAGAGAGATACGTCCAATTCAGCATGGACCGACTCTCTTGTCCCCATGGTACCACAATGCCCTGTGGGCTGTCCTTGCTTACAGACTTTCAAAGGTAACGAGTCTCATGGACAGTAGTCAGTCACTGAGTTCCTCCAAGGCCTCTGAGGGGAGGGGAAGGTGTACACAGTGGCATAGTCAGGAGAAGGTGAACCATGTGCTCCTCCAGCAACCACCTTCCTTCAAACACCAGTGCCAGGTTTCTGCCCTCCTCTATGAGGAGGACCAAACTGCTGATTTGAGAAAACATGAATGGGATCAATAGAAGATGATCTCATGTATCATCTGATAAGTGAAGGCCAACATTCCTCCATGTGCTCCCATGCTGCTCCAGCTCACACCAAGACCCTGACCCGTCTGGCACCTAGGACAGTGGTACTCACCCACACTGCTGAGGGAACCGCTGCTCTCGGAGTCTGAGGGCATGATGGACAAGACACTGTAGGTGGAGCCTAGAGACAGAAGAGGAAAGCACTTGTTAGTTAACTCCAACAGGGTCACTCGTCTATCCTCAGCCAAGGCTGGGCTGTGGGAACCAGCACCGCACCACGGATAGAAATATAGACTCAAGGGCCTGGCAAAGATGATGCAGGCAGCAGGATCTGGTCTTGGTGTTTCTGCTTGGCCCTCAGCCTCTTCTTTTCACCACACTCCTGCTCTGGAGGACTGATGACCAGGCAGAAGGGAGTTTGGAACCAGGCAGCTATCTCCTGGTGTGAGTCTGGGGAAAGGCTTTGCCAGTGAGCAACATGCCCCAGGACAGAATGTGGCCTGGGAATTTCCTACAGATTTTTATGTCTTATTCTGGCTTCCAAGCAGAGGGTAACAGAGCATAGATGACACAGCAACAGAACGATTTGTTCTCTGTGCCTGACTGTCCTGCTTTTGTGTCCTAACTGTACTCAAGCTCAGGTCTTAGTAATTTAGCCAGTGTCTGCCCTTTTATTAAAGTTGCTCATAAAATTATAAGCAATTACACTGTCACAAAACCAGGGAGTAATGTGTATTTTTTTTTCTTCTTCTTCTTTTTGGTCAACACGATGTTGTTAACTCCTGACCTGTGGACACACAACCACTACAATTTGGTTTGAATTCAAGTATTTCCAAAGCCAGGACATTACCCACCTGGCATCCAAGAAAAACCTCAGCATCAGGAAGGCCAGTTTCTGAACTCAGCTCTGTCCATATATGAGTTGCTGGGTCCTGCTGAGCAAGTCCTTTCAGTGTTCTGGACTCTGTTTCCTGGTTTACATAATAAAGGGGTTCAACCAGATGAGCTATGAGGCTCTTTCCCTGTCCAACATCAGTGCTTACATTTTCCACTGATTAGTGTTTTTAGAAACAGAGGTGTGCTTTTGCCTGTCAAGACTACAGGTGACACAAAATTAAGAGGGAAGCCAAATCAACTAGAGATTAAATTGGGAGTTGGAAAAAAGCACAGCATGCAGCAACCATGGGTCAAAACCACAAACAAAAGCCAGGTAATGGGAAAAATGTATTGTTTTGTACTTAGAACCAAAAGAACTAGAAGATAAAGAAGAGGTGCATCTACCAGGCAGACCGGGTGAACCAAAGATGGGCTTTTTAGCAATAAAGCCTTCCAGCAAGCTTTAGGGCTTTGGGAACAGAAAGCTATCAAGAACTAATGAGAAGAGAAATGTAAGGGCCAAACTTAACGGGTTCTCTCCAATCTCAACTCTGGACACCCTCAGAAGGGAGATGAAGAGATGGGAAGGGAGCACAGGGAGGAACAGGGGGAGAGAACCTCAAAGGGAGGAGAAGCTAAGGGGAGGGGAAGATCAGCAGAAGATGGTCTTCTGGGGAAAAGGGGACAACGCAAGGGGGATAGGAGAGACCTTGGGGGCAGCCACGGGAGGGAAGGGAGGGCAGAGACAGAGCCTTGGTCTAAGATGTGCAGGTGAGCTGGTACTTGTGCCATCATAGAAAGAGATGACAGGGGAGAGAAAAAGGAAAACAAGAAAAAAGAACTCGGGTAACAGCAAGGTCTAGGACAGCGGCCAAAAATGGTTGGTGGCCTCATTATCGCATTTTCTGAGGCCTCACTGAAGAACCTGAGGGTGTTTAGCCTGGACTGAAGAGCGCTAGGGGCATGAGCAGATGATTTGTCTTCCAACAGCACTGTCAGAAGGGATTAAATTGGTTCTCTATGGCCTCTGCTGGGGCAGGAGACTACTTCAAAAGAACTTCCAGTAAAACCACTCAAGCAAAGACAGAATACCCCAGCATTCCTGGGCCCCCTGCCGCAGCCTGTAGGGCCCAAGACAGAGGGTGCGTCCCCTAACACACCCCATCATTCATCTGGAGTCTCTAAAGGGGCTGGTGACTCACGCTTCCTCCTGATGAAACCCGAACCTGGCTGAAAGGACTTGGTTCCAGCCTTGACCCAAAATACAGAGCTTTCCCTTTACTCCAGAAGTCAGCTTGCTGGCCTTTCTGACCAGAGAATCACTGGGCAGACATGCCCCCTCCTGCTCCCCAGCATCTGGGAAGAGGAAGGGAAGAGAAAGCTACTCTCCCCAGGGCTGTGAAGACAGAGGTACCCCTGGCCCCCAGGGACACTCACCACCAGGGCACCTGCCTATCTCTACCCTCTCCCAGCTCATACCTTGAGTTCCCACCCAATATTCAGGATGACTCTGGTGCCCAAATCACTGTTGGCCCCATATGTGTCCATCAGGCTCCTGACAGGTGCCTGGAGCCCTGTAAGGCACTGGGCCAGCTCTGGTAGAAAAGAGACAAGCCAGGGCCTGTGACATTTTGGGGAAGTCCCCTCCCCTCTCTGAGCCTGTACAATGAGGCAGAGCATTGTAGTTACCAAAGCAAGAATGCTGGAGCCAGCCTGCCTGTGCTCAACTCCCAACTCTGCCAGTTACTGGCTGAGTGCCCTCAGGTAAATCACTTAGCCTCTCTGAGGCCCTGTTTGCTTTTCTGTACCATGGGTTAAGAGTAGAGCCTACCTCATAGAGATGCTGTGAGGATCAGCTGAGTTAATATAGCATAGCCAGTGCTCAAAGTGTGGGCTCCTGTCATTATCGTCAAACCAGACCAATGCTGAGGGCCCCTCCACCTCTGCCATTCTTGATCCTTTGATTACCTATGTGGAAAGCTGCACTAGAGCGACAAGGTCAAACAATCCACGAGTGACATGAATAATAATAACAGCTAGTATTTATTGGACACTATTAAAATGTACCAGGACTGTTGACAAGCACTTTGCAAGCACTGTCTCATTTAATTCCCATAACAACCCTGAGATTGTCATTAGGCCCATTTTACAGAGGAGGAAATTGAAGATTGAGTAACTTGCTTAAGGTCATGGTAGAGCTAATAAAGCCTAAACAAGATACTAACCCAGGCAGTCCACCCCAGAGCATGTGTTCTTAACTTTTATACTCAAGCCTGCTGCCTGGCTCTAAAGCTGCAAAAGCAGTCAGGGAGACTTCATGGAGGAAGGGCCTGGAGCAGACCTGGAGGACAGTGCGCCTGGAGAAGCACAGGAGAAGCCAGATCAGCTGTCACGGAGGCAACAGGTAAAACCCGGCCCACTGTGCACATGAGAAGGAGCAGGACAGGGCTGGCTTCCCCCAGGGCTGACCAGCTCTGTGGGTGGGCATAAATCCTCCCTGCCCTCCTTTTCACAGCAATTCTGAGCTGAGACAGAAATCGAGACTGAAAATGAGAATAAAGAGAGGGGGATGAGCCATTGGTTTGGTGGCCTCTGACTTGCTCTGTCCTCTCTTGCCCACCCCAACCCCATGCCTGTATGGGGTACAGAAGCAGGTCCCAGAACGCAAGCCAAACCCTCACTAGAGAATCTCTCAATTTCATGAGCTGCAGAAATGAGGAGGTGAGAGGGTGGAAAACTGCATGCATTGGTCACCCTAGCTTCTCCACCTCCCTGCTTCTGAGGACCTCTGAGACACTGGAAGGGTGAGCTCCTTTGGCTGATAAAAAGCCCACTGCTAGTGGGATTGAAAAATGGAGCCGCTGTCATGGAAACAGTTTAGTGATTCCTCAAAAAGTTAACCGTAGAACTACCGTTATTTAAAAAAATTAAAAAAAAAAAAACCACTGTCATTGACTCAATTACAACTCATAGAAACCCTGCAGAGTAGAACTACCCCAGAAGATTGATTATAAATCTTTACAGAAGCAGACTGCCTCATCTTTTGCCCCGTGGAGCAGCTGGTTGGTTCGAATTACAAACCTTATGGTTAGCAGCCAAATGCTTTAGCCAGTGCACCACCAGAGCTCCTTCTTGTTGTTAGGTGCCCTCAAGTCAGTTTTGACTATGTTGTTGTTGTTGTTGTTATGTGCCGTCGAGTCGGCCCTGACTCATAGCGACCCCTCCTTGGGTTTCCGAGGCAGTATCACTACGGAAGTA
>NW_006921639.1:12691668-12695721 GCF_000298275.1 Orycteropus afer afer | reverse complement strand
TTTCTGAGGCAGTATCACTACAGAAGTAGGATTGCCCAACCTTCCTTCCGAGGAGTGGCTGGTGGGTTTGAACTGCCAGCCGTCTGGTTAGCAGGCAAGTAGTGTCTTAGCCACTATGCTACCAGATGGTAACACAGCATAAACCAAAAAGCCAAACTTAGTGCCATCAAGTTGATTCCAACTCATAGCGACACCCTTTGGGTTTCCGAGGCAGGAAGTCTTTATGGAAACAGATTGTCCAATCTTCTTTTCATGGAGTGGCTGGTGGGTTTGAACTGTCAACCTTCTGGTCAACAGTCAAATTCCTTAGGCACTACACCACCAGAGCACAACATGGTGAACATAATTAATGACATTGAACTGTACATGTAAAAATGGCTCAAATGTTTTATTATATATATTTGACCACAATAAAATTTAAAAAGAAAAAAGGTGAAAAGGTCTTCATGCCCAGGTGATTGGAGACTTACCATATGAGATGTGAATGTGGAGTCCGTGCAGGGCAGCCTGAAGAGGAACACCCCGTAAGCCTTTCTTGCTCGACTCTTGGGCTCATCCACAAAGGGGCTGATACCTGATCCTGAGGAAACCCTCAGCTGTAGATTTTGGCATATGTGACCCCCTACTCACTCCACCCTGCCTAAAATGCCCCAGTCCAAACTAGGAAAAGAGAAAGCAAAAAACATGCACACTCAAATTAATCCTTCAATACCACTAAAATAAAGACTCTTCTCTCACTAACTGTTGGGTTGGCTTTTTTTTCCTGGAACATGAGGAAAGATGGAAGTTTACTGAATTTCCAAAGGCTGAAAACAGTCAGCAGGCAGAAAGCTAGCTTCCCTTCACCAGCTAAGCAGAGGCAGTTTGGGGTAGCACAAAGTGTGTGTCCGAGGAAAGCTACCCTCCTGGGTCTTCTCCCTCTCAGCGCTCCTGAGCCCCAGGATGGGGCTGGAGGAGGAGGCGGAGTGGGGTGGGGAACGGGACCAGATCTGGCTCTGGTTTTCCAACAGCAAAAACAAGCCCTACTTTCTGCTGTCACCTCCTGCCCAGGCTGAGCGACAGTTTTGAATGCAGAAGGCACAAAAAGGGGGCCCCAAGGTAGTGTCTGATTAGCTCACTAAAGGGTAGCTGGGCCTTGATTTATGCCCGAGAGGGTGGGGGATGAGATCGGGACAGACTTTCAAGAGTCCCCTGCTGGAGTCACTGCTTAGGAAGCAGGAAGTTTTTCTTTATGGTGATGGGAAATCTGGTGACAGTTATGGGTGATGGTTACACATGATTAATGTAATTGAGATCACTAAATTGTACACCTGAAAATTTTTCAATTGGCAAATGTTGGATTATATATATATTTTACAACAATTTAAAAAAAGAGTCCCCTACCAAAATACAAGCACATCAGGAGACACAGTCATTGTCAATGGACAAAGCACACGTGATCAGCACCCCTAAGAAGATGAACACAGCTAAGAGTGGAAAAGCAGCCATAAAGTACTACCCTGTCACCCTCAGTACAGCTCATGCCCCCACAAAGCAGCGAAGAAGACACACAGATATAGAGGGGGGCCCCAAGCTGCATCAGGGAATCATGAGCTCATGTTTGGTCAGGTTATGTTTGAGATACCTAAAGACATCCAAGTGGAGATGCCCACTGGGCAGCTGAATGTATGGGTTTGAGGTTCAGGGGCACGGTTAGGACTAGAGTTATAATTTGGGAATGTCAGCATGTGCTTTGTATTTAAAGCAAGGAGATCTGATAGGATCATCCAAGAAGAGAAAGTGATAGGGAGGGCAGAGAAAAGGTCCAATAACTGAACTCTGAACATTCAGAGTTGAAGAATGAGAAGAGAGACCAACCAAGAAGACCGAGAAGGAGCAGAAGTGGAGCAAGAGGACTCAAGAGTCCAAGTGAAGAAAGAGAACACAACAGCATGTGATCAGGGGCTTAGAGAATGGCCTGGTATGTTCTGGCTGCTTAATGGCAAAGACAGATACACAGTCCTCCAGACTTCTGACACAAACTATACCTGCACTCTACCTACCCCCTGAACTTGCCTGGGTATATCAAGGAGACCGATGGGAATGAGTCAGGAAGCTTCAAGAAGAGCTCTCAATGTTTACTAGGTATCTTATGTGTTATGACTCAAGTTTTTCTTGAACTTATTACTATACTCTGACTACTAATAGCAGCTAACATTTATTGAGCATGTGTCACAGGAAACACACTATTTATACGAATCATTTCATTTAATTCTCCTAACAACTTTATCAGTCTCATACTATCAACTTATCTTCTAGATGGCAAAATACAGGCTCAGAGAGATTAAGCAACTTGCCCAAGACCACAAAGCCAAGTGATAGGCCCAAATTCAAACACAACTCATGCCCACTAACCCTGTAATACCTCCTTTCCTGGTAAGATCAGGAAATCAAAACTTAACAGGTCCTTGTCCCAATGGCCAGCAGAGGATATAAGCAGCCATCTACCTGCTCAATGATGATATTCAGGTGAGGACAGGAACCACAACTGATGGGTCAGTAACTCAGACAGCAGGTGGCTTACAGGCCAGCATTTAACACTGTGGCCAAGGTTATCCTTTCCAGCAGTGGGAACCATGAGGAAGATGGGTTTCCTTCATCTCTCCTGCACATCCTGAGATGCCAGCTTCATCCTCTGGTCTAACTTCAAACCCCCACCCCGACTCCCTCACTCCTCCAGCCATCAACTTCTCTAAATCCACACAGGGTAGAAAAGTCCAATCTCTGAAACAAGCTAGAGAAGTATCTCCACACTGAGTTGAAGGTAGTAGGCAGTGGAATGAGTTAGTGGGGTTTCGGGACCACTGTTTATTTGAAGTCTTTTGAGCTTTGGATGGTTCAAAGCCACCTAGCTCCACTCAGTCCTATAATAATTTTAGTTCCTGAGTTTCTCCACCTTAGAATTCAAGAATGCCCAAGGTGTCTGAGCAGAGAAACAAGCAGGGATGACCTTCAGAAAGGTGTCTCCAGCAATCATCTACAGGAAAGAAGAAGGACCTGCAAGTAGAGTACAGTTAGGATGTTCCTGCAAAAGGTCCCCTGAACCACTAGTCAAGGAGGTACAGGGGTTGGGGGGAGCAGAGCTCAAGAAAGTATGCAGAAGTGGGGAGAATTAATGAGGGAAACAGTGGAAGGGAAGAAGACGAGGATGCTCCTGGGGTTTTGAGTTGGGGTGTCCAGGAAGAAGGTTATATAGTTAACAGAAAGAGGGAGTTGAAGATGATGATGAGATTAATAGGGACGGTGAGAACATGCTGAGACACATCAGGTTGAACGTCAGGAACAGCCTGGAGCTACGGAGAACGTTACAAGCCAACGCAGTCCATTTGGGTGTCATGCCATAGAGCCTAGAGAACATGAGTGACAAGCCCAGAATCATCAACTGGTAATGTGAAGCCACTGAAAAAACCAGTGAGGGGAGAGGAGGGCAGGATCAAGGACGTCCTGAGGAGGTCCTACATGGTAAGTGCTGTTCCAGGCATTTACAGGGCAGTATCACGTTCTCCACCTTGTTTCAGAGATTGTATTTTTCTCCCCTGTGTGGACCTAGAGAAGTTGATGGCCGAAGGAGTGATGGGATGGGGGTGGGGGTTTGAAGCTAGACCAGAGATGGGGCTGCCATCTCAGTAAGTGCAGGCGAGATGAGGGAAATCCATCTTCCTCATGCTTCCCACTGCTGGAAAGGATAACCTTGGCCTCACTACACGTGAGGACAGTAGAAGAAATAAGGGTATCTGGGCACAGAAGAGATGGAGAAAGAACACTCAGAGAAGCAGAGGAGCAAGAGAAGGGAGACTCAGAGACGGCAATGGGACGGCAGGAGGAAGGAGAGGCTGATATGTCACAAGAAGTGTCAGGGGAGGTGTGGAGATGCAGAGGTGTGGAAGGAAAAGAAACATTCAATCTAGTCATTTGGCAGTCAGTAATGTCCTGCTATGGAGCCCATGAAGTAAGGCAACTGATCAGCCTTGATTCCTTCATCCAAGAATTGAAGGGCTTGAACTAGATCAGGAA
>NW_006921639.1:12690103-12691568 GCF_000298275.1 Orycteropus afer afer | reverse complement strand
AACAACAACAACAACAACATGTTCAACTGAAGGAAACACTGCCCAATCCTGCACCATCCTCACAATCACTGCCATGCTTGAGCCCACTGTTGCAGCCACGGTGTCAACCCATCTCATTGAGGGTCTTCTCCTTTGTCACTGATGCTCTAATTTACCAAACATGGTATTCTTCTCCAGGGAACGGTCCCTCCTGATAAAGTACAAGAGATGAAGTCTGCCCATTCTCTTTTCTAAGTAGCATTCTGCAAAGAGATCCTGAGAACCACTTTATGATCCAGCAATCCCACTCGTAGGGATATACACAAAAGTCATGAAAGTGGGGATGCAAACAGATTCTTACTCACCAATGTAAAACGCAGCACTATTTGCAACAGCCAAAAGGTGGAAACCACCCAATTGTCCATCAACAGAATGAATAAACAAAATGTGGCCTATCCATACAAAGAAATATTACTCAGCCGTGAAGAGAAATGAAGTCATGCCACCACATGGATGAACCCTGGAAACATGCTAAAGTAAGTCAGACACAAAAGGACAAATACTGTATGTCCTACTTATGTAAAATATCCAGAAAAGGCAAATGAACAGAGACCAAAGTTCTTTAGTGGTTACCTAGGGCAGGTGGAAGGGAGAAACATGGGGTATTGCTTAAGTAGTTGCTTTTATTAAGGGTAACAACAGTGGTAATTATTACACACCATGGTGAATGGAGTTAATGCCAATGAACTGTACACATAAAAGTGGTTTAAATGTTATGCTGTGTATTATTTCACCACAATTGAAAAAGAAGAAATGAAGTCCCCTTGTGAAAATATGTTCATGGCTTCTCCCTAGTGTCCCAGACACCTTCCTTCTAAGCATGGTCTGAGGATGTGGAGGCTGAAAGCGCAGCTGCAGGCCGCAGCATTTCAGGCAGGCATGGGGTACCCTTGGCCTTGGGAGTAATGGCCAGAGACTGGTGCATCCATCAAGGAAGTCCTGCTCTAGGCAACCCACATGCCCACCCTGAGGTAGGGAAACACACACCAGGGGCACAAGTGACACAGAGGACACCCCCTGCTGGGACTGGGTTGGGCGAAGACCCATCCCTCAAAGTATCAAGTTTGTTTGACTTAATATTAGTTTTCCCAACTGAGATTACCTGTTGTGGTCTCAACCACATTTTAGAACAAGAACAATCAAAGCTAAAATAGCATAGTAATGCTACTTATCTCCCTCCTCAGGTAATTTTAAGGACTGACAGTGTATCCTGAAAATACACCTGAAATAGGGTGATGGTACCAAAAAAAAAAAAAAACTCAATGCCACTGAGTCGATTTCGACTCACAGTAACCCCTCCTTGATATCACCATGGAAACAGATTTCCCTATTTTCCTTCTGCACCAGGAGGCTGTCGTTCGAACAGAACAAGGGGACACTACATGGTTTAAAATCAAGAAGGGAGTGCATCAGGGTTGTATCCTTT
>NW_006921639.1:12665194-12684908 GCF_000298275.1 Orycteropus afer afer | reverse complement strand
GGCAGTATCACTACGGAAGTAGATTGCCCCATCTTCCTTCCGAGGAGTGGCTAGTGGCTTTGAACCACCAACCTTCTGGTTAGCAGTCAAGTGCCTTAGGCACTACGTTACCAGAGCTCCCCATTAGCCATTGTTGTTGTTATGTGCTGTGGAGTCGGAGTCGACCCGACTGATAGCGACCCCTCCTTGGGTTGCTGAGGCAGTATCGCTATGGAAGTAGATTGCCCAACCTTCCTTCCGAGGATTGGCTGGTGAGTTTGAACCGCCAGCCTTCTGGTTAGCAGTCAAGTGCCTAGGCACTATGCTACCAGAGCTCCCCATTAGCCATTAGAGAGATGCAAATCAAAACAACAATGAGATACCACCTTGTTCCAGCACTAGTAGCAAAGTTCAACAAGACAGAAAATAACAAATGCTGGCAAGAATGTGGAGAGATGGGACTCTCATACACTGCTGGTGGGACTGTAAAATGATCCAACCACTGTGGAAAGCAGTATGGCAATTCCTTAAAAAGTTGGAATTAGAAATACCATTTGATCCAGCAATTCCAATACTAGGTATATAACCTAAAGAAGTGAGAGCCAGGACAAGAACAGATATATGCACACCCATGTTCATCACTGCACTATTTACAACAGCAAAAAAGATGGAAACAACCTGCATATCAACAGAAGAATGGATAAGCAAACTATGGTACAAAACACACAATGGGATACTATGCAACACTAAAGAATAATGTAGAAACTGCAAAACACTACATAACGTGAATGAACTTGGAGGACATTATGCTGAGTGAAATAAGTCAATTATAGAAGGACAAATACTAGTTCATTACTGTAAAAAGTCAAGGAAAGGTTTATATATGGAAGGAAACTTTCTTTGTTGGTTATCAGGGGTGGGAAGGAAGGGGAGAGAACAATGCAAAAATAAAATAAAACAATAAAATTAAATAAAAAAATAAAAAGAGTGTGACCCAGCAATTCCACTCCTAGGCATTTATCCAAAAGAACTGAAAGCAGGGACTCAAACAGATACTTGTTCACTGCAGCACTAGTCACAACAGCCAAAAAGTGGAAACAAGATGTGGCATGTCCACGCAATGGAGTACTATTCACCCATAAAAAAGTAATTAAGTTCAGATACATGTTACAACATTAATGAACCTTGAAACATTATGCTGAGTGAAATAAAACAGACACAAAAGGAGAAATACTATATTGTATAATCCCATTTATGAAATATCTAGAATAGGCAAAAGTAGATTAGAGGTTACCAGAGGCTGATGGGGGCAGGGGGGTGAATGAAAGTTACTGCTTAGGAGGTACTGAGTTTCTTTTTGGGGTGACAGAAAACTTTCGGAAATAAATAATGGCAGTGGTTGTACAACGTTGTGAATATAATTAATGCGTTAATGAGTTATACAATTAAAAATGGTTAAAATGGAAATGTTATAGGGATTCTGAGAAGATGGTGGCCTAAACAAACCATCGTTTGGATCCTTCCCCACAAATACAACAAGGAAACAGTGCTCAGCTTTGAGGGACTCTGAATCGGGGAGAAGAAGAAAGTCGAGGGGAACAGGAGACATGCAAGAATCAACAATCACTTTTCCCACCATCCTTGCACCTCCTCCTCCCAGCCACATGCGTAGCCCATGGGCTGCTGTGAACTGGCGAAGTGACCCCAGAAAAAGAGCCTGTTTCCCTAATCACCACACCACCCACCCACCCTGTCTGTACAAAAAGACAGGCAGATTCTGCTCTAAAATCAACACGGCAAATCTGTGGAGTCCGTTTGGAGTACGCCAGCACCTCCCCCACCCAGACACTGCTGGCTACAAGCCTACTATGAATTGCTCCAAAAGGCCCCTTGCAGTGGGGTCTGTTCCCATAGCAAATACTCTACCTCCCTCCCTGCACACCCCATAGCTCAGGCTTCTGACACCAACAGGACAGACTTCCTGGAAGTCGGATCAGGTCTGTTTGCTCCTGCTTCCAGTTGAGACTGGGGAATGCTAACCGAGGCTGCTTTGTGCTAAAAAGCAGGCATCTTTAGTTGAGGCTACACCCCCAGCCAACATACTACAGGGAGGGCTCTGATAACAAGGCCCACCTTCCTGGAGGTCCATGTGGAGTATGACAGCCCCTCCCCCACCCAGACACTGTTACCAGCAAACCTGCTGTGAATTTCTACAGAAGAGCCCTGCAGTGGAGTCTGCTCCCATAGTCAGCACTCTACCGGCCTCTCTACATAACCCACAGCTCTGGACTCTGAAACCAACATGACAATCCTCAATTCAGGGTTAATCTGCTCCTACTTCCAGTTGGTGCTGAGGACTACTGACTGAGGCTGCTGTGTGTTAGGAAGCAGGAGTCTTGAGTGGAGGCTGCACTCAAAGCAATCAATCTCCCAGGGAGGACTCTCATAGCAACAGGGCAGACCTCCATAGGGATATGACTAGAGCATGATACTCCCTTCTGTACCTGGTAATTGTTGGTTGCCAGGCTGTTGCAAACTGCTACAGAAGACTCCCATAGCAGACTCTGCTCCCAAAGTCAGCATTCTACCTACCTCCTTGTGCACCCCATAGCTCAGGCCTCTAAAACCAATAGGACCAACTGCCTTGAGGATCAGTTTGGGTCTATCCACTCCCACTTAACAGTCGGCACTAAGAACTGAGGCTGCTGTGTGCTAGGAAGCAGGCATGTTGAGTGTAGGCTATACCCACAGCCAACATACTACAGGGTAAGCTCTGATAGCACCAAAGCAGACCTCCTCAGGGGTCCCTTTGGAGTGTGACTACCTGACTACCCCTTCCCAAGCTAGTAACAGTGGGCTGCTGGGCTGATATGAAGGCTCCCTAAAGTGGAGTCAGGAAGTGGGTCTTTTAAGTCAAGCCTGCTCCACCAACCACCACAGGGCTACTGGGGCTCTGAAACCAACAAGACATTTTCCAGAGGTCCTTCTAGAAATCGCCTGTCTTTCTGCTTCCTGCAGTGGAGGAAAATCTGCCTATGCTTCTCCTGAATGCCAGCTCAAATATAAGCAGCCCCTACCAAGGAAGACTGGGCAATCTACTTCCATAGTGATACTGCCTCAGAAACCCAAGGAGGGGTCGTTATGAGTCGGGTCCGATGGCAAACAGCAACAACAACAAGAACCGATCAGGGAGGGAGCTCTGGTGGTGAAGTGCCTAAAGCACTTGACTGCTAACCAGAAGGTTGGTGGTTCAAACCCACCAGCCATTCCTGGGAACGAAGGTTGGTCTATCTACTTCCACAGTGAGCAGTGGTACGCAGTGATAGCAGTGATACTGCCTTGATGGCAGTGACTTTGGTTTTGGATTCAGACAGAGCAGGGAAGGAAATCTCAGGCAATGCTGGAGGCAATCTCAAAGGGGAACACCCACCCTCAAAGGGGAACTCCTGGATGTGGGTTTTCTGACTAAAAACATGACTGCAGAAACAAAGAGAAGGGAGTGATAAGCAAAGAGGACTATGACCCCTGTTAGACAGACTGATTAGTACATAATGTCTCACCTGAGTAGTGGTGCCCCCTAGTGGACAGACTAACCATAGCGTTTTCCAATATGTTTGGGAGATAGTGAAAGCTGGGAAACAAAATCTGCCTCAGCCTATATGACCATGAGACCAGAAGAACTAGATGGTGCCCAGCTACCACTATTAACCACTTGAAGCACAATCCATGTAAGAGATCCTGGATAGAGTGGGAGAACAATGTGGAACAAAACTCAAATCATTAAAAAAAAAAAAAAATCCAGGTTTACAATTACAAGTCTGATAGATTCTAGTGAGACCCTGAGACTATGGCCCCTAGTTACCATTCAGGTTTGGAACTGAACTCACTCCTGTGGCTTCCAGCCAAACAACAGACAGGCATATGGAGTGAGCATTTATTTCAGGTAGATACACTCCTTGGAGCAATCAATTGTAGAACAGAAGGGCAGTGTACACAGAGGAAGACCACTTGGGAGGTAGGAATGCATGGGAGGGAAGGACACAGGGAAGAGATAACTACAGGGAGTAAGTGGGAAGAGAGCTGTTACACTGTGAGGAATTTCAGTTAATGTCATGAAACAAAATATGTATGAACTGCTGTATGGAAAGGAGCTCTGGTGGCATAGTGCCTAAGGCACTTGAGTGCTAACCAGAATGGTGGTGATTCAAACCCACCAGCCACTCCTTGGAAGGAAGACTGGGCAATCTAGTCCCGTAGAGATACTGGCTCTGAAACGCAAGGAGGGGTCATTATGAGTCAGAGACCACTCGATGGCACATAATGACAACAGCTGTATGGAAAATGAATTTGCTCTGTAAACTTTCACCCAAATCAGAACAAAAATTTAAGAAAAAGAAAAATGAGATCTAAATCTCTCAAATCCCAACTGAACCAGGGAGGGAGAAGGAGTTATCATAGAGAGGGAAAGGAAACAGTAAGCAAAGGTCAAAGGCTCAGCCTATCTAAGAGTTTCTTGCAGACAGCAGTACAGGCAAAAACATCAAATATTAGGGAGAACTGAGAAAGTTAACCCCTTTGAAACTCCAATTCCCCAACAAAAAAACCACAAGACACACAAAGAACAGAGAAACAAAGGCCAATCCATATGAACATGACACTGAGAGTGAAAAATATATCTAGGCATGACCAAATAATGAAAAGCAATGGCAGAATATAATACAACATCAGACATAATTGAAGAACTATGGGAAAATAGACAAAGAGCTAAAATAAGGAAAACAATGCAAGAACAAAAAGGAAATCTAGAAAAAGAAATACTGCAACTGAAAGAGACCATAACTGAAATGAGAAACACAACAGAAGGACTTCCCAATAGATTAAATCAGGGACAGGAATCAGTGAATTAGAAGATAGTTAAAATTACAAATGGTGAAGAACGACAAGAGCAGAGGTTCCAGAAGGACAAGCACAGTTAACAGAGTTATGGGGTAGCAACAAGAGACCTAATGTGTCCATCATGGGAATTCCAGAAAAAGATGAGAAGGTAAAAGGGACAGAAAGAATATTCAAAGACATAACGACAGAAAACTTCCCCAGTCTCACAAAGGACATGAATCTACAAGTTCAAGAAGCTCAAATGGGTACCAAATACATGAAAAAGATGCTCAGCATCATTACCCATCAAAGAAATCCATCTCAAAACCACAATGAGATACCATTACATTCTCACTAGGCTGGCTACAATTAAAAAAAAAAACAGAAAATAACAAATGGATGCAGGAAAATTGGAACCCTTATTTGATGAGAATGTAAATAGTTTACAATGTTGTTGTTATGTGTCGTCCAGTCAGATCCAACTCATAGTGCCTACCCCTTGGGTTTCCGAGGCGGTATTACTACCAGAGTTTACAATAGCTAAGCTGAATTAGTAAAAAACAAACAAAAAAGGTCCACCTTGAGCATTATGCTCTTATGCTCTTTCAAGAACTATCTATATGGGATTAAACAGCAACTCAAAAGATTAGTAGGAACCTTAGAGGGGGCAATGAATGAGTTTATGCTGTGGAAAACACTGTGGTGGTTCCTCAAAAAAAAAAAATAAAAATAGAGATACCATCTTGCCCCAGCACTAGTAGCAAAGTTCAACAAGACAGAAAACAACAAAATAACAAATGCTGGCCAGGATGTGGAGAGATTGGGACACTCATACACTGCTAGTGGGACTGACAAATGGTACAACCACTGTGGAGAGCAGTATGGCAATTCCTTAAAAAGTTAGAATTAGAAATACCACTTGACCCTGCCATTTCATTACTAGGTATATATCCTCAAGAAGTGAAAGCCATGACAAGAACAGACATATGCACACCCATGTTATCACAGCACTATTTACAACAGCCAAAAGATGGAAACAACCTAGGTGTCCATCAACTGAGGAACGGATAACCGAACTATGGTACATACACACAATGGAATACTATGTAACCCTGAAGAATAACCTAGAATCTGCAAAACACCTCATAATGTGGATGAATTTGGAGGACATTATGCTGAGTGAAATAACTCAATCACAGAAGGACAAATGTTGTATTAGTCTGTTACTGAAAAAGTCAAGGAAAGTTTATCTACAGAAGGAAATTTTCTTTGTTGGTAACCAGGAATAGAAAGGGAGGGGAGGGAACACTGTTAGATAGGTAGAGATAAATAATGATTTTGGTGAAGAGAAGGGCAATGTATCAAATGTGAGTGATCCACATGGTGGCACTGAGGAAGAGAAAGACATAGAGAGATACATGGCAGGTGCAGACAACAAAGATGAACTCTTTTGCACATACAGAACTACGTTGTCAGTGAAGGCAAACATGGGTATACGGGTGGATAGATGGATAGACAGGCTGAACTATTAGGTATATCTATGCAGCAGGGAGTATACCCAAGACCATGTATAGGGTTAGCAAACAATGGTCCTATAAGTGTATTTGTATGATCTGTAAGAATTCCCAGGTGTACAGTAGAGCTGACAAGGGACAAAGTTGTAGTCACTTCTTTGAGGGACCGAGTAGTTGAAGCAATGGGCTTGGAACCATAGTCACAGGGATATCAAGCTCAACTGGCATGACATACTACATAAAACACTGTTCCACCTCCTACTTTGGTGAGTAGCAACTAGGATCTTAAAAGCTTGCAAGCAGCCATCCAGATGCAACGATGGTTCTCTCCTCATCCAGAGCAAAGAAGAATGAAGAAAACCAAAGATTCATGGAAACATTTAGTCCTAGCAACTGGTACACCATGCAATCCTCAGCCTATATAACTATGAGACCAGAAGAACTAGATGGTGCCCAGCTACCACTGTCAACCACTTGGAGGGTGATCTATGTAGGAGATCCTGGATAGAGAGGGAGAACAATGTAGAACAAAACTCAAAATCATTTTGGGGAAAAAAAAGGTGGGGGGGGGGGAAGGGGACAAGGTTTGCTGGTCTGATAGAGCCTGGTGGAACCACTGAGACTATGGCCCATAGCTACCCTTCAGTTCTGGAACTGAACCCACTCCTGTGGCTTCCAGCCAAACAAAAGACAGGCATATGAGTTGAACATTTACCTGTGGTAGATAACACTCCTTTGAGAGAACAATCACGGGAGAAAAAAGGGCTGTTGATGCACAGGGAGACAGCTCAGGACGCAGGAATGCATGGAGGGATGGACACCAGGAAGAGGTAACTACCGGAATGAAATGGGAGGGGAGCTATTGCATTGGGGTAAATTGTAGTCAAAGTCATGAGACAAAGTGTATGTGAACTGCTGTATGGAAAGTGAATTTTCTCTGTAAACTTTCACCCCAATCACAATAGAAAAAATAAAAATAGAACTACCATATGACCCAGAAAATTCCACTCCTAGATACATATCTAAAAGACTTGAAAGCAGATATTCAAATAGAATACTTACACACCATTGCAAGCACTTATTCACAATAGCCAAAAAGTAGAAACTACCTAAATGCCCATGAACATAATGAATGGATAAACTAAATGTGCCAAAAGCAGAAATGAGGTCTAGATACATTCTGAAGTATGGACGGAGCTTGAAGACATTATGCTGAGTAAAATAAGTCAATTCAAAAGGACAAATATTCTATGACCTCACATATAAAAAAAAGCAAATGTATAGAGATTACAGTTTATTAGCAGTTATCAGGGGCAGGAGGGAAAGGGTAAAGGGGAGTTAACAATGATGGAAAAGTTGCATTGATTAAGGTTAGGATTGCACAGATGATTACTGTAATTGCTGTCAGTAAGTTGTACATCTGTAAAAAGTTAAATTGACAAAAGTTGTATGATAGATATATTTTAAATGACCACACCAAAAAGGAGAGCACAGCTGCTAAGGCTGCTATATGTACAACAAATACCTCATGGGATTTGGTTCCTTGGCTTTTAAGTTTAGGGTCATATTTTCATGAGACATACCAGTTACTTGGCCTAATGCTTCTTTTCTAACTCCTACTTCAGGTTTCCAAGGCAGTATCTCTACAGAAGTAGATTACCCAGTCTTCCTTGCGAGAAGTAGCTGGTGGGTTTGAACAGCCAGCCTCTGGTTAGCAGTCAAATGCCTTAGTTATTACATCACCAGAGCTCCCTTAGTTCTTTTTTTTGTTTTTTAAGAGTTCAATGTGTAGTTTGTGGTGTGGTGCCTGGAGTCTTAAAAGTTTTCAAGCAGCCATGTAAGTCACAACAATTGGTGGAACAGGGGAAGGAGGGTCAGGACAGGATGAGGATACGGAATATGTGGCTAATTGCCTTCCATGAACAACTGCCTCCTCTTCCATGAGACCAGACAAACCAGAGGGTGCCCAGACACCATTACTGAACATCAAAAATTCCACAGAAGAATCCTGATCAAAACAGGGCAATGCAGAACAGAATTCCAAATTCTCATGGACTCTAGACTCTCTAGAGCATGGAGGGTAGATGAACCCCTGATACTACTGCCCTGAGATAATCTTTAAACCTTAAACCAAAAATATTCCCTGAAATCGTCTTAAAACCGAACATTTAGCTGAATTAATTTAAAAAAAAAAAAAAAAAAAAGGTCTGTCTTGAGTGAGCATTGTACTCCTTTAAGAACTGGGATTAAATTTACAACAGTAAATCAAAAGATTAGATAAGAACCTTAGGGGACAGTGAGTTTATATTAATAGGGAGGAGCAAAGGAGGGTGAGAATGGTCTTACAACTGGAAGAATGTAATCACTGTCCCTACATTGCACATGTAGAAACTTGAATTGGTATCTGTTTTGCTGTGTATACTCTCCACAGCAACAAAATAAACAAAATCTAAAGAAAAAAATGGCAATGTTATATATATTTTACCATCATTTTTTAAAATTGAAAAATCTAAACAAGGTAAAAATGGTGAACTTTGTTGTACACATTTTTACCACAATAATGTGTTGGGGTTTTTTTAATGGAAAAACAAAAAGAGTATGAGGCCACCTCTAGGCCCACTAGGAAAGAAGCCCATGATGGGCTAGTGACATCTGCGTGGGCAAGCAGGGAGGCAGGCGTCATCCCTGAACTGCGTGGTTTCTAAGGGCCCTCTACCTCCAAACATACTCTTTCATGGTGCTAGGCTCTCAGCAGGCTTACTGTAATTAATTGCTGATTAGAATTAAGCTCCAAAATCCAATCTGCTTCTCCAGTATTCATTAAATGACTGGGACTAAAAGTGCCCTCAGGAAAAATAAAAGGACAATTATCTTTTCTATCTATTCTTTCTTTGAGGCCAGGGAAACACAGAGTGGAAAGAGGAGAATTTAGTCCTTTAGGGGAGCACTGTGAGGCCCAGCCCAAAGGAGATGGCTTTCCAGCCCAAGAAGGGCCTTAGCACACTTGCTACCTACCTCCTTCCTCTTGGGCACAGCAACAGTAACAAGGAAAGCCCACTTCATTGACACACACTTTGTGTGAATTTTAGAAAATGTGGTATCAGGACAGAGAGTGTCCGTTCTCAAAACCATAGGGACCTCTGACAAAGTTTTACAAAAAGGGACAGTTGCATGCACTCACCTATAATGGAACATTTTCCTGGTCACACTCACATCAGGCAAGAGGCATTTCTAGATCAAATGGCACAAACACACTTCCATCAGTAGGTGTCCCTCTGGGTAACCTGCCAGGCACTGATTCCCCACCAGTTAAAGATGAAACACTTCAAGCATCATCCTCACAAAGCCTCCTGCTCCGGCAGCAAAGCTCTCCATCACGCTCCAGTTCCACATATATCATTTCAGTGAGTCCCAGGGCTCACATTCACCTTCAACTTGATGCACAGCCCGTTTTATACTCCAGAGCTCGGAAAACTGACCACAGTCCTTCCTCAACTGCAGAAAGAGCAGCCCAGGGAAGGCAAACTGTGGTCACACAGGGAGTGCCTTGCCTTCAAATTGCTCCAAGTCAACCACAGGAAATGGGACAGCGAGATCAGAGAGGCAGCTCAAATGCACAAAAAGATGTGGGTTATCTTTCACACATAGGCAACCCTCAGGAGAAAAAGCTGATCTTGAGTAAAAAGAGAAAGTATTTTGCTATTTTGTGTAAAGGGAAAAAACAAAAGCCTTAAACCCACTCATCTAGAACCATAGAGAACAAATAAGACCAAAGTGCACCAGCCTCAAAGATCTCAGTCCCCCACTGGCCCCTAGGCCACTGGTCATCTGCACTAAACAGAGGGCCCTTTCCCAGTACCAACCCAGCTGGGCTGGAAAACCCCTGAGGGTAGCCACCAAGCCTGGATGACTGGGCTTGCTACCTCAAACCTCACCTCAAGGCAAACACTTAGTTAACATGAGAAATAAGTTGTGCAGACATGCTTTCTAGCTAAACTTCAGCCTCCTCAGAACTTTAAGGGATCCTGACGTTTTAGATGTTGAGTGGACATGATCTAGCAGGTCATACAGCAAGCAAGGTGACACTATCAAGGCAAACTCCCAGTCCACAGGCAACCACAACTCTTCACAGACAGGAAGTAGGAGAGGAGAGGATGAAAGCAGGAGGGTGCTGGTACCTGCAGGCCAAGAAACCATATGCAAGACCCCTAAACCCACCGTACCCTGTGCAGCCTGGCCCTGGCGCTGTGGGATTCGTCGGGGAAGAACAGTCGGTCAGTGTGGCTGCTGGCTGCTCCTCAGAATCACCCCCGCTGATCTTCAAAAATGCTGAGCTCCAGGTGGCCTCTTACATTAGAGAATTACCACTTCCAGGGGGGCAGTCTAGGAACTTGGATTTTTAAGATAATCCGCAAGTGATTCTGATGAGCAGTCTGGATTGGGAATTCAGTTCTGGTCTGCAAGTGCACCACAGCCATCTCTGCCCCCAGAGCTCCCTGAACCCTTATACTGTCCCTCAACTGGACAAGCCGGGGCTCCCCATTCTACAGAACTGTGTAATGACACTTAACAGGTGCCATCGTTTACTGAGTTATTCTTTCTAATACAGGCACCAACCAGTGAAAACCAGGACCCTTACCATAAAAACTCTCTAAAACATACATTATCTGACTTAAAATACACAGCTCCCCAGGGAAGAGATATTGGTATTAGCCTCATTTTACAAACAAGAACCCTGAGGCCCAGAGAGGTCAGAGTAAACTAGCTCAAGAGCATTCAGCTAGACTTGCAATCAGATTTACTCAACTCCAGAGCTCTGTGCTCTTTACTGCTGGGTTGCCTCTAAATCCCAAACCCCACCTCCCATCCTGGCCCACCTCAATGCTCAGCAGACACAGTGTGAACCACACGAGGGTATCCTCAGACAGCCTGTCTCCCCTAGCCCCATGTTCCCAGATAATGACCAAGGGAATTTGGGTGTTATGGACTGAATTGTGTCCTCTAAAATATTTAGTGGAATCCTAATTCCTATATCTGTGAATATAATCCCATTTGGTAATATAGTTTTCTTTGTTATATTGATTAGGTCATACAGGTATAAGGAGTATCTAAACTGAATCACTCCTGAGTTATAAGGAGCAGCACAGACACTGAGACAAAACAAAAAAATCAAACTCACTGCCACTGAGTTGATTCCAACTCAAAGCAACCCTCAGTTGGTTTCCAAAGCTGTAAATCTTTATGGAAAGCAGACTGCCTCATCATTCCTTTGTGGAGCAGCTGGTGGGTTTGAACCATCAACCTTCTGGTTAGCAGCCAAATGCCTTAACCACTACACCACTAGTTGTTGTTATGTGCCGTCAAGTCAGACCTGACTCATAGGGACCCCTCCTTGGGTTTCTGAGGTGGTATCTCTACGAGAGCTCCTCCTTGGATATAGAGACAAGGAAGCACAAGAAGGGCAAGACACATGTCACGTAAAGATCACCAAGGAACTGGAATAATAAAGGAGCTCTGGTAGCATAGTGTCTAAGGCATCTGACTGCTAACCAGAAGGCTGGCGGTTCAAACCCACCAGCCACTCCTCGGAAGGAAGGTTGGGCAATCTACTTCCGTAGGGATACTGCCTCGGACTCATAACAACGACGACAACACAGAAACTGAGGCAAAGATCTTTCCTCAGAGTGCACAAGAGAGCCTTCCCCTAGAGCCAGTGCCTGAATTCGGATGAAGCCTCCTGAACTGGGAAAAACCAATTTCTGTTCTTTAAAGCCCCCGCTTCCAGTATCCCTGTTACAGCACCACTAGGAAACTAAGACGCTATGCTTTCCACCTCTATATTTCTGATTTTTTTTTTTTCTAATGAGCATTATATTGCTTTAGTAACCGGGGGGGGGGGGAATGTCAAGAAAAAGGATGATTAAAGGATTCTATAGCTTCTCTAGCCTCTGTGCAACTAAATGATTAAAAAGACTATCTTCAGAAAGAAAATTAAGAATAAAAAGAGATTTTAAGGGACTCAGGGGGCAGAAGTAAAACTAACATGGTAGGCCAGAGTAATTCTATCCAAGCCATCTCCAGAAAATATCGCCCTTTAAAAGCATAGTCCATTTCATCATAGTTCAGAAAAACAAAGGGGAGTTCTTGAGGGGCAAACAAGCTGGCTCAAAGCCATAGGCAGCAAGAGGAGTTTGAAAATTCAGATCTCTAGAGGAGGACAAGGCTCAGACACCCAGCTACCATCAGCATTCAACCCAACAAAGCAACAATTTTCATAATTCCTACCGCCTGCTGGGCCCCCGACTTCTTCCTTCAAATGGAAACTGTCAGGCAGGATTCTGTGCAAACATGCGTTTTCCTTGGGGGCAAACATTCTGAGCCTACAACTTGTTCTTTCATTTTCAGAGCTTTTTTGTCTACAGTGACTACATCAAAGATGAGAGAGGTGGGTGGGGAGGACTGTCAGGGGCAGCAGAGTACAGAGCAAACACAAAGTGCAGGGAGATCCACAGGAATTCCTAGGAGGCCAAAGGCAAAAGCAGCCTATTTGCTCAGCCCCCTCATGGGGCAACCATAAAGAACTAACTGGCTGGGTCCACATGGGCCGAGAGCAGCAGTCCCCTTCCATCACAGCTCCCTGTGCAGATGAACCCAGCCTGTATTAGTTCTTCTCCCTTCCAGATGACCTGTGAGGTCTTGGAGCAGGAAATGGTACAAAAGAATGTGCAAGAAGCAAACTGTTTCAAGGTTGGGGGGGGGGGGGACAAAAAAGCTATAATGACAGAGGTAATCAGCATTCCGGTATGACCAAGGTTAGAGAAGGAAGAGGTTAAAGGCAGGGCTTTCAGAGAGTTAAGGATAATGATTCTTCTGGAACCATTTCAAAGGGCCAGTCACTTTTTCATGCTAAGGGCATTCATTGAAACCTCTTAAAATAGCCTCAAAAGACAGATGGGTATGTTCCAAATCCTCCTTAAAACCAAAACCAAACCCTTTGTCTTCGAGTGGATTCTAACTTCTGGTGACCCCCCATGTATTTCAGAGTAGAACTGGGCATAGGATTTTTAATGGCTACAATCTTACAGAAATAGATTGCCAGGCCTTTCTTCGTAGCACCTCTGGGTGGATCAAACCTCTTAGAGTTATGGATTGAGTTGCGTTCTCTAAAAATATGTGCCCCTATGCCTGTGGTTATAATCATATTTGGGAATGAGCTGTCTTTGGTATGTTAATAAGGAAGGATTAGGATAGGCTGTATCTTTTCAGATATAAAAGAGATTAAACAAGCAAGCCAAAAGAAGCAGAGATGGGGGAGGACAGATGCAAAGATCGCCCAGGAGCAGAAGCTCAAAGCAGACAAACCCAACAGTGAGAGAAAGCCTTCACCTAGAGTCAGTGCTCTGAACTTGGGCTTCTAGCCTCCTCAACCAGGAGAAAATAAGCTTCTGTTAAAGCCACCCATTTATGGTATTTGTTACAGCCGCACTAGATAACAAAGACAGCACCCAAGGTCGAACTGTGTGTCCCACCCAGGGACTCTTCTGGAATTCTAAGGTTAGGACATCTGAAAGGATCGTCCCAACCCTTGTTAATGAGTAATACTCCTCCCAAGCTTCATTGGCTAAGCCTATTTAGACCAAGTCAACAGATATTTATAAAGCTCCTTTAAAGTGTCTTGTGTTTTGTAATGTATGGTGTGTTTGGTGGGGGTGTGCATTTGTGTGTTTGGGAGGGAGTGATAGAGAGATGCCCTCAAGATAACTGGGGAAGAATTGCCAGAATTAAAATATTTACATCTCCAAGTCTCAATTTCCTCTAAGACAGTGGTCTCCTCTATTTACATTTCAAAGGTGCAAGATAAAAAATTGGCCAGGAAAAAGGGCCACAGCCCATAGGTGGGTTCCCAGGCCTACCCCAAGCAGAAGATGCAACAAAAGGCCTTCATTTCAAACCAAACACCAAATCCACTGCGGTAGAGTCGGATTTCAACTCAGCAACCCTATAGGACAGAGTAGAGCTGCCCCATAGGACTTCCAAGGCTGTAATCTTTACAGCAGACTGCCACATTTTTTTCCGACAGAGTAGCTGGCGAGTTTGAACCGCCAACCTTCTGGTTAGCAGCTGGCACTTAACCACTGCAGCACCAGAGCTCCCTTCCTCCTTTCTAGTCACTATAACACATTCTCTTCAGTAAAACAAAAAGGGCAGAAGTTTATTCCCTGCAACTCTGTGGCTCAACAACCCCCCCATACCACCACCACCACCACTGTCAAGAAAAATGGGATCATTTCAGGGCCTCCTGGCTCAAATTCAGTTGCCCTGGTCCAGCTCAGCCCAGGAGTCCTCGTGCCATGACTACCTCCCCTGGACACACAGGCCCACACTGACAGTGCACTCTAATCATCGGCACCCTACAAAGGTGACTTGTATCCCATGAGTGCCCAGAACAGTGGATCAACCAGTTGGCCCAGTCAGGGACTATAGTCCTGGTGGATGGGTGGTGACAAGGCTCACTGTGACCTCAGCAGACAATTAGCAAGGCGGTATCAAGTTACCAAGTTCCAGCAGGTCACCTGCTAAGGGAGCCCAGCACTGTTGGAAGGCCTGCAAGATTTGCTTCTAGATACCCAGGAGGGTCAGGCAGTCAGCTTCAGACTGTTTCATCTCTGTCCCTGTCTGCACACTGAGTATTGTACCCTCTGATCCTCTGGTGCTGGGGGGAGGCGTCCCCAAGGACTCTAGTACTTGTCACATGAGTATCCAGGGTAGTTCTGGGGTGGGGGGTGGGGGTGGTTAATATCCCTCCTAGAGAATGTTTGGAAATATGTGGGGACATGGGTCAGATGGCACAATGATGGGGAGAGATAGTGAACCTGCAAAGTGCAGGCAGATCCAAAAGCCAACAGCATCTGCAAAGACACTAGGAGAGTTAGTCCCTCTGTCCTAGCCATCCCTAAACCACTATATTCAGCACTACAGCCACAACATATTTGAAGTAGGAAAGAACCAGGAGTTGCAAAAAGAAAAAGAGGGGGAAAAAAAAAAAAGACCTGAAGGAACAGACTACTGTCTTTATAGGCCCACAGGGTGATAATGAGGAAAAGGAGAAATACGGAAGCAGATTGGGGCTCAAAAGAATAAGAGACAACAGCTGGCACGATTTAACAACGAGAAAGGCAAGTAGCTTCTCAAAGTGGGACGCTCCCCCTCTGCCGCTACAGCAGAATGACCATCCATCAAGGCTACAAGATGTCTTAGCTGGTGGGAATGCTCAAATAGGGGACCCAATATCAGTTGCCAACATCCACCCATTCTACTTCCACAGTCCCTCATACTCCTCCCTTTCTTTCCATGACTACAATCCTGGGGTCACCTCTCACAACTCAAGTATTTCATTCACTTCCCAATTTGCCTCCAGTTTTGAGAGTCTGCCATCTACCACCACAGGTGGAGCACAGTGATACCTCCCTGCACCTCTGCTTCATCGTCTATAATGACTCCCAAAGGATTAAGTGAATACTACATGTCAAGGATCTCAATGTAGCTGCTGCATGGTCACTGTGAGCTACAGGTATATCAGCAAGCAGCACCTCCAGAGTGCTTCCCAGCGTCAGCTAGGGGGGCCATCTCCAAGCTCCTAGGAGAGCCCAAGACTTCTCATTGACTGTACAACAAAACCTGCCTTGAAGCCAGCATTCAAGGGTCTCCTCCACCTGGTCCCAGCCTGTCTGCACCCCTTCCACTACTTCCTACCACCACTCAAGCCTCTGGCCAAGCTAAGGTTCCACTCATCACTCCCTGCCCATAACCATGTGCTCCTGCCTCTGCTGTTGCTCCCACCATCACCACCTTTACCAACATCCAGGCCCAGCTTAAATGAGAGCCCTCCAAGGAGCTGTCTCAGATCTGCTGTAATGGGTTGAAGAGTGCCCCCCAAAAATTCATGTGCACTTAGATCTTCAGAATTTAGAAACGGAGTCTTTGTAGGTATTAAGATGAGGCATACTGGATTAGGTTGAACCCTAAATCCAATGACTAGTATCCTTATAAGAAGAGAAGAGGACACGCAGAGATGCAGAGACATGGAGACAGCCATGTGAAGACAGACATAAAGATTGAATGATGCTGCCACAAGCCAAGGAACCACCAGAAGCTGCAAGAGGCAAGGAAGGATGCCCCCCTAGAGCCTTCAGAGAGAGTATGGCTCTGCTAACTCCTCTGCTAACACACTTCCAGCTTCCAGAGCTCTGCGACATGAATTTCTGTTGCTTTAAATCTCCCAGTTTGTGATAATTTGTTACAGCAGCCTTAAGAAAATGATACATCCCTCTACCTGGAAATGGGAGCTCTGGTAGCATAGTGCCTAAAGCACTTGACTGCTAACTAGAAGGCTGGCGGTTCAAACCCATCAGCCATTCCTTGGAAGGAAGATGGGGCAATCTACTTCCGTAGTGATACTGCCTCGGAAACTCAAGGAGGGGTCGCTGTGAGTCGGGGCCGACTCAACGGCTCATCACAACAACAACAACTACTACTACCTGGAAATTGGAGCTCCTGGGTGGTGTGAATGGTTAACACCTCAATTGCTCCCCTAAAGGTGGGAGACTTGAGTCTTCCCAGTGGTGCCAAAGAAGAAAGGTCCAGCAAACCACTTCCAAATTATCAGCCACTGGCAGCCCCACTGTAATGGAGCAGCATCAGAAGTTCTCTCACTTCAGGAGGAGGAATGGTAATCACCATCAGCCAAAAGTGGATTCTTGTTAAGAATCCATCTCCAGCCTTTTTTACCAATTCTGACATCAGCTATTCCTCCTGTGGCACTCTCTACTTCACTGCAATGGCCACACAGAACTCACAGAACCACACTCATGATTATGTGCTTGATTAGGGGAAGTTAACAAGGTGACAATATGGGACCAGGATAAACCTGGAAGGAATAGGAACAATTCAGGAGACGGTGTGTTAATCAGGACAGCTTCCAACTAAGACAGTGCTCAGCTCCTCTAAGCCATGCCATCAGGCAGGCAGTGCTTCTCAGCTGTGCCCACAGGCCAGGCCCCTCTCAGACCTCTGTCACCTGCCCCCACTTCAACCTGGTGTCTGCTGCCAGGCCCACTCAGGCAAGTGCTACAGCTTTTTGGCCCTGCTATTAAGTGCCCAGAGGTACCCTGTTCCACCAGCAAATCTCCTACCCAAAGGCACTAAGTTCTCACTCCATAGTCAGGTGAGCCGGCTGCAGCCACATCGTTCCGCGGGCTGGGAAGCCCAACACAGCCGTCTCATGCTGGTCTCCTGACCACTTGTGCCCTCACACCATCTCCAATGTTACAGCTCTGTCTCCTGGATCCAGGAGGTTCTCAGTGCAGGGACAACAGTCCAAAGGACTCCCTATGCCCCCAGCTTTTCTTTTTGATGGTAGTGAGGTCCCCCTCTGTGGGACTGGCTCTTTTATAAGGCCACTCCTCCCACTAAGACCACAAACTGAATAATCTCTTCTGTAGGCCACAGTCACCTTATTTGCATAGTAAACAGTCCAATCCCTTTGCAGGATTGTGGCCTAGCAAATCACTTGGCAGAACCCAGGGCCAGAAAGACCATAATAAAGAGAAACCCAGTGCACTGCCCCTATGGAGCACAATTCTACTCAGACACACACGGGGTCGCCACGAGTCAGGGTTGACTTGACACCAGCTGATTTTTACTGGTTACCTGGAAATCATCTGCTCTATCACAGCCCTGCTTATACGGCCCTGGGATTCTAACTGATTTCTACTAGGTGTAGGTTCACTTCCAAGACCCACAAATGAGGTAGACAGTCCTGCTAAGGCCTTCTCAAGGGCGAGGATTTTGTTCATCTCTGCGTTCCCCACAGCATAGAGTAGTGCTTGGTACACAGTAGGGACTAGTGAAGGAGGACTAGAGCTAATTCTTCATGTCTCTCTGCTCTGAGTAGGCAGTTAACAAACATCCCTGTCACCACAAGTAGCACAGTCATGTGCTGGCGAGGAAATTCACCTCTCTCCCTCTTCCACACACACACATGCATGCACACACGTGCGCGCACACACACACACACAGAGCGATTTGCCCCAGATCCTTCCCCACACTCCAGATCTCTTCCTGTCCCATTACACACCACTCCATAGGACACCATGAAAAAAAGTCCTGGGATTCTCTTTAAAAAGCAGCATCTCAATTTTTTCTAGTTACACAAATCATTTCTCTAGGGCAGATGGCTGTGGGCTAGTCGGCTGACAAGTTCACCTTCCAGCACAGCCGAGTATGTACAGTGACTTGGGAGCCAGGCTGGATTAGAATCCTGGCTCTGCCATAGCCTTGACCAGGGAAGCATGAAATCTGCAAAGGGGAAACCCTTGAGAACAGGGTCCTCTCCAGCCTTCCCCACCCCTACCCCTTCAGACAGCCTTGCTCATGGACTCAGGCCCACAATGACCATAATGTCCTGCTCTGAAAGTCCACATCTGTGGTGCCCACGAGTTGTAGACTCTTGAGGAAAGACACACCCATAGGCCAGACATGGCCTTAGGAACCAGGATGGTGGGAGCGTCCCCGGAACGCCCCAACTAATGGGACCACACCCAATCTCGGCTCAGATCTATGGTAGTACATCTGACACACGCCCTCAAACCCTCCCTCCCCACAACCCAAAAACAACCTGTTGGCACTGACACCTAATCCATTAGTCAAGCAAACTTGTGAGAAAAACATTCCCTGGCCATGCAAAACAAATGTATTTGGCCCATCAGAGAAAGAGGAATTTGTATAAAAACAAATACATAGACCAGTAGACTCTTTTCAAGGAGTCCTAGTGGTACAATGTTAAGTGCTTGGCTAGTAAGTGAAAGGTCGGTGGTGGTTCAAACCCACTAGCAGCTCTGCAGGAGAAAAGACCTAAAGATTTGCTCCCATAAAGACTTTTTGTTGCCATAAAGTCCAAAAAAGACTACAGCCTTGGAAACCCTGTTTGGGGAAGTTCTACTCTGTCCTACAGGATCACTATGAGTCAGAATCAACTCAATGGCACAACACAACCAGACTCCTCTTTCTCAATTTGAGCTGTGAGCACTTTAAACATCAAGTCTTGGTTGTTACTAAATATAGTTTAGCTCCTAAGCTAACACTGTTTACATAAGTACTCAATGAATATTAAAGACAGAACCCACTGCCATCAATTACATTGTGACTCATAGCAACCACCACTGGATTTCCAAGGCTGTAAATCTTTTTTTTTTTTTTTTTTAATTGTGATTTGGGTGAAGATTTACAGAGCAAATTTACTTTCCATACAGCAGTTCACATATACTTTGTCTCATGTCATTGATCAC
>NW_006921639.1:12662285-12663454 GCF_000298275.1 Orycteropus afer afer | reverse complement strand
AAGGTTGTAGGGAGGTTGGAACTCTCAAACACTGCTGGTGGGGGTGTAAAATGCTACAACCACTGTGGAAAAGATTTGGTGCTTCCTTTAAAAGCTATAAATAGAAATATCATTAAGATCCAGCAATCCCACTCCTAGGTGTATATTCTAGAAATATAAGACCCATGACACAAATAGATGTATGTATACCCATGTTCACTATACCATTATCCACAACAGCAAAAAGATGGTAATAACCTATGCCCATCAACAGATGAATGGATAAACTGTGGTACATACACACAATGGAAACTACTCAACATTAAACCATAATGATGAGAATCTGCAAAACACCTCATCACACGGATAAACCTGGAGGACACTACACTGAATGAAGTAAGTCAATCACAAAAGGACAAATACTGTATGAGACCACTTTTATAAAATGTCAAAAAAAAAAGGGGGGGGGGTTCAGAAAGAAAGAAACATTCTTTAATGGTTACCAGGAAAAGGAGGAGTAAGGAGGGAAGATCACTAACTAGATGGTAGACATGTGTTAACTTTGGTAAAGGGAAGGACAATATCCAAAATGGGGGAAGTCAGCACAACATGACCAAGGCAAAGGAAAACACTGAGAGGTACACAAAACTAAACGGCAACAATGGTAATTACAATTGCATGTACAATCCTGCAACAACAGTAATGACATACAATAATTTATGAATGAATACTAGGTCATATGTAAACTGAACAGGTGCAGGATGGTATATGGAAGTATAACCACTTGTATGTATAGGTTTGGCAGTAGATATTTCTACACACATATCTGTATGTGCTGCAAATATATTCATGTTTGTAACAGAACACACAGGGCACAGTCAGTAAACTTCTTAGCTGTAATCAAACAGCTCACAGTGCTAAGTTCTTGGGTGAAGGCTAGAGACCATAGTCTCAGGCAACAGCTAGGTCAATTGACATACATAATCCATAAAGACAATGTTCTACACATCCTACTGCAGTGAGTGCCAACTGGGATCTCAAAAGCTTGCAAGCACATGAGACCAGAAGAACTAGATGGTGCCCGGCTACCGCTGTCAACCACTTGAAAGAGGATCTATATAGGAGATCCTGGATAGACAGGGAGAACAACATGGAAAAAAACTCAAAATCATTTGGGGAAAAAAAAAGGG
>NW_006921639.1:12650376-12662050 GCF_000298275.1 Orycteropus afer afer | reverse complement strand
AGTGCATGGAGGGATGGACACAGGGAAGAGGTAACTGTTGGGAGGAAGTGGGAGGGGAGATGTTGCATTGTGGTAAACTGTGGTCAATGTCATGAGACAGAGTGCATGTGAACTGCTGTACAGAAAGTGTATTTGCTCTGTAAATTTTCACCCAAATCACAAGGGAAAAAAAAAAAAAGAAAGACCAGACTTATTAGTCTGATGGAGACTGGTGGAATTCCCAAGACTATGGCCTTTATACACTCTTCAAACTCAAACGTGAACTTACTCCCAAAGACCACCTTACAGCCAAACAATAGGTGGCCCTATAAAGTAAACAACAATACCCATGAAGAACAGTGCTCCTCAGAGCATTCAACCCTAGGAGACCAAAAGGGTAGTATTTGCCCAAAAGCAAAATTCAGAAGGCAGGGAGGGGCAGGAAAGCTTGTCAATAGAAACAGGGAACCCAGGGTGGAAGAGGGGAGAGTGCTGACACAATAAAGGGAGTGCAACTAATGTCATGAAACAAAATGTGTATAAATTGTTGAAGGAGAAACGAATTTGCTTTGTAAACTTTCACCTTTGTTGTTAGTTGTTGTTCTTATTTGCCGTCGAGTTGGCCCTGACTCACAGCGACCCCTCCTTGGGTTTCCGAGGCAGTATCACTACGGAAGTAAGATTGCCCAACCTTCCTTCCGAGGAGTGGCTGGCGGGTTTGAACTGCCAGCCTTCTGGTTAGCAGTCAAGTGCCTTAGGCACTATGCTAACCTAAACCACAATAAAATGTTCAGAAAAGAAGACACAAGGGACCTCAAAGATCAAGTAGTCCAATGTACCCACTTTACAGATGGGAAAACTGAGGCTCCAGTAGGGTCAGGCACTCCCACCTACCTCTGTGTTACACCTGTGTACTGAATCATACACAGGTGTATATGACTGAAAGCTGCCTCCTACACCAGACTGTGAGTTCCTTGAGAGTAGGGTCTTTATTCATCTTTGAAGCCCCAGCATTTAACATAGGGCTGGGCAATTGGTAGGTGCTCAATAAATGATTGCTGAATGAATGAATTATCCAGAAAGGTAGCCCAACACCAAATAGTCAGGGGCAAACAAAAGTGAGTCTGCCTTCCTGTGTCACCCAGCTTCCTGCTTTCCTCTCAGTCTCTACATAGTAGGTATTAGTTAACTAGATGAAAGAACAAAAACCTCAGAACAGCAAGACAAGTATGCTGTGTGATTAGGGCACTGGCCTTGGGTGAGTCCTGGGTTCAAGTCCTGCCTCTGACACTGCCATGCTGGCCATATGACCAAGTGAACTACTGCACACTCTGAACCTCAGTCTGTTTCGTTCTAAATCAAGAGATAAATAAACACCTTGCCTACCTGCCAGTATTGGCAAGGAAAGAGAGAAAGGAGGAATGTGGACGTGCATGGAAGAGTTAAAGCACACACACACAAGGGAGACTGCTTGGAGGCAAAGATATGTACTTGGGGAGCCAACCCAGTACTGTGGCATTGTCCTTGACCATCAACTATTGATAAGAACAGATAGCATCAGCCAACTCTACAGACAGGAAAACAAGGTCCCAAGAAGCCGCACTAGTTCCTGCTGTCCACCAGCCCTCCCTCCCAGCAGCGCTGGATCCTGCTGTGGCCCTGACATCTGACACAGTCTCCTTGTTCCAACAACTGCTCTCAGGTCAGCAGAAGCATGAAGGACTCCAGGAATCCCTGAGCCCTGAAAGCAACATCCAGCAATCCCACATTTGTGTGGACTGGCCAAGTCCAGAGCCAGTCCCGACATGCCAGAGGGAAGCATCAGCTTTGGACCACCCATATCTTGAGACAGACGACAGAAGAACTAGGAAGCTCAGATAGCCCAGTCAAAAATAACCAAAAAATAACCCCACCCTGTGGGCTGGAAGTCACTGCAGACAGACACTGTTACCCGCTTTACTAAATCTCCCTGGAGTAAACAAATGATTAGTAAGAGGTGAGGGGAGACAAGAGTTTTAGAAGCCATCTACCCAATCCTTAACCTCTGGGCCTGAGCCCTTCCCACTAGCTGGGGCCATCCCTTCACTCCCCACTAACTCCCTTTTTTCTAATGTGGCGATCCTAGGACCTTCCCACAGACAGAATGACCTCTCTGTCCTGAAGGCAACCAGAGCTTGTGGACAAAACTTCCACATCTAAACCTCAGGCTACAGACTAAAGGGAGCTGTGGGGTAGAAGGTGTCACAGAATTGCCACATCCTTCCATCTTAACCATCTGGTGGTTCAGAGTCTACATCAACTGCTTAGAATCCATACCTTACAACCTAAATCTTAGGAGATATGTATGTGTAAGGGCTTGTGTACACATACAAAATCGTAAGATACCCGTATTCAGTATAGCAAAGTGGTTACAGGTATAAGCCCTGGAGCCAGCCTGTGTGGTCGGGAATCCCAGTTCAAGTATTTCCCAGCTGTGTGACTCAGGGCCCATTACTCAACCACTTTGAGCCTCGCTCTATTTATCTGTAAAATAAGGATATAACAGAACCCACCTCCGGGATTTCTGTGAGGATGAAATAATACGTAGCACCATGCTTGGTCAAATCTACACTTTTCCTAGCACAATGTTAATAGGGCTGCCTCTGGGATTTTGTGCACTTTTCTTTTTCCTTCTTTGTTAATTGAATTTTCTACATGAATGGACACGTTGTATTGTCAGCAAAGTTTTGTTTTGCCTTTTTTTTTTTAAATGGAATATGAAGAACAACTCAAAATCCTCTAGACACACACAGAGCTGATGACCTCTCATTGTTCTTTTTTAGGGGATATCCTTTAGGACAGGGGCCCTAAAAGCCCTGACTTTTTCTGCTCCCTGACTCTCACTATAGCCCTGCCCAACCCTGCTCATCCACAAAGACTCAAGTCCAACATTCTCCAAAAAGCCCTCCCTAGTGAGTAAGTACTGCTCTCTCTCCTCAGGTACATTGCCTGCCCTCCCACCCAGGACAAGCTCATCCTGTACCAGGCTCTGACCGCTCCCGGGGTAAGAAGTTTCCCAATCCTCCAGCTGGATAGTCATTAGGCCAGAAGCATCTTCTTTCATCTGCAATTCCAAAGCACTCACCCTACTTTTCTCCTTGATCCTCACTACCACCCTATGAGATGTGGAAGTGGGGTTCAGGAAGATAAAGTGATAAGCCAGCTATGCCAATTAAACTCAATCTGACCAATTCCAATCAATGGCTCACCCCACTGCCCCACGCTGCTTCCTAAGCAAGGCCAGAGCAGGCCCTTGGCCAACAGAGCCAGCAGGACTCAGAGCAACTCCTTCTCTGCTCTCTCCCCTCCACCTCCCTTTCACTGCTCACATTCCCTCCTTCTCCCTCTCCGAGATTTCCCTCTTACATGGCTGTGATTTGGTAGTACCACTGGATCAGCCCTCCTGAGGGTACCCAGAGCTAAGAGGCCAGTGACCCTATAATAAAAGAGGAAGGGAGCCTAGTTACCCTTCAGGTCTGGAACTGAACTCACTCCTGTGGCTTCCAGCCAAACAATACACAGGCATATAGGATGAACATTGACATCAGGTAGATACACTCCTTGGAGTGATCAATCCTGGCAGAAGAGAAAGATAGTGTTTATACAGGGAAATAGCTGGGGGGAGGAGATGCATGGGAGGGAAGGACACAGGGAAGAGGTAACCATGGGGACGAAGTGGGAAGAGAGCTGTTATATGGTGGGGATTACAGTCAATGTCATAAAACAAAATGTGTGTGAAATGCTGTATGGAAAATGAATTTGCTCTGTAAACTTTCACCGAAATCACAATAACAATTAAATAAATAAAAGAGGAAGAGAGGAGAAAGTTTTGGGCTTCATAGAAGATGCTACCAGTTTTTCTCTGTTTTATGCCAAATGACCTCTAACACTCCAGGCAATGGTACATTTGAGCCCAGGGTACTTAATTGATTTAGCAGGACAGTTTAGAATGTCCAGACTTGGAGGTGTCAGATTTCCCAAAGCGAAGAAATTCAGATCACATAAGCAGACCTCGGTAGCATAGTGGCTAAAGCACTTGACTGCTAACCAGAAGGCTGGCGGTTCAAACCCACCAGCCACTCCTCGGAAGGAAGGTTGGGCAATCCTACTTCCGTAGTGATACTGCCTCGGAAACCCAAGGAGGGGTCGCTATGAGTCGGGGCCGACTCGACGGCACATAACAACAACAAAGCAGACCTCAACATCCTGTAACTCATGCTTGGGCACTCAAAGTCTCTCAACTGTTCTGACACAGCTTCTGAAAAAAAGGGGAGAACAGATGTCCCAGGGTTTCTCCCAAGTCTTATGAATTCTAAGATTCCCTAGGGATATTAGTAGTGTGTATATGTTGTTGCTATTAGATGCCCTCAAGTTGGTTCCAACTCATAGCAACCTGATGTACATACAACAGAACGAAATGCTGCCTGGTCCTCACAATCTTTGGTATTTTTGAGTCTATTGTTGTAGGCACTATGTCAATCCATCTCAGTGAGGGTGTCTCTCTCTTTTTCGCTGACCCTCTGTACTTTACCAAGCATGATGTCCTTCTCCAGTGACTGACGTGTCCAAAGTGAAGCCAGATGAAGTCTCGCCAGGCTCATTTCTAAGAAGAGTGTGCGTACATTTCTATATTATAACAATGTGTTCTCATAAAGATATGTCAATCATTGGTAATCAAGTCTGTAATCTATGTTTGTTTGTTTTAGTAACATTACCTAACGACTAAGCACACGTTTATCAGATCCTGGATTTTTAAAAAAATCAATATAAGACAATTTTAGGACAAGCGGGGAAATGTGAAAAGGTCTATACGTTAGATATTTTATTATCAGTGTTGAATTTCTTGGGTGTGAAAGTGGTGTTGTTTTAACTGTAGGAGCATGTCCTTGTTCACAGGCAATGCACCCTTCAGTGTTCACGGTAAAATGGCCACAATTTTTTTCCAAATGGATTAGGGAAAAAATGATATGTGGACACATACAGAGAGAGTGACAGTGTAAAAAAGCAATTCTAGTAGGTTGCTAAATTGGTGAATCTAGATGAAATCTATAGAAGTACTTATTGTACTGTTCTTTCAACTTTTCTGTGGATCTGAAAATTATTGAAACAAAAAGTTGGAGGAAAAAAAAATACCACTTGAAAGTTTTTACACAGAAAAGTTTGAAGAAAAGCATAAATGACTCGTAATCTCACTGGCCAGATAATCCTTTTAAATTGTTGCTATTTTACTGTTAACTTAATAATAGGTGAGTGATGGTGTACACGTGTGATCATGCTTTATATATCCAAGAAGAAAAACACAGTGGGAGAATTTCTTTCCAATAAATTAATGCTTAGGCAAAAAGGTCACAATATACATACACAAAATATGTGATTCCTACCAGGCAGATACACATCTTAGAAGATCAATCCTGGGAGAACAGAAGGGCAGTATTTGCACAGGGAAAACAGCTCAGGGGGCAGGGATGCATAGGAAAGAAGGACACAGGGAAGATGTAACCACAGGGAGGAAGAAGGAAGAGAGCTATTACACTGTGGAGAACTGCAGTCAATGTCATGAAATAAAATGTGTATGGAAAACAAATTTGCGCTGTAAACTTTCACCCAAATCACAATAAAGATTTAAAAAAAAAAAGTATGTAGTTCCTGAACTGAGGGCCTATACAGAGCTAGGAGATGTGGAGAAGAAACTTGAAAATACTCTATTAGATCAGTCTGGTCCCCTTAGACTGGGTCCTCTGATAAAAGGGGAAACCACTAAGGTGGTTATTTCCTGACAAGGATCTCCCTTCCAGCTTCACTCCCCCACAGATGGTATAGCACATGGGGGTACTCTGGAGAACTTCCCAGGGACCCTCTAAAAGTTCCCGTAAGTGTCCATGTAGAGTCCAGGAGCACAGAATCACTCAAGATTATTCATGACCCCCCTAGATACCAGGAAGAGGTCTCAGGGCAGCTTCTGCTACAACAAACACCTTCCTCCTGGGGCCTCCTTCCTTCCTCAAGGAGCCACAACAGTGTCCCCCATCAGCACTGGTGACCAAGTGACATATGGCACACAGTCAGCCACCTTCCAAGATGGCCCTGCACTCTCCCGTCAACCTGGCCTCCCCCAAGGTCCTAGATGCAGCTTCCATCCCTGCCCCCTCTACCCCCTCCAACTGCACCTCTTCAGTTTCTGCACCTCTTCAGCCCTTCTGAGGGTACCCAGAGTTAAGAGGCCAGTGACCCTATACTAAAAAAGGAAGGGAGCCTGGTTACCCTTCAGGCCTGGAACTGAACTCACTCCTGTGGCTTCCAGCCAAACAATACACAGGCATATAGGGTGAACATTGGCATCAGGTAGATATACTCCAGAAAAAAGGAAAGCAAACCCTGCTGAACTGCTGGCCAGGATTTTACAACCTCTTCATAGAGGTGGAGGGAGATAGAGATGGAGATGGCGGCACCATGTGACAATGGGCTTGTCTTGGCTGAGTTCCAGGGAGGGGACAGGAGGAGGGGAAGCCTGGACAGGGGCAAGAGACATGGCAGAGGGACCAGAAGCAGGGGCCAGGAGCCTCCTGCAGAATGCCAGCCCCAGCCTGGTTACGGAAGCCAGAAAAAGGCTGCAACCCTCCTGCCAATATAGTTATCTTTTAATCCGACCCCCAGATGACACCATTTGCCACCAGCACAGGAGCAGCTCCTGAGGGCAAATGAGTCACGAGGCTGTCCCTTCAGGCCTGGGCTTGCCTGAGCTCCTGAGGAAGTTCAGCCCCTACCCCTCCACAGCCTGGCTCTTGGCAGGCCTCTGCACGCCTGGGAGGGCAAGGTAGCAGGTGAGGAAGTTGAGGGCACTGCTGTGCTGGCAGGGTCACCAAATGCTAGATGTGGGTCTTGAGAAGGGGAGCACTTGTCCAAGGTCACAGGAAAGCTGACTGCAGCATGAGGCAGCAGTCCTTGGGTCTGTCTTCTACCCAGATGTGCAAGAGGTCTGCAGCTCAAAGGCAGCTGTTATCAATGGCAGTGCTTGCTGCCTCGGCACTGGGCGGGAGGAGTGCCCTGAATGAGTGGGGAGGAATGAGAGGAGGATACTGCCGCAGACCTGCCCATACTTTCTGACAACTCACAATTCTCCCAAATTGGCCCATGCTCATGCCCACTTGCAGGGCTAATTCCTGAGGTCCCTGCAGAATCCAAGAGAGAACAGCAGCGTTCTCTAAGATGCAGCGAGCTCATGCCTGCCTCCATGCGTGGGGCTCTCAGTGTCTACTGCTGTACCATCCATATCCCCACCCCCCATGCCTCTTGCCTCACTTCAAAAACCAGCTCCTGAAGGATTTGGGGAAGAACAAATTAGGAAAGGGATCAATCATGAAGCCTTGGGGTTTGCAGGGACTAGGAAGGCCTGTCACTCATCTCCTTAATAATCAAGGAACAGCTCCCCTAGCACCCTGAAGCACCCCTGACAGTTACCATTCAGCCCTTCACAGGCCCCTTTGCTGGCCAGTGCTCTGTGCCACAGGGCTCATCCTCATAGGGAACTGAGATCTGCTAGCAGGAATTAGTAGCCATAAACTCCAATCCTCTGGTAGCATAGTGGCTAAAGCACCTGACTGCTAACCAGAAGGCTGGTGGTTCAAACCCACCAGCCACTCCTCGGAAGGAAGGTTGGGCAATCCTACTTCCGTAGTGATACTGCCTTGGAAACCCAAGGAGGCGGAAACCCAAGGAGGGGTCGCTATGAGTCGGGGCCGACTCGACGGCACATAACAACAACAACAACAAACTCCAATCCAGAAGCCCAGAAAACTGCCTGACTCCCCACCAGTGCTCAGTCTAATACAGGAGCAGTAATAAGGGAAAGAGAGGGCAGGCATGCCGTTGGTTCAGAGATATGTTACTGACTGGCTTGGGACTCTGGGCAAGTGACTTATTAACCTCTCTCTGCTTTAGTTCCCTCATCTGCAAAATGGGCAAAATAACAGTCCCTCACCTTAGGGTTGCTGGGAGGATCCGATGGTCAATAACTGTCTACAACAGCATTTGAGTTGTGCTGTTGGTAAAGAATATTGAATGTACCATGCACTGCTGGAAGAATAAACAAATCTGTCTCAGAAGCAGTGCACCTAGAATGCTCCTTAGAAGCAAGAATGGCCAGACTTCGTCTCTCATATTTTCGTCACATTGTCAGAAGGGACCAATCCCTGGAGAGGGATATCATACTGGGTAAAGGAGAAGGTCAGGGAAAAAAGTGAAGTCCTTCAATGAGATAGACTAACACAGTGGCTGTTGAAATGGGCTCAAGCATGGCATTGATTGTGAGGATGGTAGTGACCAGGCAGTGTTTTGTTCTGTGGTACACAGGGTTGCTCTGAGTCGAAATTCACTCGACAGTCCTACCAACAACCATAACAGGTAACATCAGAGTCTCCGGTTAGTGTCTCTGGAATGTCACTAAACGATTTTTGTAGAAATTGTCAAATGAGAAGCTAATTTTCTATGTACACTTTCACCGAAAACACAATAAAATACTACTTAAAAAAAATTAGTAAACTGAACAGTGGCATTTAGTACACTCACAATGTTGTACAACCACCGCCTCTATTGAGTTCCAAAACATTTTCCTCACCCCAAAAGGAAACCCTGTTCCGATTAAGCAACTGCTCTCCACCACCCTCTGGCAATTGCTAAACAGCATTCCGTCTCCAAGGATTTACATATTCTGGGCATTTCATATAAACAGAATCATGTAGTACCACACACACACACACACAAATGCCCAAGCACCACAGTAAATAGATATACTCTTCTCAATTCCCTGCTCTACAACCTTCCACGGCTCCCTTTGGCCTATCAGGATAAGGCAAAAAAAAAAAAAAAAAGAAAAAAAGTCTCATTCCAGCATTTGAAGGGAGGAAATAAACACTGAGCATCTGATTTTGTGCCAAATTCTCTATACGCACTGTGTAAACGTTACATCGTTTAATTCTCACAATAGTTCACATCTAAAGTTGGTGTGGAGTCTGTGCGCAGTACAAGCATTTAACACTTGGCTGCTAACTAGAAGTTAGTTGGCAGTTCAAGAGCTGCCTTGAAAGAAAGACAGTGATCTAATTCTGAAAAATCAGTCAGTGATAACCCTATAGAACCCAGTTCTCCTCTAACATACATGGGGTTGCCATGAATTGAAATCAACTCAATGGTGACTGGTTTAGGTTGATTTTTTTGGTTGGTTGTTTTACGGTGGGTTTTATTACCTGCATGCATCTTTACCATCAATTCATTTCCAATTCATGGTCATCTCACATGTCAGAGTAAAACTGCACTCCACAGAATTTTCAATGGCTGTGATCTTTTTGGAAATAGAACACCAGGCCTTTCTTCTAAGGAGTCTGTGGGTTGATTCAAACCACCAATCTTTCGGTTTGCAAGCCAAGCACGTAATTGTTTACACCACCCAGGGAATCCTACTTGCAGATGAGGAAACCAAGGCTCTGAATCATTAGGCACCCTGCCCAAGGCACACAGCTCCAAAGTGGCAGAACCAGATTTGGAGGCTGGTCCCTGACCCGGTTCCTGCCTCCTTCTCAGCTTATCTCCTACAACTGCTCCCTGCCCACGCAACCTGCAACCTCGCTCCTTCCAGCCTCACTGCTTGTGTCCAGGCTGCTACTTCCCTTGCTTATTACCTGATGATGATTCCTACTCTGGCCTCAAAGCCCAGCTCTTCAGTTGCCTCACCCTTTCTTCCCCTCCTCCCCCTTCCCTTGAGTCCCCTACCCCTTACTTTCCCTTTTATAAGACAAACCCAGTCACTTTCCTGGAGCTGATTCCAAGGCATCTCATCTCTAGGAACATTTGATGCTACTTACCAGTCCATAAATCAGCTGTGCTGCCGTCTGCTCCCTAATGTAGGTCATTCATCTTGACACTGACACAGCTCAATATGTTTGCTTGAGTAAGTGAATGAATGCTATCCCTTCTCAACTTATACACCAAGGAACAAAGGGGAGTCAGAGGAAGACTTGACCTTTGCAGTGACAACTGGTAAACAGATCCATGTAAAGTAGCTTTCTGAAGGCTATACGTGGCTGAGTACACCTGAGCAACCCCACCTAGACTACCAACTCTGGTGTTAAGAAGTAACACATTCACCAGGTAAAGCTATGGCCCTCAGAAGAAAGGTCCTACATCACACTGAAAGGCATTATCAATGCCGTCTGGGATCCACAATGATTTGGGGGTGGGGGGACTTTCACCTCCCCTCTGCAACACTAATGAGTGGCCCACACAAGGGGCCCGGGCCTCTGCCTGGCATACTCCCTCCCACACAAAGGAAGCGGCGATCCAGGGGCAAGAAGCAGCTCATCTTTGCAGACCTGGACAGAAAGATGCCAGGGCCTAGAGCAGGACTCAGCCAACAGCACCCTGCTCAGTCGGCTTATCAGCCTGAGGTCCCCATGGGGAAGAAGTGGAAAAGTGAGCACTCCATCCTGACCCACTTTTCCCAGAGCTCCCTTCCCATATCTGGCCCAGCCTCATCCCAAAGCCAACAGCAAGGCTTATCTCACTCTGGGACATCACTTATTTATTTATATTCTAGAGCACTCTGTGCTCATCAAAGACACTCTGAAACACCTAGTTTGGAGAAGGAAAATAGCAAGGAAAAAGTCCCTGAACTGTGTTTGTTTAATGTCACTGCCTCCCTAGCCCAAACTGGTATCACAGTTACCCCTCTGAGAAGGCTGAGTAATGCCACCATCAGTTCCCAAACTCAACGAATGAGTAAATTACCCAGGGTTTATGAGAAATGCATCTGTTGTGGCCAACACCCCCAGATTCTGATTCAGGAGATCTAGGGTAGGGCCCAAGAGTTTTCATTTTTTAGATGCTTGCCAGGTGGTTTTGAAGAAAATGGTCCAAAGACTGCACCTGGAGAAACTAACACCATCAATTTGGCAATTTGTACCAACTAAAAACTCACTGCTGTCGAGTCGATTCAACTCACAGCGACCCCTCCTTGGGTTTCCGAGGTGGTATCTCTAGGGAACTAGACTGCCCAGTCTTTTTTTCGAGGAGTGCCTAGTGGATTTGAACCGCCAGCCTTCTGGTTAGCAGTCAAATGCCTTAGGCATTACGCACCAGAGTGCCCAACAGCCTTAAAAATGTTCACACCCTTCAACCCAACTGGACCACTTCCTGGAATTTATCCAAATAAAGAAGTACACAAGGAGATATGCATAATGACTTTCACTGTGGCCTTATTCATACAGAAAAAGGGAAAATGTCTTTCTCTCCAATCAAGGAGAAATTGTTAATATAAATCTTAAAAGAACAATACTGTGTACCCACTGAAAATTATGGGTTTTTTACGCTTTTAAAAAGATGTTTCTCTCTGATTAGCAAAATTACCTGCAATTTTCTTTGATTACCTGTATTTTCTAAATTCTATAAAATAAACATAGTTGTTTATACCATAAACATGGTTGTTTATACTATATACATACATACATACATATATATATACATATATATATCTGTTGTTGTTGTTGTTATGTGCCATCAGTCAAACCCGACTCATAGCGACCCCTCCTTGGGTTTCCAAGGCAGTATCACTACGAAAGTAGGATTGCCCAACCTTCCTTCCGAGGAGTGGCTGGTGGGTTTGAAC
>NW_006921639.1:12645947-12650190 GCF_000298275.1 Orycteropus afer afer | reverse complement strand
TTGAACCGCCAGCCTTCTGGTTAGCAGTCAAGTGCCTTAGGCACTATGCTACCAGAGCTCATATATATATAATACAATATATTTTTTAAACCAAGCTTTATTTTTAACCAGCACCAGAGCTAAAACTTGAAGTCCAGTTCAAACAGAGCTGGAAGGAATTGCAGATGGCGCCCATTTCAACCACTAACAAAATGGGAGAACTCCTTCCCTGGCATCCCTGGGGTTCCACTGAAATACTTCCAGAAGTCAGTCACTTCCTTCCCTAAGGCAGTAGTTTCTGGTCATTAAGAAATTGGTCCTTATTCTGAGCAGGCTTCTACCTTCCAGAAGTTAAATCCCATCTCCCTGCCTAATCCAATTTGCTGTATCATATGTTCAATAAATACTGAGCTGACTTGAAGAAAGACCATCCACTGGACCTAGATCTTTGCAAGAACTGTTGCCGCATTTTCACAACGCCACAAAGGTGATTATTAAAAATACCTTTTCTCACTATCGAGTCACTTTTTCCATGAACTGCAGTTGCCCGCCCCTCCTCTCCCCTAAGTGACTTTAACAGCCTTGTAACAGTATAGATAACTCTTTACTAAGGACACTTTAAGGTGAAGGCCTGCTTCAGGTTGCCAGGTCAGCCAAGAAACACACACAGTCACCTTGACAGAAGCTGAGTGGTTGGGGCCCAGCAGAGACTGGAACAGGCAAAAGGCTGTTTCCATATAGACACCCTTGGAGTCCCCCCTCCCTGGTTTTATTTCCTCATAGTATTTCCATTTCCCTTTCCCATTCTCCTCTCCCATGCTCAGAGGCAACATTCTTTGATGTTTATCATTTTTCTTTGTGGTTTGCAAAACAAGTACTGTTTGGTACTATTCATTTACCTATCTTACAGGAGTCCCTGAGTTAACCACAAACAGTTGCTAAGTTGCTAACCTAAAGGTTGGAAGCTCAAGTCCACCCAGAAGCACCTTGGAAGAAAGGCCTGGCAATCTACTTCCAAAATATCAGCCACTGCATACCTTATGGAGCACAGTTCTACTGACACACAATGGTCACCATGAGTGGGAATCAACTCCATGGCAACTGGTAACTATCCCGTTCTCTTTCTTGCTTTTTTCACTCAGCACTATGCTTGTAGTGTGTATCACGTTGCCATGTGTATGTCTAAGCAGTCGCTTGTAACTGCTACTGAGCACTCTGGGTGCATCCACCTATTTCACCCATTTGCTTTCACAGGAATGGACAGACACCCAAACTGCCCTGCACTGAGCATCCTTGGACCTGCCCCTCCCTCAGGGGCCTGGGTGTAAATGCAGGAGATTCACACTCAGGAAAAGGGCTGTGGACTCACCGTGGCCACAGAAGGGCTCATAGTTCCCACATTCCACACACACCAGTGATCAGCACTGGCCAACTTCCTGACTTCTACCAGTCCACCAGGCAGAAAGGGACGGTACTCATTGTGCACTGTGCATTCTTACCATATCTGCAGGAACCACACCTGCTAGCACTACTACAATGTCAAAAGCGCTAAATGGAAACAATTGTTCATCAACGTACGTCTCCGCCAGGGAGACTACCACTGCTGCCTTGTGTTGTTATAGGTTGCTGGAGCACAAACAACACATATGCGCCTACAAAATGCCTATCCCAACGGCTCCCACTGGTCAGAGGTTCCTCCCAAGAAAATAAACTTCTCAGGTATGGGCAGCAATCAAGCAAGGCCACTTGAGCCACTATGCTTTTTTTATTTGCAATCATGTGGGCTACAACAGATGACTCTTATCCACAGAAGTACCATGTGACCTGACAATACCTGAAGTGGTCTACATCTGTTCAGTGAGCCCCAGCAAGGTCAAATAGCTCTGAAGGTTTCTAAATGCTTACTCTCAATTTCCAGTTATTTCACGGCAGACCAGGAACTGAGAGTCTGCGGAACAGCACTGATCTGTGGACCACAGAGAATGCCAGAGGGTCTGGAGGACAAGCAAACCATCTGCACTGGAAGTCACAGCCACAGGATCGGGGCAATAGTAACAATGAAAATAGTAGCTCAAGCTTACACAGTGCTTACCAAGGGCCAGGTACTGCTTTACATGCTTTACAAATATTAACTCCTCTAATTCTTGCAACACAAGGTCCTACTATTATTAACAATGTGAAACAAAAACTCAAAATCATTAAAAAAAAAAAAAAAAGGGGACCCCACCTTTGCTGGTCTGATAGAGCCTGATGGAACCACTGAGATTATGGCCCCTAGCTGCCCTTTAGGTCTGGAATTGAACCCACTCCTGTGGCTTCCAGTCAAACAAAAAACAGGCATATGAGCTGAACATTACATTCGGTAGATACACTCCTTGGAGAGAACAATTACGGGAAAATAGAAGGGCTGTGTATGCACAGGGAGACAGCTCAGGGGGCAGGAATGCATGGGAGGGAAGGATACAGGGAAGAGGTAACTACAGGGAGGAAGTGGGAGGGGAGCTGTTGCATTGTGGGAAATTGTGGTCAATGTCATGAGACAAAAAGTATGTGTGAGCTGCTATATGGAAAGTGAATTTGCTCTGTAAACTTTCACCTAAATCACAATTAAAAAAAAAAAAAAAAAGTCCTACTATTATTCCTATTTCATAGACAAGGCAACTGAGCCACAGAGAGGGCAAGGTTATAATTAGTGGTAGATCCAGGATTTGAATCCAGTACCTTGGCTCAAGTCCAGGTTCTTAAACACTCTACTAAATTGGCTCCCAAGTCACCAGGCTTCCTCCATCTCTTTCCTCACTTATAAGGCAGGTAATGAATGTTGCTGGTGAGGTCATATAAGAAAATAAATATAAAAATAATAGACAAGGCATCCCATACAAATACCTAACATCTGCATGTGACCATCTACCTGTACCACCCCACCCCTACCTGTCACAGCAGCTCTGGGAGGAGGTGGTATCATAATCCCATTTCGGAGAGGATACTGAGGCTTGGAGAGGTTATATGAAGTGCCCATAGGGACATATAGGACAGTGATGGTAATTCATTCACTTCAGCCTCAACTACTTCCACTCTCCTCCCCAAAGAGAAAGCCAAAGACTGGAAATGGATTCAAACTTTCCAGAAGACTCACAGCCTCAAATTTCCAAACACCCCAGTCATTATCCTCAGCCCTAAAACATAGGGATTAGAGGGTCCAATCCACTCAGACACTGCAGGGGATGCTGAGATGGCTAGTCTCTCCATACTCTTCACCTTACCCACCTCTGACCCCAGCGCCCTCACTGATACTTCACAGTCCACCCTACTACCCACTCCAACTCTGCCCATTCTCCCCTGTAGCCCTGGCTCAAGCAGCCTCGCAAGAACCATCCGCAGGGAAAATGACAAGAAGCTGCAGCAGGTTGGCCCTGTGTCTCCTGGCACTACAGGCAGAGCCTGGTTAGCCTAGCCTCAGTTTTCCCAATGGCTGCTAAGTGCATGCCCCTATCAGAAGGCCAGAATTCCTGCAGACACTTACCATTCACAGAATGGGTTCTTTCCAAGTCTCCAATACAGCAGCCCCTGCTCTGCTCTTCCCTAAACTGCTTTCCTCCTCCCTCCTTACCAGCATCCATCCCACGCCCAGCTCCCTGTAATTCTTCCTCTTTGGGCATCCCAAAGTCCACACAGCCTCACTTGTCACCTGGGGTCTGTATTAAGGATACTTGCTCATTTAAATTTGGGCTTTCCAATGAGACAACACACTCCTGGGGGTAGGGACCACCTTCCTTGCCACACCTCTTAAAGAGTTTTGCACACAATAACACTTGCCTACAGGTAATGGTTGCACAACATGGTACATATAATTAATGTCAGTAAATTGTACATTTAAAAATGGTTAGAAAGGGAAAGGATTTTTTTTTCTTTTTTTAATTTTTTTTGTGATTTGGGTGAAAGCTTACAGAGTAAATTCATTTTCCATACAGCAGTTCACACACATTGTGTTTCATGACATTAACTGGAATTCCCCCACAAGGTAACCGCTCTCTTCCTACTTCCTCCTTGTAGTTACTTCTTCTGTGTGTCCTGCTTTCCTATACATTCCTGTCCTCCTGAGCTATCTCCCTGTGGAAAATACTGGCCTTCCGTTCTCCCATGACTGATCGTTCAAAGGAATGTATCTACCTGACGTAAATGTTCACCCATTACATGCCTACCTAAGGAGCTCTGGTAGCCAGGTGCCTAAGGTATTTGACTGCTAACCAAAAGGTTGGCAGTT
>NW_006921639.1:12638304-12644527 GCF_000298275.1 Orycteropus afer afer | reverse complement strand
CCTCATCTTTCTCCCGCAGGGGCTCATGGGTTTGAACTGACAACCTTTCGGTTAGCAACCCAATGCTTTAGCCACAGTCCACAAGGACAGATTTTTCCACTAAAAGAACAAACCAATGTCAGGGGTTCAGCATGGGTCTGGGATGTTGCTTGTGGATGGTGCTAATTTCTTCCTCATCTGTAGGTTCAGCAGAGCACTGACCAGTTAAATGCTCGCTAGACAGACAGATAAACTCTGGGTCTCAATCTGTCTGGGCTCCACCCTAAAGGCTGTGTGATCTCACACAAGAAACTGTGACCAGCTCCCTCGCGTAAGAACCTTGACATGAGGGAGGCTGATGGCAGAACAAAGTTCCATGAGATTTCACAACCTCCCTATAATCGCACTTCTCCCAGAAAGCAAGGGCATCCAGTCACTGTTTTGTTCCTTCTCCCTGAGCCCATAAAGTAGAGGGAGAAATATGACAGGTTACATAGATGTATTCTTGCTATTTTCTGCCAGAAGTATATGAAACCCACAGATGCATTCAGACAGACACACAGCCCCTCATCTCTTAAGTGTCCACCAATCAGCTATACTTTCCTTGGGAGAAGGACTGAGAATCAGCATATTTTTGGTTTTGTTTACTTTCTTACTTTTTTCCTGGAGTCAGCTCTTACTGAAGATGGTCATGGAGGTGGGGCCTTTACCCTCTTACCTTTATTAAAGACTTTTATCCTCTGGGACATTTTCCTGCCCAAACTCTGACCTGTGACTAAGTAATAAAAAGCCACATCAGTCAGCATGGGAATTTTCTGCAGTGTCACAGAAAGAATGACACACTGAGTCATTCCTGCCAACTCCAAACCCATCCTCTGACTCAGCACTAAATTTAGATGTTAGTACCAAGTCTGCATCCAAACAGCACTCCCCCCATGGCTAGTGCTTAGAATGCATACACTGAATGAACACTGGGATAAAGGGAAGGGTGTCCAAGGCCCAGGACACAGAAATCTCAATGTGAACCTTCCCAGGAGAATCTAGAGTACAAAAACAAAGTCTTTATGTAGACCTTTGTATAGACTTTTTCCACCATCTGTCAGTTTGGTGTACTGTGGTAGCTTGTGTGGTATTCCAAATACCAGCAGGGTTATCCATAGCGGCCAGGTATGGAGCTTCCATACTAAAACAGACTAGGAAGGAGGCCTGGCTGGTGATCTACTTCCGAAAATCTGCCAATGAGAACCTTATGGATCACAACAGAATACAGTCTGATACTGTGCTGGAAGATGAGCCCCCTAAAAAGAAAAAACTCACTGCCATCGAGTCGATTGGGACTCATAGTGACCCCTCCTTGGGTTTCCGAGATGGTAATCTCTACAGCGGATTGCCCAACTTTCCTTCCGAGGAGTGATTGGTGGGTGTGAACCACCAGCCTTGTGATTAGCAGTCAAATGCCTTAGGCACTAGGCCACCAGAGTTCCCATGAGTCAAACCTACTGCTGTTGAGTTAATTCCGACTCATAGTGACCCTACAGGACAGAGCAGAACTGCCCCCTGGGGTTTCCGAGGCTATAAATCTTTACAGAAGCAAACAACCATATCGTTCTTCCGTGGAGCAACTGGTACATTTGAGTCAGCCATGCACTTAACCACCTACTTTAAAAGGCACTACCTAATGCAAAGGAAAGAAAGGCACAGGAAAAGGTAAGCACAGGGAGGAAGAAGTAGGAAGAGAGCTGTTACATTATGGGGATTGCAATCAATGTCATGAGACTAAATATGCATGAGCTGTTGTATGGAAAATGAATTTGCTCTACAAACTTCCACACAAATCACAATAAATAAATAAAGAGGGGGAGGACACTACCTAACAGCCACAAACATAACAATGATCGGTCATGGGCTCAAACATAACAATGATTATGAAGGTGGCGCCAGTCCGAGCAATGTTTTGTTCTGTTGTACATGGGGCACCCATGACTTGGCACTGACTCAACAGCAACTATCCACTAACTAGACCCTTTGGACTAGGACTCCAGCAGCTGGTGACCCTGGGCAAACTGCTGAGCCTCTCTTGGGCTAGTCTGCTCCTCTGGGAACATAAACACCAACTGCATGAGCTCACAGAAGATTTTTTCAAGTGATCCGGAATGAGAAGCACAACTCAGTGAACTGTGATGCTTTGTTTCTTGCTCACTCACACTGTAAAGGTTGGTCCTGCAAAGCCAGGCCCAGATCAGGAAAAACCAGCCAAGGCTCCCGAGACTCCCTCCCCAGGCTGTTCCTGGCAGAGCTGTCTTGGAAGGAGGCTTAGCCTGGGACGAGACCTGGATCCTGTGTCTGGCACGGCCAACAGCATGCTATAAGATACCTGTCAAGTTGCTTTAGTCTTTAGGTTGCTGTTTCTCATTTGTAAAATAAGGAGTCTGGGGGGCAAAGTGGTCTCTTAAGATTCCTTCCAGCCCCAGAACTCAACAACTGCTGGTTGCTTATGGAACGTACACAGAAAAAGAATGTTCTCACGAGATGAGAAGAAACAGGGGTTACCATGAGTGTTGAAAAGGTCATTACAACATTTTTTTAAAAAGAGATCAAATATAACTTCTTACATTAAAACATAAAAATAAAATTGTTTCTTTTGTTTGTTTTTTATCACCTCACTCAATATACAGGCTGGACATATTTTCATTTCATGTGAAATGTAGATTCACAATGGTGAAAATGATAGACCAGAAGATTCATATGGCTGCCAGAGGTGGGAAGGAGGGGAGAAAGGGGAGTCACTGCTTAAGAGGCTCTGAGTTTCCATTGAGGGTAAACTTAAAATTTGGAAAGGGATAGTGGTGATCGTTGGACAACTGGATGAATGTAATTAATGTCATTGAATTGTATATGTAAAAAATGTTGGACTGGTAAATGTTTGGTTATATACATTTTCACTACCAAAAAAAAAAACAAGAAAGATTTGTTTAAAGGTCCTGGGGGCCATATGAAAGAGTTAGACCAATACCATTCAGACAAGTAAACTGAAGTAGACTTTGAAAAAGAGGCTTGAGTGACGCCTGAGAGAGCTATGCCACACCTATAAAAACACTGTGGGCACAGAAAACACACCTGGGTCAACCAGCACCAGCGTAGCAGCACTGAGTTGCACGAGTGAATCTTAGATGGCGCTGTTCCCCACAGGCAGCTCCAGGGGCTCACTGCAGGCTGCAGAGGCTTATTTACATATCAACGGTTACCTGAGTCTCTTACACAGGGCAGGTCTAAAGCCAACATGGCAATATTAAAAAAAAAAAAAAAAACGGAGTAATTTTTCAAAAAAGGTAACCACTTCTCATGGCAATGGACCGTCCAATAGGATCTCACTCTGCTCCTCCCCAACACTGAGCAGCTGAGAGTATGCTTTTATTAGCCACACTGTAATTTGTCACTTTGAAGAGTGTAGTTTATCCCAAAAGGAAACCTATCTAGGTACACAGGGGAAGCAGGTGAAGACAAGAGCATTCCATGGAAATAGGCTGCCACCACGGCAGCCTCTAGGTCCAGCTAGGACTCAACAAGCCAGCTTGGCTCAGGAAAAGAAAGGCGCGGTTTTCAGGTGACTCTTCTCAGCATGGGGGAATCTTTGACAAAGAAAAAAAAAAAGTATCCAGGCCAGTGGTTTACAAACTGTGTTCCATGGAACATTGGGAAACCCTGTGGCAGTGCCTCAAGGTGGTTACAAGACCTCCCCTCCCAATCACTTCAGCCCCTCTTTTTTCTATAATATATGTCTGACTTTCACTTAAGAGTCTACTTAATGAAAGGGTTTCACATCTAAAAAATTAAAACATAAAACATTATACTTCACACAACAAACCTGTGAGGAAACCAAGGCTGAACAATTTTATGGTCACACTCCATAGTTCGTTCTCTGAAGAGGCATCCTGTGCTTATTCAACCTCTATGGAGACACTTCCAGGGAAGGAAGTCACCACCTAGAAAAGTCCATTCCATTAAATCATTAAAAAATCATTTTTAAGTTCTTCCTAAACTTAATGACAAGGAAAGGGAAGCTGCTAGCAATTATAAGAAACTTACTAGATAACGGGAGCTCTGGTGGCATAGTACCTAAGGCATCTGACTGCTACCCAGAAGTCAGGCAGTTCAAACCCACCAGCAACTCCTCAAAGGAAGGTTGGGCAATCTACTTCTGTAATGATACCGCTTAGGAAACCCAAGGAAAGGTCATTATGAGTCGGTCCGACTCCACAGCAGTACGTGGCGTTGTGTTGCGTTGTGTTACTAGATAACATCAGCTAAATGCAACCTGTACCAATCAAACCAAACCCATTGCCAAAGAGTCAATTCTGAATCACAGCAACCATACAGGACAGATTAGAACTGCCCACAGGGTTTCCAAGGCTATAAATCTTTACAGAAGCAAACTGTCTCATCTTTCCCCTGCCAGTGGCTGGTAGCAGAGTGGCAAGATGTACATCTTGTTAAAATCCCAATGTGAACAAATAATCCACAAAAAGACATTTTGGGAGTTCTGGTGAGATGGCAGAATAGGCAGAAAGACTGCACAGACACTCTTCAACAAAGAAAAGGGGAACCAATTAACAAAGATACAGAAGATAATTCTGGACCACTGAACCTTGCAGGGAAGGATATAGAAGTGGACTAAACTCCAATTAACAGAAGAATTTGCATGAAAATACTAAAAAAAGGAGACATACAGAACTGCGGTCTGGCAGCGATCCTGATGGCACAGACAGCTTGGATATTGCCAAGTGGTGGTAGGACCTAAGAATTAATCTAAAAATCAGCCCTGCTAGCCAGAGACTGCACAGAGGACTGCTCTGGTGGCTAGGGAATAAAAGGTGAAGCAGCAGCAAAGAGGAAAGCAAGCTGAGCTGTGGACTTTTGTCTGTCCGGAGGGCACCGCCATTTTGAACATTTACGTGTGGCTTGATCATTTTGGATATTTACAGCAACGGCATTCTCCCAGATTCCAGGGACTTAAGAACAGGCTCCACTTGCTGGGAACTGCAAAGACATCCCGGACTCACGGATTACCAAAAATATGCGACATTCCCCTTGTTACTCTCATATCTCACACCCTCATGGTGAATGGAGGTGAGGCCATCCCTCACTCCCACCCACCTTCTAGGCTGACAGGAATTTCATCCCAGTCCATGTGCGCCTTCTAGGCTGACAGTAATTTCATCCCAGTCCATGTGCGCCAAAAGAGTCTAGGTGCCCTGCCCCGCCCTGCTCAGATATTTTTTTTCTTTTTTTAGTTTGTTTGTTTTTGTCTGTTTTAAAACCACCACTATTATTATTACTTTTGTCCTTCTTATTATCATTCTTTATTCTTCCCTTCCCACGTTCTAGTTTTCAGCTTTTTTTCTTTTTGCCCTGTTCCTGGTTCCATTTTTTTTTTCTTTCTTTCTTTCTTATGGGTAACCCTGTTCCTTGTTTTTCTTGTTGCATTTTTCCCATTTTTTTCTTCATTATTCTCCTTCTCTATCTTTTTTTTTCTTATTGCCCTCTTTGCAGATATTATGGTGCTTTCTGTTTTGTTTTTTTTTTCCCCCATTTTCTCCTTTTTACTTATTGTTCCTATGTGACTACATGGTGTGTTTTTTTTTTCGTCCATGTGCTTTTACTTTTTTGATGGTTATTCAATTGTTATTTTTGGCAAACTGAGTGAGAGACAGCAACAGTCCCCATACGACACAACTACACCCATACCTCCTGTAGCTTCACTTACTGAGTGAGAGTCACCACCTCCTTCTCCACCAATGGGCCTATGATAAACACCCACCAAGAAGAGCCTAACTCACCCTGAGCTGCTCTTCACAAACAGTTAAAAGAGATCTAAATACAACAACACCACAATGCCTCAGAGACAACAGACCCTCCTAGTCCACACAAAGAAGCAGGATAAAGTGGTAGAAACCAGGGAGCAGGAGACAGACCCAGAACGCATCCCTGAAGAAGAAACAGCATTGCAACTCCCTGATAAGGAATTAAAAAGAATTATATTTAGGTATCTTCAAAGGATTGAGGGACAGATCAAGGAAATCACAGACAAATCCCTGGAAGAATTCTGGAAGAAATATAAGAACAAAATGACAAAATAAATGAAAAATTAGAAATAATTCAAAATCTACAGATAGAAATCCAGAAGATTAATACTAAATTGTCAGATATAGGTAACACATTGTAAGGGCAAAAGAGTATAACTGAT
>NW_006921639.1:12628892-12629506 GCF_000298275.1 Orycteropus afer afer | reverse complement strand
GGGCAATGTACCAAATGTGAGTGATCAACATGGTGGCATTGAGGAAGAGGAAGACATAGAGAGGTACACGGGAGGTACAGACAACCAAGATGAACCTTTTTGCACTGCATTGTCAGTGAAGCCAAACACAGGTATACGGGTGGATAGATGGGTGGACAGGCTAAACTATTAGGTATATCTATACAGCAGAGAGTGTACCCAAGACCATGTATAGGGTTGGCAGACAATGGTTCTACAAGTGTACTTGTATGTTCTGTAAGAATTCCCAGGGGTATAGTAGAGCTGACAAGGGACAAAGTTGTAGTTACTGCTTGGTCACAGCCAGCTACCCAGAGGGATCGAGTAGTTGAACCTATGGGCTCGGGACCATAGTCACAGAGGACATCAAGCTCAATTGGCATAACATACTACACAAAACACTGCTCCACCTCCTACTTTAGCGAGTAGCGACTAGGATCTTAAAAGCTTGCAAGCAGCCATCTAGATCCAACAATGGGTCTCTCCTCATCCAGAGTAAAGAAGAATGAAGAAAACCAAAGATTCATGGAAACAATTAGTCCAACCAACTGGTACACCATGCAATCTTCAGCCTATATGACTATGAGACCAGAAGA
>NW_006921639.1:12618875-12628374 GCF_000298275.1 Orycteropus afer afer | reverse complement strand
AAAAAAAAAAAAAAAAGACCTTTTGGAAACAGGGAAGACAGAATCTAGACTGGGAATTAGATGACATTAAAAAATTATTAATACTGTTGTTGTTGTAGTTATGTGCCATTGAATAGTGTAGGTTATAATAATGGTATTGAGGCTATGGTTTTTAAAAGACCTTCTCTTAGAGCTTCCATCCTGAAGTATTTACAGGAGAAATGATATGTTGCTTGCGATTTACCTTAAAATACTAGAGAAAATAAAATTTGTTGGGAAACCTGGGTGATAGGTACAGGGTATTCATTATATTATCCTCTCCACTTCTGCACATGTTTGAACTTTTCATAGCAAAAAGTTTATAAGGAAGGAAGGGAAGGGGAGAGAAACACCTTTGGTAAGCCAAGTTCAATTCTATATCCAGTATATTCTACCAAACAATCCACATTCAGCCCTGTGAGGTCAAAGCAAATGATGGTATGACCCCACTTACATGAAAAATCTGGAACAGGCAAGTGTATAGAGACCAAAGTTTATCAGTGGTTACTAGGGGTGAGGGGAAATGACTCAATGCTTAGAAGACACTGAATTGCTATTAAGGGTGATGGTACAATTTGGGAATGGGTGATGGCTGAACAACATGAAGAGCATAATTAGTATCACTGAACTGTACATACAAAGATTGTTGAAATGTCAAATGTTTTGTTACATTTTTATTTACCACAACTAAAAAAAAGAACAGAGAAAGATGATCAAGGCTCGTCTTTTGCCCTGTGTTGATCTGAATATAGCCTTCAAAGCCCCCTCAAAGTCTCCTTTCCTGCAGAATAAACTCTTGCGAGGTCCTTTCAGAGCTAAACCCCTCATGGTTTATGGTGATGTCTTCCTTCCTTCAAATGTGGGCTCCAGGACCAAAGCACTGTAAAGTGTGCCTGTACAGCCCAGAGATGCATGGGCCTCCTTATCCTAGACACTCCAGACTTCTGTAGGCATTTCATTCTTTAACTCCAAGTAAGGCCTGAGCCCTGAGACACCTACTGATGCCAAGCCCAGGAAAGGGACTGGCTTCGTACTCAAGGACACTCTACCCCCAACAGTGCCAGCAGCAGCAGCCACTGCCCTTACCAGGTAGGGTGCTGCATGCCCCATGTAAATCATCTCAACTCACCAAAGTCCTTGGAGAAGATACTATAAGCCCCTCTTCCACAGATGAAGAGAAAGCCCAAGAAGGTTAAAGGACTTGCTGAAGTCACCCAACTTTAAACTGAAGCACCAAGATTTAAACTCCAGTCTGTGGGATCCCTAAGACTTGAGATCTTGACACTCACTGTCTCTTGTCCTATGCCTTTTCTCTCTGGCCTCAAATCCACCAGTGATGCTCAGGCCACCTGGGTCATTCATCCATGTCCCTCTCCTTCCCAGAAGTAACACAACACTCTTGGGGTAAAGATCACCATATTCCCTGATCCCCACACCAGCCCCTCCCAGGGGCTTAGGAAAGACTTGCTGAACAGTTAGCCAGCCCCAGAGCTGCAGTCGCCAAACAACCAGGGGATCTCCCCCAGAAATTCTGACTGCAGACCAAAGCCCAGTCTTGCTTACTCAGTCCCAGAAACTGAAGGATGATCAACAATCTCAAAGACAGACTTTGTTTCTATCGAGCCATATCAGAGAAACTGAGGCACGGGGAGCTTACCCACCTTGCTCAAGGTCACACATTTTGAAAATGATGGCTATTGGCCCAGGGGTGGGAGGGAAGGGGAGGGAACACTGGAAAAATAATAATAATAATAATTTTTTAAATGATGGATATTGGACCCCAAAATGACATATGATTATTTCAACTGGTACCAGGATTTAGAAGAAAGGGAAAAGCCTAAGGTTTTGGTACTCCAAGTAAGACAGCTGGAGAAACAGGCAATAAGTAAGGGTATACACTGATATTCCAGTTCCATGCACTGATGCTGAAGTTGCCCAAAAGTGCATTTCTCAGAACAGTGATGTCGCAAGATGCTCATGAAAAAGGATTTTGTGGTCAAGTAAGTTTGGGAAATGCTGCAACAGTGAACCCATCCTAGTGAAGTCCCAAAGCACACGGGTCTATTAGTGTTCTGCAGAGTCTTACAGTAAAGAAGGCTGGGTGGCCTGGTCAAGCCAGCACTTCCCACAAGTTTGTTTGATTATAGCAGCACCCTTTTATCAAGTAATACCATCAACATCACACCAACGAGTATTTGGAGAATAGTTCCTTGGGAAATGCTGATCTAGGTCTTTTGAAAGAAAATCTTCATAGCCAGTTATCCTCGGTTCAAGACTGGAAAATCAAATCAACATGAATGGGATAATAAATAATTCACATACTTCAAGGCCTTTGGGGATGAAGATGTTAACAGTGGAAATACCAAGGAAATTTTGAACATCTCTTGGCTGCCAGTGACTGTGCTGGTTAACAACGTATGGCCTCAAAAGACTTACACATGACTAACCAAACCCAAACCACTGCTATCGAGTTGATTCCAACCCACAGTGACCCTACAGGGCAGAGGAGAACTGCTCCACAGGATTACTAAGGCTGTAAATCTTTATGGAAGCAGACTGCCACATCTTTCTCCCATAGAGTGGATGGCGGAGTCAAACCACCGACCTTTTGGTTAGCAGCTAAATACCTTAACCACTGCACCACCAGAGTGCCTTCTCCTACAAGACTACTGAAACTAAAATCTTTCTTTAGAGTCCAAAGGACTTTCCAAAAAATGTTTGGACAATCAAAAAATAAAAACACACAATATTTCAAAGAAAATACTGGAACTCAGGGCATTCATTTCTGAGTTAAGGTCTTGAGGGTAGTACAGATTTCCTTAACAGACACTCAAAGCAGGTGAGGTATGACCTTTAGCATGAGATGAATGTCAAGGTCAACAATCGACTTGCAACTATCTGCATCAAGATTTTAGAGGGCTGAATCGCCAACATGAAACACTCCAAACAATTCTGTTTAGATTTAAATGTTTCTGCTGCACTTTACTGGAACTATTTTTTAAAAAATCAAGAGACACACGATTCGGAGATATACAATTTGTCTCAGGAAAAAAGTAAAAAAAAAAAAAGATCAAATTTCCCCAGCTCAATCCCACATAAAAATCTTCTCTGCTGAACATACTCAGCACCCGTATCTCACAGACAGATACACAACTCAGCCCCTCATTATGCCTGTTGTCACTGTGGCTCACGTCTCCCAGGGTTACAGGGAATTCCTGAAGAGCCCCCCTGTCAATGGCCTGCAGAAGGTACAGACGGTTGGTAGAAGGTGGGACAAAAAACTGAGAAGAAATATTTCTCCACTCTGCTCACTTTTTCAAGTAACAGAAAGAAAATCAAAAACCACTCAACATGACATAAGATAAAAGTAATCTTAACTAGAACAGAGGGCGAAGTTATGATAACTTCTTGGGCACAGTCAACTACCCTGATGGAGAAGTTGTTGGACCTGTGGGCTTGGGACTGTGGTCGCAGGGGACATCAACCTCAAATGGCATAACATACCACACAAAAACATTGTTCTACATCCTACTTTTGGTTTTTGTGAGTAGTGACTGGGGTCTCAAAAGCTTGCAAGTGGCCATCTAGATGCAACAATGGGTCTCTCCTCTTTCAAAGCAAACAAGAATGAAGAAAATCGAAGATGCATGGAAACAATTAGTCCAAGGGACTAGTGGACCATGTGAACCTTGGCCTATATGATGACCATGAGACCAGAAGAACTAGGTGGTGCCCACTGTCAACCACTCAGAAAGAAATCAGTGCAGAAGATCCTGGATAGAGTGGGAGAACAATGTGGAAGAAAACTCAAAATCATTTAAAAAAAAGACCAGGCTTACTGGTCTGATAGAGCCTTGTGAGACCTCCGAGACTATGGCCCCTAGTTACCCTTCAAGTCTGGAATTGAACTTACTTCCGTGGCTTCCAGACAAACAACAGACAGGAATAGAGGGTAAACATGTATATCAGGTAGATACACTCCTTAAAATGATCAATCATGGAAGAACCAAACCAAAAACCAAACTCAATGCCTCTGAGTTGGATCCGACGCATAGCGACCCCTCCTTGGGTTTCCGAGGTGTCATCACTACAGAAGTAGGTTGCCCAAACCAAACTCACTGCCATCAAGTTGATTCCAAACTCACAGCGACCTCCTTTGGTTTTCTGAGGCAGTAAATCTTTACGGAAGTAGACTGCCTAGTCTTCCTTCCACAGAGTAGCTGGTGGTTTGAACCACCAACCTTCTAGTTAGCAAATACCTTCAGCACTATGCCACCAGAGCTCCTCCATGGGAGAACAGAAGGGCAGTATTTGCACAAAGAGTCAGGAATACACAGAAAAGAAGGACATAGGGAAGAGATAACAACAGGGAAGTGGGAAAAGAACTGTTACATTGTGGGGAATTTCAGTCAGGATCATGAAATAAAATGTGTATGAACTGCTGTATGGAAAATGAATTTGCTCTGTAAACTTTCACCAAATCACAATAAAAAAAAAAATTAATAAATAAATAACAATAATCTTGGTGAAGTGCTGAAAGAGGCCCCAGAAATCTAGTCCAACCCAATTGCCATGCTTCTTTGGACCAAATGTCACCTTGGAAATGCTGAGAACCATGCAGGACTAAGCAATTCCCCAGTCAATGCTAAACCTCTTCTATTTTTACTGTGGAACTGAAAAAATCCAAGCCTCAGTTAATTTAGAGCTTGTCCAAGGTTAAGAAGTTACACGGTTGGGGCTAGATACCCCTCCAAGGCTCTTTCGAGGACACTGAGCTGACATTCCAATTCTAAGTGCAAAAAGGAAAAGTCTCTCCAAACCCACAACAGGCAATGTGGGTGCTCCACATGGCTCCTGGCACCTAGCCTCACACTGCCTAATGGGTGACCTTGAAGACTTGAGACACCAATGTCATACCACCTGCTTCCATCACAGACATACTGTGGGTGGTGACATCTGTGCATGCATCTGAGATTTACTCAAGCCCTTCTCCTCTCCCTCAGCCTTCTGCCACCGTTAAAGTCACCACTAGGAAATATGCATGTATTTCTGAAGAGGATCTGGACTTACACAGGGACAGGCAACTCATTGTACACACAGTTGACTATTCACCCATTCAACCAATATTCATTGAACATCTACTTTGGGCTAGGTGCTACTCTAGACATTAAGAGGATAGGAGCAAATTTGACAAACAAAAATCTCATGGAGATTATGCTCTACTCTTAGTGACCTACAGCCACCGTGAATGCAACATCTGACATTTGACATCTCCTCACAACAATTTACAAGAAGCACTTACATATTATGATCTTCACAATAACACTTGGAAATATCAGGAGAATCAAAGTATTCTGGTTTTAAGGCCATGTTCTTTCCAGTCTACCCACCTCCTTTGTGCTGCACTATTAACCAACCACACTGACACAATGCCCCTCTTTTTTTCTTACAACTGATTATCAAATAGCCTAGTGAAGTAGTTACTGCTCTAATAATTTTATAGGATAGAAGACAAACTCAGAAAAGCTAACTGCCTTACTGTAGTTCTAAAACCTTTTAAAGTTGAAGACCACGAACACCCCTCCGCACTCCCCCTAGCAATGACCTCACTTGCTGACTACACCATCACACAAAGATGGAACCACATGAAACACACATTCATCTGCTGTCTTTACCTGCTCAACATTTCCTGCTTTTCTTCTTTTAGAGAACTGCTCTACTTCTCCCTAAAAAGTCATGCAGTACTGACACAGGCTGCCCATCACAGCATCCAATCACCCTGCCCTAATGGTTGGTTCTACTGCAGGGCACAGGGCCAAAAGCTGGGCCATACTGCCAGGGGGCACATGACCCTAGCCAGGCCAATGAGAATCCCTCCAAGAGACTTCTCTGCCTAGAATGGACTCTTTTCAGGTCAGATGTTGTGACAATGAAAGCCCAGAGGGGCCTGAGGCCATGTTCCAGGCCTATAAGACCCTGTAGCATTCAGGGCTCAGGCATCCCAAAGGCCAGTTTCCCACACCCACCCCAACGTTTTAGAATACTGTAAAATAAGTCAATAAATCTGTTTTATGCCAAAGCCAGTGTAAGTTTCTGTCACTAGCAATAAAGATGTCCTGAATGAATGAATACCAAACAAAAGCCAAACCAGCTGCCATTGAGCAGACCAATGGTGACTCCATGTGTGTCCATATGAACTATGCTCCACAGATTTTCAATGGCTGGTTTCTCTGAAGATCACCAGGCCTTTCTTATGAGAAGGCTCTGGATGGACTCAAACCTCTAACCTCTCGGTTAGCAACCAAGCACTTCAACCATCTGCACAGCCAGGAACTTCTGAATAAATACCAACTCCAAACCAAACCCACTGCCACTGAGTCAAGTCCAAGTTACAGTGACCCCAATTGGGTTTCCAAGGTGACAAATCTTTACAGAAGTAGATTGCCCCACCCTCCTTCCATGAAGCTACCAGAGGTCCTTTCTGAATGAATACATGAAGGGCTAAATAAAATCTGCCCTTCACTCAGAAACCTCTTCTCAGCCATTACTGTCAAGTTCCTCCACCGATTCCTCTCAAACAGCACAGTAAAAGAACCAAAAGAAAAATTACAATGGTTGGAACTTTTATTTCTGTCCCTTCACCTGTGGACCTTGCAGGATAAAAAAAAGATGGCTGGTACCAGAAGGGAATAGGAAGAGAACAATAGGCCCAGGTAACCTCTACTGAATAATAAATAACCCACATCTAATCGCAGCTGACTGCACTTATCCTACTGAAAAAGCTGGGCAGGTTTATTTCTTCTTTTTTTTTTTTTTTTTTAATTGTGATTTGGGTGAAGATTTACACAGCAAATTCACTTTCCATACAGCAGTTCATACACACTTTGTCTCATGACGTTTACCACAATGCAACAGCTCCCCTCCCACCTCCTCCCCACAGTTACCTCTTCCCAGTGTCCATCCCTCCATGGGCTCCTATCCCCTGAGCTGTCTCCCTGTGCATAGGTTTATTTCTTTAAAACAATAATAATTTTCCAACTTTAATTCCAACAGACATAAATGCTTACATTCCAAGTAACAGTCAAGACCCTCCCTCGGCAGAGCCTTCACAGTCCTCCAGTATACCCTTGCAATCCCACCTCCCTTCCACCCAGAACCAATGCAAACCCTCTGCTCTACTCAAACTGGTCTAATTATTGTACCCCAAAAACACACTGCTTCCCCGCCACCACTCGGCCTCAGCCCTAGCTGTCCGTAAAGCCAAAAATGTCTTCCCTCTCTCCCTCTACACATTCAGTCTTCCTTTCCACACCCAGCTTAAGGCTCAGGGCCTCCACCAGCCTTCCTTGGCTTCCAACAGATGCTGCTTTCTCTATTTGCTTAACTTTGGTGAGCCAAGTCAGCCAGCTAGCTGGGAAATGAGAGAGGAGGCCCAAAGGAGGAGAGGTGGGCAAGAAAGGGAAGGGATGAGAGGGAAATATTCACCTCTGAGCACACAAGCAGAGCAGGCCAGTGGGCAGTCACCAAATTCTGCCATTTCTGCCCCAGAAGGGAGGCCCAGCGGTGAAATGGTTTAGGGTGCCCTCCAGTGTATGAGACTGAAGACTGAAATTGTCAAAGGCTTCACAATGCTTGGTTCTACAATCGACACCAATGGAAGCAGCAGTCAGGACATCAGACAGCGTATAGCACTGGGCAAATCGGCTGCAAAGGACCTCTTTCAAGTGCTGAAGAGCAAAGATGTCTCCTTGAGGACTAAGGTGCACCTGACATGTTGTTGTTGTTTGCCGTCAAGTCGGCCCCGACTCATAGCGACCCCTCCTTGGGTTTCCGAGGCAGTATCACTACGGAAGTAGGATTGCCCAACCCATAAGCCATGGTATTTTCAACTGCCTCATATGCATGTGAGAGCTGGACAATGAATAAGGAAGACCGAAGAAGAGTTGATGCTTTTGAGCTGTGGTGTTGGTGAAGAATGCTGAAAGTACCATGGACTGCTAACAGAACTAACAGGTCTGTCCTGGAGAAGTGCAGCCAGAATGCTCCTTAGAGGCGAGAATGACCAGACTTGGTCTCACATACTTTGGTCATGTTATCAGAGGGGACCATTCCCTGGAAAGGAAGGCCCTCAACGAGGTGGACTGACACAGTGGCGGCGGCGATGGGCTCAAGTATAGCAAGAATCACGGAGCTGGCTCAGGACCAGGCAGTGTTTTGTTCTGCTGTGCACAGGGTCATCATGACTTGGAGACAACTCAATGGCACTTAACAACAACAACAACAACCACATGTATGCAGTACTTAGAGCTAGCGGGAGTGGATGAGAGTGTTTAGGGAAAGTATATAATATACGGAGTTTTATAAAGGAAAAGGCTTGTTTTCTGCTGCACTACTCAACTGATCAGCCTCATAATGGTACTCTCTCCTGAGAGTCCCATTCCCCCCACTAGGTGGTAAGCTGGGGGCTGGAATTACATCTTACATACTTCTGTCTGGGTCTCAGTCTCCATCCCAGCCCCATCCAGGTCCAGCATAGGACCAGGACTTAAGTCTTCTACTGATCACATGCTGCCCTCCCAGTGACTCTGAGGCAGGCAACAAAACACCCTTAGCACCACCTTACAAATGAAAACACTCAGGCGCATGACAGGAAGGGGCCCCCACTCGAGGGGCAGGAAGTTAAGATCTTCCAGTGAGAAAACCCAAATTTTAATAATGGAATCAAAAAGCAAAAGGCAGCATGTGTTCTGGGGCCACAAAAGATTCTCGTAAAACCATTTTCTGAAAAAACCATTAGACTTGAGCCAAGTGTAGCTCTCTCCCTTCCCTACCATCAGCTGGGGCAAAGGTGAACACTTCTCTAAAGATCCATGTATCAGGACAAGAAAAGGCCATGTAATTCCAGAGTTCCCCAATGTCATGAAATGGCCTGAAACTGCAGTGGAAGGGTCTATCCAGTTAAGAGGACAAATTACCCCTGATAAGTAATCAGTAGCACTAGACTTAGTCCCAGAGTTAATCCTCAACTCTGGTACCTTTCCGCTCTTGACATCTGGCAGAATCTCCTATCTTATACATAGGGGCCCAGAACCCACTGTAATGCGGTAAACGAACAGTGCTCATCTCACTAACTGAAAAACAAACCCACTGCCATCAAGTCAATTCCAATGCATGCTGACCTCATGTGTTACAGAGTGAAACTGAGCTCCAAAGGGTAATAATATTGGTCCTAATCTTTAAAGAAACATATCACCAGCTCTTTCTCCTGCAGTGCTGCTGGATGGGTCTGAACTGCTTCTCTTCAATTAGTATTCCAGGGCAAACCATCTAAACAACCAAAGGATCTAGGTCATCTCACTAGGGTTGCCAAGAGAATTAAGTGAGATATGAAAGGGTATAAGAAAATACAAAATGCTGAACAGCAACATATTCTCAATACTAGAACAGGAGGCCTTACCCACCCCCTAAAAAAAAAAAAAAA
>NW_006921639.1:12602338-12615903 GCF_000298275.1 Orycteropus afer afer | reverse complement strand
CATCTCCACACCCCCAGGGCCTGAGCATGGTGGACTATAAATATCAGGGATTGCACTGAGCAAGAGCTGCCCAGGTGGGTTTGGTTTGCTCACCAGCCCAGCAGCACCTAAGCTATGTGCCCTCCTCAGTTTCCTTCTGGTTCCAGGCCCCACAGACAGACTGCCCACTATCCTTGGCCTATAGCACTGTAGACTCCCATAGGGCACAAGTACAAGCCAGAGAGCTGGGCATGTGGTCCAGGGGCTTACACAGGTGTGGAATCCACCAAGGGATATCCTAACTGGGTAACCGTGCCACTTCTGTTGTAAAGGGATGGTAAGACAGGGGTCTCTTCTTAAGACTATGGTTCCTGGGGAAACAAGCTGGTTCTTTACTCAAGATCCCACAAAGGTACTAAACCAAAGCCAATTTACACTAAGAAAGGTGGACCCATGTGCAGAGTAGAAATTGCTGGGGAGAGGAAGAAGGCAGAACACAGTCTGGGTTTCCTTGACTTTAGCTCCTTAAGGAAGAGGCAGGAGCCTCCACCCTTTCGAGCAGAGAAGCTCATTAATGCACTGAGCTTTCACCCATAAGAAGGGCTCCCTGCTTAAAGGGGTAAAAAGAAAGCTGGAAAACCACTGCACAATAATTCAATCTTTACAAGATCCCAACAGTCTATTGTTACCTTTATAGTATGTCATCCCTGTCCCCCAGAACCTCTAGGAAGCATCCTGATACACTGAATTTTTCTCCTAAATTAACTTCACCCTGAAAATTGTTTTTCTGAGGCTTTCATAACCCTCAGTGAAGCCAAAAAACTCTGCACTGTAATAAAACTAGGGTCTGAAATCACTGCCCTAGGGGGTAAAATCTAAACCCTATTCATCCTTTTTCTAAGAGGTCAGGGCTAGCTCCTAGAACATCAGCCCAATGAGACCCCAATTTCTCCATCAGGCAGAGAAAAACCAAACCCACTGTCCTCAAGTCGATTCTAACTCAAAGTGACCCCCATAGGGTTTCCAAGGCTGTAATGACTTAACCACAGCACCAGCAGAGCTCCTTAGGTATAGAAAGGTGGTCTTAACTAATGGCAACTCATTCATTGATTCTAGAGATTGAAGCTAGTGCTGATCCATACACATCCCAGGACTTCTAGTCTGCACTCTAACTTCTGGTCTTCCTTCTTCAAAAATAAACAGATACACAGAATAATAGAATGAACCAAAAAATCCGTTACCATCAAGTCACTTCTGACTCATGGTGACCCCATGTGTTACAGTGTGAACTGATGCAAAACATTTTCTTGCCTGTAATCTTAATGAAAGCAGATCACCTGGTCTCTCTCCTGTGGTACTGCTAGATAGGTTCAAACTGTCAACCTTCAGGTTAGGAGTTGAGCACAACCTGCACTACATAGGGACCACAGAGAGGTAGACAGATAGGAGCAATTGAAAAGAAAAAAATTACCCTGATGAGGTCTTCTTCCATACTCTTCCCATGGCGGTATCTGACAGCCCCTTCTTAGCATCTTCCAAAGCACTATCCCACATGTCTGGGTTTGCCCAGCCATCCAGATACAACCACAAGTGAGCAGGCAGAATGCAGGTTGGAGGAACAGATCAAGAGTTGAAAGCCCAAAGCGGAGACAGAAGGACTCCCATGAAATGGCCTGCTGTGTGGTCAAAAGAGTTTAGTCTCTCTGCATGTCAGTTTCCTTCAGCTATAAAGTATGAGGTTGAGATGGGAAATATACAACAGAGCTGTTAGGAGGAACAACTTAAAAAATCATTCCCTTAGTAAGTGAGGCTTTTAACAGCCATGTATACACGTCTAATCAACCTTTTAACTACAAATGCTAAGGGCAATTTCTCAGCCCGCCTGGTTCACTCTTAAAACAAAGGGCAAGACCCAGAAAAGGTGGCTTCACTGTTCCCTGACTGCAAATGTGCTAAATAAAACAAGAGGTCATAATTCAAAATAGGAGCTCTGGTGGCATAGCGCCTAAGGCATCTATGTGACTGCTAACCAGAAAGCTGGTGGTTCAAACCCATCAGCCACTCCTCAGAAGGAAGACTGGGCAATCTACTTCCATGGAAATACTGCCTCAGAAACCCAAGGAGGGGTCACTGTGAGTTGGGATCTACTCGACAGCAATTAGTTTGGTATTAAATACTTTCAAAGCATTTTAGCAACTTCAAGTGCAGTTTTCTTTCGGCAAAGTAGGAATACTACAGAGATCACAAGGTGGCAACAACAATGAAATAAAGAAATGACAAATAAAGCAAATTGGCTGCCATACAGTAGGTGCCCAATATATGCTAGTTCTCTCTTCCTCCCTTAGTAGGCTGGCTACGCACCCCTCCACCAGGCCAGGCCAAGTCTACCACTAGTTGCCAACTTCCAGCAGCCGCCACCCACCCACACACTCACTCACAAATGCCTGACACTCTCTCAAATCAGGCAACCCAAAAACCAAGGATACAGGGTGCCCAAAAAGCACCATCAAGAGAACCAGCCCACCAGCCTTCTCTCCTCAGGCAGCTCTGTCTAGTCAGTGAGGGAACTGAGCCAGCAGCCGCTACTAGGATTTTCCCATGGTGCAATGCAACTTCCCCAACTTTTCCCGGCCCACAGAAACCTAGCAGGCATTGTGCATAATCAACCGCAGGTCTGGGTAAAGGGGGAGAGCTGAGACAGCCAGAAAGTGAAAAGGCACAAGTGATCCTGAAACACAGTGACACTGCTCAAAATTTAGGAGCTCCAGTCCTGGCTCGGTTTCTCCATTCTTCTGGATTTGATTAATGGCTAGCACAGGCTCCAAAGGGACTAGCCAATGGAGAAGAGATTTAAAAATGGACTAACAGACACCTGAGGTCCCCCAATGGCTGAATCTGCGGGCCTCCATCGGACCTGCTTCTGTAACACCTAGGAGGTTCAAGACCTGTACATTGTTCACAACCAACGGCGGGACTGGAGACTAAGTGTGCATCTGGGATCCACATCTCTCTCTCTCCCACAGATGGCATAAAGCGGAAAGGTTCTACCCGCTGCCAGCTGCCAGGTAGCTCAATGGCTCTCGAGAGTTCCCACTTGGAAAGCTGGGGAGAGAAGTCGTGGAAGACAAGTGCTAAAGGCCAAGAGGCGGGGATCCGACACTCACCGGCGCCCTCGGCGGGCTGCGGTGGCCCAACGACGCCGTTCAGGTAGAGAATGGGCAGCAGGTGAGGCTGCGTCTTCTCCAGCGCTGCCCGCAGGTCCTGAAAGTGGTCCCGCTCCTTGGCCAGGAGCAGCTTGAGCAGCAGCTCCGCCTTGGCGCCTCCCGCCTCCTCGTCCAGCTGCCGCCGCTCTCCCGGGCTCAGCGCTCCCGCGGCCTCCAGCAGCCCAAGCACGGTTTCCACCTCCGTCATGGCCTGGGCGAGACTCTGCTGACACTGGGCGAGCAGCTCCCGGCGTTGGGGCTCCATGGTGGCGGGCCGCCCCGCCCCTCCGGACGGGTTCCCGGGTTCCCGAGGCTGGCGGGCAAGCAAGCGGCGGCTGCGGCGCGGAGGCCCCGCGGCGTCTCCGGGCGGACGGGCGCCGGGCTGCAGCCCTAGCGCGCCGGGAGCCGTGAGGCCGCGGGGCCCATGGGCTGGGGCCTGTGCGGGCTGGGGCCCGGGAAAGCGAGCGGCGCTCAGCAGCGGCCGCCTCCCGGGCTCAGGATCGCAGCCATGTTGGCTGCAGCGGCGGCGGGACTGGAAGAGGAGGAGGAGACGGAGGAGGAGAAGGAGGCGGAGGAGGTGGGGACGGCGGCCGGGGCGCGCCCCGAGGCCCGGCTCCAGCCGGGCATGCTCCCCTCCCCCTTCGCGCGCGCTCTCTCCCTGGCTCCGCGAGAAAACTCGCCCTGAAACCCCAGGCCACAGAACAGATTGCACCTCCAAGAAAAAAGTAGTCAGGGTGGTGTTCGTAGTAACCCCCGACGGCTCCGGCCTGGACTCGGCCGCCGCCTTGGCCTGGCCCGCCCGTATGTTCAGGCCTGGCTCACTCGGGGTCCCACGGCCGCCGCCCGCACCGCCAAAGCCCGAGCGCCGCCGCCAACCCGTCGGTCCTCCCTCTCCCCTCCCCCGTCCGTCCCTCCGAGCGCCCGGGCGGCCGGCCCCGGGAGGAGGCAGTGACCGAGGGGATGGGCGAAAGGGAGGGGTCCCCGCCTCCCCGCCCTCGGCCCTCCCGGGAGGCGGGGACGCCGCGCACGCTCTCTCTCCTAATCCCTCGAGGCCCAAGCGCCGTCTGAGTGGGGGGCGCGGTGCTAGGAGCCCAGCCGAAAGCACCCCGCAACCCCATCCCTCCACGAGGCACAGGGCCAGCCACCAATCTTTTGGAGTCCCCGCAAACAAAAGCCTGCTGCCACTCCAGGGTCTTCTAACCTGAGAACTACAAAATAAAGCAAGCAGACAATTGAGGGAATTCCCCTAAGCTTGACATCTCCCTAAGCTTGACATCTCCAATTAAGACCTCCCTCTAATGTGTTAGGTTTCCCACTCTAAGAAGCTGTTCAGAGTATTTCCCAATAACCAAAGCCAAACTCACTGCCGTGGAGTCAGATCCAACTCATAGCGACCCCTCCTTGGGTTTCCGAGGCGGTATCACTACGGAAGTAGATTGCCCAACCTGCCTTCCCAGGAGCAGCTGGTGGGTTTGAACCGCCAACCTTCTTGTTAGCAGTCAAGTGCCTTAGGCACTACCCTGTTGTTGTTGTTGTTATGTGCCATCGAGTCGCCCCCGACTCATAGCGACCCCTCCTTGGGTTTTCGAGGCAGTATCACTACGGAAGTAGGATTGCCCAACCTTCCTTCCGAGGAGTGGCTGGTGGGTTTGAACCGCCAGCCGTCTGGTTAGCAGGCAAGTGTCTTAGCCACTATGCTACCAGAGCTCTACCCTAGGAGGAGGGAAACAAACGGGTTGTGGAAACCTGCTTTCGTAATGATCTCAATGAGGATTTTCCAAGCCCAAGAACATTTCCTACCTTCCATTACAGCAGTAATGTCCTGGGTGGAGGACTAGCTCCTTAAAAGCTAGAATGCCAAGTGATTGTTCTCTTTTCACTAATTTAGCCTGGAATTCCAGATCCACTTCTACCTATCAGAAGGAATCTCGTTTACAAATATTGGAGGCCGTACGAGCATTTTCTACTGACACCATCACTCTCCCCATGATCCTTTGCCCCTATCCCCACACACACACCAAAAAAAAAAAGGTTTGTTAAATATTCTGCTTCATTGACAGGGAAGCAAATTTTATTTAATGGAAGCAAATGCTTTATATAGTGGTTAGAACAAGGGTGTCAGAATTTACATTCCAGTTTTGACATTCCCTCTAAATAGCTGCATAATATGGAGGCATCAGTTACCCTTGCTGATCTCAGTATTCTCATCAGAGAAAATAGGGCACAGAGAGATCAGGGATTCTTTAGCCTCGGATCCATGGATGAGCCTGAAAGTGTCTGTGAAGCTTCTGATTTTTATCTGAAATTTTTTTGTGACTATTTATGTATTTTTCTGGAATGGGGGTTTCTTTTGAAACAATAACAGACAGTTACCATGGGCTTCACATCAACTCATGGTAACCTCACATGTGTCAGAGTAGAACTGGGCTCCACAGAGATTTCAATGGCTAATTTTTCAGAAGTAGATTGCCAGGCCTTTCTTCCAAGCTGTGTCTGAATGGACTCCAACCTCCAATTTTACAGCCAAGCCTATTAACTCTTTGCACCACCCAAAGACTTGTTGTTGTTGTTATGTGCCATCGAGTTGGCCCCGACTCATAGCGACCCCTCCTTGGGTTTCCGAGGCAGTATCACTACGGAAGTAGGATTGCCCAACCTTCCTTCCGAGGAGCGGCTGGTGGGTTTGAACCACCAGCCGTCTGGTTAGCAGGCAAGTGTCTTAGCCACTATGCTACCAGAGCTCCCACCCAAAGACTAGCATTCATCAAATTATTCAACGCTCTGGTGCTGTAGTGCCTAAGACATTTGACTGCTAACCAGAAGGCTGGCAGTTCAAATCCACCAGCCACTCCTCAGAAGGAAGATTGGGCAATCTACTTCCGTAGTGATACCACCTTGGAAACCCAAGGAGGGGTCACTATGAGTCTGATCCAACTCGACAGCAGTTAGTTTGGTGGTGGTTTTTTTTTTTTTTTTTTTTTTACGATCCAAATTGGAAATATTGAAAAGATCGAAATTGTCAGGGATTTCATTTTATCTGGACACACAATTACAGCCATGGAAGCAGCAGTCAAGAAATCAGACGTTAAATTACACTGAGCAAATCTGTTGCAAAAGACCTCTTTAAAGTGTTAAGGAGCAAAGATGTGACTTTGAGGACTAAGGTGATTCTAACTAACTCAAGCTATGTTATTTTTAATTGCCTCATGAGTATATGAGAACTGGACAATGAATACGAAGACCAAAGAATTAAATTGGGGTGCTGGCAAAGAATATTGAAAAGCCATGGACAACCAGAAGAACAAACAAATCTATCCTTGAAGAAGTACAGCCAGAATGCTCCTTAGAAGCAAGAATGACCAGGCTTTGTCTTCCCTAGTTTCATCATATCGTCAGGAGGGACCAGTCCCTGGAGAAAGATATCATGCTTGATAAAGTAGAGGGTCAGCAAAGAAGGGGAAGACCCTCAGTGAGATGGACAGACACAGTGGCTACAGCGATGGGCTCAAGCACAGGAAGGATTGTGAGCATGGACAGAAGCAGGCCGTGTTTCACTCTGCTTCACAACTCAATGGCACTAACAACAACAATCGCAACCAAAACTGGACTCTCAAATGTGACTAAATCATGCTACAATATCTCCCTATGCAGACAGTCTTGGTTTCTATGCCTGAGTAGGGTTTAAGGGGAAGACTGGTATTGCACATGGCCAAGGTTCTCGACAAGCTCCTTGCTCTTCTCCTCCCGCTCCTGCCCCACCTGAGAGATGGTTCCCCCTGCTGGCCACTGGCTTCCCTTACCGCAACTGCACAGACTAAACCATCCTCAAAGGCATCTCCACTCCAGGATACATGTGGAACCTCTGTTCTTAGCTGGATTGGCTAGAAATCTAAGGAGTGGGAAGAAGGTAGAAATAGAGAGAAAGGAACAGAAGTTGGAGACTAATCTAGTTTATGGTTAGAACTGACTGGAAGTCCCAGATCCAAAGGGTGCCTGAGATAAGAATGGGCAGTAGGGAGACACAGTTTCCCAGGATCCCTAAAAGGATGTTGTTGTTGTTATATGCCGTCGAGTCAACCCTACTCATAGTGACCCCTCCTTGGGTTTCCCAGGCGGTATCACTATGGTGGGTTTGAACCGCCAGCCTTCTGGTTAGCAGTCAAGTGCCTTAGGCACTACACTATCAGAGCTCCTAAAGGAAGGTGAGTCCTTCGAGCCGGATTTGAACCAGCAACCTAAGGATAGCTAGTATGAAGCACCTACAGTCCTCTGCTCTACCAACTGAGCTATCGAAGGATCTCCCTAAAAGGATAGTGGGGCATGTGTATGTTTTTTACCCTAGAAGCCTTCCCAGGGAGCAAGGAAATGGCCCATTTACTAAGAGCCCTTTCTCTGTAGGTTGGACACTACCTTCAGTAAACCTATTATAGGAAACACTAGGATTTATGCAAAAGACTAATTTTGGAGGAGATAGTTTCTTCTATAAAAATAATTAGTATAGGATTCCTTTATTCAGTGACTTTGACATGACCTTGTATTTCTGTAGCACTTGACACCCTTTGAGGCAATGTTATAGATTGAATTTTGTTCCCAAAAAATACACATTATAAATCTTAATAGAATTGACACATTGGACACTAATGACCAAACACCAGACAAATTGTGGGATGACATCAAGGACATCATATATAAAGAAAGCAACAAATCATTAAAAAGTCAGGAAAGAAAGAAAAGATAAAAATGAATGTCAGTAAAGATTTTGAAACTTACTTTTGAATGTAGAATAGGTAAAGTGAACAGAAGAAATGATGAAGTAAAAGAGCTGAACAGAAGGTTTCAAAGAGCAGCTCAAGAAGATAAGGGAAAGTATTATAATGAAATGTGCAAAGACCTGGAGTTAGAAAACCAAAAGGGAAGAACACGCTCAGCATTTCTCAAGCTGAAAGAACTGAAGAAAAACTTCAAGCCTCTTATTACAATATTGAAGGATTCTATGGGTAAAATATTAAATGATGCAGGAAACATCAAAAGAAGATCAAAGAAATAAACAGAGTCACTGTACCAAAAAGAATTAGTCGACATTCAACCACTTCAGGAAGGAGCATATGATCTAGAACCAATGATATTGATGGAAGATGCATTGAAAACATTGGCAAAAGGCAAGGCTCCGGGAAATGATGGGATACCAGCTGACACCATCAACAAATGGATGCAGTGCTGGAGGTGATCACTCATCTGTGCCAACTGACAGGAAGAGCCTCGTATTCATGCCCATTCCAAAGAGAAGTGATCCAACAGAATGTAGAAATTATCGAACAGTATTATTAATACCACATGCAATTAAAATTTTTTGAAGATAATTAAAAAATAATTGCAGCAGTACATCTACAAGAAACTGCCAGATATTCAAGTTGGATTCAGAAGAGAATGTAGGGGATTATCACTCTTGGTATCAAATGGATCTTGGCTGAAAGCAGAGAATACCAGAAAGATGTATACCCATGTTTTACAGACTATGCAAATGTATTCGACTGTGTGGATCATAACAAATCATGAATAACATTGCAAAGAATGGGAATTCCAGAGCACTTAATTGTGCTCATGAGGAAACTGTATATAGACCACAAGCCAGTTATTAGAACAGAACAAGCAAATACTGCATGGTTTAAAACCAGGAAAGGAGTGTGCCAAGGTTGTATCTCTTCACATACTTACTCAATATATATGCTGAGCAAATAATCCAAGAATCTGGACTAGATGAAGGAGAATGCAGCATCAGGGTTAGAGAAAGACTCATTAACAACCTGTCATATGCAGATGATACAACCTTAGCTAGAGAACAGTTAAAAAAAAAAAAAAAAAACTTGAAGCACTTAATGATGAAGATAAAGACTACAGCCTTCAGTATAGAGTCTACCTCAACATAAAGAAAACAAAAATCTTCACAACTGGACCAAAAAGCAACATTAAAATAAATGAAGAAAATATTGAAGCTGTCAAGGATTTCAGTTTTCTTGGATCCACAGTTAATGCTTATGGAAGAACAGTCAAGAAATGAAAGTATGTATTGTTTTGGGCAAATCTGGTGGACCTTTTCAAAGTCTTTAAGAGCAAAGATGACCCAAGCCATGATATTTTCAATAGCCTCATGTGCATTTAAGAGCTGGATAATGAATAAGAAAGACTGCAGAAGAATTGATGCATTTTAATTGTGCTGTTGGTGAAGAATTTTGAATATACCATGGATGGCCAAAAGAATGAACAAATCTGTCTTGGAAGAAGTATAGCCAGAATGCTTCTTGAAAGTGAGGATGGTGAGACTTTATTGCACATGCTTTGACATGTTATCAGGAGGGACCAGTCCCTGAGGAAGCACATCATGCTTGGTAGAGAGTCAGCGAAAAAGAGTTAAACCGTCAGTGAGATGGATTGCCACAACGGGCTCACACATAGCAAGGATTTTGAGGATGGTGCAGGACCAGGCAGTATTTTTGTTCTTTTGTACATAGTGCCACTATGAGGTGGAAGTGACTTGTGGGCACCTAATAGCAACTACATGGCAGTGTTTATAATCTCATTTGGGACTAGGTTATCTTTGTTACGTTAATTAGGCAGGGTTAGTGTAATTTATATCTTGAGCCATCTCTTTTGAAATATAAAAGAGTTTCAACAGGGAGCAGAGCAGAGATAGAAGATAGACACCATACCATATGAAGATTGCCAAAGAGCCAAAGAATAATGATCTTCCATGAGACCCAACAGAAAGAAAAGCTTCCCTTAGAGCCGGTGCTCTGAATTTGGACTTCTAGCCTTCTAAACTGTGAGAGAATAAATTTCTGTTTGTTAAAGCCATCAATTTTGTGGTGTTTCTATTATAGCAGCACTAGATAACCAAGACAGGCACCTTTCCACACAGTCTCCTTTAGGGCCCATCACAATGGGAGAAGTAGAAATGACAAGGATAGGTGTCCCCATTGGGCAAATCAACCTATCATCCCACTCTTACACTTTCTAAGAATTTTTCCAAAGATTTATCCACCTTTCCTCCTTTCTTCTGGTCTTAGAGAAAGAGGGCCTCTTCTCCTTAAGAACAATGTCTTCCATGCTCTGGGTCTAGTCCCTGCATCCTATGCACACACATACAAGCACCCCTTCTCCAGAACCTTCCACTGTCATATCCTATCCCACTTTCTCACACTGTCCAAGTTTCTTCTGCTCTGACTTAGGTCAACCAGCATGCTTGAGGTTGCCCCATTCTCAAAGACCTTTTTCCCTCTCATTTCCTTAGGAAAGAAACACTGCCTGACACTGAGGGGACCCCCACAAGCTCATAGACCCTACTCCTTGACTGATCCTCTGCAATCTAACCTCTCAACACAACTCCCCACAGAGAGCTGTTCCCTCCATTAACCTGAGGCTATCCCCAAGGCCTTTCCTTCACACCTCCAGCATCACCTCTGGGCACACTCTGTTCTGCTTCACCCATCCTGGGAACATCTTCTTGTTCTCTCTCCCCCTTCCCTCCCCAATGGCTCCTTTCTCCCCCAAGCTTGACTCTTCTTTCCCCTTCTATCCTCCACTCCCTCTCTCTTAAAGGGAAAGCACCTTGAGCTGGACAGGTATGAACTCAGATCCCAACTCTGACATTCACTGACTATATATATGTCCTTGGGCAACTTTTTGAGCCTCAACTTCTGCATCTCTAGAAAAGTAGTAAGTATCACTCTCTCCTATGGTATTTAGGAGAATTAAATGACATGACTTATACAAAGTCAAGCATTTGGCTAACCAAAGGGTGAGCAGTTAGAATCCACCAGCTGCTCTGAAGAAGAAAGATGGGGCGGTTTGCTTTTGTAAATATTTACAGCCTTAGAAATCCAATGGGGGTCTCTATGACTTGGGATCAACTCAATGACAGTGAGTTTGGTTTTTGGTTTTATACAAGCCCTAGCACAATGCTTGCTACCTGGCAGACATTTAATGTTATACCCTTTAAAGTGGTGCTTGAGCTAGCAGCTTCTGCTGGTCAGAATGTTTGATTTAAATTCTGGCGTGGCAACTTGCTAGCTGGGTAACTTTGAGAAAACTTTCTATCCTCAGTTTCCTCATCTATAAAATGGGGTTGTTAATAATAGTATCAAAGTAGTTAGTGTTCAATCAATGGTAGTTGTCCTTGTCCTTTTGGTTTCCACTCTCCCATCCCGCTGAGAGGAAGACTCTGAAACATGCAGCAACAGGTTCTGTGCAGATAGATGTTTTAGGTTCCTGGATGTATGGTTGTGGATTCTAACTGAAAGACTTCCATTTAGTTTATATTTAGACAATGAGGGCAGGGTCCCATTCTGTCTTGCTCTCTGCCACATCCTCATGGCACCATGCCTGGCATGTGATAGGTGCTCAATAAATACTGTTTTTTAATTTGTAAATGAATGTATAGATGAATGCATTGAGACCTTGCTTCCAAAATTATATCTACTAGAGAGTTTTTTTTTATGGTGATAGGAAATTTGGCAACTACTATGGTAATTGTTGCACAATATGATTAATGAAATTGAGAATACTAAATAGTATATCTAGAAAATGTTGCATTGGCAAATGTTGTGTTATATATATATACTTTTTACAACAATACAAAATAATATCTACTAAAAATGGGAATATGGAGAAGAAGAGCACCTCAAAAAGGAGAGGCCTCAGAAGCAAACTGAGGGAGGTTCAGAAACTGTGATGCCCTAGGGATGAGTGGCAGAAGAGTAGAAAATGCACAATGCTTGGTTGGGAGTTCACCCAGAACTCTGGCCACTGCAGCCACCAATGTGCTAAGCACCAGGGAGCCACATTCTTTCCTGCCTTGCCCTGCATACGAGTTTGGCCTTTAAACTCTAGTAAAGACACCCCTGCCTCAGAAATCCATATCTGACATACAGGCACCAAGGCAAATGTGGTCCTGCAGGCATGGCCCCTCTAGGTCTCTGCAAGTACAGTCCTGCCTGGCAGCATTAACCCTTTGATTCAGAGCTCATTCTTCACAGTTTGACTTAGATGCTACCTGCATTAGGAAGTCATACATGCTGACCAACCCATCACAAAAGGGGTTAATGCCTCTACTGTTGGTTCTCATTGCAGTTTTTATTTCTCCCTTCATTAGCATTCATCAAAGCTCATAATTAAAGTTGCCAGTTTAGTTTTCTATATCCCTGAAGTAGGCAGAACGCCCCCTCAAAGATATCCATGCCCTAGTCCCTGGGACCTGTGAATATGTTATGTTCCATGGCTAAAGACACTGCAGATGTAATTAAGGTGGTTGTTGTTGTTAACTGCGCTGGAGTCAGCCCCTGACTCATACAACCCAACACACAACAAAATGAAATGCTGCACAGCCTGCACCATCCCATGCTTGGTTGCAGATTGGATCTTTGTGATCCACAGGGTTTTCACTGATTGATTTTCAGAAGTAGATTACCATGACTTTCTTCCTAGTCTGTCTTAGTCTGAAAGCTCCACTGCAACTTGTTCAGCATCATAACAACACACAAGCCTCCAGTGACAGACAGTGGTTGCTCTTGAAGTGTGCTGGCTGGGAATTGAACCTGTGTCTCCCATATAGAAGATGAGATTTCTACCTCTGAACCACCACTGCCTTGTAATTAAGATTACTAGGTCAAGCTGCCATGGAGTAAGCTCTGACTCATTGTGACTACATATGTGTCAGAATAGAACTGTGCTCCACTGGGTTTTCAATGACTGATTTTTTGGGATGTAGATCACCAGGCCTTTCATCTGAGGCACCTCTGGTTGGACTTGAACCTCCAACCTTTTGGTTAGCAGCCAAGTGCTTAAACCATTCTACTGCCTAGGCACCAAAATACACTTGTATGAATGAATGGAAATCTATCTTACGATGTAGTTATCCCCCATAATGAGATCTGATATAATGTAATCACCTCCATGATGAGATCTGCTATGAACAGTCAATCAGTTGAGAGGGAGTTTCCTCAGGAACATGGCCTTCCAGTATACATGGAAAAGCTCTGGGAAAGGTCTCTGGCTTTTTGCTTGGGATCCTGCAGCTGACTTGAACCAGTGGACTGCCATATTGCCTACTAATCTTAGGACTGTTGCCTTCACAGCCTGTGAACCCACAGCCTGCCATTTTACTGCCAATCTTGGGTTTGTCAGCCTCTGAAGCCAGCATCTGCTGCATTGCCTTTCAATCTTGGGTTCATCAGCCCCTGCAGCTGCATGAGTCAGGAAAAGCCTCCAGCTTGCATTTGATCCACAGACTTGGGACTTGCCAACCACATGAACCATTTCCTTAAGATAGTTTTCTCTTTCTATATATATATTATATACCTATTGTATATAATATATATAATATGATTA
>NW_006921639.1:12594628-12599644 GCF_000298275.1 Orycteropus afer afer | reverse complement strand
TTATAAAAATGCCAAATTTCACACAATCTTTCAGGAATGCTATGACTATAAAAGGAATCCTGGTGGCACAGTGATTAAGCACTCCTTTGCTAATTGCAGGGTGATCACTTAAAATCCATCCAGTGGCTCTGTGGGAGAAAGATGTGGCAGTCTGCTTCTGTAAAGATTTACAACCTTGGAAAGTCCATGGAGTAGTCTTTCTACTTTGTCCTACAGGGTCACTATGAGTTGCAAGTGACTCAGTGGCAATGGGTTAAGTCAGTTAATTATGTCTATGAAATGAACTGTACCTGGTTAGGAAAAAAAATTAGTTTGAACTTGGATCTTGGTAGCTTCTCAAGTCATGAAGACATATTTCTTCCATACTGATTTTGTTCTTATTTCAGGAATGGCCCAGAGGCAAATGCCCTAAGATTTTAAAATAAGGCTTATGAGAGAGGCCCATATCTAGTAATGAATCTGGCCCAGAGAGCTAGGGACAGGGCAAAATTCTGATATCAGAGAACAAATGTGGTCATTACGAGTTGGAAACTACTCAATAGCAATAAGTTTGGTTTTTAAAGAGTCTTAGAAACAATTAATTCATGATTAATTAATTAATATTTATTGAGTGCTTGCTGTGTGCCAGACAATGTGCTAGGCCCTAATGGTGCCCATCCACTTTGCAAATGAAGAACTGACAAGCTGCTTACTCAAAACCATACAGCCAATTACTGTCAGAACAGGGGCAAGAATTTAAGCTTTTCACCTAAATGCATTGCTTCATGAACTCAAACTCTTCTTTGGAACCCTCAACTTCAGTTTTTAGTTCCCACCAGCACCCACACAAGTTTTTTTAGCAAGGTCTATCCCCTGGCTCCTCACCTTTTATCTCCTTCTGGTTAAAACACTCCTGAGGATGGGCTCAGGATCGTGGTCATGGGGGACATCAAGATCAATTGACATAACATTCTACACAAAAACACTGTTCTATATCCTACTTTGGTAAGTGGTGACTAGGGTCTTAAAAGCTTGCAAGTGACCATCTAAAATGCAATAATTGCTCTTTCTTCGTCCAAAGCAAAGAACAATGAAGAAAACCAAAGATGTATAGATGTATAGTCCAAGAGACTGGTGGACCCTGTGAACCTCAGCCTACATGACCCTGAGACTAGAAGAACTAGATGGTTCCTGGCTACCACTGCCAACCACTTGGAAAGGGATCAAAATGGGTGATCATGAATGGAGTGGGAGAAAAATATGGAACAAAACTCAAAATCATGGAGAAGACCAGGACTACTGGTCTTATGGAGACTGGTGAAATCCTCAAGACTATGGTCCCTAGTTACCCTTTGGACCTGGAATTGAACTCATTCTCATGGCTTTCAGCCATAGGTATATAAGGTGAACATTTGTACCAGGTAGATACACTCCTTAAAACAATCAACCATGGGAGATCAGAAGGGCAGTATTTGCATAAGGGAGATAGCTCAGAGGGCAAGAATGCATAGGAAAGAATGACACAGGGAAAAGGTAATGACGGGAAGAACAGGGTACAGAGCTGTTAAATTTTGGGAATTACAATCAACGTCATGAAACAAAATGTGTACGATCTGTTGTATGGAAAATGAAATTTCTCTGTAAATTTTCACCCAAATCACAATAAAAACTTAATTAATAAATTAAAACAAAACAAAACACTCCTGAGCTCTGTCTCTTCTACAGAAACCAGTCTGAAGCCACACTTGGAAAAGATGTGATGCTATGTGATAACATCTTCCCTTCCCCTCTCCCAAAGACTTTGCAGTTTAGTAACAATGGAGCTGAAACTAAAGAACAAAGGGATCAAAATCTGAGCAGACTTCTTGGTGAATTCTAGTGGGTCAAGCCAATCATCTCCTGAGCAACTTCTTCTTCTATTTATGCTGCTTGCATTGCAAGAATCCCTCTTCAGAACACTATGCTCCCCATTGTGATTGGCTTGTTTGGAATGCTACATATCCTATGTTATATATTTGAAGAAATTAATCTGAGAAGAGGTCCACCAGACTGCTAAGTCTGTCCCTGGAACCCTGTGCTATAGAATAGCCCAACACTTTTTGCTCCTCCCACACCCACTCCTACTCTTTCTCATAAGCAATTAGGGGAAACCCACAGAAACATGGACAAGTGTTTCAGGTATGATATGATAAAAGAATATTTAGCATGGTTATAACTAGAGGAAAATGTTCTAGTTCTTGATGTGGGTAAGAATTGGAAAATAATGAGCAAAAATGAAACTATTTGTGTTTACTTTAGAAATATGACATTATCTTTTCAATACTAGTTTTTTTTAAAGTATGTATGTTCTCTTTCTTACATATATAACATATCTTTATGGTTGAAAAATTAGAAAATAGAGATGAGTAAAAAGGAAAAACATTCAGTCATCCTTGACCAGTTTAAAAAAAAAATCATGAGAAGAAATTATATAGAGCTCTAATTCTGACCTTAAGGAATGGCCCAGAAGCAGAGATGGCCACCAAGGGTTTTGGAGCAGCTTCCTTAAGGGGCAGGCTGGAAGCAGAGCTGGCCGCTGAGGGTTTGGAGTGGCTTTAAGGGAGGCTAGGAAGTTACTGGTGATTGGAATGCAAAAGTTGGAAACAAAGAAGAATGACCGGTAGTTGGAAAATATGGCCTTGGTGATAGAAATGACTCTGGAGATCACATGATAGAATTTTGCAAGACCAATGACATTGCAAATACCTTTTTTTCAACAACACAAGCAACAGCTATACACATGGACTTTTCCATGTGGAGTACATGGGAATCAGATTGCATAATCTGTGGCAAGAGGCAATGAAGAAGCTCAATATGATCAGCCAAAACAAGGCTAGGAGCTGATCATGAAACAGACCATCAACTGCTCATATGCAAGTTCAAGGTGAAGATGAAGACAATTTTTAAAAAGTTCATGAGAGCCAAAATATGACCTTGATTTTATCCTTCCTAGATATAGAGACCATCTAAAGAATAGATTTGATGCATTGAACACCAATGACCAAAAAACATCAAGAACATCATACATGAAGAAAGCAAGAGGTCATTAAAAAGACAGGAAAGGAAGAAAAGACCAAAATGAATGTCAGAAGAGACTCTGAAACTTGGCCTTGAACAGAGAATGTTGTTGTTGCTATTAGGTGCCATCAAGTTGTCTCTGACTCAGAGTGGCCCTATGCACAGCAGAATGAAACACTGCCTTCTCTTGTGCCAGCCACACAATCCTGTCTTTGACAAAGTTCCAAAACCCATTGAATGGGGAAGAGATAGCCTCTTTAACAAATGGTGCTGGCAAAATTGGATATCCACTTGCAGAAAAATAAAACAAGACCCATATCTCACCCCATAAACAAAAACAAACTCAAGTTGGATCAAAGACTTAAATGTAAAACCCAAAACTATAAAATTCATCAAAGATAAAATAGGGGCAAATCTAGGAGCCCTAATTTATGGCATAAATAGATTATCAAACATAACCCAGAATGCACAGGAGGAAGAAGAGAAGCTAGATGACTGAGACCTTTTAAAATTTAAATTCCTAAGTTCATCAAAAGACTTTGTCAAAAGGGTAAAAAAAGAACCTACAGATTGGGAGAAAATATTTGCCTATGACATATCTGACAAAGGACTTATCTCCAAAATCTATAGAAAACTTCAACACCTCAACATCAAAAAGACAAACAATCCAACTCAAAAATAGGCAAAAGACGTGAACAGACACTTCACTAAAGATGATATGCTGGTGGCCAACAAACACATGAGGAATTGCTCATCTTTAGTCATTAGAGAGATGCAAATCAAAATGACAACGAGATATCATCTCACCCCAGCGACAACAGCAAAGTTCAACAGGACAGAAAACAACAAATGCTGGCGAGGTTGTGGAGAGATTGGAATTCTCATACACTGCTGGTGGGATTGTAAGATGGTACAACCACTGTGGCAAATGGTATGGTGTTTCCTTAAAAAACTGAAAATAGAAATCCCATTTGACCCAGCAACTCTATTACTAGGAATATATCCTAAAGAAGTGAGAGGCAGGATACGAACAGACATATGCACACCTATATTCATTGCAGTGCAATTCACTATAGCAAAGAGATGGAAACAACCTAAATGCCCAGCAACAGATGAACTGATGACCAAATTATGGTACATTCACACAATGGAATACTATGCTACATTAAAGAACAATGAAGAAGACATGAATCATCTCACAACGTGGATGAGCCTGGAGGATATTATACTGAGTGACATAAGTCAGTCACAGAAGGACACGTATTATATGAGCCCATTACTATAAAAAGATAAAGAATGGTCTGCTTAAGGAAGGGAAATCACTTTGTAGGTTACTGGCTTGGAGAAGGAAGGGGAGGGAATAATTTCTGGCTAGTTGGCTGTCACATGCTGAGGTGGGAAAGGGGAGGGATGGTATGGAAATAGTCTGTGACCACCATGATAACACTGGGGAAAGGGAGGACACTGAATTGTGCATATAAGATATAGATGACAGAGGCTAATACCAGTATGGGAGCTCTGGTGGTGTAGTGCCTAAGGCATTTGACTGCTAACCAGAAGGCTAGCGATTCAAACCCACCAGCCACTCCTTGGAAGGAAGGTTGAGCAATCTACTTCCATAGAGATACCACCTCGGAAACCCAAGGAGCGGTCGCTATGAGTCATATCCAATTTGATGACAGTGAGTTTGGTTTTTTTTGGGGGGGTTGGAATACCAGTATATCTACAATACTGCATTACCACTAATACCAAACACCAGGATACAGATAAACACATAAACATCTAGAAGATCAGATGCGGGTCAGTGAACAGGATTATACCCTAGACAAAGGATAAAGAACTGATCGATCTTCATCCATATAGAAGTGGCATATGATCTAGAACCAATGGTAATGAAGGAAGAAGTCAAAGCTGCAATGAAAGAACTGGCAAAGAACAAGCCTCCAGGAATTGATGGCATACCGATTGAGATATTTCAAT
>NW_006921639.1:12587590-12593478 GCF_000298275.1 Orycteropus afer afer | reverse complement strand
ATCTCACCTATTTTGGTCATGTTGTAAGAAGGGACCATTCCCTGGAGAAGGATGTCATGCTTGGTAGGGTGGAGGGTCGACGAAAGAGGGGGAAGCCTTCAACGAGATGGATTGACACGGTGGCTGCGATGATGGGCTCAAATATAGCAGGGATTGTGGGACTGGCGTGGGATCGGGCAGTGTTTTGTTCTGCTGTGCGTGGGGTCGCTATGAGTCAGAAACGACTCGACGGCACTTAACAACAACAACAAAGGATAAATTCAGCTGAGGCTAATTTCGCACAGATACCAATGATACAAAATACCCGTAATCGTTACAGAAACAACAGAAGACAGACATAGAGCAATCCCTCACAGACAGCCAGACACTGTGGAGGAGAGATCCAATGGATCTATCAGCTCAGGACCATAGTACTGGGGGATACCAGACTCAATTGGCACAACAAAATACATAAAAATCATGTTCCACAACCTACATTGGTGAGTAGTGATTGGGGTCTTAAAAGCTTTCAAGAAGCCATCTCTGATGCAGCTAATGGTCTCCTATCATCAGAAGTGAAGAAGAGTGTAAAAATCCAAGGGCATTTGGAAGTAAGCAGCCCTAGAACATGATGGACCTCAAGACCAGAAGAACTAAATGGCACCCAGCTACCAATGCCAACCACTTGGGAAAGGATCAAAACTGGAGATCCCAGATAGAGTGGGAGGACAAACGTGGAACAAAATCCAAAAACACAATAATGACCAGAATTATTGGTCAGATGGAGTCTGGTGGGACCAGCAATACCTTGGCCCTGGGATACACTTCGGGCCTGGAATAAAACTCACTCCCAGGGACTGGCTCACAGCCCAATAGTAAACAAGATGTACACACAGACTACTCAACCCAGGGTAATGCACCCACATACTCTGCGGAGATCATCCCTGGGAGAAATCAACCACGGGGCACCAGCAGGGCAACATTCACAAGGAAGAAATGCAGGACACTCAGGAGTCCATAACTGTGAGGGGCACAGGGGGAGAGGGTACTGGGAAGGGAGGGGAGGAGACTGGGTGATTAGGGCTGAGGATGGCAACTGGGGAGTGAAACCAAATGTACAGGAAATGTTGGATGTAAAACAAACTGCTCTGTACATTTGCACTTAAAGCACAATAAAATAAATGTGTGTGTATATGAGTATTGTTGTTGTTGTTGTTATGTACCGTCAAGTCGGACCCGACTCATAGTGACCCCTCCTTGGGTTTCCGAGGCAGTATCACTATGGAAATAGATTGCCCCATCTTCCTTCCGAGGAGTGGCTGGTGGATTTGAACCGCCAGCCTTCTGGTTAGCAGTCAAGTGCCTTAGCCACTATGCTACCAGAGCTCCTGTGTGTGTGTAAGTCAATATCAATTTTGTTAAAGGAAAGAAAATCCTTCAAGAAAAAGCCCAGTGTTGATGTTAGGATTAGCAGCTTTAGAGTGTCCCAAGTTTATCCTGGGGCAGCCTAAATAGGTCGTTCTACGCATCAGATGGCTGGTTTCTGGAGAGGCCAGCTGGGTACACCCACTGAGCCCTGAGAGGCTGAGCTTCATCTTTGCAGACTTGGAAGCTTCTACACCCTGAAAAGGTTTGTGTCTGGGGAGATGGTTAAACTCACAAGAGGCAAATGCATAAACCAGAATGCAAATGTTTTGGATTAGGATAACAACGCTTGACTTGGAGGGTATGTGAAGATGAAATAAAAGGGTGCACTCAAAGTTTAGCAGAGTGCATGGCACATGGGATGTTATTGTTGATATTAGCTGCCAATGAGTTGGCCCCACGGCTACTCCATGCACAAAGGAGTGGAACAAAATGCTGCCCAGGCTGCACTATCTGCGTGATTGGTTGGGGATCAGAAGGTTGTGATCTATAGAGTTTTCATTGTCTAATTTTAGAAAGTAGATTACCAGCCCTTTCTTCCTAGTCTGTCTTAATCTGGAAGCCCTGTGGACACCTGTTCAGCATTATAGCAACATAAAAACCTCCACTGACAAATGAGTGGAGGCTGTACATGAAGTGCATTGACAGAGAATCGACCCTGGATCTCCCACATAGAAGGCAATAATTCTACCACTAAACCACCACTGCCCTCATATGGCACATGAGAAGTCCTCAGTAAATAGGAGCCATTATTATTATGAGTTTCCCTAAGAAAACTTACCTGTAGAGAAGACTCAGGAGATCAGTAACCAAAAAGTTAAGTTAAGGTTAATTTTAGATTAAGTTAAGATCCCACACAAAACACAGCCTCCTCTGGCCTGAGACAAGAACTAGGTGGTGCCCAGCTACCACTACCAACAGTTCTGACCAGCAACACAATAGAAGGTTCTGGATAGAATGGGATAAAAATGTAGAACAAAATTCAAATGCATAAAAAAGACCAGACTCATTGGACTGATAGAGACTGGAGGAACCCCAAGACTATTGCTGCTCCCAGAAGTCACCTTTCAGCCAAATAATAGATTGACCTATAAAATAAATAATAACACCCATGAAGTTTGTGCTCATTAGAACAATCAACTACATGAGACCAAATGGGGCAACAATTCCCAAAGAGCAAAAATGAGAAGGCAAGAAGGGGCAGGGAAACTGGACTGATGGAAACAGAAGGTAGGGTGGAAATGGAGAGAGTGCTGACATATTGTGGGGAGAGCAACCAATGGTAAGGAGCAATCTGTGCATAAGTGTTGAATGGGAAGCTAATTTTCTGTATAAACTTTTATCTAAAACACAATAATATGTTTTTTTAAAAAAAACCAAAACACTGTGCTCCTCCCTTACTTCCTCACTAGCTCCCCATTGCCTTCAGGACAAATGCAGCTCCTTAGCAGGACATCCAAGGCCACTTGTCATCTACTTTCACCTCCTATTACTCCCCCAGATGATCCAGCAGCCGACCCTCTCTGACCTCTGCCAATACAGAGTGCCCCTTCCCCTTGGAGACCTCTCCTTCTGGCTCCTCTTCACATGTCCAAATATGTCTCATCCTTTGATGCTTATTTTTTTGTTTTTTGGTGCTGGTGGTAGTGGTAGTTAGGTGCCACCAACTCGATTCCAGTTCAGAGCAACCCCCTGGAACAGAGTAGAACTGCCTTATAGGGTTTTCTAGGCTACAATCTTTATGGCAGCAGATTGCCAGGTCTTTCTCCTGTGGAGCCACTGGATAGGTTTGAACTGCCAACTTATCGGTTAGCAGCCAAGTGCTTAAATGTTGCACTACCAAGGCTCTTCTCTCATCCTTTCATGCCAGGAAACCCTCTGGCTAACCCCAGCTTTCCTTCCCCAGAACTCCAAATGTTCTTGTGCTTAGAAACACTTTTCCTCCTTTTGCCTTTATCTATTGCCTTGCATTGTTCATAATTTTTCCCTAGGATGTGTTTGCCACCCAAATCCCAAAGGACAAGGACCATATACTAGTTTTTTTTTTCTTTTAAATATCCTCCCATGTCTCAGAGAGTGGGGGCCTGTAGTAGATGCCTCTTAAATACATATGCATTGAAAGAGCCTAGGCAACTGGGCATTATGCTCTTTTAAGAACTATCTATATGAGATTAAACTAATAATTAGCAACTTGTCGTTCAGATAGGAAACTTAGGGGCCAGTGAATTTACGTTGATGGGAGAGGAACAACTCACAAAAGGAGGGTGACAATGATTGCACAACTGGAAGAACATAATCATTGTCACTGATTTGTACATGTAGAAACTGCTGTATTGGTCTATGTTTTGTTGTGTATGTTCTCAACAATAATAAAACTTTAAACGAAAAGGAAAGAAAGAACTTAGACAAGAGACAGTAGGGCAAAAGGAGGCTAGCACCTTTTTATCCTTTAGGTCTCAGATTAAAAGTCACTTTCTCAAAGGCCCACATAGTCCCTACCTTCCCCCAAATTATCAAAATTGAGTTCTTTCTCTCCAAGCAGTAATTTTCCTTGCTGGCACTCATCGCATTTAATTCTATTTTGAATGTGATTCTTTGTTGAGTGACAGCCACCTACTGAACTATAAGCTTCATTGAATACCTGTCCAGTTCACCACTGCACCCCCAGTGCTAGTCTGATGCACAATTGAGACTCATTTTTTGGGAAGAATGAATTAGGGAGGGAGAAGAAGTGTTACTGCTTCCAGTTCCCCTGTAATTCCACTCAGGAACTCCCTAACATAAGTACTCCCATCTTTCTATAGTAAACACAGATATTAATATTCTGGGAGGATCTGGGATGAATACAACTCTAGGCCTCACAACGACCCCTCCTTGGGTTTCTGAGGTGGTATGTCTATGGAAGTAGGTTGCCCAATCTTCCTTTCGAGGAGTGGCCGCCAGCCTTCTGGTTAGCAGTCAAATGTCTCAGGTACTATGCCACCAGAGCTCCCACCCCAGGCACAAAGAAAATAATGATAAAATTTCCCTTTTCTGAGCACTGAGTACATGCCAGGCACCATGCCAAATGTTTCTTTCCCCTGCAGCACCCAGTTAGGTGCTATGATCAAACTCTCTCACTGCCCTCAAGTCAGATCCGACTCACAGCGACCCCTCCTTGGGTTTCCGAGGCAATGTCACTATGGAAGTAGATTACCTAACCTTCCTTCCAAGGAGTGGCTGGTGGGTTTGAACTGCCAGCCTTCTGGTTAGCAGTCAAATGCCTTAGGCACTATGCCACCAAAGCTCCTAGGTGCTATGATAAGCTCCATGTTATAGATGAGAGACCTACCTGGCTCAGCCCTCCTAGCTCTATGCATCTCCCATCTTACAGGAGAGTGAATCTCTCTGCCAGGAAGGGGCCTAGAAGTCACAAAAGAGATTTTGAAAATTCATTCAAAACTAGTCCTGCCTTCACAGTGCACCAAAAATGAGTGATCAACATGGTGGCACTGAAGAAGAGGAAGACATAGAGATGTACACAGGAGGTACAGACAACAAAGATGAACCCTTTTGCATGTACAGTACTGTGTTATCGGTGACAGCAAGCATTGATATATGGGTGGGTAGGTGAGTGGACAGGCTGAATGATTAGGTATGTCTGGACAAGGGGGAGTGTGCCCATGACTATGTATAGAGTTAGTAGACAAGGTTTCTACATGCATACTTTTACGTACTGTAAGAATGTTCGGGTGTATAGTAGAGCTGACAAGAGGCAACGTTGTGGTGGCTACTTGGCCATAGCCAGCTACTCAGAGGGAGTGAGTAGCTGGACCTATGGGCTTGGGACTGTGGTTGCAGGGGTATCAAGCTCAATTGGCATAGGATACTATACAAAAACATTGTTCTATATCCTGTTTTGGTGAGTATCGACTTGGGTCTTAAAGGCTTGCAAGCGGCTGTCTAGATGCAACAATGGGTCTCTGCTTGTCCCAAGCAAAGAATAATGAAGAAAACCAAAGACATGTGGAAACAATTAGTCCAAGGGACTGGTAAACCATGTGATAGTCAGCTTATATAACCATGAGACCAGAAGAACTAGATGGTGCCTAGCCACCACTGTCAACTACTTAGAGGGGGGTTGGTGCAGGAGATCCTGGATAGAGTGGGAGAACAATGTGGAAAAAAATTCAAAATCATAAAAAAAAAAAAGACCAGGTTTGCTGGTCTGATAGAGCCTGGTGAGACCCCTGAGACTATGGCCCCTAGTTACCCTTCAGGTCTGGAAGTGAACTCACTCACAACAGGCATATGGGGTGAACTTTTACATTAGGTAGATACATACACTCCTGGGAGAGAACAATTATGGGAGAATAGAAGGGCTGTGTATGCACAGGGAGACAGCTCAGGGGGCAGGAGTGCATGGGAGGGAAGGACACAGGGAAGAGGTAACTATGGGGAGGAAGTGGGAAGACAGCTGTTACATTGTGGGGAAATGCAGTCAA
>NW_006921639.1:12555564-12567748 GCF_000298275.1 Orycteropus afer afer | reverse complement strand
ACCTTCCTTCCGAGGAGTGGCTGGTGGGTTTGAACCGCCTGCCTTCTGGTTAGCAGTCAAGTGCCTTAGCCACTATGCTACCAGAGCTCCCACTCTAGGAGAAGACTTTCTCTCTATGTGTGCTCTGGAGGAAAGTCCTTGACTCTTCAGCTTCTACTGCTTGGCTCCTTGGAGATACCCACCGTGTCTTGGCATCTATCTTACCCCATCACTGCTTCTCTTGCTTGCTTGTTTAATCTCTTTTATATCACAAAAGAGATTGATTCAAGACACACCTTACACTAATCATGTCTCATTCACAAAACAAAGACAACTCATTCCCAAATGGGATTATAGCCACAGGCATTTACCCAAACCAAACCCATTGCCATCATTAGATTACAACTCATAGTGACCTTACAGGACAGAGTAGAACTGTCACTGTCCCATAGGGTTTCCAAGGCTGTAAATCTTTCTGAAAACAGACTGTCACATCTTTCTCCCATAGAGTGGCTGATGGCTTCAAACTGCCAACTTTTTGGTAAGCAGCTAAGCATGATTAACTATTGTGCCACCAGGGCTCCTTACCACAGGCATGTTGTTGTTGTTATGTGCCATCGAGTCAAACCCGACTCATAGCGACCCCTCCTTGGGTTTCCGAGGCAGTATCACTACGGAAGTAGGATTGCCCAACCTTCCTTCTGAGGAGTGGCTGGTGGGTTTGAACCGCCAGCCATCTGGTTAGCAGGCAAGTGTCTTAGCCACTATGCTACCAGAGCTCCCTACCACAGGCATAGAAGTTAGGAATTCAATATACATTTTGGGGGGACACAAGTCAATCCATAACACGGACTGTCAGACTCTTGAGAGAGTGAGAATCTCCTAGAGCTAGAAACTGCTTGCTAGAGAGAAGAGTGCAGCATGGGCATTCTGGCTTGAGTCAGTCATAATCTCCTTGGACCTGGGCCCTTATAGATATATTAGAGCCTAGATTCTAAACAACTTGGGCCTGTGGAAGGCTGTGGTCTATAGTGGGAGACCAAACTCAATTTTGAGTCATGACATAAGTTCAGAAGTCATTTGGGTTCTTCCTGACTTTTAAAAAGGAGCTCTGGTGACATAGTGCCTAAGGCATTTAACTGCTAACCAGAAGTTTGGTAGTTTAAACCCACCAGCCACAATATAGAAGGAAGACTGGGTAATCCACTTCCATAAAGATTTACTGCCTTGGAAACCCAAAGGGGATCACCATCAAGTTGGAACTGACTTGATGGTGTTGAGGTGTTTTTTTTTTTTTTTTTTTTTGGTGACTTTTAAACCAACATTGTGTACGCATAGACAATTTCTAGGACAAACCTAAGGAGGGGCAGTTTGCCCTCAGGAAGATGTGGTTGAATGTAGATTATGCTTACAAAGAACAGAGAACTTGCCTGGGTGTGTCCTTATCTAATTTAAATTAAGATTGGGGTCCTGGTATTTTCTTATAGCCACCTTGTGGCTATGACTCAGGCTGCATGGTCATGAGTCATATCCCAACCACCACCTAGCCAGGTAGTTAAGCCTCAGAACCAATCCTGTAATCTTTTAAATCTTCAATTATGTACATATCCCAATTATCATCCTTTCCCTACTTCCGTAGTCCCACCTGGGATGGAGATGAATTGCTCTGTCACCAATCAAGAGTTTGTGATGATTCCCTTTGTTTTCAATCATATATAATTAGCCCCATTGCCACGACTCAATGGACTCCAATTCAGCTTTCTATGCTATGTACATGTTGATGGTTTCCCTCATGCTGGATGATTGTTTTTGTTCTGTCTAAGGCCTAATAAAAGTGTCTCTATTGAATCTGTTTGTATCTGGAATCTCTTTTCTTCTTGTACATTGGGCACTTAACAACTAACCTTGCTAAGTCCTTTCACAAACATTCTTTCAATTGTACCTCCCTTCCAAGCAGCAGCTGTAACAATGTCCACACCAAGGCTCAGAGAAGTAAGTCAACCTGCTCCAGATCAGGAAGCTGGAAAGTGATGGAGTCATGGTTAACATCAATGACTTTAGGACCAACCCCCAAAGGTGTCAGCAAGGCCACCTTCTCTAAGCAAACCCCCTTTATGGAAAGGGGGCAGCTGGAGAAACAGCTGCTTGGCTCTGCAGTTTTACTGCCAGAGGTTGTTTCCTTGATGGGAGAACACCTCAAAGGGAGGCCTAGTTTAGTCAAGCACAGTCAAACAAGATGTTCCTTCATCAGAAGCAGCAGAGGTAGCTGCTTGAGTGCAAGGCCATGAAGGCCTACTTGTCTAACTGCTTTGCAATTCAGTTTTCTTATCATAACTCTGGCCACAAACTCTACTGGGAGGAAAAATGATAAGGGTTTCTCCTGATACTTCCCTACTCTCTGGGACATATTTGGTCTCAATTAAGCTGCCGTATAACCTACTTCCCTCTGTTCTAAACACACCAGGTTATCCCACATGTTCCCATTTTTTCAGGGGAGGAACCTTAAGTCCAGACAGGTAAAGTGCTTAGTTGCCCAAGGTCCTTTCTTCCAGAAACTAGTAAGAAAACTAGCTTGATCTCCAGTTTCTTCCTGCAACTCCCCAGACTCCTAAAGCAAGAACTTAGGCCTCTTCAGGGACTCTGCAGGTTTCAGCCTCTATCTATGGAAAAACTGAAGAGATCTAAACCCAAAAAACAAACCCATGCCATCGATTCAATTCTACCTCATAGTTACCCCCATTGGGTTCCAAGGCTGTAAATCTTTTTGTTTGTTGTTTTATTTTATTGTTATTTGAATGAAAGTTTACAGAGCAAATTCATCTTATATACAGCAGTTCATATACACTTTGTCACATGACATTGTCTGTAATCTCCCACAGTGCAACAGCTCTCCTCCCACTTCCTCCCCATAGCCACCTCCTCCCCGTGTCCTTCCCTCCCATGCACTCCTGCCCCTCAAGCTGTCTCCCTGTAGCCCTTCTATTCTCCCATGATTGAGCTTTCCAAGGAGTATATCTACCTAATGTAAATGTTCAGCTCCTATGTCCAAGGCTGTAAATCTTTACGCAAACAGATTGCTTCATCTTCCTCCCATGGAGCAGCTGGTAGGTTTTAACTGCTGACCGTCTGGTTAGCAGCCAAATCTCTTACCCACTGCACCATCAGAGCCCCTGAAGAGGTCTAAGAAGAGCAAAAATGTATAAAGGAGTGAGGTACCAGGAATCAGAGACATTTTAATCAGGGAGTCCAGCTGTGTCCTGCAACTGGCACTCTGCCCTTCACCAGGATTACTGCCCCTCCCTGGGTTTCATGAAGTGCAAGCCCCACTCCAACTCTCAAACCAAAACATTGTCGTCCGGTAGACCCTGACTTATAATGATCCCTACTGGGCTTCCAAGGCTGCAAAATCTTTTCAGAAGCAGACTGCTCCATCTTTCTTCTGCAGAGAGTGAGTTCAAACCATCAACCTTTTGGGTAGTAGTCAAATGCCTTAACTACTACGCCACCAGAGCTCCTACAAACCTTGCTTTATTCTGGAGGCTAGCTGGCTCCCAAAGAGTCTCTTTTTTCCTGAGGATGATTGCACTCAAGGCTCCACCTTCTTGCCACAAGACAAAAGCAAATAGAACACAAATAATAATAGTTACCATTATTTTCAGTACTTACTATGTGCCCTGAGGAGCCATAGTGGTGCAGTAGTTAAGGGTTCAACTACGAGCTGGAAGGTGGAGGTTCGAACCCACCGGCCACTTTGTGGGTGAAAAGACCTGGCAAACTGCTCCCGTAAAGACTACAGCCTAAGAAACCCTGTGGGACAATTCTACCCTGTCCTCGGGGGTCACTAGCAGTCAGAATTGACTGGACAGCAAACAACAGCAACAACTGTGTGCCCTGCACCATTTTAACAGCTTTATATGTATCAACTCTTTCAATCCTCAAGCCAACCCTGAGGTATGCATGTCCATTTCACAGATGGGGAAACTGAGTCACAAAGTAGCCAAATAAAGTGCTCACAACTAGCAAGAAAAGAAGCAGGGATTAAAACCAAGGTCCATAGATGAGCTCTTAACAACCCCGGTGTACCATCTCTGAATGCTTACAGATGGACACAAATGTTAATGAGGGCATCTTTGGAGTGTCCCAGACTTGCAGCAAGAATCATTTAGGTTTCAGAGAAATGCTAGATTCTCTCTCATTTATTCTTAGTTCACTTTGGTTCAACAAACATTCATTAACCCTTAAGAGAAGTACTAGGAAGGCAGCAATGAATGAGACTTTCTCCACCTCAGATACAGCACTTTGCTGGGAATGAGGAAGCCACTCTGCTAATCCCCCACCAATACCTTCACAGCTTCCTGAATGGTAAAATATATCTTACGTTCAGAGTAGAGCAGAATGTACGCTGTTGTTAGTTGCCCTTGAGTAGTCCAACTGAGCCTCTATGCATGAAGGAACAAAATACTACATGGTTCTGTGCCGTTCCCATGGTCAGCAGCAGATAAACTTTGTGATCCATATAGTAGTTTTCACTGGCTGGTTTTTGGAAGTAGATCACCAGGTCACAAGTCTCCATGAGAGATGGCTCCACACACGGTGGATTGACCTGGAATCAGACCCAGGTTTCCAGCATGGGAAGTGCGCATTCTACACTCAACAACCATCAATGCCTGAGAATGTAAGTATCAGAATGTCTGTACCACTGGAGGGGCTAGTTTAACATCCAGGTTCCAGGGCTCCACCTGTGTACTAGGCTTTCCATGGCTGAGGCCTGGGAACCTGAACTTTTAACTAGCATCCCAACTGACTCTTATCACCAAGTGTGGGAAACAATGAACCAGGCCTCTCTTAGTACCTTTCTAGGGAGAGCGGAGGAGCTTACACTTTAAACTTGGAGAGCTGCTCACTGACTTGACATCAGCCTGGCCCTAATCAATGATACTCCAATACTCCTGAGTGCCTCCGTCTCCTTGCTGGGTGGTGAGGGATGTGGAGCTGTGGGAAGCCAGGGTGCCTCAGATAGCTCACCCCTTAATCTCCTAATACATCACTTCTATTAGAACTCAAGGTTGGGCAATCCTACTTCTGTAGTGATACTGCCTCGAAACCCAAGGAGGGGTCGCTATGAGTCGGGGCGACTCGACGGCACATGACAACAACAACATTAGAACTCAAACCCTGAGGCCATAGAGCCTAGTAAGCTGTGGTTGCTGTGGACTTGTCAGCCTCCCCCACTGGACAGTGAGCTGCTGGAGCAAAGAGCCCAGGTGTGTTAATCTTGTCAGCTCCCTCTCGTACTCCTCCCTCCCACCTGACACTTTGGGGACTTTCAGTTATTGTCAGCTAGATGAATAAATTAATGACAGAGGGAGAGGGAGACAGATTTGTTAACAACTAACAGTAATTCAAGCAGAAGGGAATAAGTGCTAAATGGTGACAGAATGAGTCATCCTTGCTGATGGGAAGGAAGAGGGAAAGAACTCTCATCCTCTCTCCGCTCTACTGTCAAAACAGTGTCTTCATTCTGCCTTCTTTCCCATCACTCTCATTATTTTTTTTAAAGCTTTAATGGACTTTATTTTGTAGAGTGGTTTTAGGTTGACAGAAATATTGTGTAGAAAGTACAGAGAGTTCTCGTACACCCCTGCATATCATTTCTTTTATTACTATCTTACATTCAAGTGGTACATTTGTTATAACTGATGAAGCAATATTGGTACATTATTATTAACTAAAACCCATAGATCATAATAGGGTCACTCTTTGTGTTGTACAGTCCTATGGGTTTTGACAAATGTCGTAAAACATGTGTCTACCATTACGGTATCATACGAAATAGTTCATTGCCCTACAAATGCCCTATGCTCCACCTAGTCATTCCACCCTCCCTTTTCCCTGACAACCACTGATCATTGCACTGTCTACAGTTTTGCTTTTTTGTATAGTGTCTCTTCTCTTTTGTAAGGACACCATTTGTGTTGGATTAGGATCCATTTTACTCTGTCCAGTAAGACCTCATGTTAACTTAACTGAAAACATCTTCAAAGGTCCTGTTTCCAAAAAGCGTTATGTTCACAGTACAGGGCGTCAGAAGTTCAACATATCTGTGTGGAGGACACAGCTCAATCCATAACGTTACACTGTTCACCTAGGAAACTATGGTGCTGAGGTGCGTATGTGGCTATTTTTTTAAAAAAAATATGTATATTTTATTGTGCTTTATGTGAAAGTTAACATGGCAAATTCGTTTTCCCAATCAATAGTTCATACATAAATTGTTCCATGACATTGGTTCCAATGTGTTAAGTCTTCCTGTTTCCTCCTTGGTTCCTTGTTTCCCTTCATTTGGTTTGCTTATCCTTCCCTGTTTTCTCATCTTTGGTTTTGGGCAAATGTTGCTCTTTTGGTCTCACACAGTTGATTGTTCTGAGGAGTACATTCTTGGTGTTGTTTGTTTTATAGTCCCATCTACTTTGTGGCTAGAAGGTGACCCTGAGTGTCTTCAGTTTCAAGTTAGAAGATTTTCTCAGGACAACAGTCTCAGGGGTTCCTTTAGTCTCTTTCCAGCCAGTAAATCTAATCTTATTTATTTATTTAAACAGATTTTAAACAGGATCTTCTATCGTGGTCTTGGACAGAGTGGTTGGTAGTGGTAGGTGGGCACCATCCAGTTCTGATCTCAGGTTAGAGGAGACTGTGGTTCACGCGGGCCATTAGTTCTTTGGACTAATTGTTTCCTTGAGTTTTCATTTTTCTTATCCTGTGCTCCAGGTAGGAAGACACCAATAATTACTTCTTAGATGGCTGCTCACAAGCTTTTAAAACCTCAGATGCTACTAACCAGACTAAGATGTAGAACATTATCTTTATGAACTGTGTTTTGCCAAGTGACCTAGACAGGACCATTGTCCGCCAAGGCTATGGTCTTTAGAATTCAGGTCCAGTGGTTCAGTCTTGATGTCTAAATTGTTTCTATAGCTATGATAAAATGTAGAAAATATTGAAGTCATCGATTTCAGTTTACTTGGATCCACAATCAATGTACCTGGAAGCAGTAGTCAAGAAGTCAAATGACGTATTGCACTGGGCAAATCTGCTGTAAAAGACATATTTTAATTTTTTAATTTATTGTTTTCATTGTGATTTGAGTGAAAGTTTACAGAGCAAATTCACTTTCCATAAAGCAGTTTACATACACTTTGTCTCTTGACATTGACTACCATTTACTCCAATGCAACAACTCCCCTCACACTTCCTCCCGATAGTTACCTCTTCCCTGTGTCCATCCCTCCATGCACTCCTGCCCCCTGATCTGTCTCCCTGTGCATGAACAGCCCTTCTTTCTCCCATGGTTTTTCTCTCCAAAGAGTGTATCTACCTCAGGTAAATGTTCAACTCATATGCCTGTCTTTTGTTTGGCTGGAAGCCACAGGTGTGGATTCAATTCCAGACCTGAAGGGTAGCTAGGGGCCATAGTCTCAGTGGTTCCACCAGGCTCTAGCAGACCAGCAAACCTGGTCCCCACCCCACTTTTATTTTTCCCAAATGATTTTGAGTTTTTTGTTCCACATTGTTCTCTCTCACTATCCAGGATCTCCTATATAGATTCCCCTCTAAGTGGTTGACAGTGGTAGCCAGGCACCATCTAGTTCTTCTGGTCTCATAGTCGTATAGGCTGTGGATTGCATGGTGTACCAGTCACTAGGACTAATTTTTTCATGAATCTTTGTTTTTCTTCATTCTTCTTTGCTCTGGATGAGGAGAGATGCATCGTTGCCTCTACATGGCTGCTTGCAAGGTTTTAAGATTCCAGTTGCTACTCACCAAAGTAGGAGGTGGAACAATGTTTTGTGTAGTATCTTATGCCAACTGAGCTTGATGTCCCCTGTGACTATGGTCCTGAGCCCACATGTTCAACTACTTGCTCTTTTTGGTAGCTGGCTGTGGCCAAAAAGTGACTACAAACTTGTCCCTTGTCAGCTCTACTATGCATCTGGGAATTCTTACAGAACATACCAATACACTTGTAGAACCATTGTGTAAAAGACACCTTTAAAGTGTTAAAAAGCTGCCATTTTGAGGACTAAGGTGTGCATGAGCAAGCCATGGTATTTTCAATCACTTTATATGCATGTGAAAGCTGGTCAATGAATAAGGAAGACCAAAGAAGAACTGATGCCTTTGAATTATGGTATTGATGAATACTGAATAAATCATGAACTGCCAAAAGAATGAACAAATCTATCTTGGAAGAAGTACAGCAGTATGCTCCCAGAAGCAAGGGTAGTGAGAGTTCATCTCACATTTTTTGGATGTGTAATCAGGAGGGCCCAGTCTCTGGAGAAGGACATCATGCTTGCTACATTAGAAGATCAGTGAAAAAGAAGACGATGTTATGATGTTAGGAAGATGTGATGGTTATGTTTGAATGTCAACCTGGCTGGGCCTGGTTGAGTGGCTGGGCAGCTGGATGTAGTATTCCCCATGACGAGACTGGTAATCAACTCCATGGTGGAATCTATTGGGAGCAGCTGAGTAGCTGCCTTTGGGAATGTGGTCTGCTTCTTGTATATAAGGAGAAGCTTTGAGAATAGTCTCTAGCCTTTGGCATGCTTGGACCCTGCATGTAGCCATGTCATTGCTCAGCAGCCTGCTATGCTCTACCGACCTTGGGACTTACAGTGGACTTAAGTTAATTGCCTGCCGTGTGGATTGGTAACATTGGGACTGTGCCTTTTGACTTGTCAACCTTGGGGTTTCTCAGCCTCAGCAGCCAACAGCTGTCTGAGTGAAGAAACGTCTCTAGCTTCAGTGGGCCGGGAGCAGGAGGCAGAGCTGGACCCCAAGGTTGAGGGGCTTTGACCCAGCCGCTAGAGCCTGGCACTTTGAACTTGGACTTAAAGCCTCCAAATCGTAAGAATAAACTCCTGTTTGTTAAGGCCATCCCATTTGTGGTATATTTCTCGTCAGAGAGGCACTAGGTAACCAGAACAATGCTCAATACCTTCAGCAAGATGGACTGACACAGTGGCTGCAACAATGGGCTCAAACATAGCAGCAATTGTGAGGATGGTACAGGACCAGGTAATGTTTCATTCTGTTGTACACAGGGTTGCTATGAGTCGGAATTGACTCAATGGTACCTAACAACAACTGCTGTTGCAGGACTCTATATGTTATAGCATTTACCATAGTTGTCCCTCGTCCTTGCATACCTCTCAGTGTCTTCTTCTGCCTTGGTCACATGACTTATTGTACATGTGGCCAATTTAAAGTAAGTATTTAAAAATTATTTACAATTTTAAAGATTATAAGTTATAATCTTATAATTCTCTTCTCTGGGTCCTCTACTTTTGATATTGTAAGGTCAGGGCTTTTCTTCTGAGCCTTTTTGGAGGGAAGGAGCTCTGATGGCATGGTGGGTGGGCATTTGGCTGTTAACCAGAAGGGTGGCAGTTCAAACTCACCAGTTGCTTTGCAGAAGGAAGATGAGGCAATCTACTTCCATAAAGATTTATAGCCTTGGAAACCCTATGGGAGTTGTTATGACTTGGAATCGATGTGAAGGCAGTGCATTTGGTTTGTTTTAGTTTCTCCTGAGGAACTGGTAATTAAAGTCCTTTTGATATATACACACTACAATTGGATGGCCTAGAAGTCCACACGTCCAGTCCTGGTAGTTATATCAATGTAACTGCAAGAAAATCCATTTCTAACATCCCAGCAATTCCCTACCTCAAAAACCACTGGAAATTACTAAAAGCTGGAAAAATATTACCAAACTCTTGGCTGCTCCACTTCAAACCCTTTGTAATCTGACCACAACCTACCTATTCAGCTTTAGCTATAAGCAATGCCTAAAATATCAAAATAATGGTAATGATTATAGAGTCCCTGGGTGGTGCAAGCAGTTAACTGCTCGACTACTAACTGAAAGTTTGGTGGTTCAAATCCACCCAGAGGTGCCTTGGAAAAAAAGCTTGGTAATACACTTCTGAAAGATCACAGCCATTTAAAATTCTATGGAGCAGTTTACTCTGAAACTTGACAGTTCACTATGAGTAGAAATGACTTGTTGGCAACTTTTTTTTTTTTTTTTTGGAGGGGGAGGTATTAATGATTATAATAATAATAATAACCCAGAAACCTGGTGGCATAGTGCCTAAGGCATTTGACTGCTTACCAGAAGGCTGGCAGTTCAAACCCACTAGCTACTCCTCAGAAGGAAGGTTGGGCAATCTACTTCTGTAGCAATACTGCCTCGGAAACATAAGGATGGGTTGTTAATGAGTTAGATCTGACTCGAAGGCAGTGAGTTTTGTTGTTGTTTTTATGGAGGTTACCAGTAAGTGTATTATGTGCCAGTCCTGCTTTAAGCTATTGATTTACATTCAGTCATTTAACACAAATTAAAACCTATAGCCATTGAGTCAATTCCAATACATAGTGACCCTATAGGATAGAGTAGAACTGCCCAATAGGGTTTCCAAGGTTGTAAATCTTTATAGAAGCAGACTGCCACATCTTTCTCCAGCAGAATGTCTGGTGGGTTTGAACCACCCACATTTTGGTTAGCAGTCCAATGTTTTAACCACTGTACCACCAGTACAACCCTTTAATGTTGGCATTATTGCCATTTTATAGTTTGGGGCTCAAAGAAATTAGGAAATTTTCCCAAGTTGGTGAGAGTCAGAACAACAATTCTCTGATCTAATCAAACTACTCATCCTTCAAGGTGCAGCTCAAATGTCCTTTCCTCCATAACTCCCAACCCCCATCCCTAAGCAAAATTAAATCTTCCTCCTCTGGGCTTCTCTGTACCATGTTTATTCTTACTCACAACTTTTCAATGAGTATTCAGTGAATTGTAACTGGGCACTTGTTAGGTGCCAGTTCATGTTTTGGTGTAGCTGTTCTCCAGCTAGATCTGTGTATGTTGGGGAAGAAAACATATCTTTTCACTTTTTTAAAATTTTAAAAATTCTTGCTAAGGCTAGTCCAGACTCTAGCATATCAGAATGTTTATTGAGCAAATGAATGAATAAATCCAACAAATAGGTGAGGCAGTTTTGTTTTTCAGGGTCTGTTCAATGAAGAAAGTCTCCAAGAAGCTGATGTCTTAGAGACTAGTGGATCATGGAAACCTCAGCCTACATGGCCCTGAGACCAAAACTAGATGGTGCCCAGCTACTACTGCCAATCACTCAGAAAGGGATCAAAACTGGAGATTCTGGGTAGTGGGAGCAAAATGTGGAAAAGAGCTCAAAATTTAAAAAAAAAAAAAAAAACAGACTAGACCTGCTGTTCTGATAGAGACTGGTGAACCCCCTGAGACTATGGCCCCTAGTGACCCTTCAGGCCTGGAATTGAACTCACTCCTGTAGCTTCCAGCCAAACAATAGACCGGCCTACTTTGGTCATATTGTCAGAAGGAACAATTCCCTGAAGAAGGATATCATGGTTGGTAAAGTAGAGAGTCAGTGAAAAAGAGGAAAACCCTCAACAAGATGAACTGACACAGTGACTACAATGATGAATGAGTTCAAGTACAGCAAAGATTGTGAGGATGGTGCAGAACCAGGCAGTGTTTGTTCCGTTGTACTTGGGGTTGCTATGAGTTGAGCCAACTCAATGGCACCTGTTGTTGTTAGGTGCCGGCGAGTTGTTTCCGACTCATAGTGCCCCATGCACAGCAGAACGAAACAGTACCCAATAACACGCCAGCTCCATGATCCTTGCTATACTTGAGCCGATTGTTGCAGCCACCGTGTTAATCCATCTAGTTGAAGGCCTTCCCCTCTTTCGTCAACCCTCCACCTTACCAAGCATGACATCCTTCTCCAGGGAATGGTCTCCTCTGACAACTTGACCAAAGTAGGTGAGATGAAGTTGGGCCATCCTCGCTTCCAAGGAGCATCTCGGCTGCCTTCCTCCAGGATAGATCTGTTAGTTCTTTTGGCAGTCCATGGTACCTTCAGCATTCTTGCCAGCACCACAACTCAAAAGCATCAACTCTTCTTCGGTCTTCCTTAATCATTGTCCAGCTTTCACATGCATACGAGGCAATTGGAAATATCATGGCTTGTGTCAGGCGCACCTTAGTGCTCAAGGAGACATCCTTGCTCCTCAGCACTTGAAAGAGTTCCTTCGCAGCTGACCTACCCAGTGCTACATGTCGTCTAATGACCCAACTGCTGCTTCCACTGGC
>NW_006921639.1:12548562-12554927 GCF_000298275.1 Orycteropus afer afer | reverse complement strand
ATCCCTTGTTCCACGTCCTCTTCTGAATCCAGCTTGCACCTCTGGACGTTCTCTATCAATATACTGCTGCAACCATTTTTTAATTATTTTCAGTTAGATCTTGCTTGCGTGTGATATTAGTGATATTGTTCAATAATTTCCACATTCTGTGGGATCACCTTTCTTTAGAATGGGTACAAATATGGATCTCTTCCAGTCAGTTGGCCAGATAGCTGTCTTCCAAATCTCTTGGCATAACTGAGTGAGTGCCTCCAGTGCAGCATCTGTTTTTGAAATATCTCAGAACGGGTATTCTGTCAATTCCTGGAGCCTTGTTCTTCACCAATTCCTTCACTGCAGCTTCCTCCTTCAGTACCATTGGTTCTAGATCATATGCCACCTCCTGAAATGGATGAAGATTGACCAATTCTTTTCAGTACAGTGACTCTGTGTATTCTTTCCATCTTCTTTTGATGTTCCCTGCATCATTCAATATTTTGCCCTTAGAATCTTTCAGTATTGCAACTCGAGGCTTAAATTTTTTCCTCAATTCTTTCAGCTTGAGAAATGCTGAGCGTGTTCTTCCCTTTTGGTTTTCTAACTCCAGGTCTTTGCACATTTCATTATAGTAATTGGCTTTGCCTTCTCGAGCTGCTCTTTGAAATCTTCAGTTCAATTCTTTTATCTTGTCATCTCTTCCATTTGCTTTAGCTACTCTCCACTCAAGGGAAAGTTTCAGAGTCTTTTCTGTCATCCACTTTGGTCTTCTCTTCTTTTGTTGTCTTTTTAGTGACCTTTTGCTTTCTTCATGGATGATGCTTTTGATGTTAACCCACAGTTCTTCTGGTTTTCGGTCATTGGTGTTCAATGCATCAAATCTGTTCTTTAGATGGTCTCTAAATTCAGGAGGGATATATTCTAGATCATATTTTGGCTCTTGTGGACTTGTTTTAATTGTCTTCAACTTCAAGTTGAACTTGCATATAAGCAGTTGATGGTCTGTTCCACAATCAGCTCCTGGCCTGGTTTTGGCTGAAGATATTGAGCTTCTCCATCGCCTCTTGCCACAGATGTAGTCAATCTGATTCCTGTGTGTTCCATCTGGTGAAGTCCACATGTATAGCCGCCGTTTGTGTTGTTAAAAAAGGTGTTTGCAATGAACAAGTCATTGGTCTTGCAAAATTCTACTATGTGAGTTCCAGCATTATTTCTGTCACCAAGGCCAAAATGGCACCTAACAAACAACAATAACAGCACAAGGTGAACAATTATACCAGGTAGATACACTCCTTAGAACAATCAACCAGGCAAGATTTGAAGGGCAGCATTTGAACAGGGAAATAGCTCAGAGGGTAGGAATGCATCGGAAAGAAGGACACAGGGAAAAAGTAACCAAAGGGAGGAAGTGGAAGAGAACTGTTACATTGTGGGGATTACAATCAATGTCACAAAACAAAGTGTATATGAACTGTGGAATGGGAAACAAATTTTCTCTGTAAACTTTCACTCAAATCACAATTGAAAGAAAAAGAAGCAGCAGCTGATATGTTATCCAAGGTCAAGTGAGGAATATGAATTCTCTCACTGCAAGGCCACATACATTCTAGGGAACATGTTATGGCTTTCCTCTGAGCCCCAGGGATTTGTTCCTGCCTGCAAAGCCCCAATACCTACACTCTGTTCTATGTGGGCTGCTTCTCAGTGGGTCATTTTGCCCACCTGGCTCCACTACCCAAGGCACAAGATCTAGCAGAAAGCAAGCCACTGGCAAGCATGATGAATGATTGCCAACCACTCCAGCCTTATCAGGGATGCTCTGGGAGTTCTGGGAGTAGCAACTCAGCCAACTCTGCTTCTAGTGCTCAATGGAGCAAAGAGAGTTCCTTTTCAGACAGCCTTGAAAGCTGAAACACAAGCGGCTGCCTCAGCCTCCTGAGAACTCCTCTGGATGCCTGCAGGCTTACGCTGGGCTGAGTCACTTCCTCACCTTAATTCTCCCCTAATACCTTCCCTTTCTCTGTAGCTTTATTCGTGGCACCACTGTCTAGGTGTGGAATGTCTGGGGGAGCTGCACAGGTGGGTTGGCTGAGCTGTGCCCAGACATTACAAACATGGCTGGATAGAGGATGCTGGGGAAAAAGCAACACCAGGTTGGCCAGCTCGCTCTTAAGTGCACCTATTCTTCTTGGCCAGTTTGATCTGAGCAAGCATAAGCCCTGATCAACATCCCTAAACAAGAGTCATAAGATAGGGAGCAGGGGTCAGGGGAGTGAGGGGAGGAACAAGAAAGAGTGGGAGAGATGGCTGCTTTGGGCCCCAGGGACTTCCATCCTGTGCCACCACTTCTGGGGAATCTCCCGCCTCCTATCCCTGAGAGAACAGGCTACATCCTGGAAGATGGAGTTCAAAGGTTATGTTGTGTGCTAGTTCCTGGATGAGCCTAAGGTTTCACTATCTTCCTTTGCCTGGGCTGCCTGCTTTTTCAAGTTCCACTGCTCCTCTTAAGGCATTCTCAAGGTGCAGTGCCTAAGGCATTTGACTGCTAACCAGAAGGTGGAGGTTCAAACTCACTAATTGCTCCGTGGGAGGAAGATGAGGTAATTTATTTCTATAAAGATGTATTGCTTTGGAAATCCAATGAGGGTCTCTATGAGTCAGAATCAATTTGATGCCAGTGGGCTTTTTTATTGCCCCTCTTAGCATTTGTACTCTTTTCTTCACTGTCTATAATTAAATTTTCTCCTTAGGAGCCTGGATCCTTCCTCTGTATATCCTCAGCATCACTTCCTGATTCACTTGCTTCAATTTGGTACCTTCTGGGATAGAGATCAAGCCAAAATTTTAATTTTTCCAAAGCTCTGGTAGCATAGTGGCTAAGGCACTTGACTGCTCACCAGAAGGCTGGCAGTTCAAACCCACTAGCCACTCCTCGGAAGGAAGGTTGGGCAATCCTACTTTCCGTAGTGATACTACCTCGGAAACCCAAGGAGGGGTCGCTATGAGTCGGGGCCGACTCGACGGCAAAACAACAACAACATACATTCACACAGCTTAAAGAGTCAAATGTTAGTGCAAGATTCACCATGAAAAAGAGCCTTCTCCCTCCTCTTCATCAGACAGAAACACCTTCCCTTTTTATAATTCATTCTTTTGACATTCACCTCCATTTCTCCAGATAAGAAACCAAAACCAAACCCACTGCCATCAAGTGATTCAGACTCATAGCAACCCCCATGGGGTTTCCAAGGCTGCATACCTTTAGGGAAGTAGATCGCCCCATCTTCCTTCTGTGGAGCAGCTAGTGGGTTTGAACTACTGACCTTCTGGTTAGCAGACAAATATCTTACCCACTATGTCACTGGAGCTCCTTATTTCTTCATATAATAATATTGTTTTATGTTGTTGTTAGGTGCCGTTGAGTCATCTCCAACTCATAGCGACCCTATGGACAGCAGAACGAAATACCATCTGGTCCTGGGCCAGCTCCATGATCCTTGCTATACTTGAACCCATCGCCACTGTCATGTTCAATCCATCTCATTGAGGGCCTTCTCTTTTGTTGACCCTCCACCTTACCAAGCATGACTTCCTTCTCCAGGGAATGTTCCTTTCTGACAACAGGACCAACTAGGTGAGACGAAGTCTGGCCATTCTTGCTTCCAAGGAGCATTCTGGCTGCACTTTCTCCAGGACAGATCTGTTAGTTCTTTTAGCAGTCCATGGTACTCTCAGCATTCTTCGCCAACACCAGAGCTCAAAAGCATCAATTTTTCTTCGGTCTTCCTTATTCATTGTCCAGCTCTCACATGCATATGAGGTGACTGAAAATACCTTAGCTTGTGTCAGGTGCACCTTAGTGGTCAAGGAGACATCTTTGTTCCTCAGCATTTGGAAGAAGTCCTTTGCAGCCAATTTGCCCAGTGCTATACATCATCTGATGTCCTGGTACTGCTTCCACTGGTGTTGATTATAGAACCGAGCAATGTGAAATCTTTGACAACTTCAATCTTTTTTCCATTTATTGTGATGCTGCTTATAGGTCCAGTTGTGAGGATTTTTGTTTTCTTTATATTGAGGTGTAATCCATACTGCAGACTGTATTCTTCAATCTTCATCAGTAAATGCTTCAAGTCATCCTCACTTTCAGCAAAGTTGTGTCATCAGCATAGTGCAGGTTGTTAATGATTCTTTCTCTAATCCTGATGCCATGTTCTTCTTCATACAGTGCACCTTCTAGGATTTTTTGCTTAGCGTACAGATTCAATAAGTATGGTGAAAGGATACAACCCTGACACACTCCCTTCTTGATTTTAAACCATGCAGTGTCCCCTTGCTCTGTTCCAATGACAGCCTCCTGGTCTATGTACAGGTTCCTCATGAGTACAATTAAGTGTTCTGGAATTCCTGTTCTTCTCAATGTTATCCATAATTTGTTATGATTCCACACAATCAAATGCTTTTGTATAGTCGATAAAACACAAGTAAACATCTTTCTGGTATTCTTTGCTTTGAACCAAGATCCGTCTGACATCAGCAATGATATCCCTCATTCCACGTCCCCTTCGCAATCCAGCTTGCATTTCTGGAAGTTCTTTGTCAATATACTGCTGCAACTGTTTTGAATTATCTTCAGTAAGATTTTACCTGCATACAATATTAATGGTATTGTTTGATAATTTCCACATTGTGTGGAATCACCTTTTTTGGAATGGGTACAAATATGGATCTCTTCCAGTCAGTTGGCCAGCTAGCTAGCTGTCTTCCAAATCTCTTGGCATAACCATGTGAGTGCATCCAGAGGGGCATCGGTTTGTTGAAACATCTCAATGGGTATTCCATCAATTCCTGGAGCCTTGTTCTTCACCAGTTCTTTCACTGCAGCTTTGACTTCTTCCTTGTTCTTGAACATATGCCACCTCCTGAAATGGATGTAGATCTACCAGTTCTTTTTGGTATAGTGACTCTCTGTATTCCTTCCATCTTCTTTTGATGCTTCCTGCATAATTCAATATTTTGCCCATGGAATCTTTCAATGTTGCAACTCGAGGCTTAAATTTTTTCCTCAGTTCTTTCAGCTTGAGAAATGCCAAGTGTGTTCTTCCCTTTTGTTTTTCTAACTCCAGGTCTTTTCACATTTCATTATAGCAATTGGCTTTGTCTTCTTGAGCTGCTCTTTGAAATCTTCTGTTCAGCTCTTTTGTCTTGTCATTTCTTCCATTTGCTTTAGCTACTCTTTGCTCAAGGAAAAGTTTCAGAGTCTCTTCTGACATCCATTTTTGGTCTTTTCATTCTTTCTGGTATTTTTAATGACCTCTTGCTTTCTTCATAGGTGATGCTCTTGATGTCATCCCACAATTCTTCTGGTTTTTGGTTATTGGTGTTCAATGCATCAAGTCTATTCTTTATCTTGTCTCTAAATTCAGGAAGGATATATTCAAGGTGATATTTTGGCTCTCCTGGACTTGTTTTAATTGTCATGAACTTCAAGTTGAACTTGCATATGAGTAGTTGATGGTCTGTTCCACAATCAGCTCCTAGCCTTATTTTGGCTGAAGATATTGAGCTTTTCCTTTGCCTCTTGCCACAGATGTAGTCAGTCTGATTCCTGTGTGCTCCATCTGGTGAAGTCCACGTGTATACCCGCCATTTGTGTTGTTGAAAAAAGGTATTTCCAATGAATAAGTAGGAGCTCTGGTAGCATAGTGGGTAAAGCACTTGACTGCTAACCAGAAGGCTGGTGGTTCAAACCCACCAGCCACTCCTCGGAAGGAAGGTTGGGCAATCCTACTTCCGTAGTGATACTGCCTTGGAAACCCAAGGAGGGGTCGCTATGAGTCAGATCTGACTCCAGCAATCCTACTTCCGTAGTGATACTGCCTCGGAAACCCAAGGAGGGGTCGCTATGAGTCGGGGCCGACTCGACGGCACATAACAACAACAACAACAACAATGAATAAGTCATTGGTCTTGCAAAATTCTATCATGCAATCTCCAGCGTTATTTCTGTCACCAAGGCCAAATTTTCCAACTACCAGTGATTCGTTTTTGTTTCTAAATTTGCATTCCAACACCAGTGATAATTAACACATCCTGATTGCAAGTTCAGTCATTTTCATATTGCAGAAATTGGTAACAATCTTCAATTCCCTCATCTTTGGCTTTGGCAGCTGGTGCATAAATTTGAATAATTGTAGTATTAATGGGTCTTCCTTGTAGGTGTATGGATATTATCCTACCACTGACACCACTGTACTTTAGGACAGATCTTGAAACATTCTTTGTGATGATGAATGCCATGCCATTCCTCTTCAAATTGTCATTCCCGGCATAGTAGATCATATGCTTGTCTGATTCAAACTGGCCAAAACCAGTTCATTTCAGCTCAC
>NW_006921639.1:12544073-12548462 GCF_000298275.1 Orycteropus afer afer | reverse complement strand
CATGGACAAAAAAATACACCATGTAATCACTCAGGAACAGTAACCAAAGAAAGGTAAAAAGAGGAAGAAAAAAACAAGAAAACCTATAATATCTGGGGATAAGGCAATAAGAGAAAAAAGGTAGAGAAGGATAACGATGAAGAAAAAAATGGGAATATGCAAAAAGAAAAACAAGGAATGGAGTTAACTATGAGAAAAAAAGAAAAAAAAAAAATGCAACCAGGAAGAGGGAAAAGAAAAAAAGCTGAAAACTAGGACCTGGGAGGGGAAGAATCAAGAATAATAGTAAAAAGCACAAAAGTATTAATAATAATAGTAGTTTTAAAACAGACAAAAACAAGGAAACTAAAAACCAGAAAAAAGAAAGGGAAAAAATATATAAATAAAAAAAAGAAAAAAATTGGGGGAGGGCAGGGTAGGGCACCCAGGCTCTGCCTGAGCACACAGACTGGGATGGAGTTCCTAAGAGCCCAGAAGGTGGTGGGAGTGGGGGATGGCTGCACCTCTGTTCACCAAGTGGGTGCAGGGTATAATAGTAACATCCCCTTTTCTTTATTGAAAAGGGTTTGTGCAGTCTTTCTGCCTATTCCACCATCTTACCGGAAGTCATTTTTCCTTATCTTTTTTAAAAAAAAATTATTGTGGTACAATATATATAATAACAAAATTGTCATTTAATATTTTTGGCTTCTGGGCCATATGGTATCTGTGGCAACTACTCAATTCTGCCATTTTAGTGTGGAAGCAGTAATAGACAACACTTAAACAAATGGCCATGTCAGGATTTGACCCCTTGTTTGCCGACACCTACATTAGACAGTAATTTTCTTACTTTATGGGGGTGATGTCTGTATATATCTGTATGCATTGTCATTGAAGTAATTGGTTGGACCTAAAATTGTGTGGATTGGATTATGAAATGATTAATATTTCATCTGGAAAGTTTTTTTTAAATATTTATTGTGATTTGGGTGAAAGTTTACAGAGCAAATTCATTTTTCATGCAGCAGTTCAAACATATTTTGTTTTATGACATTGACTGCAATTCACCACAATGTAACAGCTCTCTTCCCACTTCCTCTCTGTAGTTACTTCTTCTGTGTGTCCTTCTTTTGGAAATTTATTTTAAGGTTATTTTTTGTATATTACAAAAAAAGGTAATAGGTTTTCAAGTTTATTAGGAAAATAGGATATGGCTCAGCAAGTTGTAACAGTAATGCAGTAATGCTGTTGTTGTTGTTGTTAGGTGCTGTTGAGTCAACTCTGACTCATAGTGACTGTATGTACAACAGAATGAAACACTGCCTGGTCCTGGGCCAGCCTCGCAATCCTTCTTACTTGAGCCTGTCGTTGCAGCCACTGTGTCAATCCATCTTGTTGAGGGCTTTCCCCTTTTTCATTGACCCTTCACTTTACCAACATGATAGCCTTCTCTAGGGAATGGTCCCTTCTAACAACATGACCAAAGTAGGTGAGACAATGTCTGGCCATTCTAGCTTCCAAGGATAATTCCAGACCGTAATGGCAGTTTATTTAAATTATTGCTATTAGAGCATTTCTTACTCACTGTCTTACAGTGAAATTTACAGTTTAACTTTCTGGTCACAAAAAAGGATCTATAAATCTGAGTGGAAATTCTCCATAGGCATTCATTTATTTACTTCATGTGATTAGTATGTCCCCAAAAAACATGATAATTGTGCTAGGGGGAAAAAGACTCCAGATTCAAACACATTCTATAGATACCTTTTTATTAAGCCTTAAACAGGACAAAGGCAAATATAATCACCCTCAAACCAAAAACCGAACTCACTGCCGTGAGTCAATTTAACTCACAGTGACCCCTCCTTGGATTTCCGAGGGGGTATCTCTATGAATGTAGATTGCCCAGTCTTCCTTTCAAGGAGTGGCTGGTAGGTTTGAACCACCAACCTTCTGTTAGCAGTCAAATGCCTTAGGCACTACACCACCAGAGTACCCTAGATGAGGGAAACCGTCAGCATGTACCTAGTACAGAAGCCAATAGAGTCTGTAGAATCACAGTCATGAAGTTCATGATACGATAGAGAACAAAGGAAAGCATCATGATTGGTGGCAAGTCAATCCATCACAGTCATAGGCGGGACTACAGAATCGGGAAAAGAACCATGATTGGGATATGTACACAACTGCAGGCTAGAAAAGTTTGCTGAATTGGTTCTGGGGCTTTGACCACCTGATTACTTGGTGGTGACTTATGATTGTGTGACACTAAGTCGTAGTCACAGGTGGCTACAGCTTTTATCTTAAATTAGATGACATGCAGGTAATTTCAGTAAATCATTAAAGACATGTCTAGCAAGTTCCCTAGTGATGCAGTGCTTAAGGCATTTGACTACTAATCAGAAGGCTGGAAGCTCAAATTCACTAGCCACTCCTCGGAAGGAAAATTGGGCAATCTACTTCTATAGTGATACTGCCTTGCAAACCCAAGGAGGGGTTGCTATGAGTTGGATCCAACTCGATGGCAGTGGGTTTGGTGAGTTGTTGTTTTTTTTTTTTTTTTCGGTTTTGTGTAAACCTGAGGACAAACCATGCCTCCCTCAACTTGCCTGGGAGTTGTAATCTATTTTCAACCCCGTTCTTCCTGTGGGCAAATTGCCCCTCCCTGGGGTTCCTCTAGACTTGTGTGTACATAGACACATTGCTGGTTTAATGGTCAGAAAGAACTCAAATGGTGTCTGAATTTAGTCCAGACTCAAAATGGAGTTAGGGCTCCCATTGTAGACCACAGGCTTCCACAGACTAAGTGGGAGGATTTAGGATTTAAACTCTAATGCATAGTAAGTCACATTGCTATTTTGATTCTCTATTCTTGCAATTAAAAAAAAAATCATGCTGAAAAATTTCTTTCTCTTAATTAGCATTACTTTGAATATTAGATTGTGTTGTTGTTCTTTTTATGTGCCGTTGAGTTGGACCTGACTCGTAGTGACCCCTCCTTGGGTTTCCGAGACAGTATCACTACGGAAATAGATTGCCCCATCTTCCTTCTGAGGAGTGACTGGTGGGTTTGAACCACCAGCCTTCTGGTTAACAGTTAAGTGCCTATTAGAGCTTAAATTCTAAAGCACTTGGGTTAGTAGAAGGCTGTGGTCTACAGTGGGAGCCCTAACTCCATTTTGAGTTTTTACATAAACTCAGACGTCATTTGAGTTCTTTCAGACTTTGTGGCTGCACTCAGGAAGAGTGAGGTTGAAAGTAGATTAAGCTTACAAAGAACTAGGGAACTTGCCTGAATGTGCTGTTTTCTAATTTAAGTTTGTTGTTGTTGTTATTTGCCATCGAGTCTGCCCCAACTCATAGTGACCCCGTCCTTGGGTTTCCAAGGCAGTATCACTATGGAAGTAGGATTGCCCAATCTTCCTTCCCAGGAGTGGCTAGTTTAGGGTCTTGTTATTTGTTTGGCAGCCACCTTGCAGCTAAGACTCTGGCTGCATGGTCAAGAGTCATATACGGAGCACCACCAAGCCAGGTAGTCAAGGCCCAGAACCAATCCTGCCACCCTTTTGGACTTTTAATTATATACATATCCCCATTGGGAGTTCTGGTGGTGTAGTGTCTAAGGCATTTGACTGCTAACCAGAAAGCTGGTAGTTCAAACCCACCAGCCAGTCCTTAGAAGGTAGGTTGGGCAATCTACTCCGTAGTGATATTGCCTCGGAAACCTAAGGAGGGGTTGCTATGAGACGGATCCCACTCGATGGCAGTGGGATTGGTTTTGGTTTTGAATGTGTTATCACGGTCTCTTCTCTGCTTCTGTAGTCCCACCTGCACCAGTGATGAAGCAATCTGCCACCAATCATGATTTTGCAATGATTCCCTTTGTTTTTGATCATATAATTAGGCCCATGGCCTCCAGCTTTCTGTACTGTGTACATGTGGATGGTTTCCCTCATTCTGGATGACTGTTTGTTTTTTCTTTGTCCTGTCCAAGGCTTAATGAAAGTGGCTCTATTGAACCTATTTGAATTTGGGGTCTCTTTTCCCTTAATATAATTTCTACAATTAAACTATCTTCTGTATAATATTTCTTTTTTTAACTTTGTTAATATCTGCCACTTGTTCATCTACAGTAAGTTTTATGGAAAATGTAGTTTCTTACTGTATAAAGAATGATTTTATCTTTGGAGATCACATTAGAGAATCAAGACTGTCAGATAAATTACCCTACTGTTATATTCTTAAAACTAATCTTGATCAGGCGGGGCAAGATGGCGGACTAGGCAGAAGGATTGCACAGACCCTCTTCAACTAAGAAAAGGGAAACCAATTAACACAGACACAGAAGATAATCTTGGACCCCTGAGCCTTGAAGGAAAGGATGCAGATTTGGACTAAACCCCAACT
>NW_006921639.1:12540967-12542931 GCF_000298275.1 Orycteropus afer afer | reverse complement strand
CCAACTCGATGGCACATAACAACAACAACAACAACTCTGATGAGGTAGCTCTTTCCCAGTCCTATTTTGAGTGCCTTCCAATCCAAAGGGTTGGTCTTCCTGCACTGTGTCAGACAGTGTATCCAAGCTATTCATAAAGTTGCCCAATAATGTACTGGACAGTGTTTCTCTGCTAGTCATAAGGTTTTCCCTGGCCAAGTTTTTTGAAAAGTGAATGGCCTCTTCCTTCTTCCTTGTCTGTCTCAGTCTGTTAGTTGCATTGAAACCTGTGCACCATATGCAACCCTGCTGGCGTTCGAAACACCGGTGGCACAGACTCACAGCAATATGCAAACCCCACAGGATGACAAACTAACAGACAAGTTTGTCTCCCTTAGCTGTTGGAAACCTCTCCGCCCTCCCCTTACCTAGTTCCTACCTGGATCCTGTGGCTTTTGTGCTCCCCGGTGCTCTCCGCCTCCCTTTCCTGGCTCTGAGGGCTGGGGCCTGGCTGCCTCCCGCCCCTGACCTGGATCCTGCAGCTTTTGTGGTCCCTGGTGCTGTAGACCACAGGCTTCCAAAAACTAAATGGAAGGATTTAGGATTTAAACTCTAATGCATAGTAAGTCACATTGCTATTTTAATTCTCTAGTCTTGTAGCACTTAATTAGTGTTAGTTTGTTTTATATGTTGGGGCAAAAGCAAAGCCAGGTTTATTCATTACTACTTCATGATTTTCCAGTTTTAAAGTTCAGGTCAGTGACTTTGATAAATGTAAACGTGTGTAACTATCACCACAATCAAAATGTAAAACATTTCCATTACTTCCAAAAGTCCCTTGTGCCCTCAAGGGATATTTATTATGTAGATTTTTGAAGCATCTTTTTTGTGGGGAATGAGCCCTGTTGGTGTAGTGGTTAAATCACTCAGCTGGTTAGAATCCACCAGCTACTCCATGGGTTAAAGATATGGCAGTCCGCTTCCATAAAGGTTACAATTTCGGAAACCCTTAGGGGCAGTTCTAAACCCTAAGGGGATATCATTGCTGATGTCAGATTGATCTTGGCTAAAAGCAAAGAATACCAGAAAGATGTTTATTTATGTTTTGTTGACTATGCAAAAGCATTTGACTGTGTGGATAATAACAAATTATGGATAACATTGAGAAGAATGGGAATTCTGGAACACTTAATTGTATTCATAAGGAACCCATACATAGACCAGGAGGCTGTCATTTGAACAGAACAAGGGGATATTGCATGGTTTAAAATCAGGAAGGGAGTGAATCAGGGTTGTATTTTTTCACCATGCTTATTCAATCTGTATGCTGTACAAATAATCCAAGAAACTGGACTATATGAAGAAGAACACAGCATCAGGATCAGAGGAAGACTCATCACAACCTGCGATATGCAGATGACACAACCTTGCTTGCTGAAAGTGAAGATGACTTGAAACACTGCTGAAGAGAAAGGACTATAGTCTGCAGTATGGATTATACTTCAACATGAAGAAAACAAAATTCCTCACAACTGCACCAATAAGCAGCATCACAATAAATGGAGAGAAAATTGAAGTTGTCAAAGATTTCATATTACTTGGGTCCACAATCAACATCAATGGAAGCAGCAGTCAAGAAATCAGATGACGTACTGCACTGGGCAAACCTGCTGCAAAATACCTCTTTAAAGTGCTGAAGAGCAAAGATGTCTCCTTGAAGACTAAAATATGCCTAATCCAAGCCATAGTAATTTCAGTCGCCTCATATGCATGTGAAAGCTGGACAATGGATAAGGAAAACCAAAGAAGAGTAGATGCTTTTTGTCATCCACTTGGAAGGGGATCTATGTAGGAGATCCTTGATAGAGAGGGAGAACAATGTGGAACAAAGCTCAAAATCATTTGGAGAAAAAAAAAAAAGGTGGGGACCAGGTTTGCTGGTCCAATAGAGCCTGGTGGAACCACTGAGACTATGGCCCCTAGCT
>NW_006921639.1:12538724-12540407 GCF_000298275.1 Orycteropus afer afer | reverse complement strand
ATGCTTGGTAAAGTGGAGAGTCAGTGAAAAAGGAGAAGACCCTCAAAGAGGTGGATTGACCCAGTGGCTACAACTATGAGCTCAGGTATAGCAAGGATTGTGAGGCTGGCACAGGACTGGTCAGCGTTTCATTCTGTTGCACTTAGGGTGGCTATGAGTTGGAGCTGACTTGACAGCACCTAACAACAACAACAACAACAAGGGGCAGTTCTAGTCTGTCCTGTAGTGTAGCTGTGAGCTGGAATAGACTTGACAGCAGTGGGTTTGGTTTTGTTTTTTTTCTGGGGGCGGGGGCTTCTTTCTCTCAAGTATCCTGCCCCTCCCCCACACCAGCTGCCTGGGTAGCCTTGCTCTTCGAGCTGATTTTCCCACCCAACGAAGCTGCCATTCTCCCCTTGGGCACTATATGTCATGGTTCAGAGAATGTCCTCAGGGTGAGAGTCAAGGTGAACTTTCTTTCAATGATTGTCACCCAGTACTGGTTGATGTCCCATTTACCAAGACTTGTTTATTATATTTTGTCCCACTTTTGTAATTTTTTACAGCAGAAGTAAAGGAAGTATAAGTCTTGTACCAGCTACCCTATTATACATAAAGCCAGAAAGTCTTTTCCTTATCTTTTTTATATTGTTATTATGATTTGGGTGAAAATTCACAGAGCAAGTTCACTTTCCATACAGCAGTTCACATACACTTTGTCTCATGACATTAACCACAATACACCACAATGCAACAGCTCCCATCCCACTTTCTCCTGACAGCTGCCTCCTCCCTGTGTCCATCCCTCCATGCGCTCCTGACCCCTGAGCTGTCTCCCTGTGCACAAGCAGCCCCTCTTTCTCCCATGATTGCTCTCTCCAAGGAGTGTATCTACCTCAGGTGAATGTTCAATTCAAATGCCTGTTTTTTGTTTGGCTGGAAGCCACAGGTGTGGGTTCTATTCCAGACCTGAAGGGCAGCTAGGGGCCATAGTCTCAGTGGTTCCACCAGATCTATTGGACCAACAAACCTGGTTCCCCCTTTTTTTTTCCTCCAAATGATTTTTACTTTTGTTCCACATTGTTCTCACTCTCTATTCAGGATCTCCTAAATAGATCCCCTTCCAAGTGGTTGATAGTGGTAGCCAGGCACCATCTAGTTCTTCTGGTCTCATAGTTGTATAGGCTGCAGATAGGATGGTGTGCCAGTTGCCAGGACTAATTGTTTCCATGAACTTTTGGTTCTCTTCATTCTTCTTTGCTCTGGACTACAAGAGACCCATCATTGTATCTAGATGGCAGTTTGCAAGCTTTTAAGATCCCAGTCGCTACTCACCAAAGTAGGAGGTAGAACAATGTTTTGTGTAGTATGTTATGCCAAATGAGCTTCATGTCCCCTGTGACTATGGTCCCGAGCCCACATGTTCAACTACTTGGTCCCTCTGGGTAGCTGGCTGTGACCAAGCAGTGACTACAACCTTGCCCCTTGTCAGCTCTACTATACACATGGGAATTCAGATCATACACATAAACTTATAGAACCATTGTCTGCCAACCCTTTACATGTTCTTGGGTACATTCCCTGCTTCATAGACATACCTACTAGTTCAGCCTGTCCACCCATCTATCCACCAGTATACCCCTGTTTGCCTTCACTGACAACGCAGTACTGTATGTGCAAAAGGGTTCATCTTTGTTGTCTGTA
>NW_006921639.1:12499695-12516860 GCF_000298275.1 Orycteropus afer afer | reverse complement strand
AATTAATGACATAGCATTTAACTTGCTTAGCAGGGTGTTTGCTACACAGTAAAATCCATGAAATGGTGGCCATTACTAATTACTTTTATGGACATGAAGATGCTTTGTGCTCTGTTAAGTACTTCAAAAACATAGGGGGCATTTGCCATGTTTTGTGCAGCCTAGCATCTACATTTCCCTTTCTACATGGTGTAAAGGTCTGTTCCTTGCCTCTCATTCCCAAAATAACAAATATGTGCTATTCTTGTCCCTTAGTCACTGGTGGCCACCTGGGTGCTCCTGCCATGACAGAGCAGAGGGAGATGGAGAACCTTATTTTGGCCACAAGGGCTGAGGCAGCACTAGGTCCAATGGCATGGTACCCAGTGTCCTGTCCAGACCATGTCTGGGTGTGACCCAACTTGGGACATTACTGCCAGCTTTCCTTGGTTTATGTCCATGTTCTCATCCTGAATCTCCAGACTTCATGATGACTGTGTGGTATCTGATGATGATTCAGCTTGATATGCTTACAAAATCAAACCAAAATAAACCTTTTCTGCTTCTTTAGCCAGATTTGGTTTCTATTTGTTGTTACCAGGAACTCTGGTAATACATCTGGTGCCTCAAAATGCCAGTGGGGCTGAAAATGAAAAGTGAGCACATTCACTCTTCTTGTCATGCTCTCAGTTGTAAGAACAGGCAGACCGTGAAGAAAGAAACAAACAGGTCTCAAAAAGTTGAACCTGAAGAGTAGATAAAGAAATACAAAAGAAAAAGATAACCTTTTGTCCTGTCACCTTAGCAACTATTACACGCATGCTGTTGTTAGGAGTCAGTTCCAACTCATAGTGACCCTACGTACAACAGAATGAAACATTGCCCAGTCCTGCGCCGTCCTCACAAGTGTTGCTGTGTTTGAGTCCATTGTTGTAGCCAATGTGTCAGTCCATCTCATTGAGCATCTTCCTCTTTTTCGCTGACCCCTACTTTACCAAGTATGATGTTCTTCTCCAGGGACTGCTCTCTCCTGGTTACCTGACCAAAGTGCTGGGAGGAAGTCTCGCCATCCTTGCTTCTAAGGAACATTCTGGCTGTACTTCTTCCAAGACAGATTTGTTCATTCTTTTGTTAATCCAGGGGAGCTCTGGTGGCATAGTGCCTAAGGCATTTGACTGCTAACCAGAAGGCTGGCAGTTCAATCTACTTCTGTAGTGATACTGCCTCGGAAACCCAAGGAGTAGTCGTTATGAGTCAGATCTGACTTGAAGGCAGTGGGTTTGGTTTTTTTTTTTGGTATTCCATGGTATATTCAATATTCTTCTTCAATACCATAACTCAAGCGCATCAATTGTTCTGCAGTCTTCCTTATTCATTGTCCATCTCTCACATGCATATGAGGCTATTGAAAATGTATGGCATGAGTCAGGCTCACCTTAGTCTTCAAAATGACATCTTTGTTCTTTAATACTTTAAAGAGATCCTTTGTAGCAGATCTGCCCAGTACAATACGTCATTTATTTTATTTTTTTTACTTTCTGCTCAATTTTTTTAAATTTTTTATTGTGATTAGAGTGAAGGTTTACAGAGCAAATTCATTTTCCATACAGCAGTTCATACACATTTTGTTTCATAACATTGACTGCAATTCCCCACAATGTAACAGGTCTCTTCCCACTTCCTCCCTGTAGTTACCTCTGCCCTGTGTCCTTCTTTCCTGTGCATTCCTGCCCTCTGAGCTATCTCCTGTGCAAACACTGCCTTTCTCATCTCCCATGACTGACTGTTCTGAGGAGTTATGTCATTTGATATTTTGACTGTTGCTTCCATGGGCATTGATTGTGAATTCAAGTAAAATAAAACCCTTGACAACTTCAATATTTCCTCTGTTTATTATGATATTGCTTATCAATTCAGTTGTGAGGATTTTTTATGTTGAGGTGTAATCCATACTGAGGGCTGTAGTCTTTGATCTTTATCACTAAGTGCTTCAAGTTCTCTTCACTTTCAGCATACACACATACACATACTTATATGTGTGCAAATATGCACAGACATTTACACATACATAACGTGTATATATAATTTACATATACATATATACATTAACATATACACGTGTGTGTGTGTGTGTAATTAAATAGCTAGTGTTGGCAAAGGACAAGTTGTCACAAGTCACAGAGTTCCCAGCCTTGTCTAATCCCAAGGGTTTGCAAGTGAGTGTCAGGATCTTATTACTAGAAAGGTCCTTCAAAACTTGCTTCTCACTTCCTTTAGTAGACAAGATTGGGAACACTGATTATTCCCTTGTGTATGGATTTCTTTGGAAAGTATGACTTGGCTGTGTCTTTTTAAGGAAAATAAAAAAGCAACAAAATATAGAAAGCATTCACTTTGCAGGTACTCTTTCTGCCTTTGGGCTGAGTAGTGAGCGATACAATTCAGCTAATCTGTTCGCAGTCTTCTATTCCTCACCCTTCCTCCGGATACCTCCTCCCTCCCTCCCTTCTTTCATTTCTCCCTCCCTTCACTCATTCATTCATCAAAAATTTATGTGACAAGCACTGTTCTAGGCATTGTGGATACAGCAATGAATAAAGTTCTTAAGGAGATTGCACTTTAGAGGATAAAGACAGCCAATACATAATGAGATATCTTATAGGGTCAATGTGGTGAAATTAGTTCTTTTATGTGGCCTTTTGCCTTGGTTCTTTGGGAAAAAAATCCTGAGAGATTTTTCCTCCAAAACTCTGAGGGGTTACTTTTGCCCTAGTTTTCTGCTCCCGAGGGTTTATTGCTTTTGTCTAGGTTGATGGAAATTGCCTGGGTAAGCTGTAAATAACTTGTATTCCATACTTTTTGTTTGCTCCGGGGCTGCAGCCTGCCCTGTGACTGGTATGCACCTTGCAGGGATTGGTCAATATACTATGCAAATGAAGTGACCATACGGCCCAACAACCCACTGCCATCAAGTTGATTCCTATTCATCCCTACGACTAGGGATCCTACAGGACAGAGCAGAACTGCCCCATAGGGTTTCCAAGGTTGTAAATCTTTAGGAGGTAGACTGACACATCTTTCTCTCACAGAGCACCTGGTAGGTTTGAAAATGGACCTTTTTGGTCAGCAGCCAAGCATTTTAACCACTGTGCCACCAGGGCTCCTTAAAGTGATTATGAACTGTACAAATAAAGTTACTATAGCCTACTAGGGAGCTCTGGTGGCATAGTGCCTAAGGCATTTGACTGCTACCCAGAAGGCGGGTGGTTCAAACATACCAGCCACTCCTCAGAAGGAAGGCTGGGCAATCTACTTCCGTAGTGATACTGCCTCGGAAACCCAAGGGGGGGGGGGGTCGCTATGAGTCGGATCCTACTCGATGGCAGTGTCTGTGGCCTACTGAGAGTTGTCCTGATGGGTGGGCCATGACTTGAAACTGATAAAAAGTCTGTGTATACATATAGCTAACCCCACGAGGTTTTTCAGGCAGGAAGCAGACAGGAGCACAAGGAAGAAAGAAGAAAGAAGAAGCAGAGAGAGAGGAGGCAAAGAACCTCCTAAAAGAGCTGTAACATGGGCTAAAGGCTGTAACACTGAAGATGGTGATGGGCCCAGAAGGAGCACAGCGGCACAGCGTCCGTGACAGGTCTGGGAGGGGCTCTGTGGCAAAGCCAACAGCAGGGGGCTGAAGCAGAGCAGCCCGTCCTCAGGGGGCTGAGAGAAGCCTGTCCTGTAGTGGGGTTGGCCCAGAAGAGCCCCGCCAGAGGGGGTGCGCATGGCAGAGAGAAGGACCTGCTTGGTTGCACAGCAGACAGGAGTTGAGAGAGCTGTTTTGCATTGAAGAAAGGAGGAATGCGCTCTCCACTTTGGGGGAGACTTCCAGACCTTGCCTTACATGCTTCCTGACCCTGATTCTGATCCTGAGTTTTTCTTTGTTACTTCCTTAATAAATCACTTAACTGTAAGTATGCCCTGTGAGTTCTATGTGGATTGCAACAGATTATCAAACCCAGAAGAGAAACAGACTGTCATGAAAGAGATGCAGCTGTATCAGAATTGGTTAAAAAAAAAAAAAAGTTGGAGAGTGACCTCAAAGTAATCATCTTTGTGCTGATGGCGATTCTCATTATTCCTCCTCATGAATTTAGACAGGTTCTGATGCTATTACTGCCACCACTTTACAGCCAGTGATATGAATAAAAGACCAAGCAGGATAAGGGGACAGAATGAGTGCAGGTGCGGATGGGAAGTTGGAGCTACTTAAGGACTGCTGCAAAAACTTCTCTGAAAAGATCACCTTTGAATAGAAAAGTATAGAAAATGAGGGAAAGAGCTATCAGCATCTGAGTGTGCAAAGTTCTAAGCAGAGGGAACAGCAAGTGGAAAGGCCTTGAGGTGTGGGGCTGCTCAGAGTTTTCAGGATCAGTAAAGAGGCTGGCGGCTGGAAGAGAGTGAGTAAAGAGAAGACAGGGAGGATATGAGGACAGGGTATGGGGCTAAATCATGCAGAGTCTTGTAGGCCCTGGTTAGGACTTTGGCTTCTACTCACAATGAGCTGGGAGCCACTGGAGAGTTTTGAGTAGAGAAGGGATGTCTTCTGTCTTACTTTTTATTTTTTTAATTTTTGCAGTGTTTCTTCCCCTCCCCTGCCACCCCTGGTAACCAACAAAGTTTCCTTCCTGTCTTACATTTTAGAAAGATCCCTCTTGGGACTGTGTAGAGAATAGACAATGTTGTTGTTGTTGTCAGGTCCGACTCATAGCAACCTTATGTACAACAGAACAAAACACTGCCTGGTCCTGGGCCAGCCTCACAATTCTTGCTATACCTGAGTCCATCATTGCAGCCACTGTGTCAATCTATCTCATTGAGGGCCTTCCCCTTTTTCATTGACCTTCCACTTTACCAGGGAGCTCTAGTAGCATAGCTCCTGAAGCACCTGACTGCTAACCAGAAGGCTGGAGGTTCAAACCCACCAGCTGCTCCTTGGAAGGAAGGTTGGGCAACCTACTTCCATAGTGATACTGCCTCGGAAACCTAAGGAGGGGTCGCTGTGAGTCGGGTCCAACTCGATGGCACATAACAACAACAACCACCACTTTACCAAGCATGATATCCTTCTCCAGGGAATGGTCCTTTCTGACAACATGACCAAAGTAAGTGAGATGAAGCCATTCTCGCTTCCAAGGAGCATTCTGGATGCACTTCTTCTAGGATGGGTTTGTTAGTTCTTTTGGCAGTCCATAGTACTTTCAGTTTCTGAGGCAGTATCACTACAGAAGTAGATTGCCCAACCCTCCTTCCAAGGAGTGGCTGTTGAGTTTGAACCGCCAGCCTTTTGGTTAGCAGTCAAATGCCTTAGGCATTATGCCACCAGAGCTCCTGTTGAAAATACCATGGCTTGGGTTAGGTGAACTTCAGTCTTCAAAGAGACATCTTTGCTCTTTAGCACTTTAAAGAGGTCTTTTGCAGCAGGTTTGCCCAGTGCAATATATATACACACAAGTTTGCTGGTCTGATAGAGCCTGGTGAAATCCCTGAGACGGCCCTTCGCTGCCCTTCAGGTCTGGAATTGAACTCACCCTTGTGGCTTCCAGCCAAATAAAAGACTGGTATGTGGGCTAAACATTTACATCAGATAGATACACTCCTTGGAGAGATCAATCAGGGGAGAACAGAAGGGCCCAGGTAGACCGTTTGGGGGGCAGGAGTGCATGGGAAGGAAGGACACAGGGAAGAGGTAACTATGGGGAGGAAGTGGGAAGGGAGCTTTACATTGTGGGAAATTGCAGTCAATGTCATGAGATAAAATGTGTATGAACTGCTGTGAAGAAAATGAATTTGCAAACTTTCACCCAAATCACAATAAATTAAAAAAAAAAAAAAAACAGTAAGTGCAGAATTTTGTTGTTTTCATTTTCCAAAATATAAAAGTGTGTATATTTTTTTGGCCTTTATGTGCTAGAGGTACAGTCTAAAAAGTGCCCTGTGGACACTAAGATTCTATTTTATTATATTTTTAAATTGTAACTTAGTGAAAGTTTATAGAGCAAATTCGTTTTCCATTCAACAATTTATACACATTCTGTTTTGTTGCAGTTCCCTCAATATAAAAGTACTCTTCCAAATTCTTCCCTGGATTTTCTGTATCAATTCATCCTTTCCTGCCCCTTCCTGCTTTCTGAGCTTTGTTTTGTGGCAAATACTGTCCTTTTTGTATGCTGTCCTTTTTTGTCTCATGTGGTTAATTGTTCTGTGTTATTACTCACTTTGAAGGCCTGTTGTTTGGCTGAACGGTGAGCCCTGGGGGTGGGTTCAGATCCGTGTTTGAAGGATATCTAAGGGTCACAGTCTCAGGGGTTCCACCAGTCTCTGTCAGACCAGGAAGTGATTTTTTTTTTTTAAGATTTTGAATTTTGTTCTACATTTTTCTCCCATTCTGTCCAGGATATTCTATGGTCCTAATCAGGGCAGCCAGTAGTGGTAGCCGGGCACTATCTAGTTTTTCTGGTCTCAGGGGAGTGGAGGCTGTGGCTCACACAGTCCATTAGTCCTTTGGACTAATTGTTTCCTTAAATCTTTGTTTTTCTACACTCTTCTTTACTCCTGATGGGGAGAGACCAATAGTTGCATCATAGATGGTTGCTCACTAGCTTTTCAGACCCCAGTCGCTACTCACCACATTAGAATACAGAACAAACTGTGTGTGAACTATGTTATGTCAATTGTCCTAGATGTTCCCCCTGAAACTGTGGTCTTTAGCTTCCAAGGCCAGTGACTCATTCCCTTAAGGTGTTAATTACAGCTAAGTAGTTTTCACAATTTTGCCCCCTGTATGCTCTACTGTATTCGTGGATGTATTTGCAGCACATGTAAATACATTTGTAGAAATATCCTGTCAAACCTATACATAATCATTGGTGTAGTCCTGTTTGCCTTTCCAAACCAGTTCAGCTTGCATGTCTACCTATGTAACCACTCACAGATTATTCTTACTAATGTTATTACAGGATTGTGTATGTAATAATAATTATTGCCTTTAACTCTTATGCTCTTCCCAGTAACTTCCTTTGCTTTCCTTGCTTTGATCATTTTGTGCTGTCTCCCCCCTTATTAGGAGCTCTGGTAGCATAGTGCCTAAGGCGCTTGACTGCTAACCAGAAGTGGTGGCGGTTCAAACCCACCAGCCACTCCTCGGAAGGAAGGTCGCTATGAGTCAGGGCTGACTCGGCGGCAAATAACAACAACAACAACCCCCCTTATTGTATATCGCCTTTCCCTTCATCTACATTAATACGTGCCTCAAACCCACCAGCCACTCCTTGGAGGGAAGACTGGGCAATCTACTTCCGTAGTGATACTGCCTTGGAAACCCAAGGAGGGGTCACTATGAATTGGATCTGACTGGATGGCAGTGAGTTTGGTTTGTTTTTTTTCCCCTCTAATTAGTGATTTATCCTCTTTTCCCCTCTCACCCCTGGTAACCTTCAGAGAATGTTTCTTTCTATGTGTAAGACTCTTCTTGAATTTTTATAGTAGTGGTCTCATACAATATTTGTTTTTGTGTGTGATTGACTAATTCACTCACCATAATGCCTTCCAGGTTAATCCATGTTATGAGGTGTTTTGCAGATTTGTCGTTGTTCTTTAACGGTATGTATGGACCACAGTTTGTTTATCCATTCATCTGTTGATGGACACTTCTATTTTATCTTTAATGTTTATTTTTATTTATGTTTTACCCAATAATTCAGACTTATCAGAGGAAAGTTAGAAACTACAGGCAAATGTAAATATAAAACTCATCCATGACTCTACAAGCAAAGATGACTAGTCATTTACACGTACCTTGTTACTGACTCTGTTCCATGCCACTGGAAATATTTTTATTTAAAAAAAAAGAAATATTTTTGATAAAATGGTAGGAAAATATGTATACTACCATCTAACTTGCTTTTGTCCTTAAAACATTGCATTTTATTTAATTATTACTCATTAATGATTGGGAGCTCTGGTGGCATAGTGCCTAAGGCACTTGACTGCTAACCAGAAGGCTGGGGGTTCAAACCCACCAGCCACTCCTCAGAAGGAAGGTTGGACAATCTACTTCCATAGTGATACTGCCTTGGAAACCCAAGGAGGGTTAGAAAACTGCATACTTTCTGACTCCTGTAAAAACAATACCTCTCTCACCCCTCAATTCACTCCTGTTTGGCTTCTGCTCACATATGTTGTTATTGTTGTTAGATGTCATTGAGTAGGCTCCAACTCATAGTAACCCTATGAGTTGGACAACAGAATGAAACACTGACCGGTCCTGCACCAGCCTCACAATCCTTGCTATACCTGAGCCCATCAATGCAGTCACTGTTCAATCCATCTCATTGAGGACCTTCACCTTTTTCCACTTTACCAAGCATGATATCCTTCTCCAGGGAATGATCCCTTCTGACAACATGACCAAAGTAGACGAAGCCTGGTCATTCTTGCGTCCAAGAAGCATGTGGCTGCACTTCTTCCAGGACAGACTTGGCTGTTCTTCTGGCAGTCCATGGTATTTTCAGTGTTCTTTGCCAGCACCACAACTCAGAAGCATTCATTCGTCTTCAGTCTTTCTTATTCACTGTCCAGCTTTCATATGCATATGAGGCGATTGAAAATACCGCGGCTTGTGTTAGGTATACCTTAGTCTTCAAAGAGACATTTTTGCTTTTCAGCATTTCAAAGAGGTCTTTTGCAGCAGGTTTGCCCAGTGCATTACATCATCTGATGTCTTGACTGCTGTTGGAGTCTTCCTCCAATCCTGATGCCATGATCTTCTTCATATGGTCCAGCTTCTCGGGTTATTTTCTCAGCATACAGACTGAATAAGTATAGTGAAAGGATACAACCTTGATGCACTCCCTTCCTGACTTTAAAGAATACCGCATCCCCTTGTTCTGTGTGAACGACAGCCTCCTGGTGTAAATACAGGTTCTTGATGAGCACCATTAAGTGTTCTGGAATTCCCATTCTTCTCAATGCTATCCAAAATTTGTTATGAACCACACAGTCGAATACTTTTGCATAGTCAACAAAACACAAGTAAGCATCTTTCTCGTATTCTTTGCTTTTAGCGAAGGTCCATCTGACATCAGCAGTGATATCCCTCATTCCATGTCCTCTTCTGAATCCAGCTTGCATTTCTGGAAGTTCCCCATAGATGTACTGCTGCAACCATTTTTTAATTATCTTCAGCAAAATTTTACTACCATGTGATATTAATGATATTGCTTGGTAATTTCCACATTCTGTTAGATTACCTTTCTTTGGAATGGGTACAAGTATGGATCTCTTCCAGTCAGTTGGCCAGGTAGCTGTCTTCCAAATTTTTTGGCATAGATGAGTAAGTGCCTTCAGTGCAGTATCTGTTTGTTGGAACATCCCAGTGGGTATTCTGTCAATTCCTGGAGCCTTGTTTTTCACCAATTCCTTCAGTGCAACGTCAGCTTCTTCCTTCAGTACCATTGGTCCTTGATCATAGGCCACCTCCTAACATAGATGCTACTGACCAATTATTCTTGGTTAAGAGACTCTGTATATTCCTTCCATCTCCTTTTGATGTTTCCTGCATCATTCAATATTTTGTCCATAGATTACAGGTCATCATAAAATACATCTTTGGTTCATTCTCTCCTTCTCACAGCCCCATAACCCCATCTCCCAGATGACTATTAGAGCATTCTTTCCTCCTGAAACCTCCAATATCTGCTCCCTCTTTCTTACTCTCTGTCAATAATCTTCCTTCCTTTCGGACTGTACACATTTAACTTGGACTTTCTAGAGTCCAAGTTCTTTTCTACATGGCACCGAGTGGTCTTTTAAATTTTAAATCTAGTCATGTTACTTAATATCATTCACTAATGTTCCACTGCTTTTAGGATTAACACTTTTCCATGGACTATATCAATGCTTTTCATCTTTTTTTTAAACTGTAATTGGGCAAAAAAAAAAAAAACCATTTTATATTAAGATCCTGAACATGCACACACATAACTGAACACACAGAAGCTTTTGTTAACAATATCTGCTAAATACCTGGGCTCTGATAGTTTCTTTCTTTTTTTAATGGTGGTTTCAAATTGTCAAGGTCACAAAAGACAAGAAGACGACTAAGGAATTGTCACAGATTGGAGGAAACTAGGAAAATATGACAACTAAATGCAATGTTGTACTATGAATTGGATCCTGAAACAGTAAAAAACACTAGTGGACATTACCAATCGGTGGGTTAGTTAATTGCATTGTCCTAAGGTAAAATGTTAACATGAGGGAAATTTGGATGAAGGTTGTACAGGAAGTCTCTGCACTGTTTTATAATTTATTAAGTCTAACATTATTTCAAAATAAATGACAAAACAGTTGCCATTGAGTGGACCCTGACTCATGGTGACCCCACGTGTATCAGAGCAGAACTGTGTTCCATGGGATTTCCAATGGCTGACTTTTTAGGAAAAGGTCACCAGAGCTCTCTTCCAGGCCTCAGTGGGTGGACTTAAACATGCAAGTTTTCAGTTAGCAGCTGAGAGTATTAACTGTTTGCACCACCCAGAGATTGCTATTTCAAAATAAAAAGTCTTAAAAACTGCTAATTTCAACCCAGTCAGTTGATTTCATGGCCCACTAGCAGATAACCTGTAGTTTGAAAGATGCTGCCCTATGTAAAAATGACCATGCAGCACCTGGCCCTTCTGTAAAATGAAGAACCCTGATAGGGCTTACCTCAAAGGGTGGTTGTATTAAATAAATTATATAATGCCTCCAAACCGCCAAAATGGCTCCTGGCACACTGAAAGTCTTTTTTTTTTTTTTTTTTTTCCTTTTATGATGAAATTTTAACAGAGGTGTGTGGAGGTACTCTTTAAACACTGTCTAAGAATGTTTTAGGAGCTCTGGTGGCATACTGCCTAAGGCATTTGACTGCAAACCAGAAGGATGGCACAGCCTTATCCCAGGTTGTTGTTGTTGTTATGTGCCGTTGAGTCAGACCCAACTCATAGTCGACCCCTCCTTGGGTTTCCAAGGCAGTATCACTACGGAAGTAGATTGCCCCATCTTCCTACCGAGGAGTGGCTGGTGGGTTTGAACCACCAGCCGTCTGGTTAACAGTCAAGTGTCTTTAGCCACTATGCTACCAGAGCCCGGGATGCCTGTGGAATTCTGGAGAGAACTAGAGAAGCCTGGTGCTGAGGGCATACTGGTGGATGGTGCTGAGGAACTGTCTAGACAATGGAAGAGACCACGGTGCGAGTGGCCCACTGAGGAGACCTTGTTTGGTTCTGAAGGGCCTCTGGCAGCTTGTTAAGCACTCAGATTCCCACACCCATCTCCTGGCAATCCTGATTCACTGGGTTTGGGCTGAGGCAGGGAATCGGTATTTTTTAACAAGTGCCTCAGGGGATTCTAATGATTAAGCAACGTTGGGAAATCGCTGGTGTCTCATTCAAGAATACAAGCTCCTCCTTGTTACAGTTGTATATAACCTTTGACCAATATATTCTGGGGAAATCGATACAAATATGCACAAAGAACAACTACAGGGATGTTTGTTGCAGATTTTTAATGGGAAAATAACTAAATATAAATAAATATGGTACACCCAATAGGAGGAGAATACTACGTATATATTAGCCCACTGTCTTCAAGTCGATTACAACTCATAGTGACCCCCATTGGGCTTCCAAGGCTGGAAGTAGAGCAGCTGTTGGATTTGAACCACCAACCTTCTGGTTAGCATCCAAATGCCTTTTGCACAGTGTAACCAGGGCTCCTTATGCATATATTAGCAGTGGTTTTTGATGACATGGAGATGCTTGTGTCTCATTGTTTTGTTAAATTACCAAATGGAATTAAACATGCTTTTATTTTGATAAAACAAACACATGCCTCTATAGAATGAAAAGCTTGGAAGATTAAATACAAAACTATTAATGGCTATTGTTAGGTTGTGGGATTACGGGCGTGTTCTGGTTACCTGGTGCCACTCTGGCAGGAATACACCACAAATGGGATGGCCTTAACAAACAGGAGTTTATTCTTACGATTTGGAGGCTTTAAGTCCAAGTTCAAAGTGCTAGGCTCTAGGGACTGGGTGAAAGCCCCTCAACCTTGGGGTCCAGCTTTGCCTCCTGCTTCCGGCCCACTGGAGCTAGAGGCATTTCTTCACTCAGATAGCTGTTGGCTGCTGAGGCTGAGAAGCTCTAAGGTTGACAAGTAAAAAGGCACAGTCCCGATGTTACCAATCCACACAGCAGACCATTAACTTAAGTCCATTGTAAGTCCCAAGGTCAGCAGAGCATAGCAGGCTGCTGAGCAACGACACAGCCATATGCAGGGTCCAAGCGTGCCAAAGGCTAGAGACCGTTCTCAAAACCTCTCCTTATGTACAGAAAGCAGACCACATTCCCAAAGGCAGCTACCCAGCTGCTCACAATAGAGTCCACCACGGAGTTGATTACCAGTCTCATCATGGGGATACTACATCCAGCTGCCCAGACACTCAACCAGGCCCAGCCAAGTTGACATATAAACATAACCATCACAGGGTGATTTGAATTTCCTCCTTTTTTTTTTAATCCAAATCTTCTAAATTATATAAACCAAAAACCAAACTGCCATCAAGTCGATTTCAACTCATAGTGATCCCTCCTTGTGTTTCCAAGGTGATATCACTACGGAAGTAGATTGTCCAACCTTCCTTCTGAGGAGTGGCTCATGGGTTTGAACCATCAGCCTTCTGGTTAGCAGTTAAATGCCTTAGGCACTACTCCACCAGAGCTCCCTCTAAATTATACAATGGAATATTTACTACTTTTATAATAAGAAAAGCATATAATTTTTTAAGAGATATGCTTTAATTATCTGGAAAATTTGTTTATTTTTCTAAGAACAAAATATTCATTCGTAATCTGGTGTTAGCTCAGGTCACCTTCTTTTGAGACTGAAATGAAATTAACTTGATGTCTACTTCCTCCACCAACAAAGAAGAATCAAAGCTTTCCTTGAAGCTGTCACAGTATCTAAGAGCCCCGCCTCTGGTCTTCTGAGGTGCTCGGTGCTGTACTAAGTACACACTGATTCCTACCTCTTCTAATCCTGATAGCAGCTTGATGAGGTGGATGAGAGCTGCCGCTGGCCATTTGGTGGTTCAGCGGTAGAACTCTTTCTTGCCTTCCACGCATGAGACCTGGGTTCCATTCCCAGCCAATGTGTCTCATACACAGCCACGACACATCTGTCAGTGAAGGCTTGCGTAGGTTTCAGTGGTGCTTCTAGACTAAGACAGACTAGAAAGAAAGGCCTGTTGATCTACTTCTAAAAATCAGCCAGTAAAAACCCTAAAGAGGGGTCTCACTACAGTCAAGAAGGGAGAGCTGAGAGTGAAGTGTGTCCTATGGACCTGGGGTTCCTGCACTAAGAACCTCCTATACCTAGGAGACAAAGAAACCTGTAACAATGGAGACCGATGGTGGAAGACTACAGGAGTGGTGAGAATCAGAGATCAGCAACAGGTGGCTGCAGTGGGCTTCGTGACCCATAGAGCCAGGTGGCTGTAGTGGGACTTGCCCATGGAGTGTGTCTTGAGGGCAGGAGACTTCCAAAACAAGGTCCCCCTAGGCACTTATTGATGGAGCTAAAGTGCTGTATCACTTGCCTTGAAAAGGCAGAGACCAGGCCTGAAGCAGGGCTGGGCAACAGATGCCTGCCTGCAGGCACAGCCTGGAATGTGATGTCCTGAATGAAGAAGTGTATCCTGAGTTCTTCCTGTTACTTACAGTTTATCCTGATCCTGAATGTAACCTGTTACTTCCCCCAATAAACTCCATAATCATGAATAAACAAACAAAAATCCTATGTATCACAATGGTTCCATCCACAATTGATCATCAGGAATGGCCCAGGACTGGGCAGGCAGTGTTTTGTTCAGTTGTCATGTGCCATGGAAATGAGTTGGAGGCGACTTGATGGCAGCTAACAACATCAAATTAAGAAAAGACGCCCATTCCTCCTGGGAGGCCCACAGCTTGGTGAGGTACAGCCTACACAGCTGTAAATGATGGCCCTGAGGAAGGTACAGCTAGCAGCCCAGTTTATGGGTTACAATGGGTAAAGCGCTGAGGGGAAGGACTTGGCCTGGGGGCCAAGGCAAGCCAGGAACCAGGCAGAAGGAGGCTAAAGCCTTACAAACCACTGCCATCCTTTCTCAGTAATTTCTCTGCACAGTGGCATTCAAACTTTTATTTTTTTCTTTCATTTTGGCAGTGGACCCTCCTCCAAACAAAATCTCAAGGCAGCCTGGTTTGTTATAGAATGCTGCTCAGGAGGAAGGGAGTGGGGAGGAGGGTAAAATGCAAAGCCCTGACCACTTGACATCCACTCATTTTCACCAACAGTCTCTGCGTGAGCTCAGGGAAACCCTTCTGGCCTCTCTTACAGAGAGTGGAAGGTGATGAAAGCAGGCTGGCTGGGAGGCAGGACTCCCTAGAGTGAGTGACTTGGGTTAGCATCCTCTTCTCCACCTCTAAACAGCTTAATTGAGATATCATTCACACACCATACAATGCACTCATTTAAACTATACAATTGTATGGCTTTCAGTATATCCACAAAGCTGTTTAACCATCACTACAACTTTTAGAACACTTTCATCACCTCAAAAGGAAACTCTGCATTGATAAGCCCTCATCACTTCATGTTCCTCCCCTTGCCATTGGCAACCACTGATCTATTTTCTGTCTCTATAGATTTGCCTATTCTGGACATTTCATAGACATAGAAGCATACAGTATGTGGTCCTTTGTGATGGCTTCTTTCACTCTGCATAACATCTTCAAAGTCCGTCAGTATTACATACGGCATGTTTCAGTACTCCATTCCCTTTTACTGTCAGATGCTTTTTCATTGTATAGCTATACCACATTTAGCTACTCATCAGTTGATGGTTATTTTGACTGTTCCCAAATCAAATGGTTTCAAATTGTTTTTGGAAACACAATTTACTCATGATTCTATTCATAACAGAATGAGGCTGCTATCATATTCATACATGAGTTTTTGTGTGGACGTATGTTTTTATTTCTCTTGGGTGTATACTTGGCAATAGAAGTGCTGGGCCATACGGTAACTCTGCATTTAATCATTTGAAGAACGGTCAGACTGTTTTCCAAAGTGGCTGCACCATTTAACATTCCTACCAGCAGTGTATGAGTGCATTTCTCCACCTCCTTGTCAACACTTATTATTATCTGTCAAAAGACAATACTGTCTGTCAAAAGTGGTTAGAGGCATCCCAATGACTGTCATGAGTCCCTGGGTGCTGCAAATGGTCAACCACTGCTAACCAAAAGATTGGCAGTTCAAGTCCGCCCAGAGGTAACTCAGAGGAAAGGTCTAGTGATCTACTTCTCACACACACACACACACACACACCAGCCACTGCAAACCCTATGGTGCACACAGTTCTACTCTGACACACATGGCGTCACTGTGAGTCAGAAGTGACTCCACACAACTGGTTTAGTGGGTGTGAAGAGGTGTCTCTTCATGGTTTTGATCTGCATTTTCCTGATGGCTTATCTTTTCTCCCTCCTGCCACACTCTCTTCCTTTGCTAAGGCAGACTCTAGGGGTTCTAGAAAGGCCTCTCTGGATTGACATTCTGAGTTCCTTCAAGGTTTTCCTCAGAACCACGAAGTCCACAGCTGTGGGTGAAGGGGAGGAAAGGCAAGAGCAGGGGCATGAAAGTGGCACTCAGAAATTCTTCTCAAGAGGCAGTCACAGGATGTCACAGCAGAGGAACTTTTGTCTTCCAGCCCAAACTGCCCAACTATTCCACAAGTGAGGAAACAGGTCCAGAGGGCCGAAGGTAACCCAAAGGTGCTGGGAGTGTTAGCAGCAGTACTGGGTTGAAGTGAGAGAACCTAGACTTGCTCAGGGGCACACGGAACCCTGGGTTTGATTTCCAACAATCCGTGTGACTGTGGGTCAGTTTCTGAGTCTTCCTGAACCTGTTTACTCATCTGTACAATGAGGATACTATTTATGTTTTAGGGCTGAGGATACAAACTCACTGCCATCAAGTAGATTGTGACTCATAGCGACCTGTTTTGGGTTTCCAAGGCAATAAATCTTTACAGAAGTAGATCGCCCAGTCTTTCTTCCACAGAGTGGCGGGCGGGTTGAAACTGCCAACCTTCTGGTTAGCAGTCAAATCCCTTAAGCACTATGCCACCAGAACCCCTGAGATTGAGGACAGCATAGTAAATCACATAATTTTAAATTTGAAATAATGAATACTTACATAACTATGATTAAAGAAATTAAAATAGTACAAAGAAGCGTACAGTGAAAAATCAGCCCCTTCCCACCTCCCTTCTGCTCAGGGGCCACCACCATGCCATCTCCTGTTTTTCCTCCCACACATAGTCTATGCACATCATAGAAGTTAGTTATCATGTGGGTCCCTACACTGTGGAGATCATTAACTTGCCTGCCTTTCTAAGCTGCTCTCTCCCACTTTGTTCCTTCAACCCCCCTCCTTGTGCCAGCACACAACACCGTGGGGCTCCCCTATTTGTCCAGCTCCCCCTTCCCAAGCCCGGTCCACCTGGTAATGATTTCCTAGAGAGTTTCCCAGGGGTCTCCATGGGGACGTTTCCTGCTCCAGTCTCCATGGCAACTCCTCAGGTTGCCATGGTGACACTTAAGTGATTATTTGGAAACCCTTAAATAAATCACCCATGGTGGTATATGTTATAAGCACTTGGCTCTGGCTCTTATGTCAGGAGCCAGGGGTGGGCCAGCAGGCGGAAGTAGGAGGTGGGAGGTGACAGGGATGGCTAGGTCTGGCCCTGTGAGGGGCCCTTTCTGGGCCTTTTGCGGGGCAGTGTGAGGAGAAGTCACAGTCAGGCTGGGCATTCCTTGAATAGAGAGATCCTGTGGCAAGGATGCCCTCAGCAAGACTGTGAGCCAGGACTAGGGGAGCCATGAGGAAGTTAGAACAAACGGACTGAGCTGGGATCCAACCAGGCCCGCTGGGCTCCAAAGCCCGTATTCATCCCTGCCTCTAAATTTTAAGAGGGAATTTAAGAATGAATTCACTCATTTATTTACTTACTTATTCAATCAATGTTTTTTTTTTTTTTTTTT
>NW_006921639.1:12448205-12498597 GCF_000298275.1 Orycteropus afer afer | reverse complement strand
AGTGTCTGTTCATGTCTTCTGCCCATTTTTTAATTGGATTGTTTGTCTTTTTGTTATTGAGGTGTTGGAGTGTTCTATAAATTCTAGAGATTCAATCAATGTTTTTAAAGCACCTCAAGCTACATCTGAAAAGTCAGCCTCGGCACACCCTGTGGGGCACAATCCCAGTCTGAAACACACGGGTCACTTTGAATCAGAGTTGACTCGATGGCGGCTGTTCTTTTGTTTCTTATATGCCAGGCATTAAGCAAGCGCTGGAGACAAAGCAATGAATGAAACAAACAGAAACCCCTGTCCTCATGGAGCTTACTACTGGGGGTGATGCAGACAATTAGCAAAATAAATTAGCAAAATACATAGGTTCCATGGTGGTTTGTGTTGTAGAGAAAAACAAAACAGGCAAGGGAGCTAGGGAATGTCAGGGCCGATTTTAGCACATACACAGGGGCTGGGGGCACCTGGCACAGGCCCAGGGCTGGGTCCAGGTGTCAGGATAATTCCTAAAAGAGAAGGGTGAGGTGTGAGCAGAACTTGAAGACTATCAGCAATGACCGGTTCCTTCCACATGTTCTGGCTGCACGCCTTGCGGCTTCCTGGAAGCCTCACAGTCCCCTTTGAAGCACAGCATGGCAGGGAGTTCAATCCCCACTTTGCAGACTAGGATAATGAGACCCATAAGGGAGGCAGCATGCCCAAGGCAGTACTGCGAATGGATTGCAGAGCAGTGACCAGGGCTCCAGGCTTCACTATCTTAATCTGGGGCTATTTGTCTAGGGCCAGTGGATTTGCCATCAAATCTGTGGATCCACATTAACCCCAGCACTGTTTTACTGAAGGTTGTCTCAAGGGAGATAGCTCAGAGGGGCAGGAATGCATAGGAAAGAAGGGCAAACGGAAGAGGTAACTACAGGGAGGAAGTGGGAAGAGAGCTGTTACATTGTGGGAAATTGTAGTCAATGTCATGAAACAAAATGTGTATGGACTGCTGTAAAGAAAATGAATTTGCTCTGTAAACTTTCACCCAAATTACAATGAAAATCGGGGGGGGGGGGCGGGGAGATGCTTCTCTTATTCATCTGGGAGATTGTTGTAATCTATCCGGGGAGTGTCATTCTAACACAAACCTCAGGTGATTATAATACATTCTCCTGATTTGGAAACTTTCACAAGGTCACAAATGCCTGACATGTCTGATGAACGAATGGGTCCTTTCCTTGGTGGAGGCACACAGTGAAGCGTGCAGGGACATGAGTCTCCTAATCCCTAGCCCCCCTGGCCCCCAGGTACCCCTCCAGAGAATAAAGACGCATGGAAGCACAGGTCCAAGGGCTAGAGCAACCCCAGAAGCTTCCAAAGGAGGTGCTGAGACTTGAGTGTTTCTATGCTGGGCCTGCCCTGACTTTTCTGTGTTATTAACCAAAAAAAAAAAAAAAAAAAGAAACCAGTTCCTGTCAAGTCAATTCTAACTCCTGGACACTCCATATATTTCAGAGTGGAACTGCACTCCAGAGGGTTTTCTTAAAAATTTGTTGTTGTCGTTGAGAATATACACAGCAAAACGTATCAATGCAACAGTTTCTATATATATGTACCATTTAGTGACAATGATTGTGTTCTTCGAGTTGTGTAACCATTCTCATTGTCCTTTTCTGAGTTGTTCCTCCCTAATTAACATAAACTCATTGTCCCCCAAAGGTCCCTATTTAATCTGTTGTCACTTTGATTCCATAAAGTTAGTCCTTAAAAGAGTATAATGTTCAAGGCAGACCTTTTTTTGTTGTTTTTACTAGTTAAGCTAAACTATTATTTAAGACCACCACTTGTCTGTCAGTTTGTCGTACTGTGGTGGCTTGTGTGTTGCTGTGAGGCTGGAGGCTATGCCACCAGTATTTCAAATACCAGCAGCGTCACCCATGGTGGACAGGTTTCAACAGAGCTTCCAGACTAAGACAGACTTGGATGAAGGAAGGGGCATCACTTCTCAAAGAACTGGTCACTGAAAACCTTACAAATAACAGTGAAATATTGTCTGATATATTACTGGAAAACTTTATGAATGGCCCTGAAACACTGTCCAACATAGTGCCAGAAGATGAGCCCGTCAGGTCAGAAGACACTCAAAATACAGCCAGGGAAGAGCTGCTGCTTCAGAGTAGAACTGACCTTACTGATGTGGATGGAGTAAAGCTTTTGAGACCTCCATTTGCTGATGTGGCATGACTCAAAATAAGAAGAAACAGCTGCAAATATCCATTACTAATCAGAACATGGAATGTGCAAAGTATGAATCTAGGAAAATTGGAAGTTGTCAAAAATGAAATGGAATGTATAAAGATTAATATTCTAGGCATTAGTGAGCTGAAATGGACTGGTTTGGGCCATTTTGAATCAGACAACCATGTGATCTACTATGCCAGGAATGACAAATTGAGGAAGAATTGCATGGCATTCATCATCACAAAGAATGTATCAAGATCTATCCTAAAGTACAATGCTATATGTGATAGGATAATATCCACGTGCCTACATGGAAGACTAGTTAATACTACTATTATTCAAATTATGCACCACCCATCAAAGCCAAAGATGAGGAAATTGAAAATTTTTACCAACTTCTGCAGAATGAAATTGACCAAACATGCAATTGATTATCATTGGTGCTGATTATCATTAGAAATTGGAATGCAAAAATTGGAAACAAAGAAGACTCACTGGTAGTTGGAAAAATATGGCCCTGGTGATAGAAATGATGTTGGAGATCACATGACAGAATTTTACAAGACCAACAACTTATTCATTGCAAATACCATTTTTCACCAACATAAATGGTGGCTATACAGATGGACTTCACCAGATGCAGTACACAGGAATCAGATTGCGCACATCTGTGGAAAGAGACGATGGAGAAGCTCAGTATCTTCAGCCAAAACAAGGCCAGGAGCTGACTGTGGAACAGACCATCAAATGCTCATACACAAGTTCAAGTTGAAGCTGAAGACAATTAAAACAAGTTCATGAGAGCCAAAATATGACCTTGAACATATCCCTCCTGAATTTAGAGACCATTTGTGGTAGTTATGTTTGTGTGTCAATTTGGCTAGGCCTGGTTGAGTGGCTGGGCAGCTGGTGGTAGTTATTCCCCATGACAAGACTGGCAATCAACTCCATGGTGGGATCTACCACAAGCAGCAGAGTAGCTGTCTTTGGGATGTGGTCTGCTTCCTGTATATAAGGAGAAGCCTTGGGAATGGTCTCCAGCCTATGGCACACTTGGATACTGCATGTAGCCATGTCGTTGCTCAGCAGCCTGCTATGCTCTGCCAACCTTGGGGCTTACAACGGACTTAAGTCAATAGCCTGCCGTGTGGTAACATCAGGACTGTGCCTTTTTACTTGTCAACCTTGGGGTTTCTCAGCCTCAGCAGCCAGCAGCTAAGTGAAGAAATGTCTCTAGTCCAGTGGGCCTGGAGCAGAAGGCAGAGCTGGACCCCAAGGTTGAGGGGCCTTCACCCAGCCCCTGAAGCTTGGCACTTTGAACTTGGACTTAAAGCCTCCAAATTGTGAGAATAAACTCCTGTTTGTTAAGGCCATCCCATTTGTGGTGTATTCCTGTCAGAGCGGTACTAGATAACAAGAACACCATCTAAAAAATAGATTTGGTGCATTGAACACCAATGACTAAAAACCAGAGGAATTGTGGGATGACATCAAGAACATCATCCATGAAGAAAGCAAAAGGTCATTAAAAGACAGGAAAGGAAGAAAAGACCAAAATGGATGGTAGAAGAGACTCTGAAACTTGCCCTTGAACAGAGAGTAGCTAAAGCAAATGGAAGAATTGACAAGATAAAAGAGCTGAACAGAAGATTTCAAAGAGCATCTTGAGAACACAAAGTCAATTATTATAATGCAATGTGCAAAGACCTAGAGTTAGATAATCAAAAGGGAAGAACATGCTCAGCATTTCTCAAGCTGAAAGAACTGAGGAAAAAATTTAAGCCTCAAGTTGCAATATTAAAAGATTCTATGGGCAAAATTTTGAATGATGCAGGAAAACATCAAAATATGGGAGGAATACACAGAGTCACTGCACCAAAAAGAATTGGTCAATGTTTATCCATTTCAGAAGGTGGCATATGATCAAAAACCAATGGTACTGAAGGAAAAAGTTGAAGCTGCACTGAAGGAACTGGCAAAGAACAAGTCTCCAAGAATTGATGGAATACCCATTGAGATGTTTCAACAAATCAATGTTGTGCTGCAGGCACTCACTCATCTATGACAAGATATTTGGAAGACAGCTACCTGGCCAATTGACTGGAAAAGATCCATATTTGTACCCATTCTAAAGAAAGGTGATCCCATAGAATGTGGATTTATTGAACAATATTAATATCACATGCAAGTAAAATCTTGAAGATAATTCAAAAACGGTTGCAGCAGTATATTGACAGAGAATGTGCAGAAATGCATCTGGGTTCAGAGGAGGATGTAGAACAAGAGATATCACTGCTGATGTCAGACGGATCTTGGCTGAAAGCAAAAAAAGATACCACAAAGATGTTTGTGTTTTATTGACTATGCAAAAGCATTTGATTGTGTGGATCATAAACAATTATGGATAACATTGAGAAGAATGGGAATTCCAGAAAACTTAATTGTACTCATGAGAAACCTGTACACAGCATAAGGCTGTTGTTCAAACAGAGCAAGGAGTTACTGCATGGTTTAAAATCAGGGAGTGAGTGTGTCAGGGTTGTATCTTTTCACCACACTTATTCAATCTGTATGCTGAGCAAATAATTTGATAAACTGGACTATATGAAGAAGAATGCGGCATTAGGATTGGAGGAAGACTCCAACTGCATATAGTTAACAAAGTGCAATATGCAGATGGCACAACCTTTCTTGCTGAATGTGAAGATGACTTGAAGCACTTACTGCTGAAGATTAAAGACTATAGTTTGCAGTATGGATTACACCTCAACATAAAGAAAACAAAAATCCTCACAACTGGACCAATAAGCAGCATCACAATAAATGGAGAAAAGATTGAAGTTGTCATATTACTTGGTTCTACAATCAACACTATTGGAAGCAGTAGTCCATATATCAAATGACATATTTCACTGGGCAAATCTGCTGTAAAACACCTTTTTAAAGTTCTGAAGAACAAATATATCTCTGTAAAGACTAAGGTGCACCTAACCCAAGCCTCGGTACTTTCAATCGCCTCATATGCACGTGAGAGCTGGACAATGAAAAAGGAAGACCAAACAAGAATTGATGCTTTTGAGTTGTGGTGCTGGTGAAGAATACTGGGAGTATCATGAACTGCCAAAAGAACTAACAAATCTGTCCTGGAAGATGTGCAGCCAGAATGCTCCTTAGAGGTGAGAATGGCCAGACTTCATCTCACCTACTTTGGTCATGTCGTCAGAAAGGACCATTCCCTGGAGAGGGATATCATGCTCGGTAAAGTGGAAGGTCAATAAGAAAGGGGAAGGCCCTCAATGGGATGGACTGACACAGTGGCTGTAATGATGGGCTCAGGTACAGCAAGCATTGTGAGGCTGATGCAGGACTGGGCAGTGTTTGTTCTGTTGTACATGGGACACCTAACAATGACAACACTGTTTAAGATAGCTTCAGAGCATATTTTTGATTTCAGGTTTAATGATTACCTCAGATCAATAGTTCCAAGGGTTCACCTACTTTCCATGACTCCAGAAAGTCTGGAGTCCATAAGAATTTGGAATTCTGTTCTTCATCCCCCCCCCCCCCGCTTTTGATCAGGATTCTTCCATAGAACAGTTGATCAGAATGTTGAATAATGGTAGCTGGGCCACATCGAGTTCCAGTGTCATGGCAAAGGAGGTAGTTGTTGGTGGTGGCAATGAGCTACACATTCCCTATCCTCCTCCTACTCCTGACTCTCCTCCTTTCTCTATTGTCCCAAGTGAATAGAGCCCAATTGTGCTTTGGATAGCTGCTTGCAAACTTTTAAGACCTCAAGCACTATGCAATAAACAAGGAGGTAGATCAGAACATGTTATTAGGCCAGTGAACTGAGATGTCCCGTGAAAAGATGACCCTAAAACCTCCCAATGAAGAAACCAAATCCCATGAGGTGTGTGGTTGTACATGAGCAGCCTCCACAGACACGTTGTTGTAAACGTATTACAAAACTTTTGCCAATTCAACTTTTTACAGGTGTACAATTTATTGACAGCAATTACAATAATTGGCTGTGCAACTCTACCCTTAATCAATACAATTTTTCTATCACTGTCAATCTCCCCATTTTCCCCTCCTTTCTGCTCCAGTAACTATTAATAAACTTTGGTCTCTATACATTTGCCTTTTCTTATCTTTATATAAGATTATATAATATTTATCCTTTTATGATTGACTTATTTCACTCAGATAATGTCTTCCAGCTCCATCCATAATGTAGCATGTTTAAAGACTTCATTTCTCCTATTGGCTAATTCCATCGTATATAGGTACCACATGTGTTCATTCATTCGTCCATTGATGGTCATTTAGGTTGTAGCCCCATTTTGGCTACTGTGAATAGTGCTGTAATGAACAGTAGTGTACAAGTCTGTTTGAGTCTCTGCCTTCAAGACTTTCAAGTCCTATACATACCTAGGAGGCGAACTGCTGGGTTATACGGTAGTTCTATTATTATTTTTTGAGGAACTGCCACCGTTTCCCACAATGGCAGTAGCATTTTGCATTCCCACAGTAATGGGGAAGGGTTCCAATTTTCCAGTCTCACAAACCAACATTTGTTGTTATTTTTTAATTCTTAGCCATCCTAAAGGGAGTGAAATGGTATCTCGCTGCATTTTGATTTGCATCTGTGGGCTAATGATGTGGAGCATCTTTTCATGTATTTGGTGGCCTTCCAAGTGTCCTTGTTGCTGAAATATCTATTCAATTCCTTTGCCTATTTCATGATCGGGCTATTTTTCTTTTTGCTGTTAAGCTGTAGAAGTTTTACATAGGGTTTTCAATGCCCAATTTTTCAGTAGATAGCCAGGTCTTTGGAGGTGCCTCTGGGTGGACTGGATCCCCCAACTTTGGTGGCGTTAACAATTTGCACCACCCAGGGACTCTTCTGTGTGAGCTGCTGCTGTTGTTGTATGCTGCAAGTTGATTTCAACTTATAGCGGCCCAATGTGACTGAGGAGAACTGCCCCATTGAGTTCCCCAGGCTGTTATCTTTACAGGAACAGATCGCCAGGCCTTTCCTCCTGTGGAGCTCAGTGAGTCCAAACTGCAGTCCTTTCTGTTAGCAGCTGAGCATTTAACCATTGCATCACCAGGGCTCCTGATTCTCTGTGGATTATTCACCTTTAAATATGCTTCAGGTCTTGGGAGAGGTTAACAGGCAACAGAGAAGTTTCAGGCCAGTTTACACCTCAAGAGGTGTTTACTGGAAAGTTCCTTGGATGGTGACTGGAGGAGGTAAGTGAACAAGTGCAGGAAGGGCAGGAAGCTGTTGGGACTCTTTGACGTGCTCCAAGTTTTCAGGGAAGATCTCCTCCTGGTTGCCCTCCAGCCCTTCAAGATGCTAGGCTCTCCTTCTCCTCAGGGGGTTCCTGCACTAGTCCTATCTAGAACTCCCTTCCCCTTGCTCTTCTCATCCTTGGGAATCAGCTTCAAACTCCCCTCCTCACAGAGGTCTTCTCAGACAACCCATTGAAGCAGGTCTCCCCATTCTCCTGTATTGTTGTTGTTATGTGCCATCGAGTCAGACCCGACTCATAGCAACCCCTCCCTGGGTTTCCGAGGCAGTATCACTACGGAAGTAGATTGCCCAACCTTCCTTCCAAGGAGTGGCTGGTGGGTTTGAACTGCCCCCCTTCTGGTTAGCAGTCAAGTGCCTTAGGCACTATGCTACCAGAGCTCCTTTCTCCTGTATTACTGTAGCCCATTTCCTCCTTGGATTCTAACAAATAGTTTATAATTACGTATTTTTTCACTATCTCTTCCACTGATATGAATGCTGTAGTCATCTGCCATATATGGGAGTCCCTGGGGGTACAGATGGTTAGTGCATTCAGCTTCTAACCAAAAGTGTGGAAGTTCAAGATCACTCAGTTTTACCTCAGAAGAAAGACTTGGTGCTCTACTTCAGAAAAATCAGCCACTAAAAACTATGGAATACATTCCTTACTGCTGACACTCATGGGGTCACACTGAGTAGGAATTGACTTGATGGCAACAGTTTTAGACACATGGCTATTGAACACTTGAAACTTTGGATGTGCTGTTAAGTGTTAAATACACACTGGATTTTGAAAACCTCGTATGAAAAGGATATAAACTATCTCTTTAATAATTTTTATATTGCTTACAAGTTGAAATATTTTAGATATGCTGGATTAAATAAAAATATACTGTTAAAAAGAATCCCACCAGTTTCATTAGTTTTTTTCAATGTGGCTACAAGAAACTGTAAAATTACCTACGTGATTTATATTTCCATTGGAGAGGGCTGACTGGCCTTTAATCCCACAAGGAAAGGAAGCAGGATGATTTTGGTCACTACTGTACATCTAGCACCTAGTATGGGGGCCAGGAAACAGGTGACCAATAAACATTGTTATTTGTTGAATGAATGTTTGACAGTCATTTTTCTCCAGCACAGAGGCATTTTGAACAGACTGCTAAGGCTATGTGATCTAATTTAAATATTAGTTCATAAAAACACAACTCAGTTGTAAAATTTACAAGGAAGGGAAAGGGAGTGAAAGGGTCAGAGCCTTAGTCCCTTTCTTCTGAAGAGGTTCCATGGTCCCCTGGGTGGCTCTCCCTGCCCCCCACCTCAGCCAACATTGCAGTTCCAGGGGACTTAAGGGATTTCTGACCCAAGAAAAAAATAAAATAGCAGCCATTCTTCATACACCAGAGGCAGACACATGACCACCCCCCAATTCCTCTTCTTTGCCTCTATTTTAAGCTGGGCGCATGGCCAGTCGGAATCAAAACTGCATCTTCCAGCCTCCCTGGGAGCTGGGCTTGGATATGTGAGTTCTGGTGGAGGGGATATAAACCAAAGTGTCAAGGAACTTTTGGGAACTTTCTTTACAGGAAGTGTTATGCCTTTCTTCTCCCCTTCCTCCTGGCTGGACAGCCTGGAGTTTGGGTAGCATCTTGGACCACAAGGAATGAGACAGGGCATCTCTTAGGGATGGTGGAACAGAGGCTGGAAGGAGCCTGGGTCCCTGTCACCTTTGTGGAACTGCTGTCAGCCCAGGGATGCTCACCTCTGACCTTTGTATATCAGGAAACAAAAATATGTATTTAAGGTTGTGTTCACTTGGATTTTTTTGTCACTCTGCCATAATTAGGAGCCCTGGTGGTGTAGTTGTTAAGCACTCAGCTGCTAACAGAAAGGTCAGCAGTTTGCAATCACCAGCAGCTCCACAGGAGAAAGATGTGGGAGTCGCTTCTGTAAACATTTACAGCCTTGGAAATACAATAGGGTAGTTCTACTCCATTCTACAGGGTCCCTGTTGTTGTTGTTGTAGTTATGTGCTGTCAAGTCAGCCCTGACTCATAGCAACCCCTCCTTGGGTTTCCGAGGCAGTATCACTACGGAAGTAGGATTGCCCAACTTTCCTTCCGAGGAGTGGCTGGTGGGTTTGAACCGCCAGCCATCTGGTTAGCAGGCAAGTGTCTTAGCCACTATGCTACCAGAGCTCCCTACTCGACAGCAATGGGCTTGGTATTTGGGTTTTTGACATAACTGGTTAACAATGCCCTTTCTCCTGAATAGCTTGGTGCCTACTTGCTTCATGTTTATGTAACTGGAAGGGGCCACTCAAGTATTTTCAGAACAGATGCTTTGAGTACTTTCGAGAACAAAGTCTGCTCCAAGATGACTTGATTTCTTTAACATCAGATATTGAGTAGAAAAAGAGACAATACCTTCAGGAAGTACTAAGTTAGAAAGGGACAACAGATCATAAAGCGAAAAGTCAGTCACCCTTCTACCTCTCTTCTACCCTTCAGTCACCCAGTTCTTATCCCCAGACGTTACCACGAATACCAGTTTCTTCATATAGTCTTTGCTGATGACTTTTAAATGGCAACTTTGCTGTTAAAAAGGAGAGAGAAAAAATGTTATACCTCATGGGACACCCAGTTTCGTAACAACACTCTCTCTCTAAATAGAAGCTCTGGTAGCGGAGTGCCTAAGGCATTTGACTGCTAACCAGAAGGCTGGCGATTCAAACCCAGCAGCCGCTCCTCAGAAGGAAGGTTGGGCAATCTACTTCTGTAGTGATACCGTCTGGGAAACCCGAGGAAGGGTTGCTGAGTCGAATATGACTCGATGGTAGTGGGTCTGGCTTCTCTCTAAATAAATATAAAAACATCCATCTCTACATAAAAGTCAATCTACCTGTTATTTATTTTTTTTATTGTGATCTGGGTCAAAGTTTACAGAGCAAATTTGGTTTTCACCAACAGTTCATATACACTCTTTCACAACATCAGTTGTCACCCCTACCATGTAACAGCTCTCTTCCCACTTCCTCCCAGTGGTTACCTTTTCCCTGTATCCTTCTTTCCTATGCATTCCTGCCCTCTGAGCTTTCTTCTTCTGCAAATGCGGCCCTTCTCATCTCCCATGATTGATTGTTCAAGGGAGTACACCTACCTGGTGTAACTGCTCACACTGCAGGCCTATTGTTTGGTTGGAAGCCACAAGAGTTAAGTTCCAATTCCAGGCCCGAAGGATGACTAGGGGCCATAATCTGGATTTCACCAGTCTCCATCTGACCAGTAAGCCTGGTCTTTTTTTTTTTTTTTTTTGAGTATTGTTCCACACTTTTCTCCCACTCTATCCAGGCTCTCCTGTTTTGATCCCCGAGTGGTTGGCAGTGGTGGCTGGGTATGTATAGTCCTTCTGGGCTCAGGATCATGTAGGCTGAGGCCCCCATGGTCCGTTAGTCCCCTAAACTAATTATTTTCACGTATCTCTGATTTTTCTTCTCTCTTCTTTGCTCCAGAAAAGGAGAGATCAATTATTGCATCTTAGATGGCCACTTTTAAGACCCCAGTCACTACTCACTGAAGTAGGATGTAGAGGAATGTGTTTGTGCAGTGTTATGCCAATTGAGCTTGATGCCCCCTGAAACCATGGTACCAAGCCCATGGACCCAGCGACTCACTTCCTCAAGGTGTCTGGCAGTGGCTAAGAAGTTATCATAACTTTGGCCCATTAGCTCTGTCATATAGACATTCTTACAGCATATACAAATATGCAGATAGAAATAATGTCTGCCAAACTTATATACAGTCACAAGTATATTCCCTTTTGGCTACCCTCACCTGATCATTTTGCCTGTCTGCCTATATATCCCCTATAGATTAATGTTTGTTATCACTGACAATGCAGTATTGTGTATGTAAAAGTATTTATCTTTGTTGTCTGTACTTCTTGTGCACCTCTGTGTCTTCCTTTTCCTTAGTGTTATGTTGGTCACTCACTTTTAGTATATTGCCTTTCCCTTTACCCAATAAATACTTGCCTCTTACCTACCTAGCAATTTTACCTCCCTTCCCTGGTAACCAACAAAAAGTTTCCTTCTATGCGTAAACTCTTGCTTGACTGTTTTTACAATAGTGGACTCATGCAAATATTTGTCCTTCTGTGACTGACTTATTTTACTCAGCATAATGTCTGTTATTCTGGTCTTACCACCATGACTTTAAAATGAGATCACATTTGCCAAATAACACAACTGCCAAATGTCAGTCCCCTTCCCCAGCCTTCTTTCTCTCCAGTGTAAAATCCTTCCCAGGAACCAATGACTGAGCAGATCGTGGGGGCAGGAGTTGTCTACAGAGCCTGGTCTTCAAGGCCACCAAGGACAGCTCCATCTGGGAGCATTAGAAAGGGGATTGGTTTATAGCTATAAATTCACAATATTTTTGGTAAAAACAGTAGCAGTCACCATAACTGAAGATGTTTTAATGAATGTGTACTGTGAGCCAGGCATTATGCTGGTCTTTTATACACATAGTAACATTTAAACTTCACAATGACTCTGAGAGTTAGGTTCTATTATAATTCCCATTTTATGAATGAGTAAAGTGAGGTAAGGAGAGATTAAGTCATTAGTCTGAGGTTAGCAGATAGAAAGAGGGAGTAGGGATTTGAATCCCACAGTCTGATCACAGAACCTAGTCTCTTAAACATGAGATGATCACGACCCATGCAGGGACTGGATTTGTCATCACCATTTGGCATAGAGCAACTTATTCATGGGTTTAAATGCTCACTTACTGTTTTGGTTACCTAGTGCCTCTCTGACATGAATATACCACAGATGGCATGGCTTTAACAAATAGGAGTTTATTCTCTTACAGTTTGGAGGCTAGAAGTACAAGTTCAAAGTGCTGGGCTCTAGGGGCTGGGTGAAAGCCCCTTGACCTTGGGCTTCAGCTCTGCCTCTGGCTCCCAGCCCACTGAAGCTGGAGGTTTTCTTCACTCAGGCAGCTGCTGACTGCTGAGGCTGACAAACCCAAGGTCAACATGTAAAAAGGCATAGTCCTGATGTTACCAAACCATATGGCAGGCCATTAATTCAAGTCCACTCAAAGTCCCACGATAGCAGAGCACGGCAGGCCATTAATTCAAGTCCACTCAAAGTCCCAAGATAGCAGAGCATGGCAGGCTACTGAATAAAGACTTGGGTACACACAGGGTTCAAGTGTGCCCAAAGCTAGAGACCTTCCTCAAAGCTACTTCTTATGTACTGGAAGCAGACCACATCGCTAAAGCAGCTACTCAAGTAGATTCCACCATGGAATTGACTGCCAATCTCACCATGGGGAATAACTATGTCCAGCTGCCCAGCCACTCAACCAGGCCCAGCCAAGTTGACAACAATCTTAACTAGCACACTTACTAACCTTGTATGTTGGTGGTGGGCGGAGGAGGGCAGCATCCTTTTTTGATGGCAGGCTTGTTCCCTCCGTTTAAGGAATACTTTGTAGGATCCAAGGCCCAAGAGGAAGACAAATTAGGGGCACAAAGCCCCCTGTAGGGAGGGATTAGAACCAGGGGGTTGTGTAGGTTCAGAGGGATTGGGCTGAGGCTTGATGTATCAAGTCTAATCACAGCAGCAAGTCCTGCAGCTGTGACCCAGAATGGGACGGACACATTTCTACCAAGTGTGATTCTGAATCCCTGCTCCACCTTCTTTTGCTGAAGAATCATTTTTTTTAGACGCTTTAATATCCGAATATCTGATTTGCCTGTTTTGTTCACTGTTATACTCCTAATACCTACAATAGTGTCTCCAACCAGTATTTGTAGAATGAATCAATAAACTTGAAAGTCAGGAAAGGGGGCACTTCCAGCGCCTCCCACTGGGTTGGGATTTGCTACATCAGTGGGAGCAATCATATTTTTCTCTCATTTCTAAGTCACTGGGGTGGGAGTGGGCACTCACTGGTGACCTCCAGCACCCAAAGACATGGCTTGTGGCACAGGAGCCATCTACACACATCCCAATCACCCTGGTTTGACAACCCACAAGGATGACTCTGCTGGAGCTTTATATATAGCAAGTTTTCCTCTTTTCAGTTTTAGCAGAAAAGTAAGAGCTCTGCCAAGAGACAGAAAAAATGCAAGAAAAATAATTATTATATGGTGTCAGGTTCAATTAGACATGAATCAATGTGAGTACACATGGATAAACCCCGAAATAGAAACCCAGCACCATAATTTAACTCTGGCACAGACACTGAAAGACTCCAGGGTGTCTCTCCCCACCCCCAAGTGCCAAACAAAGCAGAGAGCTGTAACTGAGTCAAACAGCTATTTTAATCCCCTTATACAAAGATGTAAAAAGGCCAAAGGACCAGATAGGTCTCAGGTCAGAATTATATACCTGTTAATAGATGAGATGGGGGGTAAAATCTAACCCTCTATTGCACTGACCCTTGAGAATATATTCCTATCTGGTTGTATTTTACACTCACATAAAATCACATGCTAGGGTCAGAGTAGATGATCACACTAGGGAGGAGACAAGAACATCCAGCCATGGAAAAGGTGGGGAACAGAGTAAGGTTGACCAGCCTGCCTAGCCTAGCCCATGGCACAGATCCAGCAGGACTGACAGTGCCACGCAGGACCACCACCCTCAGGACATTGTTCCACCGGTGATGCTGTGCCACAGGCTGATCTAAACCCAGCTCTGTCTCTGCACCCAGCACACACACACTCATCACACTCAGATGGGCTGCAGCTCTCGCTGCCTTCAAACTCACAGCAGCACACTGCTGCCAGCGTCTCCTTCACCATGGTGTGTGGGACACAGAGGAGAGTGGGTGCCGGCACTCTCTCCTGCTGTTCAGTTCTGCCCTCCCAGCCCCGTATGCTCTAAAACTTCCAGGCAAGTTCTGAGGAAGGCAGTTATATGGGGCTCTTCTCAGGTTACATGAGAAACAGTGACTTTGGTGAGGTCTCAAGTGGACACCTCAAATTGATGTTAATGGATTCAGTCCTTCAACTTAAACCAGGCTTGCTCAGTTTAAAGACATGAGAGGGTTGAACACACAGACAAATGCAATTTTTTTTTTCATGTCATTGATGTCCCATGAGAAGTTCATGGATCAATTCCACAGGTGCAGGGAGACTCTAAAGCCAAACAGCAATTTTTTTTTTTTTTAGGATTTGGGTGAAGATTTAGAGAGTAAATTCACTTTTCATACAGCAGTTCACATATACTTTGTCTCATGTCATTGACCAAAATTTACAATGCAGCAGCTCCCATCCCACTTCCTCCCCATAGTTACCTCCTCCCAGTGTCCATCCCTTCATACTCTTCTGCACCCTGAGCTGTCTCCCTGTGCATAAGCAGCCCTTCCTTCTCCTATGATTGTTCTCTCCAGGGCGTGTGTCTACTTGAGGTAAATGTTTAACTCACATGCCTGTACTTTCCAAACAGCAATTTTTAATAGAATTTCTAATCTGGACATTGGTCAAAAGTAATCCACATCAAGAATTCATAATTCAGAATCCCATCAGTATGGGAGAAAGCATTCATTCTAATGCAAACCCCAGGAATGATGGTGATACTCAGTACCCTAGCAGCACTGACCCTGAACTTGGTGAACACCCAAAGAATTCAGCTTAATTCCATAAAAAACGCATGAATTCTGTGGGCCTCGCCTACCTTTTCTTTCACCACGCCCATTTCTTTAATCATCCAAACCATCTTCTTGCTCAACACTAAACTGTTTGGTTCTGGCTGCTGTTTCTTCCAGTGGCTGACGAAGGAAGATAAGGTGGCTGTGTCATTTCAGAAGTTGACTTTCTCAAGTGCGTGAACAAAAGAGTAGGGTCAAATCCCCATTTTTAATTATCATTTTACTTCCAACTAAGCCGCCTTGGTTTTCCCAAGGCCTCAGCAGGGAGGAAGGAAGCCTCCAAACAATGCGGCTCTAGGCAGGGAAGGGCTGAAGGAGGGGTCCACAGAACCTTCTCTAGAGGGAAGGGAGTTGCAGCCATCACCATTTCTTCTCCCTGGCCCTAGGCCAACCCTAATGAGCAAACTCAGAACAAAGAACACATTGTCTCCAGGAGCTAAACCCTTCTTCTCTTTAGAAGACAAACAAGTGACATTTCTTTCCTATGTTGCACAAAACCCGTTCAAAAGTCCCACCAGCAGTGGTGCAGTTACTGTGCAGAAGCTGAGCAAAGGATTAAGCAGGGCTTCCTGGGCTGTCTGCTGTTCTTTCAGTCGTGAGATGTGTGATTTCTATGGTGGGAGACTTACTCTCCTCAAGGAGCCTGCTGTCACCACTGGGGCACACTTCCTGGAGCTCCAGTTGATGCCCCAACCTTTGCCCTTCCTCTGCCTGAGTGGCCCTTCTACTCCTAAGAGTTAGTGTCTGCCTGCACTGTGGAGGGCCCCGCTCCTACCTCTGCCTCTGAGGCACATTTTGGAGCCCCAGTTCTGTACCTGCCCTGTGCACTCTTTGGCCCTGGGAAGCAGGGCAAAAATACAGATGACCCAGGAGAGGTGCAGATGCCAGCAGCAGGCAGGGCAGATGCCTTGGACCAACTTTACTCATCACCTCCGTGTATACTCAAGAGGCTCCAAGTCAGTCAGCCCTCAGCTCAGCAGGCCCCAAACTCTAGCCAAACAGAATGGGTTTGACTCTTGTCACAGGCAGTCGTTCCGTGTGGACAGAAGGTACAAGAAAACAACCAGGAGCCAGGAACGTCTTGGAGGATACTTCAGAACATGCTGGGCCTCATGGCAGCCTCAGCTGAGTTACAAATTCTAGACAGTCCTATTCGTGTACCCAGTTTTTCCTAGTGATGCTTCAACACTAGGTTTATAGTTTCTTGGTTTGAAAAATAAAACCAAAATAACAATAAAATCCCCAAGTCCCTCAAACTGAGCAAACAAAATAATGGTAACAGCATTTACATGGGTCTGTACATTGGGACTTCAGCACAGCAGAGGAATGGAGATACTGGCAACATGCCCTGGCCTGTGTGGGGCCTAGCCCTGGCTCAGGGTCAGCTGTGAATACACCATGGGAGCCAATGTATGGAGCGGAGTGAGGTCAGATGGGGTTTTGCAGTGATGCTTGGCTGGGGCTTCTTCTCACATCCAAGGAGGCAAGCTGGGCGAGAGGTGCTGACTAGGTAGGTGTCAACCCCATTCCCTTCCCCATTCTCCCAAGCAGTGTACCACGGTCAGGGTCTCTGGTGTGGGCTGCTCCGTATCAGATGAACTGCTCCCAGCGACTCCAGCCACCTCCTCTGATTACTGGCACAGGCTGGGGACACCGGTGGCTCTGTCTCAGGGAGCATAAAACTTTCCCAGTCAGCTGCTGGTCTTGAGCCCCCTTCCAGACAGGACAAGGGGCCCAAGATCAAGAACAATCTCTCCAGATTATGTGACAAGGGGAATGTGGAATTCTTGAGTGTCGAAGATCAGGGGCCTTTTAGGAGGGTTTGGGTCCCTGTCAGCCTTGTGGAGCAGCTTGAAAAGCCCGGTTCCAATGTTCATCGGGATCCCCATGATGATGCATTCAGACACTCCTGAAACCAACCAGAGTGGAGATTACAGAGTGCCTCACACACAGGAGGGTTTTCTCAGGAGGGTGAGGCTACTGACTTAGGAGTTGGAAAATTGGGCTCCACTCCCATCACCTAGTTCCACTGGGGCAAGTCATTTGACCATCCACCCCTACAATGGGGATGGCTGTTCCACACCATTCTCCCAGATGGCTCCTGGAGGCCTAGCGGGAGATTACACAACCTCAGGGAAGGGGCAATGCCTGCTCACAGCCAGGCAGCAGGAGAGAGCTGGCTCAGCCTGCTCCTCTCCCATCTGAGCCGAAGGCCCACCTCTGAGCACACTAAACTCAGAGATAGCAGTGATACTGAATAATAATCCTGAGTTTGCCGCTTACAGTTCCCTTAATGTAGGGCCTAGAAGCAAAGCAAATAACTGGGGACAGTGGTGTAGAGAATACCAGCCCAATGGAAACAGCAGGAGGAAGCTGTTAGCTTGCTCAGGGCTAGGGGCTGGGCCAGGCTTCATAGCATGCCGAGCCCCGGAGAACCACAGGCCTAATCAGAAACACTCCAGAGATGCGACTCTGGTAGAGTTAAAGACATGAGGGGGCGGGGCAGATTCCTTCTCCAGGCTACAGTTCAGCTTTTATAAGATCCAAATGCTGGGCTTTATATTAGGCTTTTGATTCCACCACAAGCAATAAAGTGCCTACTACGTTCTAGTCTCTGTGTGATCAGGGAACACAGAGGCCAACAATCAAACTAAAACTCAAAATGTAATGCGGTCTAACACTGAGTCACAACGTGCCAAGCGACCAGAGGAGGGGGAAAGATTTCAAAGAAGGGGAGGGTGGTGGTGCCAGGCTCCCCAAGAAGGGGGAGGTGGTAAGTGGGCTGTAAGAGGGTGGCTGGGTTGCAGCAAAGGCACAGGGGCCAGCTTCTTGGTGTTGGGTTTGGGAAAGCTAGGCTTTAGACTCGTTCTTCTTTTTGCCTTAGCCTTCTCCCACTGCACCTCTCCCTCAACCCTCGTTTCTCTCCTGTACCAATCTTTATCCTCAAGACTTAAGCCATTTCTCATTCCTTCCATCTTAGACCTGGGTCCCCTTTGAAAGGAGGAAGCCAAGTTTAGGAACAAAAATTGGCATATGTTCTGAGTGGGGCTTTTGCTGACCATCACCTGTTTGGTCAATCATGCATAAGTGGGAGTTGATACAGGAAATGGCCACTAGGAAGAGCTTTAGAGCCGAGAATGAGAGCGAAGTTCTGAATCCCGGCTTTGGGCCTGACTGGTATATGAACTTAGGCAGGTCATTCAACCTCCCCAGGCTCTGGCTAGCTCCTACCTTGGGACCGCAGGGTCTTGCTGCAGAGTCAGAATGGCCTGAATAAAAGCCCCAACAGAGTCAGTAAAGCTGGGCAGGCAGCGGACACCTCTGTTGTCACAACTCCCCTCATGTTCCTCTCCCTCCCAGCCTGAGGCAGTGCCCAGGAGAAGGCAAGACACAGTATCTGTGTTTGGAGGGGGCACGTGAAAGGATGATGGGGCACGGTGCAGACTAAGGCTTTGCTGTCTGACTGCAGGCAAGTTAGGTCATCTTGGTCTTCTCGGCTGTCAGAAGGTACAATACTTACACTTGTGAGTTTGCTAGGATACTTATTTAGCACATGGTGCCTGGCACTGGAGAGAAGATAGCATGACTGCTGCTCTCCCCAGGAGCAGGACAGCAAGACCACTCTGCTACCCTCTGGGCTACTCTATCTTGGTCTCTCTCCTGGGCAACCTTCATACCACACTGAAGACGTGGGATCAGTGGGGAGGACTATAATTTCAAGGGTGAGGAAAATTCCTCCATGTCCTGGTGGATCTTTTCTTCTAGGACACAAAATGGTCGACTCTTGCAACTGTACTGAGAGCAAGATGCCTCTGACAGATGTAGGGGTTATATAGGAGCCTCTAGTCAGGCTGTGGGGACAAAAGAGTGGTCAGGTCCAATCCCATAATCAATGACTTGGTTTGTAAACACATCCTCCAAGAAGCCCTAGCCCCAGTAGATGACAGAAGCTCCTGATGATGCTCCTTGGTATGTTGAACTTACCACACACAGAGTCCTTCTGCCCAAAGTAGGCCGCATCAAAGAGGTGGTCAGCTGTTTTCTCGAAGGACGCCAGCATTAGCACGCTCTCCTTCATCTTCGCCAGGCCAAACCTCGTAATGCCCAGGACCTCACCCTGCACCAAGGGAGGAGGAAGCAGAGAGCTCACACCACTTACAGAAGGTGAAAAACAAACCATGTCCACTGCATCCCCTCAACAGAATAAGCAAAAGCCAGCCAAGCAATTGGTCAAGTCACAACCTCACATGTGAAAAGTATCTTAACCACCATCTGTGTCCATGCTCTATGAGCCCCTGACATATGAGTCTTTACACTCACAGCTAGATGCTACCGGAACAAAGTATTAAGAAATAAAAATAGTATTTGAATTTGTTTGAGAATTAGAATTAAGAATATAACTTTAAAAAAGGGAGCACTTCTGAAGACACTCACTAGAGCTCAAAGAACCAGAAACAGAATGAATTTAAATGCCTCAAGGTAGGGAAAGGGTTAAGTAAGTTTAGCCACTTGCATGCAAAGGAGTATTGGGCCATCATTAAAAATTATGGACAGAATAATTTCAGAAGGGACACAGAAGGGGTGAACTTAAAATGATAGTCTTCACTTCATGGTAGTGGAACCAGTGTCACAAAACAAAATGTGTAACAACTGTTGAATGGAAAACAAACCTGCTTGGTAAAATTTCACCCAAATCACAATAAAAAGTTAAAAAAAAAAAAGGAAAAAAAAAAAACATTTGATGAGGCTGTTCTACTCTGTCTCACAGGGTTAGAACTGACTTGATGGCAGGGGGTTTTCTGTTTGTTTTTAAATGTTCTTAAACGTAATACAGTCTTTATATGGAATACATATGAAAAAGCTGCTGCTTTATGGCACTCCTACAGGGAACACTAATTTGAGAAAAATAGAAAAAGTAAACAACCAACCAACCTCAGTCACCGTCAGCTCCCCATTTCAGATCACATGTACTTATCCTTTACCTAGAAATAGCTATAGAAGTGTGATGAATGGGTCTAATACAGATAAAACACCAAAGAAATCCCTGAGATTTTGACAATGGTTAGTATGGCTTTAAGGAGCCTTGGTAGCACAACAGTTAAGCACTCAGCTGCGAATCGAAAGGTTGGCAGTTTCAACTACCCGGTGTCTATATGGATTCTCTGTAGACCTAGAGATCTACTGCTCTAAAGATTATAGCCAAGAAAACCCTATGGGGCAATTCTGCTTTGTCACATGGGGTTGCTGAGTTTGAATCCACTCGAGGGACAGCCCTCTACAACAAGTTTTGGTCTAAGATACAATGTATAACAAGGAAAAAAAACAGTCTTATGTCTCCTCACTCAACAGCTGGATGTGACAATTTGCCATGAAGATGTAATTCTCACATTGGGATTTTACTAGAACACCCAGTCTCATCACTGTGCTTTGGCTTTGGGGGCCTGTAACATCTTATTCTCTTGGGAGTGAGCAGTAACAGCAGTGCAGTCTCCATAGTCTTCAAAGCTCTATACCCCTATTCTCTGGAACCTGGGAGTCAGGAGACCAGGACTTGCTCACGCACCTTGTAGGTCATCAGGTCAGAGAGCAGCATCACGTGCCTCCGGTCAATGCTCATACCATGGTTGACCATTGTGTACTGGATCTCATTGATGATTGTTGTCCGGGCAGCCTCAATACCCAGGGTCTTCTCCACCTGTGGAGAACTAGGGATGAGCAAAAGCAGCCACTTCTGGGATGCTACCTTGAGATTCCCCTCTACTTCTTCCTCTGCCCTGTGGGTTTGAAGCAAACCCGATATTGCTTACTGGAAATGGCCTGCTAAGCCATTTTTAGTGGTAGACCCAAACAGCAGGAACAAAGCAATGTGCTAAAGCCAGCTGAAGGTCTGCAAAAGGCACCAAAGCGAGACAGTACGACATCTCCTGTGACACGCCCCTGCCCCTGCGTGGTACCTCATAGGTGTTATTGGAGGTGGTCCGGGTGCCCTTCACCCCATGTGTGGCCATGACAGCCCGCAGGTTATCGCCTTCCACCAGAAGCTTGTACTTCTCCTTCCCACTCTGCTCATCAATGTGGATGACAGCTCTGGACACCTCTGGGATGCCCTGCACCACCACCTGGATTCAGAGACAAGGAGGCCTGAGACACGGCAATGTGCACGGCCCGCTCCAGCCCAGCAGCCTCAGAACCAACAGCCATGAGAGAACTTGGTGACTCACACCTCAATGTGCCATTTTGTCAGCTTCCATTTCTCAGTGGTGATTATCAGTAGCATACTATACCTAAAAATGTCCTTATATTATTTTGGTAGTTAGGAAGGAAGCAGAAGGCCAGGGCACTGTGTCACAATCTAGTTTTGGGAAAAAGGGGAGAAGAATCTAACAGGCAGAGTAAGCACAGCAATGCTAAGAAGGGGAAAAAGACTGATTCCTCAGGCTGTAGCAAAGAAAATGGTGTGCCACCATCAGTCTCAGTACTCACAGAGGTGGTGTCAGAGTGACATAGTCCTTAGGGTTCCCTAACACTGGGTGTTGACACTACTGGAAAATGCTGTTTCACCCTTTACAAGGTCTTGAGGCGTTAAGCTGGGCAAGGGCCCCCAGGATGCGACTTGTCTCACCTTGGGGAGGTCCTCCTTCAGGAACTGCAGCACGTAGTACATGGAGCTCTTGCTGTTCTCTCTGGGGGTGATGCACACCACAGCCTCGCCATGCACTGCCACATCGCCGGGCTTCACACGGAGCTTGGATGTGCAGATGGAGTACCGCACCGTCTCAGCATTCACCTGCAAGGCACCAGTGTGGGCCACATACCCAGACATCACTGATGGGCTCGGAGGCTTCAATTCCAGTGATTTTTGACCTTGTTTCAATATTGCCTCCCTAAGAAGTCATTTGTTCCCTGTCTTCCCATGAAAATTTAATGCCATGGATATACTGCCCATCAGGTTATGTACTGTATAAAAAAAATCCAAAAACAAAACTCACTGCCATTGAGTTGGATCCGATTCATAGCAATCCCTCCTTGGGTTTCCGAGGCGGTATCACTATGAAAGTAGATTGCCCATTCTTCTTTCCGAAGAGTGGCTGGTGGGTTTGAACCACCAGCCTTCTGGTTAGCAGTCAAATGCCTTAGGCACTACATCACCAGAGCTCCCTATGTACTGTATGTATAACAAAAAAATTAGTTGCTGCTGAGACTAACTCATGGTGACCCCATGTGGGTTAGAGTAGAACTGAGTAAAATCGTAGGGCTTCCAATGGCTGGTTTTTTAAAGCAGACTGCCAGGCTCTTCTTCCAAGTTGCCTCTGGGAGGACTAGTATATCATCTGTGCTTTATTCATACAAAAGTAGCTGTTGTTATACCCTTGAAAGAATCAATTTTTGCCCCTGTTGAAAATATGTGCCTAATTCATAGCAAGGCCAGACCCCAGTGGGAGCTCCAAGGAGCTGTAGATCGGAGACAAGGACAATTGTAAAAGCTTCAGTGAAGCTTCCTCTTTATTATGGATTGAACTATGTTCCCCTAAAATATGTGTTGTAAATCCTAACTCCTATACCTATGGTTTAAGGAGCTCTGGTAGCAGTGCCTAAGGCATCTGACTGCCAACCAGAAGGTTGGTGGTTCAAACACCAGCCACCCTGCGGAAGCAAGACTGGGCAATCTACTTCTGTAAAGATTTACTGCCTAAGAAACCCGAATGGGGGTCACTATGAGTTGGAATCAACTCAATGGCAGTGGGTTTTTTTAATATATATATATATATATATATATAGCTAAGGAGCTCTGGTAGTGCTATGGTTAAGGCACTAGGCAGCTAACCAAAAGGTCAGTAGTTTGAACCCATCAGCTGCTTTGCAGGAGAAAGATGAGGCAGTCTGCTTCTGCAAAGATTTACAGCCTTGGAAATCCTATGGAGGTTTGCTATGAGTTGGAATCAAATGGATGGCAGTGGGTTTGGTTTGGGATACCTGCAGTTAAATTCTCATTTGGGGCTAAGTTTTCTGTTATGTTAATGAGGCAGGATTAGTGTAGGGTGTGTTTTAAGTCAATCTCTTTTGAGATCTAACGAGAGTAAATTGAATAAGCAACCAAGCAAGCAAGGAGAGTTGGGGAAAGATAGATGCCGTTGACACATGAGCTCCAAGGAATCAAGAAAGAGAAGCTAAAAAAAAGACTAGGGTCTTCCCCCAAAGCCAAGAGAGGGAAAGCATTCCCCCAGACCTGGTGCCCTGAATCTGGATGCTACCCTCTTAAACTGTGTGAAAATAAATGTGTTTTTAAAAGCCACCCACTTGTGGTAATTATGTTATAAGAGCACTAGATAGCTAAGGTTCCTTCATCTGACATTACCACTACTGTTCATGTGCTACTTTCTTTCACCAACTCATTCCTCTTGTTAAAAAAGCCACAAGGCAGGCAGCAAGAGAAATCCCTAAACAGGATAACTGGCTGCTCAATTTCACAACCAATTGTCATATGGCCAACAAGTACATTTGCTACTTGAGAGAAAGAGCTGATAATGGGTTAGGATCGTACAGTGGTGGCTCAGTGGTAGACTTCTCATCTTGCACGAAGGAGACCTGTATTTTATTTCCACCAATACATGTCAGTGGTGGCTTAAATGCTGCTATGATGCTGAGTATCTTTTAGCAGAACTTCCATACTGATACAGACTAGAAAAAAAGGCCTGGTACTCTACTTCCAATGAAAACCCTACAGAGCTCTGATCCACAACTGGTCATGGGGATAATGCAGGATCAGGCAGTGTTTCATTCCATCGTTCCAGGAGTCATTAGTTGGGGCTGACTCCACAGCAGCTCATAACAATGAATGATTTAACTACCCAACGAAAGAGACAGATGCCTGTCAGTGAGAAAGGCTGATCGTCTTTCAACTGTTATCTCCACATATACACATCAATACAGCAAACCAGGCTAATCCACCCAGCCAAATACATGCCCCAAGCCAGCAAGGTGCTGTGCGAGATGCTGGGGAGGCACAGAGGAGTCCGACACAGCTCTGCTTTGTGTTCCATCCAGAAACTGGCAGGATGCACAAGATCAATGATTATGACACTGTGCCCTAAGTGCATTGGTATTATGGCCAGCACAAAATCTCAAATAATTTCCTATGTGTCTTTAGATGGCAGTACCTGGATCAGGATCAGGTTTAGAAAGAGAGATTATGAAGGTACAATAGAATCACCCAAAACAGAAACCCAGCAGAAGCCTTTCCAATGCCTCTTTCATCTTGTTTAGCGCTTGCTCTAATTTGTCAGCACCTATGTTGAGCCCAAGGGAAGATGACTTCCAGTACACATTTAATCATGTGACTCACTTCCAGTCTTAGAAGTCTAATCCGTTCCAGGGAAAGCTTGACGAGAATAAAGCAATCGTCGGGAAGAAACACTTCTTCAATGTACTCTGAAATCTGTAGTGTCAAAAGATCAGAATGGTCATCAGCCAGTTCCCCCTTGGTTAAGAGCATCCCCTCTTGGTAAATCAGCTGCAATTGGCTGGCTGACTGCCTTGCAAGCCTGCTGTTCTAGTTTCCTGTTATCAAGAGGGATTTCTTTTTACCTCTCCCAAGAGGGTCTTCTCAATTCTCCCTTTCACAAGGCGAGCGTAATCGGCATCATCATCCTCATCCAGCTGAGCTGTGATAATTGGAGTGCTAGGAGAAGGACAGGATAAAGGATTATAGCCCAGGAAAAAGCCTTCATGAAGACCACTGCCTTGTTAAATCCAAATACTGTACCTACTCCTCACTTATCAACATGGTTAGGTTCCAAAGACCAGGTTGCTATGTGCAAATGGAGGGTGATTACATCATTACATAACTGCCAAATTACATCGTTATATTACTGTCAAATCACATCATTTCTTAACTGCCAGAGTACATCATTACATAACTATCAAATTACATCATCACGTAACTGCCAAACCATTGAGAATCATGGCCAAACCAAATTGATACATAACCTTAATCATCAGTCAGCATCTCTCTTGCTTTGCCCCTCAGCATTCGTTGCTGCCAGACATGTATCATTAATGTACAAAATAGTTAAGATTTTTTACTTTTGTCATAAAAGTAAATTGTCAGATAATGAGATGGTTGGTAAGTGAGGAACAGACATATTTAGAATCATAATAATAATAATAGCAATTGCAATTTACTGAGCATTTACTGTGTGGCAGACATGCTACTAAGGGCTTTACTTCACTCTCATTAAGACTTGCTATTTCTGGAACTTCCGAGGCAAGTCACTCCAACAATGAGTGAGATAACTTTCAGAAAATTCTTCCTTACAAAGTGAACCCATTTCTTCTTTGGTCCCAATAAGCAGTTCTTTTAGTTCTGTTTCCTGAGTCAATTGACTCACTGTATGTTACAATTTCTTACATCTCTCTCCCCTGACCTCCATTATTGCTTCTCCAGCTCCTCCAGCCACTAGGCTAGCAGATTCTATCCTCACTGGCCTGGGTGGTTTCTCCTGAACACATTTCAGTCTGAACAACCAGAAGAGGTGGGCTGGTGGGTAGAACCATATGCAGCTCTCTGTCACTTAATGCTATTCCCCGTTGTCTTGTTAGATTCAGATCACAGGTGAATTCTGATCTTGCACTATAATGTATTTCTATTTCTCCTCATCTCAGGTCACTTATAAATCCCAACATGAAATCACCAAGGGCACACAGAATACAGCCATAGCCCAAGTGGTAGACACCATCAGTGAGGCTTATTTAGGCTGAGAATAATGACAGCAAAGGGGTAAAAACTGTACTGACACATTGCTCTAATTTTCCCAGTCATTGTTTTTTCTTGTTACTTGCAGTCATAGAGAACAATTGTTTCTTTATGTTGGCAGCCTCAAAGCACAGGTTTTAGACCAGATCTGAAGAATAGCAGTGCAGACATCAAGAGCAAGGGGCTTGTGATACACAGGACTTCATGTAGGCTTGTTTTCTTTAGCTGTTCACGCCCACCATCTGAAGCTTTAGAAGACCTTTCCATGACAGATGCAGGTCAAAGTAACACATTAAAATCTGCCCAAGCTAGCTTTCCTCCAAGTCTAAGAGTGTCCAAATTAAATGGACTCTTGTAGAATGATCCCCAAAGGCCCTTTTCATCCTGGAAGAATGAGGGCAGTGCCAGCTGGTGCCCACTATCTCAAAGGCTTGAACCCAGAGAGTGACGTCCCACATAGGCTACACCTTATCTTCCACTAATTTTTATTAGTTGCTGTGAGAAGAAGTAACTTTTTCTTGGCTTTTAACTCTTTTATGACCCACGGCACACAGTGCCCACCTATATTTTCCTCCTCTGGGGTTTACTGGACAGCTACTTTCCTACTTGACAGTGCATGCAGCTGTCAGGAGGAAACCTCTATAACTATTTGAAATGGGAAGAAATGGATGTGTGTCACAAATTACTGTTTTTACAGGGTTTTGGTGAGGTGATGCATCCTGGAGGTGTGATTCTGCAAAACGTTTCTCTCTTTTTCTGTGAGACGAGCCTTGTAAGCATCTTGTGCATTACTGGGAAGTTGCCCTTGTGATGACCCCATGTTTGTGTATTTTTCAGGTGTCCTACATTATATGCATCTGCGAAGGGATCTAAGAGATGGCCTAGAGTCCAGAAGGACATATGTGTCCCACACAACATGAATCAAAATTTCAGAAATGCTTCTTGACTCAGCATGCCTTTCATTAATGAAAACACATGGGAGCAACAAGAAACTCAAAGTAGAAAATAACTGGGTCACAAAGGGTTAAATATGGAATTATGTAGTTTGAGATCTGAAGGAGAAAATGTAGTCAATGCCATAAGGCAAGCTATCCCCAGACTGTGTGAAAAACATGTACATCTGCTGTGCTACTGCTTGTCCAACAACAACTTGGCTGGATGCATTACTTAGTTGCTGGATACTTGGGAACTTCTGAGGAAGGGGAAATTTAACTTTTCCAGCTCAGAAGTGTGTTTCTTCTTGAGAAGTGAGTTCTTACTGGGCTCTTTGGTTTGTTCTTGGACTAACAAGCTAATAAGGTAGGAGACTTCCCTCTGCCTGGCCACTGGAAGCAACACCACCCAAGACCCAGCACTGTAAACTTTTGTACAGCTGGGAAGTAGTGTTCACTCATCTATGTCTTTTCAACTAGTATAATCTCTTGAAGATTACTAGAATTTCTACCCCGAACAAGACTCTCTCTGTAGCCATTACCTGCACCCAAGTCAATTTCGGTGATATAAAGAATACAGGATCTGTTGGGCAAGTAAAAATTTACCAGTGTCAGATGACCCACAATAACAAGTTTAATTTTCTCTTACATCTCCTGCACCAGCTGCAGCACATGCCATTTCTCACTAGCCACAATATGCCCAAAAGACATGTGTACACAGCCTGTGTCATCTGGGTGGAGGGTCACTTCCATTAGTGGCCTGGATCTGTGGCAGCACCTGCTCAGGCCTTCATCTTGTCCCAAGAACTATTGTTTCTTGAGCAGCTAACCAAATATATGATTAACCAAATTATAGTAACCAAATAACCACCAAAATATGTCTAATACAACAAACACATCACCCAGACTTGAGACACTGTCCCATTAGAGTGTTACACATATGCATGTGACAACAGGATCATTTTCTCAAGCAACAAGGAGATGGAGGCTGGGCACCTGATGGCCTTGGAGGCATTGATGATCTCTTTGATGCGGGGCACACCCAGGGTGATGTTCATGGAGGCCACACCTGCAAAGTGGAAAGTCTTCAGGGTCATCTGGGTGCCTGGCTCGCCAATGCTCTGGGCACAGAGTGCACCCACTGCAGAACCCGGCTCCATCTGGGCCCTAGGAGAATAGATATGGATGGAAATACAAGATGACAAAGAAAGGTCCAACAAACTGCTGGGAGAGGCTTCTGATTGTTGCTTTTCAATAAAAACATGTGTAAGGCCAAGAAAGAATTTGCAATGGGCCAGGCTATTTCTCTGTGGTGAGAGGACACTCAAATATCTCTCATTATTTCCATTTCTAGGAACACCCAGCCTAGAGACCTACTGTCCCTATACAGGGGCTGACAGACTCTGCTCAAGTACATGTCTCTCTGCTGGCAGTCACCAAACAGCACTGGTGTACAGTTCCATGCCCATGGGGACATGTGCCAGAGGACATGAGACCTATGTGAATGCCCTCCACCCTAAAGTAATTAGCATCTCTACCTCATGTACTTGTCCCTGCAGGTCTCCAGGAACTTTTCTATCTGGGTGGGGGTGATTCGGTCCAACTGGTACAACACACGGGGCTGAAAGAACAAAACTGCAGCATTAGGGATGGCCACACCTGAAAACCCCTTGGTGTCCACCATGTCTGGGAAAGCCATTACCTCTGTTGTGCCATTATCATTGATGCCATATTTATCTCTGGTTTTCTTGATCTTCTCAGAAACCCCCTTTATGAATTTTTTTATTTCCTGGAAGATTACACAGCAAATATCAGTTTTACATTTCTCAGTAATTTGGATGATGTGATTCAGTTCATAAACTTAGCAATATATGATGAGTCTATCATATTTACTTGTAGCCTAAAAAGGAGGTGATCTAGATGCTAGTTCTATTATGAAGTGCTTTTCCAAGGAACACACCATGCATATTCACACCCCAGGAAAGACAACAAAACAGAATGAGGGAGAAGGTGCAAAGTACATATGCAGGGCAGGCTAGAGACTATAGTTTTGATTCCAGATTTTCTTGCTATCACTGTAAGGGGAAGAAAGGTTATCTATTTCACAATTTACAGTGTCCATGAAACACACACAGATTACACCTCAGGAGTCTTCCTATCCTTCCTAGTACCAGGATCAGACAGCAACTTCTTTTGGGGAGCACTCACAGAGGGGGCAGGGCATGATTTAATGAGCTCTATCCATCAACATAATGATCATAGTGGGCCAAATGTTGAGTGGTATAGGGTGTTTCTAAGATCACTTTCCAGGCTGAGCTGATGGAACCACACTGTGTAGGAACAGCAACCCTTAGAGAGTGATGTAACGCAGTTCTAGGGAGCTGGCAGTCAGCTATCCAGGGAGAACATGGGGAAAGAGTGGCAGAACTCCACTTGTCTTCAGCAATCCTCCCTGAAATATAGTCCCTCAATGACTTTAGACAAAGAGCGGTGGCAGAGTCCAGCTGCTCGGTGTGGCTAACTGAGGACAGACCCACACACATGGATGGGCAAGTGGGCTGGTGGGAGGGTGGACTGCGTATTGTGGTGGCCAAGAAGTACCTCCAAGTTGTGCTTCTCGTTCCCTCAATGCTGAGGTAGGCTCAGCATGCCCTGCTCAGTCTATCACAGAGGTGAGGCATCTAAGCCTAAAACATACATATTAAAGCAAACTTCACCAGAAACCTACTTTTACAAAGATAAAATCCTGTAAGGCACATACAGAAAGTATAGCACTTAATAGGATACTTGCTTAGTTTCACCCCCAACCTTGCAAAGTGCATCTCTTTAGCCTCCCCAAGATTTACCTAACAATTTCTGATTACCACCTTTTCTGAAAGCAAAACACAAAAACTATATGCTCTTATGATTAAACAGCTTTAGCATCCTGCATCCATACAATCTATGGTTTATACCAAATCCAATCCAGCTGCTGCCTGGCTCAGCAAGCCCTCCCAGGGAGGTGGCATGGCACTACCTATCACTTGAGAGGAGGGCACCGAGGTGCTGAATGATGTCTGGGCCCTGCCCAAAGCTAAAGGCCTCTCTGTGATGTCTGCTGCTTTCTCCAAGTCTGTGGTGAGGCATTTCTGTCCTAGCCCACTGGAATTTCAGTCTGTTTCCTGGGAGCCAAACTGTCCATGAAGCTGCCTGAGGGCCCATCATAACCCCGGCTGCCCCTTGTTCAAGAGCAAAGCTTTCTCATGACTGCTCTTGTTGGCCAGTTCTCCTTCTGCCCACTGAGAAAGGGCGGAGATACACGATGGGCTGTTGCCCTGCTCAGCCATCCTGCTACAAACATCTAACATAAAAAAGGACTTTTATTAATTTGGAAGAACTTCAACTTTCTCCAAAGGGTCTTTTTAAAGAGAAACTCTCCAGGCTCATTTATTAGTCACAAGTTTGATACCATCTTTTCAGGTGCAGTCAGGAGCTGCCAACTGGAGGTGGAAGATCTCAGACAAAGCTGGAAAGGGCAGCAGAGCAATCTCTCCTGCAGCCTCTGCTTTAACAGGTGGGACTGTCCAGAGGCACGCACACTAACTGCCGCTATTCTCCCCTGAAAGCATTCCGCATAAAGAGACTTGCTCACATCAGTGATTTATCTACCCTGCACACTTGTGTGGCTGTGGATATGTCCTTTAGTTCCTGAAGGGCCCACTTGGCCCAGATTTGGCCATTCAAGATTGGGGTTAACGGCTCCATCTGTGGGCACTGGGAACCAAAAGTGCAAGCCTATGGCCAGGGAGACCCAGGGGATTCTCATCAGTGAGGAACTTTGCACACATAACAAGTTAAAAAAAGCACACATGTGAAAAACATGCCCCAGTTCAGGCCCTGAAAATGAGATCTTTCAGCAGTCACCCAAATGGATACGTTCCCAGTGGCTCTGCAGAAAGGACTGGCTTTCCTTGCAGAAAAGTTAGGCCAGATATTCTGAAAGTTAGGTTTAAAAAACAAAGAGTTCACTCTGCAGAAATGAAAACTCTAATATTCTGCTAGGAATTCAGTGGAACCAACCCATGCAAACTAGAGGGGACTCACACATGGCAATTGGCAAGCCATTAATCACATGATCAGCCAGTAGTTAAATTCTTACAGTCAATCCACAGCTTGTCTCTGAGCATGGGCACCGGGCTCTGGAAGGGCCAGGTGTGACACCACTTAGGAGAGCTGCCTCTGTCACTTAGGCTCTCGTATGAGAACATGTCACAGGCTCAGCCAAATACAGTCTGGCCAGTGGACTCTGGAGGGTCTGGGCAAAAGGGTGTTCAGCAGATTGTGAGTGACTGGAGGGTGAGGCCACATTCAGTTCTCTGTGACCCAGGATCTGACAGAGTGTGGCAACCAGAGTGTCAGACGAGCTGATGGAATAAATGGACACTATGGGTGGGTGGGCCAAGAGATTATCCTTAAACTTCATCAACGTAAAAAGGAGCAGTCCAAAGCAGTGAACAGACAAGCCATGTTGCCAGAACAAGGACAGAAATCTGCTGCCTCTGATGCTGGCAAATCGCCGGAGGGTGCTGGAGGGCCCTCCTTTGTGCTCACAACTCACAGGCATGCTGATCACATTACCTCGTTATATTTTTCATAACCTGTCTCAGTTAAAGTCTTGGAGGATAAACAGAAAAATAAATAAGTAAATATAGTCATGTTGTAAAACCAAATTATAATCCTAATTTGCTAGTCTGAAAAAAGAAAAAAAAAAAAGACCAAAGTTTCTGGAAAAAAACAAAAACAAAGCACTCAACCTAGTCATGTTCTTGATTTTAAATATATGAAAATCTGGAAGAATTTCTTTTTCCGCTTTCACACTTCAACACACAAATGGAAGGAGAGAAGTTTCCTGACGAAAACATTCTTAGTTAAGCTTCACTTTGCTGTTTCCATTTTTGATGTACTAGAAGGGATACATTCATACTTGGCCTGCAGCTCTTGTGCTGCATCTGAATCAGCTGTCAGTACTCAAGGAAATCACTCACTGATCTCTGTATCCCTTTGCTTTTGATCAGAACTATGAATAGGTAAACATGAAGGAGCTGCTGGGACAGCTCAATAAAATTAAAACCAACCAACCAACCAACAAAACCTGAAAAGGACACCTCAAGGAAATAGCTCCCTGGAATTTCTGATCCATAGAACAGTTAGAGAAAGAGCAGTTTCAAAAACTGGTATTAAAACAATACTACTACTAAAAAAAAAAGATACAGAATGATTGAGAGATAAGTTGACCCATACAATAAGAAAGAAAATAGGTGTTACGAATAGGATTTTAAAAAAGAAAATCAGCTCTCTAACTAAAGCCATTTAGTTTCTCAAATAGAGAACACTTGCATGAAAGACATAAACTAAGAAAGACATGAGATAAATTCTTCATGTTGGCTGGTAAGATTTTGCTGAGACCATTCTTGAATTTCTTAGCGAAAGAACACTATTACATTAAAACCCTAATTTATAAGACCCACTGGCAAACTTACTTCTTAACGACCATCAAGCTAGGAGCACCCCTGCCCCCCGTGGGGCTCACCTGGAGGAAGCTGTCCTGGCAGCAGAGGAACTCGGTCTTCTTCATGATGGACTCCATCGTGAGGGTCAGCTCATTTTTACTGAGAGCAGGCTCATTCTGACACGGGAAGACTGCCTCAAGTATTAAAGGGAAAACATGTAATGTGTCAGAAGCAAGTGGGCAGTATTCAAGGAAAGAATTTACAAGAGACTAAACGGCCTTATAAAATTACCCAGAGTAAACTTTTAGCAACTGGTGATTTTTTTGTTGTTGTTCCTTTCCAAACGAATTTTAGATTCTACCTTTAACATGAATGTGAAAACAGAATAAACTGAGACTTCCAGACTAGTCACGGGGATTGTTCCATTACTCTCATTCCCTACTCCACCCTCAGATTTGCTTTATATATATATATATATAAAATTATAAATAAATAATAATAATAATAAAAATATATATATATATTAAACACATACACACACATATTTCAAGAATGAAAATATCCTCTCCTCCCAGCATTTTAATGGCTCTATTCTATTCTACTGACAGGCCACTATGTATCTGACTTTTCTATGGACAGTTTATCTTTACTATAAACTGCTTCAAGAAACATTCTTTCACATTTTTGTCAGACAAATTCCTGTAAGTGAAACTGCTGGATCAAAAAGCACACACCGCTAAAAGGCAGATGAACACTGTCAAACTACCCTCTATAAAGGTTGTTCTGAACTATACTCCCAGTTATTATATGTAAAATATGCCAGCCTTTCAGCATCCATGACCTATACACTGGCCTCTCCCCTTTACTCCCTGACTAGACACAGAGATGCCAAAGCTCTCTTCTATTGATTACTATGAACAGCAGGCTTTCAATTGGAAAAAAAAAGTTTACCCCTTAATATTTGGGAAAATCACGCAGACTCACCCAGTAGTCAGGCGATATGACTAAAGTATTGTGTGTGATGTTCCAAATGGTACCTTATCCTAAAGAACCCTTCTGGAAAACACTCTCACCCCAAATATCATGTTTAACCTTACTTTGATGTTGTCTAGAACCCTTTTAAACTCTAAAGGTTCATCTTTTCCCTCCATTGCTGCAGGATCTAAGCCGTCTCCCCCATAAATGAACTGGATGATGTCCCCGGTAGAGCTTCGCACAGTCAAATCATACTGTGAGCAGAGATCTTCCAGGGATTTGACAAGCCGCCTCTAAAGGAAAAGATGGGAGGAAACAAAAGCTCAGCTGCTTTTACAGACTAGCTGCATGTGTCGAGGATGAGATTTGTGACTCAAAGTTTCAAGGTTACAAGCACTGTCATCACCATATCAAAAGACTTCATTAGAAATTCTGTAAAATGGTCCCCTTGCTCCAAGACCACCACCACTGAGATCGGCTCACTTGTCTGTGTGGTGGTCTTAGAATAGGTTCCCACCTAGCACTTCAGGGTTGTTTAGAATACATGCAATATAAATCTCATCACTCCAAAACACTCTAGGAAACTAGGCTGTTTTGCCTTTCTTCTCTTTTTCCCAAAGGTATAAATTAATGCAACAGTTTTGCATTTTTAAGCAAAAGAGCCAGGACTTCTGGGGACTTCAATATGAATTACAGAGGATCAGGTGCAGGCCTCTTCTGGCACATAGGGGAGAGAAAAGAACAGGGACAGCATTGTTGTGACCCAGTAGGTGGCAATCATTTCTCAAATCTGCCCAGCGAGAACCTTCCACCAGCAGAACACACCAGCCAGTCACGCGATGGTGGCTCAGTGATTTCAACACTTCTTCCTCCAGGCAACTTCAAGACAAATATCCCTCACGCCAGAACTCATTTGTTCTCGGCTCACTCTGCTCTGGGAAAGTCAGACTCTACTTCAAATAGGTAAAGACAAAAAATAGAGTCAAAACACGTTATGGCAAAAGTGCTGAAAACATTTCATAGGATGCTGGGTTCTGACGAAAGCAGCATGCTCAAAAACTGAAGGGCAACTTCGCACTGAAGATGATTAAAAGCGAAGTCTCAGAGAGTGATCCATGAGGACAGACAGGGTTATGGGAATACGGGGTCTACTGAATGGAGGCCATTTTTGCCCTCATCACCCTTGTTAGTTCTGGTCCACTCCTTCACTCCTCTCTGCTTTTTATCTATCCTGGTTTCTAGCTCGCAAATGGCCATGGTTCTCAAACTGGGATACACAGTGGGAGAAGAGGGGACACAAAACCACAGCAAGTGCATGGCCCAGCTCCCTGGAGTACTGACTTTACCTTAAACAGTTAAAAAGATTAAAACATTTAATGAACAAAGTTAAATGATTGAATAGAGAGTAGACAACCTCATTGGAGACTGAAAAGAAATTCTTCACTTTGGTCTGATGGAAGAACATCAGAAATACAGTAGGGCTGTATTTCCACACTCCTCTGCCAACAGGGGTACTTTTGTGGCAAAGTGTGAGGAAGGCATAGAACTCTCTAGGTAAGCCCCATACTGCATGCCTATTTGGAACTATACACACGGGGGAAAGTCTTCCCTCTTACTGTCCAAGCCGCCTGCAGGCCCTGAACAGGCTGATTTGGAGTCAGTCAATGGGAAAGATTTTTAATAATGAGTTACATAAACTAGCTGCAGAGTGCTTTCCCTGAGTCTTCTTAATACCAGGATGTATGTATATCATTCCATTTCCAGATATTAGGAAAGAGAGCCCCTGTGGGGTTAGATGACATAGTTCAGGATGCACTCCAGTCCATGTTCTCCCTGTTGGCGCCTGGTATTTAGTATTCGAGGTTTATGGGAGGATTTGGAACCTGTTAACGATTTTGTTATTTATTTCCAGGGCACCTACACTCATATAAAAGGAGCTCTGGTGGTACAGTGCCTAAAGGCATTTGACTACTAACCAGAAGGTTGGTGGTTCAAACCCACTAGCCACTCCAGGGAAGGAAGACTGGGCAATCTACTTTGGTAAAGATTTATCACCTCAGACATCCAGTGGGGGTTGCTGAGTCAGACTTGACTTGATGGGAGTGAGTTTTCATACTTCTAAATTTTCCTTTGAAATATCAAGACTGGGTAAATTATGTTCATGTGCAAAAGATGTAAACATTCAACAGTCAAAACCCACAGATCCCTGTGCTGCTCCCTTGCTAAGGGCCTGTATTTCTTCAAGTTACCTGCATGTATCCTGTTTCAGCTGTCTTTACAGCCGTGTCGACCAGGCCTTCCCGGCCGGCCATTGTGTGGAAGAAAAACTCGGTAGGTGTCAAACCGGAATAAAAGCTATTAGCCACAAAGCCTTTGGCAGCTGGGAGCTAAAGAGAGGTAGGAAAAAAGAAAACCAAACAAAAACAGTTCAAGGTCCACAATTAAAAAATCCACTGAAATCAGAAAAGGCCCCACCTTTAGGTTATAAATACCTGGCTTATACACACTCATGAAATGGCAAGTTCTATATGCCCTCTTCTATGGGAGAAATAATTTGGTACAAACCACCTTCTAGAGACAAAGAAGGGTGAGGGCCCAGCCAGGGTTGGAGATGGTTCCAGGGTCAAGCAAGGACTTTGGGGGAGGGAAAGGTGAACCTGGGCTGCTCCCCCTAGAGCAAATGAAAGCAGATAAGCACTTCAAGAGTAGATGGTGACTGAGGCAGCTGGCCCCCTGAAATAAGCCCCCTCCTGTGGGCCAGTGACCTACCTAGTTCCAAAATTTAACCATGATGGAGCATAGTTATGGGATGTCATTCTGGGGCACTGAAAATATTCTAAAAGTGGACTGTGGTCATGGCTGCACAACTCTGGATAGGCTGAAGTCAGAGAACCGTACACTCTAAATGGGTGAATGTTATGGTATGTGAAATATCTCAATAAAAATGGTATGAATGTTTATCTGTCAATCTAACCACATGAAATGGCCTTTGATCTGGACAGGTGTGTGTTCTTTAGAGGACAGCTTAGATGACCAGTCTAGCCCTTTACTTTCTTCTCTCATTGGTGTATGCAAAGCCAACTCCAGGTCAGCACAGATGTCCCCAGAGTCTAGCATGGGTTAGAGACTAGGAGTCTGGAGGTCCTGGCCACTCCTCTAAACTGAGCAGGCTGCCTTAGAGCTTTCAGCCTGAAATGGGCCTCGTGACAAACTCTGGCAGGTCCCCTTCCAGTGGCCACCTAGTTGCTGACCCCTGGGAGATTCTGACTTTGGGCAGGTAGCTTAAATTGTTTCTGGGGCTATCTTTATAGAGAGGATCTACATACTCTCAATATGGCAGTCCTATCTCCCACATAGGGGCTGGACATAAACCCTGTGGTTGCAGGGGCGAGGAGCAGCTGGGGCACCTAGGCTGTAATGGGAACCATGGCTGACTCCAGATCCAGAATGTACTGAGCGACCAAATCTACTCTGAGGTTCTCAACTACAACTTAGGACTTATCTGTTCCTGAGTCGCAGAAAGACCATTGTCTGTGTTTCTCTTTTACACTGCTTATACTAGAGCCCAAACTACCAGGGCCAATGGAACCCAAAAATTAATTAAAATTGTGCTTGAGAGCTGCAGAGAAAACCTGGAATTTTCTGGTCATTTTACTGTGCTTCATACCATGACTATTTTTAAAACTTTCAGATTTTTACTCTAAGTGCCCAAAAAATAAGCATACCTATTCTACGCATTTATATGGGCCTGTTCTATGCATTTATATAGGCACTATATATTTGACTACACACGCTGGAGGGCAATCTGAAATCCTGTTCCTCATAGAGGGCACTGGACCAACTCTTCCAGCTCCAAGCATTTGGGGTGAAGGAGAAATAACCTTGAGCTGTTCCTATTCTTTCTACCACCAACTCCAAGAGACACTTTAATGACTCTTTTCTGAACTGCTGATGCTCTGTCTTAAAAGTTCTGCCTAAAGAAGGACACAAGGAAAGGGTAATCACAGAGAGGAAGTGGGAAGACAGCTATTACATTGTGGGGATTGTAATCAGTGTCATAAAACAAAAATGTACATGAACTGTTGAATGTAAAACGAATCTGCTTTGTAAACTTCAAATCACGATAAAAAGTTAAAAAGAAAAAAAAAGTTCTCATTAACTCACTACTGCTTACCTTGGAATGTTTTTCAAAGTGAGGCAAGGACCTGTTTTCAAAGCCATCTGGCACTCGAGAGCCGCTGATGGCCTGCTGCCCCACACAGGCAATCATCTGTGATATGTTAATGAAGGAACCTAAGGAAACGGGTCAGGAATAAATATTCATTTACCTAAATTACATTAACTGAAGTGCAAGTAGTGCTGTGGGATAAAACAGGAATATCAGACAGCAAAGGGCCTATCCTCAACAAGTTCATAGTCTAGGGGCAGTAAACAACAGAGCTAGAATAACAGGGCAGAAAGCTGTCAGTATACAAGCCAGGCAGACCAGGGCTACAGGTGCTGAGGAGTGAACGGAGAGAAATGCAAGAGGTCGACGTTGCTGGAGAAGGCAGGAGAGAGCAGGGCAGGCTTTTGAGAACATCATCAGTTGGGCATAAAGATAGGTGGGGGGAGGAATTCCAAAGTGGGTGGAAGAGTGGGGAGCAAAGATACAAGAATGAACAGGAAAATACAGGCTATGTACCATGAGCAGGAAGAGGAGAATAATGAGATGAAAGTCAGCAAAGTTAAAGAGACTAGACTTCATTCTGTTCAAAAACTTACAGAAATTGGAGAAGCACTAAAAGGTTTGTATTTGAAGGCAATATCATAAAACCTAATGGTTTAAACTCTTGGGTTACTGAAATTAAAGTTTTGCCACATCATACATAATAAATATATGATTAACAAATCCTTACTTTACTTTGTTTAAAGACCAAGTTTGCTGAAAGCATCCCAAATTTCACAAATCCTATATACACACTGCCAGAAGTTCTTCCAAAGGAGTCAAATTCCTAAGGTACAAATAATTAAATCTCTTTTTCTATATATATGTTATTTTTAAAACATATGGCCTATAAATAAAATAAGGAGCTCTGGTGGTGTAGTGCCTAAGGCACCAGAAAGATGGCAGTTCAAACCCACCAGCCACTCCATGGAAGAAAGACTAGGCAATCTACTTCCGTAAAGATTTACAGCCTTGGAAACCCAAAGCGGGTTGTCATGAGTCAAAATTGACTCGATGGCAGTGAGTTTGGTTTATAATAAAATGCCTGCTTGAAGTCATGATTATTACATTTTCCAGAATGAAAGCAACCAGCCCATATGGAGAATAAGATGAAAGCAGCCTGAGAGAAGCACCCTCACCTTTCGAGCCACAAAGTGCCATGATGAGGGGGCTGTTGCTCTTGTCCAGCTCTCGGAGGCAGGCACTGCCCGCGTGGTCACGGATCACAGACAGCTCCTTAAGGATCAATGCCTGGTCAGAGAGAGGGAGAGACCCGTGGTGGAGGCATCTTCACTGATACTGCTGGCTGTAAATTTTCAATCTGACATTGAAAGAACTTTGAAAAAGTTTAAAAGCAAGTCAGATGTCCAATAGATAAAAGATTTCAGCCTTAGGGGACCAAAATTCCCTATCTATAAAGACCTGCATCTTACACCAGGGTTCTAAAATCAATGTGATGGTAAAACTATTCAGTAACAAAACATATAAAAAATTCTTTAAGTGACCCATAAAGTAACACGTCCATGGCTTTGTGCACGGTTCCTTCTACCACAATGCACACGTACAAATGGAGAAAAGAAAAGACATACATAGGCTGTACAAAAGAACGGTTTGCATTTTTTATAAAACGTCTCTTTTTTCTTGCCAAGCGTATATACCTCAATTTCTCTACGTGACGTGCATGACAAGGTGACTGACTCTATGGGAATATACTGGCCTATGAGCACATTCACACCTTCTGACCTATAATCTCAACTCACAACTCAGGAGTTGAATCAGCCAGGAGTCATGCCCACATTAAATACTAGTGCTGCTGAGACCTTAAGGAATTTTCTAGGAAGGTACCAGTGAGAAACATCCATTTATCTTTCCTTTTAAAATACTCAGTGAGATTTAGAATGATGAATACCTCATTGGTGAATGAATGGTGATTATCTCGGGACGGATACCTCCATGCTTCAAAATAATCATTTAATCAGAAAAGTTATTAGTGCTTAAAGAGCCTTTCTTTCAGTTAGGTGAGTCAAAGCTCTGAGCCACATGCTATGGCTGAGGCAGAAGAAGCCACTCAAGCAAGGGCTCTCAGAGGCTACTGGTGATTCTGATTCTAATAAAAGCTGGTTGAGTTTCCAGCTAATCTACTTTCAAATGTGAAAGAGCAGCAGACTGATTATGTGACTACTAAACATGAATTCTCCCTCTTATGTATCTGAGTCTCTTTCAAAGACTATCTACTTGAAGAGCTTAGTGTCAGTTTCTACTCAAAGGATGCTGAAATAGAACAGAGGCACGTAAGTACCAGCTACAGAAGGAGCCTGCAAGCGACAATGGGACGAGAGCAGCCCCATGTGGTCAAATGAACAGATAGCTTTGGTTTGTCACCTGGAATGGGAAAGCTGGGAGGGAGGGAAAGAATCTAGTAGGAGCCCTTCCCTTCACCAAACAATACACGCAAACAGCTCAGAGCCCAGACTGGATGATGACTGCTGCCTTTAATTCCTGCTCTCCTCTGCGACTTTCTCAGTGGCCCAGGGGACGTCCTTTCAGCCAAGGTGATTCTGAAGTGGCTAAAGGGAACCAGGCGAGAGACTCACCTCCAAGGTCTCCTCAGCAGTGCAGCCGGGCTGCTGCTGCAGCTTGCCCGTGTTTAAGGCCTCGATATACTCATCACATTTTTTGTAGCCAGCATTCAGCAGTTCATATTTGGCCGTCAGCAGTCCTTGACCAGGTGTGACATCACCAATCCCAATGGAGAATCCACGGTTAGCTGTAGAATAATTCCAGGTAAGGCAGGAACAGAGAGCCATAGATGTTAGTCAATAAACTTACTACAGAATTTTCCATAATTCAATTCAATTAAAATTTAGTATATCACTCCCTATATAGTTCTATAAAACTCACTGACATCTCTCAGAGTGGGGGACACAGTAACATTCCCAACTAATTATAAAACAGATTGACTTTGCATATATGAAAGTGTAGCCTGAGCAAGCAAACCACAGAGAGGGAGCCATGTGACTTGGTTCTAGGTTGGCACAGTAGAGACCTGTCTAACCACTTCCTCTCTCAGAAATCATTCCAAAATCCAGAGAACAAGAAACAAACATAAACTTCACCTCTGATGAAACTAGGAGCTCTCAATAATCCTAACCATGATATATATATATATAAGTAAAGTGGATGGATAAGTGGCAACTGGCTTGCAGGGTGGGGAATGGGATATCTAAGGACCAATGAGCCTATCTGGCAGAAACCTGGAAAGGCTCAGAAACTAGACTGCCAAGTTCTGCAATTGCTGGAGATGTATATGTTGGAAACAAATAAAATTGGGTGGAAAGTCTGCAGAAGAAATAGGCCCCAGGTCCTTCTTCCTACAGGATGTGGGAATTTATTTTCTAAGAAATGAAATCAGAGAGGTTCTGGATTTAGAGATACTAGGCCCAGCCAGATGGGATAAATGAAAACCCGGACACAATGAGGATAAATCTGTATATTCCATGACTGGATCCTTAGCCCCTTTCCCTGTCCAGCTCCCAGAACCCTGGCAACTATGTCTCTATTCTTTGAGTTGGCGACTGAGACTGGAAGGGAGGTCTCTAGAGAAACTAAGGGCCCCTAGAGAAAAGCATTACTGGTAGAAATATTTGGTAGTCCGTCAGTAACAAAGCTGGCTTCCAGCTTAATCAAGGAACTGAGGTCCATCTAGCTATAAGCTGCATTTCCAAACAGTGTTGTTGTGCCTCACTCTTAAAAGACGACCACTGAATATTTGAAGAAAGTCCTTAATGTGAAAGATAGAAGATGAAAAATGCAGAGAAAAAGAGACAAAAACAGAAAATTCATGGAGCAAATAGAATAAAATAATGAAAAATACTCTCAGAATAATCAATGGAGATATATACAGGGGTCAAAAACAGGAAGCCTTAAAAAATAAAAATAAAAAAATAACAGCAACTATCTATGAACATAATAAAAAATACAATTTGAAATTAAATACATGATGTGGCTGTTGTTAGGTGACTTCAAATCAATTCTGAGTCATAGTGACTCCATGTGACAGAACAGAATTGCCCTGTGGTAGTTACGTTTGTGTGTCAACTTGGCTGGTTCAGTGGCTGGGCAGCTGGTGGCAGTTATTCCCCATGATAAGACTGGCAATCAACTCCATGGTGGGATCTACTACAAGCAGCTGAGTAGCTGCCTTTGGGATGTGGTCTGCTTCCTGTATTTAAGGAGAAGCCTTGGGAATGGTCTCTAGCCTATGGCATGCTTGGACCCTGCATATAGCCGTGTCGTTGCTCAGTAGCCTGCCATGCTCTGCTGACCTTGGGACTTACAATGGACTTAAGTTAATGGCCTGCTGTGTTGTTTAGTAACATTGGGACTGTACCTTTTTACTTGTCAACCTTGGGCCTTCTCAGCCTCAGCAGCCAGCAGCTGTCTGAGTGAAGAAACACCTCCAGCTCCAGTGGGCCGGGAGCAGGAGGCAGAGCTGGACCCCAAGGTTGAGGGGCTTTGACCCAGCCCCTAGAGCCTGGCACTTTGAACTTGGACTTAAAGCCTCCAAATTGTAAGAATAAACTGTTTGTTAGGGCCATCCCATTTGTGGTGTATTCTTGTCAGAGTGGCACTAGGTAACCAGAACAGGCCCCATAAGGATTTCTTGGTTGTAGTCTTTATGGAGGCACACCAACAAATCTTTCTCCTGTGTAGTCACTGGGTAGGTTTGAACCACCAAACTTTTGTTCAGCAGCCAAGCACTTAACCATCGTGCCACTAGCTCCTTAAGTACCTGATAGTGGAAGGAAAAGAAGGTCTAGTATGAAGGTAACAGAAATTACAAAAAGAAAAAAGTGAAGGAGAGAAACTTACTAAAGAATATAAATTTCTAGAACTGAAGGATACATTGCTACAGATTAAAAAAAACTTCCTGAGTGCCCAGACCAATGAACGAAAAAAACCTTGTATCAATTGGGAAGTTCAGAACACCAAGAAGAAAGAGAGAATTCCCAAGCTATTGGAATGAAGAAAAAAATTCAAATACAAAAATTTGGGAATAAGAACAGTAATACACTTTTTAACAACTCTGAAAGCTAGAACAGAACAAAGCAGTAACTTCTACATTCTGAAGGAAAATAATTCTGAATTCTGTACCCAACCAAAGTGTCAACCAAGTAGCAGGGTAGGGGGAAAAAAGTGTAAGGGTAGAATACAGACGTTTTGGGGCACACAAAATGTGCTTTGCACATGACATTCTCAAAGGATGAGCAAACAAAGGAAATGGAATAGTGCAAGCATAGTAGATAACACTGTAACCTGGTAGGGTTGAATCATGGAAGGTCCACAAGGCTATAGTAGATGCATAAAGGGCCTTTTATATACCATTAAGTACACATGGTAGGGAATAAGGAGCTACTACAGATTTTGAGAAGAGAACTGAAAAGTAAATCCTTATTTGCAAACCAACTGGTGAATACTGAGTTCACTTCATTAAGGAAAGCACAAATAATTTAGCCTGGAGTAAGTATCCTTTTCTGTGTAACTGTGTAGAGAGGTGGAGTGTGGAGGGTGATGAAACAACACTGAAAGGAAAAAATAACATTACAGCCTACAACCCCAACAACGACAGCAATAAAATGAGGAAGCCAAGATACTCACAGAGGTAGACAGGAGCCAGCCTGGCAAGCCGGGACATTGCATCAGCAGCTTCATTCTGCCCCCAGTCACGCAGCAGAATGTAAAAAATATTGTTCTTGGATCCAGATCCCAGTGTTCCTTTGTCCATGCTGCCACTCATCAACTCGCTGTTCTGGATAGTAACATCTGAGAGGGTAGTAATGATTATGCACTTAAACAATTACATCAAATCCAGCAATTCAACTGTTCATTACGTTTTATTATTCCAAAAAAGAATTTGAGGTCGTTGAGATAATACATTCCCATACTGAAAGTCAAGGCAGAGCAAATACAACCCCCATAGGGTTCCCAACCCTATAAATCTTTACTGAAGCAGACTGCCTCATCATTTTCCCATGGACTAGCTGGTGGGTTTGAACCGCCAACCTTCTGGTTAACAGCTCAAAGCCTTAACCACAGTACCACTAGAGGTCCTTCATATTGAAAATTAAGGCAGAACATATATAAATTCTTTTCTTTTGGAGGGAATAAGGGACTTCTGCAAAATATGAAAGGTCTAGCTAGTTAGTTATCTTATAGTACTAATATTGAAATGTATTGGCTGACCTTCACCTCTCTTTTTCTGTGAACTGCACCTCTCTTTTTCTGTGAACTGCAGATGACAACAGCAAACCTGTCATCCTAGTCATGGGGATATTCTGAGCATCAGATGAGATCTCATACAGTAAAGTACTCTATAAACTAAAGCAATTTTTTTTTTACATTATACTTTATTTTGTTGCTGTTGTTGAGAATATACACAGCAAAATATACACCAATCAAGTTTCTACATGTACAACCTAATGACTTTGATTATATTCTTTGAGTTGAGCACCCATTCTCATTCTCCTTTTCTGAGTTGTTCCTCTCTCTTTAACATAAACTTACTGCCCCCTAAGGTTCCTATCCTTTTGAGTTGCCATTGTAAGTTTGATCCTATAGAGGTAGTTCTTAAAAAAGTGCATAATGCTCACATACCCATGTTCATTGCTGCACTATTCGCAACAGCAAAGACATGAAACAACAACCTAAGTGCTCATCAGCAGAGGAATACATAACCAAACTATGGTATGTACATACACACAATGGAATACTATGCAACACTAAAGAATAATGTAGAATTCATGAAACACTTCATAACATGGATGTACTTGCAGGGTATTATGCTGAGTGAAATTAGTCAATCATGTTGTTGTTGTTGTTGTGTGCTGTCGAGTCGGACCCGACTCAGAGTGACCCCTCCTTGGGTTTCCGAGGCAGTATCACTACGGAAGTAGATTGCCCAGTCTTCCTTCTGAGGAGTGGCTGGTGGATTTGAACTGCCAGCCTTCTGGTTAGCAGTCAAGTGCCTTAGGCACTACACTACCAGAGCTCCTTAGTTGATCATAGGAGGACAAATATTAGTCCACTATTGTAGAAAGTCAAGGGAAGGCAATATACCAAAAGTGAGTGACCAACACAATAACACTAAAAAGGAAGACAGAGAGGTACAGAAGAGGTATAGACAACAAAGATACACACTTTTACATACACAACACTGCATTATCAGTAACAATATTAATCTGCAGGAAGATAGGCTGAAGGATCAGGTATGTCTAGGCAAAAGGGAATATACCCATGACCATATATAAGGTTGGCAGATGATATTTCTACATACGTATTTGTATGCGCTGTAAGGATGTCCATATAACTAGAAAAAAAGGGGCAAAGTTATAACTTCTAAGCCACAGCTAACCACCATGATGGAGCAAGTTTTTGGACCTGTGGGCTTGGGACCATGGTCACAGGGGACATCAAGCTCAATTGGTACTACACAAAAACAGTGTTCCACATCCTACTTTGATGAGTAATTGCTGGGGTCTTAAAAGCTTGCAAGTGACTATCTAGATGCAACAGCTGGTCTTTTCTAGTCTATAGTGAAGAAAAATGAAGAGAACCAAACATGCACGGAGACAATTAGTCCAAGGGACTACTGGACTGTGTGAACTTCAGCCTACATGACCATGAGACCAGAAGAACTAGATGGTATCCAGCTACCACTGTCAACCAATCAGAAAAGTATCAGCAGGAAATCATGAATAGAGTGGCAGAACGATGTGGAACAAAACTCAAAATCTAAAAAAGACCAGGCTTACTAGTTTGACAGGCACTGGTGAATCCCCCAAGACTATGGCTCCTAATGACCCTTCAGGCCTGGCATCACTCCTATAGCTTCCAGGCAAACAGCAGGCATGCAATGTAAGGTGAACATTTACACCAGGTAGGTATACTCCTTAGCAGAATCAATCATGGGAGATCAAAAGGGCAGAATTTGCACAGGGAGATAACTCAGAGGGCAGGAATGCATAGGAAAGAAGGATACAAGGAAAAGGCAATCACAGGGAGGAAGTGGAAAGAGAACTGCTACATTATGGGAATTGTAATCAATGTCATGAAACAAAATGTGTATGAACTACTGTATGGAAAATGAATTTCCTCTGTAAACTTTCACAAAAAAATTACTTAAAAAAAAAGTATAATGCTCAAGGTAGATCTTTTTTATATTTAAGCTAAACTATCGTTTGGTTTTTAAGAAGTCAGGGGATATTTTTAGTTTAAGGTTGAAAGATTTATTTCAGGGCAGTATTTGCAGGAATTCATCCACTCTCCATGGCTCCAGAATGTTTAGAATTCATGAGAATTTGAAATTCTGTTCCATATTTCCCCCATTTGATCAGGATTCTTCCATGGAATCATTAATCAAAATGTTCAGTAATGGTAGCCAGGCACTATCCAGTTCTTCTCATGTCATGGCAACGGAGGCAGTCATCCATGGAGGCAATAAGCCACACATTCCATATCCTCCTCCTATTCCTGACTGTTCTTCCTCTGTTGCTCCATGCCTTGGATGGCTGCTTACAAACTTTTAATACCCTCGGTACTACACAACAAATTAGGAGGCAGCAGAGAAGCACAAAATATGTTACTGGACCAATTAACTGGGATATCCCATGAAACCATGACCTTTAAACCTCCAAACCAAAGAACTAAATCCTATGAGGTGTGTGGTTGTACGTAAGCAGCCTCAGAAGCTACTCTATTTTTTTTTTTTTTAATCTATCACACAACTTTTGCCAATGAAACTTTTACAGGTGATACCTTATTGACAGCAATTACAATAATCAGCTGTGCAACCTTAGTTCTCTAGTGTTGCTTTAACAGAAATACCACAAGTGGATGCCTTTAACAAACAGGAATTTATTTTCTTACAGTTCTGGAGACTAGAAGTCTGAGTTCAGAGTGCTGGGTCTAGGGGCTGGGTGAAGGCCCCTTGTCCTTGGGCTTCAGCTCTGCCTCTTGTTCCAGGCCCACTAGAGCAAGCTGGAGGTGTCTCCTAACTCACACAGCTGTTGGCTGCTAAGGCTGATGAACCCGAGATCAGCAGGTAAAATGAATGGCACAATCCCAAGATCGGCAGGCAACACAGCAGGCTACTGGTTCAAGTCCAGGAACTGGAGATGAAAACTAAACCAAACGCAGAATCCTTTCTATATATACTGGAAGCAGACCACACCTCAAAGGCAATGCTCCTTCAACTGATTAACTGCTCACAGCAGATTCTACCATGAAAGTGATTATACCACACCTAATCTCATCATGGGGAGTAACAGCCAAACTGACACACAACCTTAACTACCACACAATCCTACCTTTAATCAATGAAATGTTTCTATCATCATTAACCCTTTATTTCCCCCTCCCTCCTGTCTGTGGTAACCACTAATAAACTACTTTCTATGCATTAGCCTTTTTCTTGTCTTTTTACATAAGTAAGGTCATACAATATTGGCCTTTTTGCAACTGGCTTATTTCACTCAGGATAATGTCTTTAAGTTCCATTCGTATTTTAGCATGCATCAAGAGTTCATTTCTCCCATTGGCTGAGCAGTATTCCATTGTATGTAGATGTACTACATTTTGTTTATCCATTCATGTGTTAATAAGCATTTAGGTTGTTTCCACATTTTGGCTACTGTGAATAGTGCTGCAATGAAAACTGGTGTACAAGTCTGTCTTGAGTATATCTGCTTTCAAGTCTTTTGGGTATATACCTAGGAGTGGAATTGCTGTGTCATATGGCAGTCCTATTTTTAGATTTTTTTTTAAGGAATTGTCACTGTTTTCCACAACAGTACCAACAGCAAAAGATAAGCATTCCAATTTTACTATATTCTCACCATCATTTGCTATTTTCATTTTAATCTTAGCTGTCCTAGTTGGATTGAAATGATATCTCATCATGTTGATCTACATCTCCCTGATGTCTAATGGAACTGAACATCTTTTCATGTGTTTGGTGGTCATTTAAATGTCCTTTTTGGTGAAATGTCTATTCAAGTCCTTTGCTCATTTGATCACTGGGTTGTCTTTTTGTTGTTGTTATATTCTTTTTTCTTTTTTTTTTTTAATTTATTGTGATTTGGGTGAAGATTTACAGAGCAAATTCACTTTCCATACAGCAGTTCACATATACTTTGTCTCATGTCATTGACCACACTTTACCACAATGCATTGTTGTTGTTATATCCTTGTCAGATAGTTTCCTAAGAGATTCTCCCAGTCAGTAGCTTGTCTTTTTCACTTTTTTGTAAAGTCTTTTGTGGAGTACCTTATTGCCATCAAGTCGGATTCTGACTCATACCAACCCCTCCTTGGGTTTCTGAGGTGGTATCACTACGAAAGTAGATTGCCCAACCTTCCTTCAGAGGAGTGGCTGGTGGGCTTGAACCATTTTTATGAGGTCTCATTTATTTTGTGTTGTGTTCCTTGTGCTTTTGCTATTAGATAATTCACTGTTGAAAGCTAGGCCTGACAGCTTTGCCCTTGCTTGTTCTTTTAAGAATTTTATGGTTTTAGTTTGCACATTTATGTCCTTAACCATTTTCAATTTGTTTTGGGGTATGGTAAAAGGCAAGGATCTTGTTTCATTCATCTCCATGCAGAAATCCAGCATTACTCCAGCATTTCTCAGCATTATTTATTGAAGAGACTTCCTTCGTCATCAAATGGACTTTAGCACACTTGTCAAAATCAGTTTATCATAAATGTGGATTTATTTCTGGACTCTCAATTCTATTTCATTGGACAATGTGTCTATTTTTATACAACATCAGGGTATTTTGATTGCTGTAGCTATAATATTGCTATTGTTAGGTGCCATCAAGTCAGTTCCAATGCATAACTACCCTATGTACAAAAGAACAAAACACTGCCCAGTCCTGGCCATCTTCACAATCGTTGCTATGCATGTGCCCACTGTTCTAACTCCTGCTATCAATCCATCTCATTGAGGCTCCTCCTCTTTATTGATCTTCTACTTTACCAAGCATGATCTCCTTCTCCAGGAACTGGTCCCTCTTGATAACATGTCCAAAGTTTGTACAGCAAAGTTTCACCATCCTTGCTTCTAGGAGTATTCTAGCTGTACATCTTTCAAGATAGATTTGTTTGGCAAACCATGGTATATTCAATATTCTTTGCCTACACCATAATTACATATTGTCCAGCTTTCACATGCATATGAGATGAATGAAAATACCATGGCACACCTTAGCTCTCAAAGTGACATCTTTGTTTCTTCACACTTTAAAGAGGTCTTTTGCAGCAGATGTGCCCAATGTAATGTCATTTGATTTCCTGACTGCTGATTCCATGGGAATTGACTGTCGATCCAAGTAAAATGAAATCTCTGAAAACTTCAATATTTTCTCTATTATCATGATATTGCTTATTGATTCAGTCATGATGACTTTTGTTTCCTTTATGTTGAGGTGAAACCATGCCAAAGGGACAAGGAGGTAGCATCTTCTTACCTCCTCTAACTGCACAAGAGGAAGACAGAATCACCATCAGCAGCCCAAGGCCTATTCTTATGAGACCAGACATGCTGCCACCCTCCAGCCCTATTACTAACTTTGTCATCAACAGTTCCTCCCGTGGCACCCACCACCTCTCCGCTGGGTTTGTTAATTTGTTGCAGTGGCCACACATAACTCAGATTATGGAGTTTATTAGGGAAGCAACAGGCTATGATTCAAGTTCAGGAACGCACTCAGTCTCTCAGCAGCATGTCTCTTTCAGCAGTGCATCTCTCTTAGCTGGCAGTCAGAGAGAGACATTCTCTCCTGCCTCTAAGGAGGGCTCTTTTTGAGCCTGGCAGAGTGACCAAACTAACAATCTGGTCATCAGAATTCTATACACCTGAGAGAGAGTGAACTTCCCAGAAGACTGCTTTGTGTTGCTACAGGTGGATGACTTTAACAAGCAGCTACTCAGTTACTCACGGCAAAGTGGGAGTTACAAACACTATGGCTAGAAAAGCCATATCATGTAATTTAGTACACCGCAAACCCACGCTGATTTTCATTAGTAAGTGCTTCAAGTCCTCTTTGCTTTCAGCAAGCAAAGTTGTGTCATCTGCATATTGCAGGTTGTTAATAAGTCTTCCTCCAGTCCTGATGCTGTTCTTCATATAGTCCAGCTTCTCAGATTTTTAGCTTATTAGCATACAGAATGAATAAGTAATATGAGAAGATATAACCTAGACAAACACCATTCCTGATTTTAAACCACGTAATATCCCCTTGTTCTGTCTGAATGTCTGCCTGTTAGTCTATGTATAGGTTCCACATGAGCACAACTAAGTGTTCTGGGATTCGCATTCTTTGCAATGTTATCCATAATTTGTTATGATCCACACAGCTCAGTGTGATAGCATAGTCAATAAAATATAGGTAACATCTTCCTGGTATTCTATGTTTTCACCCAAGATCTATCCGACATCAGCAATGATATCTTCCAGCTTGAATTTTCGACAGTTTCCTGTTTAGGTACTGCTGTAACCATGCAGCTATATGGTATGTTTTAAAATCAGGAAGTGTAAAAAAATCTACTGAAACTAAATGAGAGATTTACCATAGTGGCAGGATACGAGATTACCATCCAAAAATCAGTTAGATTCTTCTACACCAGCAAAGAGATTGCTGATAAAGAAGGAAATCAATACCATTTACAATAGCTACCAAAACAACAAAATACGTATGTCTAAATGGAGAGTGTATCCAAGATCATATACAGGGTTGGCAGACAATGGGCCTCTCGAAGAGTATGAAGGGATGGACACTGGGAGGAGGTA
>NW_006921639.1:12435932-12447525 GCF_000298275.1 Orycteropus afer afer | reverse complement strand
CTCAAGGAAAAACTAGGGGCAAATTTAGAGGCCTTAATATATGGTGTAAATAGACTATCAAGCATAACCCAAAGTGCACAAACAGCAGAAAAGAAACTAGATGAATGGGACCTTCTAAAAATTAAATTTTTATGTGCTTCCAAAGACTTCTCCAAAAGTCAAAAGAGAACCTACAAATTGGGGGAAAATATTCAGCAATGACATATCTGACAAGGGACTTATCTCTAGAATTTACAGAAAACTCCAACACCTCAACACCAAAGACAAACAATCCAATTAAAAAACGGGCAGAAGACATGAATAGACACTTCATCAAAGTGGATATTCAGGTGGCCAACAAACATGTGAAGAAATGCTCACAATCATTAGCCATTAGAGAGATGCAAATCAAAACAACGAGATACCATCTTGCTCCAGCACTAGTAGCAAAGTTCAACAAGACAGAAAATAACAAATGCCGGCGAGGATGCGGAGAGATTGGGACTCTCATATACTGCTGGTTAGACTGTCAAATGGTACAACCACTGTGGAAAGCAGTATGGCGATTCCTTAAAAAGTTGGAATTGGAAATACCATTTGACCCAGCCATTCCATTACTAGGTATATATCCTAAAGAAGTGAGAGCCAGGACAAGAACAGATAAATGCACACCCATGTTCATCACAGCACTATTCACAATAGCCAAAAGATGGAAACAACCTAGGTGTCCATCAACTGAAGAATGGATAAGCAAACTTTGGTACATACACATAACGGGATACTATGCAACCCTAAAGAATAATGTAGAATCTGCAGAACACCACATAACGTGGATGAACTTGGAGGACATTATGCTGAGTGAAATAAGTCACTCACAGAAGGACAAATATTGTATTAGTCCACTACTGTAAAAAGTCAAGGGGAGGTTTATATATGGAAGGAAATTTTCTTTGTTGGTTACCAGGGATGGGAGGGGAGGGGAGGGGAGGGAACACTGTTAGAAAGAGACAAGTATTTATTTGGGTGAAGAGAAGGGCAATGTACCAAATGTGAATGATCAACATGGTGGCAGTGAAGAAGAGGAAGATACAGAGATGTACATGGGAGGTACAGGCAACAAAGATGAATTCTTTTGCACATACAGTACTGTTTTGTCAGTGAAGGCAAACATGGATATACGGGTGGATAGATGGGTGGATAGATGGGTGGACAGGCTTAACTATTAGGTATGTCTATGCAGGGGGAAGTGTGCCTAAGACCATGTGGGCAGACAAGGTTTGTACAAGTATATTGCTATGTTCTGTAAGAATTCCCAGGTATATAGTAGAGTTGATAAGGGACAAGGTTGTAGTCACTTCTTGGCCACAGCCAGCTACCCAGAGGGACCGAGAAGTTGGACCTGTGAGCTCGGAACCATAGTACCAGGGGACATCAAGCTGAACTGGCATAACATACTACACAAAACATTGTTCCACCCCCTACTTTGTCGAGTAGCAACTGCTATCAAAAGCTTACACGTAGCCACCTAGATGCAATGATGGGTCTCACCTCATTCAGAGCAAAGAAGAATGAAGAAAACCAAAGATTCATGGAAACAATTAGTCCAAGGGACTGGTACACCATGCGATCCACAGGCTATACGACTATGAGACCTGAAGAACTAGATGGTGTGCCCAGCTACCACTGTCAACCACTTGGAGGGGACTCCATGTAGGAGATCCTGGATAGAGTGGGAGAACAATCTAGAACAAAACTCAAAATTATTTGCCAAAAAAAAAAGGGACTAGGTTTGCTGTTCTGACAGAGCCTGATGGAACCCCCTGAGACCATGGCCCCCAGCTGCCCTTCAGATCTGGAATTGAACTCATTCCTATGGCTTCCAGCAAAACAAAGGATAGGCATATGAGGTGAACATTTGCACTAAGTAGATACACTCCTTGGAGAGAACAATCACGGGAGAATAGAAGGGCTGTGTATGCACAGGAAGATAGCTCAGGGGGCAGGAGTGCATGGAGGGAAGGACACAGGGAAGAAGGAACTATGGAGAGGAGGTGGGAGGGGAGCTGCTGCACTGTGGTAAATTGAAGTTAGTGTCATAAGACAAAGTGTGTGTCAACTGCTATATGCAAAGTGAAGTTGCTCTGTAAACTCACCCAAACCACAATTAAAATAATATCAGGAAGTGTGGGTTCTCCTACTTTGTTCTTCTCTTTAACACTGTATTAGGTATTCTAGGCCTCTTGTCTTTCCATATAAACTTGAAGACTGGTTTTTCCATTTCTGTAAAGAAGTTTGCTAGAATTTTGATTGGGATTACACTGAATCTATAGATTGCTTTGGGTAGTACCGCCATGTTAACAATAGTATAAACTAAAGCAATTTGTTATTTACCTAATATATTGAAAACTAACACTTGCACCCTCATAAATAACCTATAGTAACAAAATAAAAGTAACATCTAGAAAGAAATAAAACACAATCCAAAATAAGAAGCCAATATACCTTACAGAGTACAGAGTAAAGGAGTGATTATATACATGAAGAAAATCAGCCTCCTTTACTATATTTACTCTTCCTTAGGAGACAGTAGGATTCCTAGCCTTCAAAAAGACTCTGAAATTCAGTCCTTCAGAGCCCTGGAGATCCATTCTTACTTGGAAGGCTTTGGTAGCAAAACCAAAAATCAAACCCATTGCCACTGAATCAATTACAGCTTCCATTGTAAATCAAGACTGCTCCAAGAAGCCCGTTGGGAACTGCTTGTGAGTGGTCTGTGTTACACAGCTCATGTCCTCTTTAAAATACTGCTACAAGAAAAAAAGTCACTGGAATAAAAGTGTGTTAGTGACCCAGTGATTTACATTCTGGTGCAAGCTCCTTATCTTGGCATGGACCCATAGTGAACAGCAGGCTCAACTACAGACCAGACACTGAATTGGATTATTCTAGATGACTCAGATAACTTGTATTTAAATCTGTCACCATTATATCTTATGTTCATGTTATCAAAAACCATTGACCTGGTAAGAAGGTTAAAAACACTGGTCTTTTTAGTTACAGTTTACTATAGTTTTTTAGCTATACTTTTAGATGATGAACACATTTTTTAAACCAAATAATAAATTACATCTCTTAAATAATGAGACCCTTGTTGATAGCAAAACAAAACAAAAAATAATGACTAGATAAACAAACTATGGTACATACACACAATGGAATACTATGCAATGTTAAAGAATAAAGAAGAATCCACAAAAACATCTTATAATGTGAATGAACCTGGAGGACGTTATGAGTCCACTAATATAAAATGTCAAGGAAAGGCTCACACACAAAAAGTAGCAATTGATGGTTGTCAAGGATGAGAGGGGAGGGGAGTGAAAAATCACCATCTAGATAACAGACATGTATTGTCTGGGTGAAGGAAAAGGCAATATATAATAAGGAAAGGGGGAGGTGTATGATCAGCACAGTATTATCAAGGCAAAGGAAGATACAGAGAGATACACATGAGTTACAGACAAAAGCAAATACTATTACATATACAATCTCTCAGTATCAGTAATAACAGTAATTTACAAGTGGATACATAGATACACAAACTGAACAAGTACAGGTAGGCAAACGGGACTACGCCCATAGCAATATACAGGTTTGGCAGAGGATATTTCTACATATGCATCTGTATGTACTGTAAATAGGTTGTTGCTGTTAGGCACCATTGAGTTGGCTCCAACTCAAAGCGACCCTATGTACAACAGAACAAAACACTGCTTGGTCCTACACCACCCTCATACTCCTTGCTATGCGTGGGGCCACTGTTGCAGCCACTGTGTAATCCATCTGATTGAGGGTCTTTCCCTTATTCTCTGACCCTATTTTACTAAGCATGATATCCTTTTCCAGGGAAAGGTTCCTCCTAACAACACGACCAAAGTACAAGAGATGAAGTCTGGCCATTCTCTTTTCCAAAGAGCATTCCAGCCACACTTGGATCTTCCAGGACAGATCTGTTCATTCTACCGGTGTTCATGATTTTTTCAGTTTTCTTCGCAAACACCAAAATTTAAAGACGTCAAGTCTTCTTCAGTCTTCCTTATTCACTGTCCAGCTTTCACAAGCATTTGAGGTGATTGAAAATACCATGACTTCAGTCAGGTGCACCATAGTCTTCAAACTGACATCTTTGCTCTTTAACACATTAAAGAGGTCTTTTCCAGCAGATCTGCTCAATGCAGTATGTCAACTGATCTCCTGACTAATAAGTACTTCCATGGGTGTTAGTTGTGGATCCAAGTAAAATGAAATCCTAGACAACTTCAATCTTTTCTCCATTTATTGTGATGTTGCTCACTGGCCCAGTTGTGGATTTTTGTTTTCTTTATGTTGAGGTGTAATCCATACTGAAGACTGTAGCTTTTGGTATTCATCAGTAAGGGCTGAAAGTCGTCTTCATTTTCAGCAAGCAAAGCTGTGCTATCTGCACATCGCAGGTTGTTAATGAGTCTTCTTCCAATCCCAATGCCACGTTCTTCATATAGTCCAGCTTCTTGGATTATCTGCTCAGCATAGAGATTGATTAAGTATGGTGAAAGGATACAACTCTGACACACACCCTTTGTGATTTTAAACTGTGCAGTATCCCCTTATTCTGTTCGAATGTCTGCCTCTTGGTCTATGTATCAGGTTCCTCATGAGCACAATTAAGTGTTCTGGAATTCCCATTCTTTGCAATGATGTCCATAATTTGTTATGATCTACACATTCAAATGCTTTGCATAGTCAATAAAACATAGATAAATGTCTTTCTTATATTCTTTGCTTTCAGCCAAGATCCACCTAACATTAGCAATGATATCCCCCTCGTTCCAAGTCCTCTTCTGAATCCAGCTTGAATTTCTGGAAATTCTCTGTCTATACAATGCTGCATGTAATAATAATAATATTGTTCAGTAATTTCCACATCCTGTTGGATCACCTTTCTTTGGAATGGGCACAAATACGGATCTCTTACAGTTGGTTGACCATGTCTTCTAAATTTCTTGGCAGAAATGAGTAACTGCCTCCAGTACTGCATCCACTTGTTGAAATATCCCAGTGGGTATTCTGTTAACTCCTGGAGCCTTGTTTCTCACCAATTTCCTCAGTGCAGCTTGGAGTTCTCCCTTCAATACTATTGGTTTTTGATCATGTGTTACCTCCTGAAATAGCTGAACACTGACCAATTCTATTTGGTACAGTGACTGTGTGTATTCCTTCCATCTTATTTTGATGCTTCCTGCATCATTCAATATTTTGCTCATAGAATCCTTCAATATTACAACTCAAGTCTTGAATGTTTTCTTCAGTTCTCTCAGCTTGAGAAATGCCAAGCGTATTATTCCTTTTTGGTTTTCTAACTTGAGGTCTTTGTACATTTCATTGTAATACTTTGTCTTCTCAGGCTGCCCTCTGAAACCTTCTGTTTAGCTCTTCTGCTTCATCATTTCTTACATTCACTTCAGCTATTCCCTGTTTACGATCAAGTTTCAGAGTTTCTTCTGACATTCATTTTGATCTTTTCTTCCTTTCCTGTCTTTTTAATGACCTTTTGCTTTCTTTGTGTATGATGTTCTTGCTATCATCCCACAACTTGTTTTGGTCTTTGGTCATTGGTGCTCAATGCGTCAAATCTATTCTTCAGATGGTCTCTAAATTCAGGTGGGATATAATGAAGGTCATATTTTGGCTCTTGAGGACTTGTTTTAATTTTCTTCAGCTTCAACTTAAACTTGCATAGGAGCCACTGATGATCTATTCCACAGTCAGCTACTGGCCTGGTTATGACTAAAGATACTGAGTTTCTCCATCACCTCTTTCACAGATATAGTCAATTTGGTTCCGGTGTATTAGATCTGGTGAGGTACATGTGTATAGCTACCGTCTATGCTGTATTTGCAATGAATAAATTGTTGCTCTTGCAAAATCCTATCATGCAATCAATCTCCAGCGTCATTTCCATCACCAAGGCCATATTTTCCAAGTACCAATGTTTCATCTTTGTTTCCAGCTTTTGCATTTCTATCACCAGCAATAATCAATATACCTTGATTACATGTTTGATCAATTTCAGACTGCAAAAGTTGGTAAAAATCTTCAATTTCTTCATCTTTGACTTTTGTCGGTGCATAAATTTGAATAATAGTCATATTAACAGGTCTTCTTTGTAGGCATATGGCTATCATCCTACCATTGACAGCACCGTATTTCACGATAAATCTTGAAATGTTTTTTTTGACAATGAACACAGTATCATTCCTCTTTGAATTGTCATTCCTGGCATAGTAGATCATACGATTTTCTGATTCAAAATGGCCAATATCAGTCCATTTCACCTCACTAATGCCTAGGATATCAATCTTTATCATTCTATTTCATTTTTGACAATTTCCAATTTTCCTAGGTTCATACTTCTTACATTCCATGTTCTGATTATTAATGAACATTTGCAGCTGTTTCTTCCCATTCTGAGTCGTACCCCACCTGCAAATGAAGGTCCTGAATGATTTACTCCACCCACTTCATTAAGATTGACTCTGTTCTGAGAAGGCAGCTCTTCACCTTCATATTTTGAGTGCCTTCCAACATGAGAGACTCATCTTCCTGAACTATATCAGACAATGTTTCACTGCTATTCATAAGGTTTTCAGTGGCCAACTTTTTCAGAAGTACGTGGCTCTGTCCTTCTTCCCAGTGTGTCTTAGTCTGGAAACTCCTCTGAAACTTGTCCACCATGGTGGCCCTGCTGATATTTGAAACACCAGTGGTATAGCCTCACAGCAACACATAAACTACCACAGTATGACAAACTGACAGACAAGTGGTGAAATGTAAATATATCCATACATATAGTAACACACAGGCAAAGCTATGCAAACTTCTTACCCATAACAAATTACCTTTACGAAATGAGTCATTAGGCTTGGGGTTTTGGGACCACAGTCTCAGGGGACAATTAAGTCAATTGCCATAACACAGTTCACAAAGACAATGTTCTATACCCTACTAGGTGAGTAGTGACTGGGGTCTGAAAAGCCAGCAAGTCGCCATCTAAGGTGTAACTATTGATCTCTCCCTATCTGAAGGAAAGAACAGTGAAAGAAATCAAAGGTGCATGGAAATAAATAATCTAAAGGAATAATAGACATATTAACTTCAATCTCCATGATCCTGAAACTAGAAGTATCAGATGCTGCCAGGCTACCAGTATTGACCACTGTGAAAGAGAGCACAATAAGGTCTTAGACTGAGTGGGAGAAAAATGTGGAACAAAATTCAAAATCATAAAGACCAGGCTTACTGGTTGAACAGAGACGGGTGGAACCCTCAAGATTATAACCCGTAGACACCCTTCAAGATGAAACTGAACTCATGCCTATGGCTCAACTTTCAGCCAAACAACAGACAGACCTCTTAGAAGGTGAATAGTAACAATCAGGGAGGTACACACCCCTTAGAACAACTAACCAAGGGAAATCACAAGGGCAGCATTTGTCCAGCAATAAAGTTCCGAAGGTAAGAAGGGACGAGAAAGAAGGACAAACGGAAACAGCAAACACAGGGGGAAATAGGATGAATGCTATTATTACCAAACAAAATATGTATGAATTGTTGAATGGAAAACCAAAGTATGTGACCTTTCACTCAAATCACAATAAACAGTTTTAAAAAACCCAAAGAAACAAAAATATTATGCTAAGTGAAAGAAGCTAGACACAACAGATCACATGTTGTATGATTCCACTTATATGAAATATCCAGAACAGATACATCTATAGGGACAGAAATCAGATTGTTGGCTGTCAGGGATTAGGGAAGTGAAGAATAGGGTGTGATTGTTTAATAGGGAATGAGGGCTTCTTTTTTAGAAACAGAAATGTTTGGAAACTAAAAATAAATAAATAAAAATTAAGAAACAATTTAGAGAAGATTCTAGTCAATGGATCATGTATCTACAAGCCTCCGTTTTAGAGAAACGGTGAATTACATCTGAGAGAAGAAATACCAGCTAGTTTCTCGAAGAAGAAATTTCCTAAGGCCTTTGAGAAACGTAAGATTTCTGCTTGCCAAGTAAAGATACCCAACTAAGCCAATCACTGGCCATTTGTTCTTCCTCCACATCCCCACCCCCTTCCCAGCTAAGTTCCTTTAACTCACAGGAATCATTGACACAGAGGTCTTCCCCTTTGCCACAGTACTGCTTGCCCTTGGTTCGGAGGTTGGCCCTCACTGGATTGTCATCGCTAGGTCTGAGGATGACACTGAAGATCTGCTTTCCAGTCCACAGGGTGACAGGCTGAAGGAGACAAAGGAAGTCAGAGTATCAGCTGGAAAGCTTAGTCTCAAACAGCCTTCATGCAAATAAGGCAAGACTGACTGTATAATTCAGACTTGGTTTACAAGCACCAGCACAGTTAGACTAACAGCACCAATACAGCCATATGGATGCAGACAGACATGTATACACACATGGCTATTATACAAACCTTTAATATTGTAGGAGGTGGAAGGCGAACTTTAATTTTCTCATCCTTGCCAACTAATATAGAAGCAATGATTTGGCAAGCCTTGGCTCGGTCAAAGAAAGTGTCCTTCAGAGTGAGGAGATAGGCACCTGAGAATTTCAAAGAACAAAACAAAGAAAAGAAATGAAATTGTATGTGTATGGGGGAATATGTACACACACACACACACACACACATATAAATTTTAAAATAAATAATAAGTTAAACATACAGCTATCTGTTTACCAGCTCTCTCCTCCAACTACAACCTAACCTCCAGACATTAAGGGACTTTATTAACTGCTGTATCACCAGTGCAGTCCCTGGGTAGTGCAAACAGTTAACACACTCAGCTGCTAACTGAAAGGTTGGTAGTTCGATTCTACCCAGAGGCACCTGAGAAGAAAGGCATGGCATCTACTTCTGAAAACCAGCCACTGAAAGCCCTATGGAGCAGTTTTACCATGACATACATGAGGTCGCTGTCAGAGTAGACTTGATGGCAACTAGTTTTTTGTTTTGGTATCTCCAGTGCCCAGAACAATGCCTGGTCTATGGCAGGAGCTCAATAAATACTTGAAGAAATGAATAACCAACCAATGAGGAATATCTCAAATACGTTCACAACCAAACTTAGAAAACAAACAATAAAATTAAATAGTAATTAAATAGTTTGCCAAGTTGTCATGTGAAAAACTAAATAATCACTGCACTACACAGTTAGAAGTCTCTTTTTTGAGTGAACAGTACAAACTCACCTGTCAGAAAATCCTGAATAGCAGCAATCAGTGGTTCCCCATTCCTCGGGGTTACAAGATTTGCTTTAGTCTAAAGGAAAAATAGATAGGTTAGTCATTCTTGTCCTGCACAACAAGGGCTTCAAATTGTTATAAAGAAATAAAGGGTAGCAGAAAGATGATGAGGTTGAGAAAAGAAAGCCAGGTGCTTATTCCCAGAGTTGTCCCAGTTCCTTCAACTGTCAATGTGAAAGAATGAACACCAGCAAGATTACCTCAGAGGTTCCTATTAAAATGAAAATGAAACATTGAGTACACTTGTATTAGAATCATGTAGAGAATACTACACATGTAAGACATTATTATTATAGATAAACTCACTTCTCCAAAGAAAATATACTTCTGTGAATGACTGAGTAGCACTGTGATTGATAACTTTGACATCAACCAATTCCACTCTTAAAAATGATGACAGAACTGTCTGTTTTGGTTAAGACATTAAATTTTAAAAACAAACAATTCAACAACAGAATTTAATAAACATTTGATAAGTGCCTACACTGGATTAAAAAGGTGCTACTTAATATACCATTATTCTGAGCATGAGAGTACGCTGTGCTACTCTGGATGAGGCTGCACATGTGCATTCATGTTTTCTGGACCTCCTCAACCACAGTGACAGGTCCTTAAAGCAGAGGGCCCTACCTGCCCTTTTTTTAAAATTGTGATTTGGGTAAAACTTTACAGAGCAAATTCACTTTCCATATAGCAGTTCACAAACACTTTGTCTCATGACAATGACAATTTACCCCAATGCAACAGCTCCCCTCCTATTTCCTCCCGATACTCACCTCTTTCCTGTGCCCATCCCTCCATGACTCCTGCCCCCTGAGCTGTCTCCCTGTGCATAAGCAGCCCTTCTTTCTCCCATGATTGCTCTTTTCAAGGAGTGAGGAGTGTATCTACCTCAAGTAAATGTTCAACTCATATGCCTGCCTTTTGTTTGGCTGGAAGCCACAAGTGTGGGTTTAATTCCAGACCTGAAGGGCAGCTAGGGGCCATAGTCTCAGAGGTTCCACCAGGCTCTATCAGACCAGCAAACCTGGTCCCCGCCCCCCACCTTTTTTTCTCCAAATGATTTTGAGTTTTGTTCCACATTGTTCTGCCTCTCTATCCAAGATCTCCTACATAGATCCCCCTCTGATTGGCTGACAGGCACCATCTAGTTCTTCTGGTCTCATAGTTGTATAGGCTGCAGAGCACATGTTGTACCAGTTGCTAGGACTAATTGTTTCCATGAATATTTGTTTTTCTTCACTATTCTTTGCTCTGGAGGAGGAGAGAACCATCATTGCCTCTAGATGGCTGCTTGCAAGCTTTTAAGATCTCAGTTGCTACTCGCCTAAGTAGGAGGTAGAACAATGTTTTGCATAGTATGTTATGACAATTGAGCTTAATGTACCCTGTAACTATGGTCCAGAGCCCCCTGGTTCAACTACTCAGTCCCTCTCAGTACTGGCTGTAACGAAGTGACTACAACCTTGTCCCCTGTCAGCTCTACTATACACCTGGGAATTTGTACAGATCATACAAATACACTTGTAAGACCACTGTCTGTCAACCCTATACATGGTCTTGGGTACACTCCTCCCTGTTCTCTTCACCCAAATCAATACTTATCTCTACCTATCTAACGGTGTTCCCTCCCCTCCCCTTCCACCCCTGGTAACCAACAAAGAAAACTTCCTTCCATAGATAAGCCTTTCCTTGACTTTTACAACAACAGACTGATACAATATTTGTCCTTCTGTGATTGACTTATTTCACTCAGCATAATGTCCTCCAAGTTCATCCCCATTAAGCGGTGTTTTGCAGATTCTAGATTATTCTTTAAGGTTGCATAGTATTCCATTGTGTGTATGCATCATAGTTTGGTTATCCATTCTTCAACTGATGGACACCTAGGTTGTTTCCATCTTTTGACTATTGTAAATAGTGCTGTGATGAACATGGGTGTGCATATGTCTGTCCTTGTCATGGCTCTCATTTCTTTAGGATATATACATAGTAATGGAATGGCTGGGTCAAATGGTATTTCTAATTCCAACTTTTGAAGGAATCACCATACTGCTTGGTACAACAGTTGTTGTACCATTTGACAGTCCCACCAGCAGTGTATGAGAGTCCCAATCTCTCCACATCCTCGTCAGCACTTGTTATTTTCTGTCTTGTTTAACTCTGCTACTAGTGCTGAGGCAAAATGGTATCTCATTGTTGTTTTGATTTGCATCTCTCTAATGGCTAACGGGGGAGCTCTGGTAGCATCGTGGCTAA
>NW_006921639.1:12425044-12434003 GCF_000298275.1 Orycteropus afer afer | reverse complement strand
TCTATATTCATGAGGGATATTGGTCTGTAGTTTTCCTTTTGAGTGATGTCTTTGCCTGGTTTTGGTATCAAGGTTATGCCTGCTTCATAAAATGAGTTAGGGAGCATTCCATCCTTTTCTGTTTTAGAATAGTTTGAGTAGGATTGGTATCAGTTCTTCTCTGAATGTTTGGCAAAATTCTCGCTTACTGCCTTCTTTTGAACCACTACACAGAGCAGTCATCTTTCACCAGGGAGAAGGTGGAGAGTGTTAACCAGGTCTTTAGTATACACTTTCTTGGCTGCTCCCCTTACTCCTAGCTTAAAGACTCTGTGAGAAGGAACAGTGGGTGGGCTGCAGGAGGGACGAAAGTCACGGAACTGAGATAGGGGAATTTTGGAAAAGTCTCCTGGGTAATGTGAACAGACACCCAGGGTATAGCCCTCCCCTGCTCCACCAAGGACAGGACTGCTGAGTCAGTGCAGTTGATAATAATGTTCTCACATGAAACTGAGGGCACTGTCCAGAGGCTAACTGAGGAGTCTTCCACTCCAGTATCCTTGGAGCATTTTATCATGGTCATTAAAAACAAAAAAAATTATTGTGATTAAATATACACCATAGGAGCTCTGGTAGCATAGTGCCTAAGGCATTTGACTGTAACCAGAAGGCTGGCGGTTCAAACCTACCAGCCACTCCTCGGAAGGAAGGTTGGGCAATCTTCTTCCGTAGTGATACTGCCTCGGCAACCCAAGGAGGGGTCGCTATGAGTCGGGTCTGACTGGACAGCACATAATAACAACAACATACAACATAAAATTTATTATTTTAATCATTTTAAAGTATACAATCCAGTAACTTTAAGTACTATCACTGTCATTTTCAACCAATGAAGTATGTTGTTATAACAAAGTATCTACAGTATGGATCCTCAATGGCAAAGTCTAACTGGCTGGCTGTACACTGGGATTATCACTAGCAACATTTTAAATATTACTTTTTAATCTAAAAATAATACAACTATAGGAAAAATAATATAAAAATAAAGACATAAAAAGAAAAACCACACACAAAACAAAACTATGCATGGAATTGCCAAAGAGAAAGAACTACTATTTAAGATTTTAGTATATATCTTAGCTTTTTACGATAATCAATATGCCCAATATATAAGCCTCATTTACCAAATAAAATAGGATATCACACATGCATAACCTGTTTAATAAAAAATAAATCATAAATAGATTTCATGCCAGTAAGCATACAATTACATCATTATTTTTAAGGGCTACACAGGAATTCATTTTATAAATGAGTCATAGTTTAATTGAATCAGTTCTTTATTGATGGACAGTTCCTAGTTCCAGAAAACCCTATGTGGCACAGTTCTACTCTTACACACATGGGGTCTCCATGAGTTAGAATTGATTCAACAACAACTGGGTTGGTTTTCGGTTAGTATTTTATTACTATAAATAATTTTGCATCTCTGATTATTTCTTTAGAAGAGCTTAACAGAAAAGAGACCATTACATCAGAAAACATGATTGTACTGATATATTTTCCCTCTGGCTGTGGGGGTGCACCCCTTCTCTCTTATGATGTGTCACTCCTGCCACCCACTGTCCACTCTCTCTACTCTCACCACCCAATAATACTCAATACAGCACTCATCACAAGTGCTGTAGATCTCGAGGCTTAGGAGAAAACAGGCAAGGTCCTTGCTATCCCAAGCATGGTCAGACCACAAGCCTCTTCATCTGCTGAGCTTCTCCTGACTGTTCTTCCCAGATGTCCACACTGTTCATTCGCCTACTTCTTTAGATTTCTGCTCAAATGTCACCTTTCTGGAGGCCCTCCTCAGCTGTTCTATAAAAAACAAGATCCCTACCATTCCCTTTCCTCCTTACTCTGGTTTATTCTTTTCTTCCTAGCACTTATTACCACCACCTGACCCACTTGGTAATTGTTCATTCTCAGTCTTTCCACAGTAAAATAGGGATAAAAATAAGAATTTTGACTTTCTTATTCATTGTGTGTGCCCAGAAGAGTGCTTGGTACATAGTAGGCACAATCAGCATCAAATAAATCATTTTAAAAAGTCTAAGAGTCTAATGAAATCATTTGAAAGCCACCTATATTTTGAAGAGCAGAGGGTTACAGACGATAGATGAATTATAGTGTGTTAACTTGCCATTATAATCAATTATGAAGACCCTATATCATGGGATATTTATGATATGTTAAATAGGAAAAAGGAAAACGAAAGCTACTATATAAACCACGCCCACAACCATCTAAATTCACAGTTAAGGAACAAATAAACAAGATGTGGAGATAAAGAAAGGGTAGTGATGTGTAGGAATTTTACCTTACTTAAATACTTCCTGTTATTATGCTATAATGTTTGAATAAATACAAAACAATGTATTTTAGCCACATGAATTTCTTAGATATATTAAATTCCCCAAAAGAAAATCTTAACATGTATATAAAACATGTGATACAGTATGCACTTTCTTTATCAGAAAAGATTTCTGTCAACTCCAACCATGAAAGACCCAGGCAAGATCCACGAAAGCGGTCTCTCTTCCCAGTCCCCCACCAAATCCACAAGGACTTTATATATAGAATCTTCTCTCACAGAACTGAATACTGTTTATTTTAAATCAATACTAATACCCTAAACCAAAATGGATTATAAGCATCACATTGGAAAGAGTAAAAAGTGTTTTTGGTGTTAGAACACCTAACCATAAGACATATCAGTAGATAAATCAGGAAACTGGAAAAGAAAAAATGGAAACACTGAAATCTCAACAGTTCAGTTTGGGAGGAAAGAGCCCCTCACAGCAGGTAGCATGTACTACTGGGCATGGCTGGGTGTGACAGTGAACAGTACGTGTAGTACACATATCACATGTATATGTAGTACAACATTAGGGTTCAACCAACAGCTCCTAGGAGCAGGCTCCTGCCTCACTCATCACTGAACTCATCCAGCATGCGTAACCATTCCTTTAACCATCTACAAAATAAAATGACAGTAAGAGTCAATACAAAGTGATTATGTTTAGTGTGTCCTTTAAGAAGACAAACAACCAAGTAATACATGTCAGGAAGGTTTCTATTCAGATTATTCAAATAAAATGTACTGGTGCTTAAAGAACTTTAAAAAAATCAAGTGATTCCAACTCACAGTGACCCCCCCCATTAGGTTTCTAAGGTGACAAATCTTCATGGAAATAGATTGCCCCATCTTCCTTCTGCAGAGCGACTTGTGGGTTTGAACCCCAACCTTCTGGTTAGTAGTCAAATGCCATAGGCACTGCATCACTAGAGCTCCTTTCTAGACATTAGAAAATCTACTTATGCACAACAAGTTCTTCCCTGATGATATCCAAAACAATACCAGGGTCTGGCTCTAATGTTGTCTTATCTCTTTAGAACTGTAACTTTCTCTCAGGAAATCATATTCGTAGATCAGAAAATAATACCCAATCCCTCCAATAAATCACCTATTACAAATACTCAGTTAAGTACCATAATTTCCAAAAAGAACTTTCAAAGGCTCAAAAGAAACGAGTAAAAAGAGATGAAATGACATAACTGGTTAGTAGTCAAGTTAACAGAAAAGCGTGGCTTTGTTGAAATTGCCTGTTGGAGTGGAGTTTCCAAATAGGACACTCTGCCCAACCCCCTTGTCAAGAACCTATAACATAAACACTGGGCTGTGTCATCCTACATACCCCCATTAGAACAAGGGCTTCTGCCTTAGCTTCTTCTGTTTGAGGAAGATGAAGATTCATCTCATCGCCATCAAAATCTGCATTGTAGGGTGTACAGACACACTCATTAAATCTGAAGGTCCGGTGAGGCTTGACCCTGGCCTGTTAGACACAATACAACACAGGAAAAGGAGACAGTCATTCATGCAAAACTTCTAAGTTTTAAAACATTAGAACATGGCTTTCTAGAAAACTGGATATTATAGATTAAGTAAATAAATCTCTAATATGTCCTATCAAATGATTTATGTCACTTATGAATTCATTCAGGTAGCTTTATTAGATCAAATCAAAATAACAAATTTGTTTTAATACCCTGAGGCAAACACTAATTCTACATAGGAGTCAATGTGAAAGGGGTCCCACTGGCCAATGATGTCACAGTTTGAACATCAAAAAGATTAATGGCAAATGTTAATTAAAAAAAAAAAAAAAAACACTGAATAAAAACACATGTTTGTATAATGATATGGAAAAAGGAAAAGCCAAAACAAACAAAAAGAAAACAAATCAAGCTAGCTGGAAGTAATGTCACACTGACAATTAAGGAAAAGAATTAGTAGCATTTATGTGGCTTTCCCGTAACACACTATACTTCTGGGTAAGCAACAGCCCTAGTTTAACAAGGGGAATTTCTTCATTGAAGAATTACTCCAGGTTAAAAGTGAAAGGAATGAAGGACTTAGAAAATTACCATTTGGCAGCCCCAAAGAAATAATGTACATAACAATCATAAGTGAATGACACTGAAAGGAAAACATCAAGCTGAAGCATCTGAGCCCCTAATCACTGTAGCATAACCAACAGCGTGGCAACAGAAAGCACGTGCCTCCTGAAATAAAGCATAAAGTAGCCAGTAACAGCTATGAGTTATTCCTAATGGTTGAATCTGAACCTGATCACACCTTGAGAGCTGATTTCCAGGTTACAGAAATAAAAGGAAGAAGGAGAAACAATGCTATACAAGAACAAATTGAGAACATGGACTAGACTTCATGACAAATGGTCCAGTTTCTTCAGGTTACTACACTGAACTTTAAAAGAGAGGGGTGACAGTGGTAAAGTAATAGACTTAAGACATGTATCAACATGTAGACTTTGGATTCTGATTTGAATAAATTAGCTGTAGAAAGCAATTTTTGTGACAACTGGGGAAATTTGAATATGGACCTGGTACTAGACAATACCAAAGATGACTGTTAATTTTGTTTAGTGTGATAATGTCACTGTTGTCATATAAGAAAATATTTGTATTTTTCTTATAGATAGGAAGGTTGGGCAATCCTACTTCCGTAGTGATACTGCCTCGGAAACCCAAGGAGGGGTCGCTATGAGTCGGGGCCGACTCGACGGCACATAACAACAACAACAACAATAATTTAATATACATGGAAGAAACACATGGTATCTGGCTTCACAAAAGAATAAAGGTAAAGAACAAAGATAAAACAAGTGCTACAAAATCTTGGAAACTGTTGAACACAGAGGATGAGAATATGGGAGTTTGCTTTAACGCCGTTCATTATATAATAGTTCAGTATACTATTCCTTTCACTTTCGAATATATTTAAAAACTTTTAAACAAAAACAAATTTCTATTTTAAAATGCTCCGAACTCCATCAAAGTTTCCAGAAAGGGAAGGCGTTAGCCAACACCCTAAAATCTTATAAGCACAAAATCTCAGAAGTTGCCAATGAGTTGATTCATATTGATCCTACAGGAAAGAGTAGAACTGCCCCATAGGGTTTCCAAGGCTATGATCTTTATGGAAGCAGATGGCCAAATCTTTCTCCCATGGAGCAGCTGCTGGGTTCAAATTGCCAACCTTTAGGTTAATGACTGAGTGTTTAACTACTGTGTTACCAGGACTCCCTAAGCATAAACTATTTCTTTGTTATTTCCAGCATTAAATAAAAACTGATACAATGTACTCTGAAAAACTAAAAGATTAAATTTAGAAAAATACTACCTTAAGGGCATGCTTAAACATTGTTTGCAAAGGCTCCTGGATGAATTGCTTTACAGATAGAATTTATGACTAACAAATTAAAGTTGCATCTCATTTCCATTTTAAATCTCCAGAAAATGGAATTGCTGGTGTTACAAAACTAAATCACACACAAAAACATGGTTTAAAGTCTTCACTGGAGGATCACTGAAAAAAAAAAAATCTTTTAAGCATTTTAGTTCCTTAGCTAAGATGTGAAAAGTCAATTTTCTGCCTTAAGTTTATGCGCATTTATGAATGTCTGTACACACACACACACACACACAAATTGAGTATTTCATTGTGCTTTAGGTGAAAGTTTCCACAGCAAATTAGTCTTCCAATTAATAATTCATACACAAATTATTCTGGGACATTGGTTGCAATCCCTGCCATGTGTCAGTGTACTACCCATTTCCATTCATCTGGTTTCCCTGTCCTTCTCATCTATGGTTTAGGGCAAACTTTGCCCTGTGGTCTCTTGTAGTTGATTGTTCTACTTGTCTACTATTCCGCTGAAAGGAGGCCTCCAAGAGTGTCTCAATTTCAAGTTAGAAGTTTGTTTTAGGACAATAATCTCGGGGGTTCTTCGAGTCTCTTTCAGACCAGTAAATCTGGTCTTTTTTTAAATTTGAATTTTGTTCTGCATTTTTTTTTTAATTTTTTACCATATATGTATATATTTGTCTACAAACGAAATCATGTTTGTCACTTCCACACTAATTTCTGATTAGTTTCTTTCTGTTTTCATGCTGTGTATGAATATTGCATTAAAAATATAAGTAACATTGAAGGAGAGCTTGAAATTTAAAAAGTTTCACTCAAACTAAAAGTGAGAGCAGGGAGATCAAAAGTCATGAAAACTGGTGTTTACTGGCAATTTCTATTTTAGAAATCTAAAATTTAGCATTGAACACTCACAGCAAGCTTCCACCCAACAGAAAATAAATCAGCAACCTCAACTCACCAGATGAGCCATAATGCTCAATTTGTGCAGCGAGGGTTGCCGGTTGAACAGCACCACATCCCCATCTATGAGGTGTCTCTCGACGATGTCACCATACTTGAGCTCCTGAGCCATCTTTTCCCGATTTCCATATTTCAAAAACCTTAACGTGCAACAAAAAACATGGTGTCTGAGAGAGAGCAAAGTTCCTCCAAGTTCTCCCACTTTGTACCAGAATTCAATCTCTACTATGAATGTATTTTATCAAATCTAAGATGTTTCCACTTACACGACCTATCATTACTTCATATGTCACCAAAGAAAAGAAAAAAGCTGTGAATTAAACTACAGTATAATCGACTGTGAGATACATCCTGGTTTTCGAAATGTTAAAATATGGACAAAATGTCTTAGTATCAATGAAATACAGAAATGAATCAACTTCTCCCACGTGATCCTGTTGATAAAATTCTCCGTGAAAAGCCAGAGTTGAGATGAATGTCCCTGGATTATGAGTACACTGAACTCATTCTTCCCTTCGAGCCCAGCAGACTCATGTAATGATTGACTTTCAAATCCCAATGTACTTTACCCACCTAGACTCAAATCATATTAAATGTGAGTGAGCAACTGATCTCTCATCTATTTGCAATGATCCAACAAAGCCAATAATATACTGAGGGGCTCACTGTAATTTACACAGACATTTTACACATGTCAAATTGTGTCAGGAAAAATGTTTCTCAGACTACATTCTGTGGCCGAACATGGAGAGAGTGAGCTTCATCACGAGAAGGCACATAAATCCAACTAGGCTGGAAAGCATTACCTTTTCATCTGTGTATGTCTCTGCTGAATGAAATTAGCTCCTGGGTGAACTTCAGGGCCATTTCGAACCAGCTTCCTCAAAAAATTGATGTTCGCTTTGTTTACCTACAAGACCACAACAAAAACATAATGAGATGCTCTTGCTGTTAGGTGCGGTCGAGCTAGCTCCAACTCATAGTAATCCTTTGTACAATGGAATAATGGAATGTAACTGTGCGCGATCCTGCACCATCCGCCTAACCATTGCTATGCTTCAACCCATTGTTGCAGCCACTGTGTCAATCCATTTCATTGAGGATCTTCTCTTTCACTGACGCTCTACTTTACTAAGCATGACCTCTCTCTCTCTCTCTCTCTCTCTCTCTCTCACTCACACACACACACACCACATTATATACAGTTATGTTAATTTCCCATCCCTTGTGCTAATCCTAGCAGAGGGGTACCTCTGGGCACCCTGCTGTCTAGAGCCTTTCATGCAAGGAGGGCAATGTATTGGCAAACAGAAGCCCAGGTTTCAGTCTCAACTTGGGTCACTCACTTGCTGGCCTTTGGCTTCCCCATCAGTAAAATGACTGGGAGGGACTGATCTACAGGGATCTCCAAGCACTCACTCTGTGAGCCCAGAAACTGGTGGCAACTGCAGTCCCACAGTTAATTGTTTAAAAGCCATGAAATCAGCTTTACCAGGCTCTAGTTTGCACAGACTGTGGGGTGTTTTCTAACCTCCTAGACAACAGTCTCACGGATCACCACTCTAGAGAAAGATCCTCTTGGATCATGAGTAATACGATAGAGGACATGCTGCACAAGCTTTACTAGAAGCATCTATGATCTGGGCTAAGGATGAATCTCAAGGGCAAAGCCTATCAACAGCCTGTTACTGTACCCTGCAGCTACCTAGAGAACTATTAAGGGAGGGAGGAAGGCATTGTAAATACCCTTTTATACTCACAGTGAATGTGAATTGAATGTAAATGAGTGTAAAGTGGTACAGCATTTCTGGGTATGTAGTAGTAGCCTTAAAATGTTCAAACTCAATTGTCTCCATGACAGCTTTGCCGTGAGACTAGAAGAACTGAAGGGTACCTGACTACCATCATAGAATGGTTTGATCAAAGAGTTTGTAGAAGAATCCTGATCAAAATGTAGGAAAATAAGCAATACATTTTCATAAAATTCAGACTTTTTAGAATCACTGTAGCTGGATGACCCTCGAGATTGTTGCTCTGAGATCATCTTAAAAGCTTAATCTAGAGGAGTTCCGGTAAGATGGCGAATAGGCAGAAAGACTGCACAGACCCTCTTCAACAAAGAAAAGGGAAACCAATTAACACAGACACAGAAGATAATCCTGGACTCCTGAGCCTTGAAGGGAAGGATATAGAAGTGGACTAAACCCCAACTAGCAAAAGAATTTGCATGAAAAT
>NW_006921639.1:12402674-12420327 GCF_000298275.1 Orycteropus afer afer | reverse complement strand
TTCACCCAAATCACAATTAAAAAAAAATAAAATAAAATAAAATCTAAAAAAAAAACAACTTAATCTAAAACTATCCCCTGAAGTCATCTTTAAACCAAACAACAGTTCAGCTTAATTAGTAAAGAGTGTTTGCTTTGAGCATTGCATTCTTTAAAAGAATTATCTGTATAGCATCAAATTGATAATAGTAACTTAAAACATTAGATGAGAATCCTCAGGGGCAGGGAGTTTATCTTAATGGTGGTGGGATAATTTGGAAAAGGATAGTAAGAATGGTTGTACAATTCAAAGAATATAATCAATGCAACTAATTGTACATGTATAAATCGTTGAACTGGTATTGTTTTGCTATGTATATTTTCACTGAAAAAATTTATTTAGAAAATTGTTTCAACTTTTTGATTCAGTGATTCTAAAGTTTTAAGAATAATTTATCCCAAGAAACATAAATAAGGTTTTTGTTTATTGTTTAATCCTTTTAAAATATGAGGTATGAACTAATTATAGAAATATCCAAGATGTCATTAATTAGAAAAAGTTTCAGAACAGTGTATCTAATACATACACATGAAGCTAGAGATGACTGTGGTAGTATGCTGTGTGTAAATATATATCCTCATTATTTGCAGATTCAATATTTGCAAATCTACTCTCTAAAGATGTATTTATAACCCCCAATCAGTAATTCTGCTGGTATTTTGCGGCAATTTGCCAACACGGGCATATGCAGACCAACAAAAAATTTTAACTACCCACCATGTATATTCCCAGCAATCCTAATGAACAAGACTAGGTTTAGAATTCACTAATTCAGTGTTTGTGGGGACTTCGTAGAACAAAACTACAGGAAACAACATGAGTCAACTGTTACATATAAAATAAATCAGAAAGGTACACACACACTCTCACATATACCAAGCTGTGGGTTAGGTGGGTTACTGGGCACTTTCTACTTTTTTGTTGTATGAACATCAAAATATAATGTAAAAGATGAGATTCAAAATAAGAATGTGAGCAGCTGAATAGTACTGACCTTTTCAGGAAAAGTCAGAATTTTGGCCACGTGAACTGGCACAGCCACCTCATCAATTCGGAGGTTGGGGTCAGGTGAGATGACGGTTCTGCCAGAAAAATCCACTCTTTTTCCTGAGAGGTTGCCTCTAAATCGACCTAAGCAAATAAAAATATGTCACAGAACCCAGTGGCACAGAATATGCTGTTTGAGGGGTTATATAAACAGAGAAATTGAGGAAAGCCTCCAATCTCTGACTAGGTAAGCTTGATATGTAGTCTAAAAAATTTTACCACAGACAATGGACTGTTTCCTGCACATTCTGTCCAAAACGTACCCTGTTTTCCCTTCAGGCGTTGGACAAAACCTCTTGTCCATTTCTTGGGTGCCATGTTGAGGGGAATGCCTGAGAGCTCACTGTTAATGTAGAGGGCGCATTGCAGCTGCAGGAAATCCCAGTCCTCCATTATCATCTGCGTCTTGGCTCCAGATATTCGATGCTAAAGTGAGCAGACAATGAATAGAACAAGATTGTTTCTGTGGTTGTCTTGATTTTCTGCTTCATTTTTAAAACATTTTATTTTGTTGTTGTTGAGAAAACAAACAGCAAAACATACACCAATTCAACAGTTTCTGCATGTACAGCTCAATGACACCGATCACATTCTTTGAGTTGTACAGCCATTCATTTGCATTCTCCCTTTCTGAGTTGCTCCACCCTCATCAACATAAACTCACTACCCTCAAAAGTTCCTATCTTATCGTTTGAGTTGCTGTTGTCAAATTGCTTCCTATAATAAAACTTGAAAGAGCACAATCCCCAAGGCAGGCATTTTTTACCAGTTAAGCTAAACCAGTGTTTGGTTTTAAGAACAATTCAGGGGATATTTTGGGCCTAAAGTTTAAAGATTATCTCAGGGAAATAGTTTCAGGGATTCATTCAGCCTCTATGGATCCAGAAAGTCTGGAGTCCATGAAAATTTAACATTCTGTTCTGTACCTTCCCCCTTTTGATCAATGATTCTTTGAGAGAATCTTTGACCAAAATGTTCAGTAATGGCACCCTCAGCTTCATTTTTTTTTTTTAAATTGTGATTTGGGCAAAGATTTACAGAGCAAATTCACTTTCCATGCAGCAGTTCACATATACTTTGTCTCATGTCATTGACCACAGTTTCAGCTTCATTTTCTTGACTGGGCATTTTTGTATAGGTATGTATTGTCCAGTCTTAGAAATAATAGAAAGCACTGTGGTGGTTAAGTTTGTGTGTCAATTTGGCTGGGCCTGGTTGAGTGGCTGGGCAGCTGGATGTAGGATTGCCCATGATGAGACTGATAATCAACTCCATGGTGGAATCTACTGTGAGCAGCTGAGTAGCTGCCTTTGGGTATGTGGTCTGCTTCCCGTATATAAGGAACAGCTTTGTGAATGGTCGCTAGCTTATGGCACTTTGACCCCTGCATGTAACCATGTCATTTTTTAGCAGCCTGCCATGCTCTGCCGTCCCTGGGACCTTCAATGGACTTGAATTAATGGCCTGCCATATAGTTTGGTACCATCAGGACTGTGCCATTTATTTGTTGACACTGGCTTTGTTAGCCTCAGCAGCCAGTAGCTGCCTGAGTGAAGAGATGCCTCTAGCTTCAGTGGGCCAGGAGCAAGAGGCAGAGCTGCAGCCCAAGGTCGAGAGCTTTTCACACAGCCCCTAGAGCCTGGCACTTTGAACTCGGACTTCTAGCCTCCCAAACTGTAAGAGAATAAACTCCTGTTTGTTCCAGTCATCTCATTTGTTGTATTTTCTTGTCAGAGCGGCACTAGACAACCAGAACAAGCACTGACCTTTTTAATGACATCATTTAGGAAAATGATTTCTGTTAATTTCATGGTCAGATCATCTTCATTGGTGCCAGACTTCAAATCACTGACAACAGAGGGTCTGATACACAAAGGGGGTACCAAAAGTCGCGTGAGAATCAAATCGGAGGGCTTTCCAGCTTCTGGGTTCATTAGAAGTAGAGGGATATCTTCAGCTGGGATTCGTTTAAATAAATTCAGAACTACTAAGGGATTCAAGTTTTCCTATGGAAAGGAAGGAATGAAGATACTATATTAATTTTTCATAACCTGGACAAGGGTTTACTTCTTCACATTTTCTAACCTGTCATTTAACTTAAAGTGAGTACACAAGACAATACAAATTTGTTGATAACATGCTATGCTGCAAGAGACTTAAAAAGGTGCATGTCCCTTATTCCAATTATTTAAGCCAATAATTCCACTTCTCATAACTGTTTCAAAGGGTATAATCTGAGAAATGAATACAAAGATTCAGCTATAAGAATATTCACTACAGTTGTTTTTAACTGTGAAAAGTTGGATACAATCAGACAGGTTATAGGCTAAATAAATCACTGATGATCTATACATGGAAAACTATGAAGCTATTGAAAAATAGCACTACAGAAATGTAGCTATTAATACGGAAAAGTGTTTGCAAAATATTGGTGCATGGAATAAGCATGTGTGTATCATCTCATGGGGAGTGGGGGAAGGAAGGGAATGTACATCTATGCAGAGAAAAGGAAATGCAAGGGGTCACCAAGGTGTTACCTGGACTGCCTTTAAGTGAACAGAATTATAATCGTTTTACTTCTCTTTTCATATTTGAGTTTTTCTGTAATGAGCTTATATTGTGTTTGGAATAACTTCATTTAATAAAAAGTCCTATGCTGTAACCACCTAATCATATTATAAGAACTATGCAATTTTCAGAGAGATCCAAAGCTCTAAGAATGGTCAACTGTGTCTTGTTGCCTGTTTGTTAAACTTTCTCGCGATCTTAGATTGTGTGACTGAGAGTACAGGTTATAAGCAGAATTTGCTGTGCATAACTTCATGAGAAGGGGAAAAAAGCATTTAGAACACTGCAGTAAGAGAATTACTATGGCCCACTCTGGAGAGATGCAGCTGGGGAGATGGAAGGAATTCCCCCCAAATAGGCCTTGTACTCAAGGTCCTTGCCCAGAGCAGAATTCCCTTCCACAAAGACCCTGTCTTCTAGCCACAAGGCAGTTAGGTATAAATCCAGGACTGTATGAGTAGAGCTCTAGGGCTGATACAAAGGCCAGATGTCATTGGGAGTACCAGTCAGTATTAGACAAGAACATAAGGAACCTGAAAGATGTTTGGAGGGTGTGAGGACTGGCAAGAGTCTGGCAACTATCTCTTAGCAAGAACAGTTAAAGAAAAGAAAGGAGCTGCTAGTATGGAAAAGAAAATTCAAAAGGGACATAATAAATGTTTGCCAAGAGGCACATGGAAGAGGCTGCTGGTTTATTCTATTACACACTAAAAACAAAAGTATTTTGTTACACACATTGTGACATAGTAGGAGATATTTCTATCTAGTGAGGGGGACAGGACTGATGAACTCTATGGAGGAACTCTTCTTTGCAAGTCTACAAACCCCTGGGTTTGTATTAAAGTTTGGTGTGAGTATACATTAGTCTTCAGGCAAGAGAGGCCACAGTTTTTGCCTAATTGTTAAAGAGGGGTGTCTATGCCCTGAAAAGGTTAAAAACCACTCTAGGGCCTCTTCCAACTCAATCCTAGTGTGTTGCCTAGAAAGGTATCACGTTCCAAGTGCCTGAAAACTAAATGACCAGGTGAAAATGCCAGGACCATGGGCCATCCTGAAATACTTACTTCAATGAGCACTGGGCAATAGGACACGTTTGTATGCGGCCCCTCTCCACAAAATGCAAATGCGCTCACTGATGTTTCAGCGAGTAAAGGGCCTGGGATGAGGCAAATGCTAAAGTGACATTTCTGCCCCCCACAAGTAATTCTGGAAGGACCAGGCTGAGCTGATGATGAACACAGAGGATCTGTCACTGCTCCAAGCACAGTGGCAGGCATAAAAAATGATCTCAGAAAAATGGAGCTTGTTAGATCACTCTTAGAAAACAAGCAAAACATGCAAGACAGAACACAAGTGATATGATCAAGTGTTTTATGTAGCATGAATAATGTACACGTGGTTCAGGGAAGGGTAGAGCAAAAAGGGTGGGGGTGGGGGTCCAGATATTAAGAAGGGGTTCTAGATATCAGAGGCAGCTTCATGGAAACAGTGGAAATCTGGTGAGGGGAGAGAGGCAAGAGAGGCTTTCTTGGGTTAGACAGACACTATGAGTAGATCATACATGCAGAGAGATGGGATGAAGTCCTACCTATATTATTATGTTACAGAAGTGCCAGCAGCAGTGACAACACTACCAAAATTGGATAATATGCACTAAGTACTTGCTCCATACCAGGGACTGTGCTAAGTACTTGATTTGGACTTCATTTCTTCATCCTCACAAGAGACCAAAACCAGACACTTGTAATCCCCATTTTATAGATGAGGAGACTAAAGTCCAGGTGAGGTCACTTGTCCAAGGTCATAGAGCTTAGTAAGTGGCAGAGCTAGGCTCTAATCCCAGGTCTGTCTGATCCAAAGCCAGGGCTCTTACCCACTACCCTGCTGTGGTGGTTGTTAGTTGTTGCTGAGTTGTCTCTGACTCACGGCAACCTTACGTGTAACAGAAGGAAACACTGCCTGGTTTTGTGCCATTTTCATGAGTGTTGCCAATGAACCTCTTAGATGTCAACTCTGGAAAAGTAGGGTGGGATTGGCAGGAAGGTGGTGGCAGCTGGGGAAAGCTGAGAGTCTAGCTTGATGTGTCAGACAAGTGACCTTTAAATGGGAGGGGGGTATTTCTCACGTTGAATCATTTAGGAGGCTTTTCATAGAAAAAGGCCTCCCAGTCCCTGCTTTTTCCATGTGCTGAGACAGAGAAGCAGCGCTCTAAAAGCAAGGGACAGTCCCTGTGGATTCCCAAGCTGAGAACTGGTGAGACAGTGGCAGTGGTGAGAAGTCAAGGATGCTAATCTAAAAGCAAAACAGTGTGCCTGGAAGGAAGAGATGCAAGTAAGGACAAGAAAGCAGGTTCACTGACCAAAGCCGCCTCCCAGGCTTCTAGCCTCACTTCCACACAAGCCACCACCTCAGAGAGCTCCTCACTTCCATCCACGGTGGTGGAGGGACAGCAGCTACCTTCTCGGCCTATGTCTCAGCTTTCTCTACAGTTACAACAACAGTTCATGTGAAGCACTCAGAACAGCACCTGCATGTAAGTGCAAGTACTAAATGTAAGCTGTAATTATCAGTGCTCTTTGGTCCTCCAAACAGATCCTCCATTCCATTCCAGGATGAGCCTACACACTACATAACCCTGGACATGCTTAGCTCATTGCTCCTGACTCTTCAAATTCTATTCAAGTTTAAAGACTAGGCCTTTTCTCATAGTCATCCCCAACCACCAAGGCTAAAGTGACATCTCTCTCCTCTAATTTCCCACTGAACTTACCATCCTTGATATTCATGTGCCCTATTAGTTTCCTTTTCACATCTAAGCTGTGTGACCCTGTAGAACAGACTCAAAACCCACAGTTCCAGATACTCCCTCACAGGTCCAGTGGAGGCTGGGTACTCAGTAGGCACTCACATAACTTATTAGTTTCATGTATCATCAACTGTAGACAGTACCAGGAGGATTAAGCACTAATCAAATCCAGGGCAAGAAAAAAAAAGACACATCATAAAATTCTATTAGTTAAGTTTGAGCCATTGAAAGTAAACTAATGACTGTAAAGGGAGTTATCTGAATCTTCCTGTACCTCGTCATCCATGTGGGGAATAGGATCTTTCAGTTTATACTCTGGATATCTATGATTTTAAAATCTTTTACAGTAAAAACATTCCACGTTGATTAGATCATTAAAACTGTGCTGTTAAACTTAGTACCAGATAAAGACTTGTTGCACAAAGTATTTCTTTATATGAATTCTTAGCTTAATTGCTAACTTAATTGAACTTCTGTACCAACTTAAAGGGACTTTTCACTTTGGAAAAAGGTGAGGGAGATATGAGTATGAGAGTGAGAGAGAGTGCATGATATATGGGTATTATGGATTGAACTGTGTATTGGAATTCCAGCCCCTACATTTGTGGATATAATCTCATTTGGGAACAGGGCTTTCCTTGTTATGTTAATGGGGTCATATACCAGTGTGGCGTGTATCCTAAACCCAATCACTGAGAGTAAATTAGACACAGAGACAAGCAAGCACAAATGGGAGAAGACAGCCACCACGTGGGGATCACCAAGGAACCAAGGAATACTGGGGCTACAGAAGCTGAGACAAGGATTTTGCCAGAGAGCTGACAGAGTGTCTGCTGACAGAGAGTGAGCGCCTTTCCCTAAAGCCCTGGATGTGGACTTCTAGCTTTCTGAACAATGAGAAAACAACTGTATGTTCTCTGAACCACCTATTTGCAGTATGCTACAGCAGCATTAGGTAACTAAGACAATGGGGGAGGCAGACAGAGGGTGGGTGTGCACTTTCAGGCTCACCTGGGCCCTTCCCAGCAGAGGCTCCACTTCTTTGTTATGTTCGATGGCTGTTTCAAAAGACTGAAGGAAATTTGATACAATTGGATCTACCATTTTTTTATTGGTCTTGTACTTCTCATGAATTATCTTCAGTAATCCACACTTCTTTACAGTACCTATAAGAGTTAATTCATTTAGAAAGAATAAAAGAAATTAGAGTTCAAAATTAGGTTTAGGTTGGCTAGAGGTTGTCATCTGGTTAATGAAACAACTGAAAATGCTATAGCCAAGAAGGATGAGAGGTGCAGCTGCTAATAAGTGTGTCAGCTGCCAGGCTCTGCAACTAATGTACCAGGGAAAAAGCTGCCCCTGAAAAAGGACATAGAACTAGTAAAGCAAACAGAGGACAGTGGGTGTAAAGGATTATCATGAAACCTATCACATGTCCCACTCACCATTAAAAGCACCACAGTGATGACAAATGTTTTTTTTCCGGCACTTATCGGAGATTTTCTTCTTCAGGCCTCGCTTCTGAAGGTAAGTCAGGCCGGGCCTCTTCAGATAATCCAGAAACTGCTTCTTCTCCTCCTGGGACAGCATGATGTGGCAGCAGGTTTTGCAGATCATCTTTTAAAAATTAAACAGAACATTAAGAGGAAGAGTGACAAAGAAAACTTTTCTTTGTAAAATGCCACCCCCCTTATCCAGGATATGGAATGGTGGTAGACACATATGTATACACAGACATGCAGAGAGATGGCCAGTGTTCACTAGAACCTCAGCAATAGTCACACTGGGTATAAGGAGTTTTGTTAATTTTCATTTTTTAATTTGTGCTGCTATATAGTGCTTGAACTTTTTTTTATTGTGATTTGGGTGAAGGTTTACAGAGCAAATTCATTTTCCACACAGCAGCTCACATATACTTTGTCTCATGACATTGACTATAATCTCCCACAATGCAACAGTTCCCGCCCACTTCCTCCCCATAGTTACCTCTTCCCTGTGTCCTTCTCTGCCATGCACTCCTGCCCCCAACCTGTCGCCATGTGCATACACTGCCCTTCTATTCTCCCATGCTTGATCTCTCCAAGAAGTGTATCTACCTAATGTAAATGTTCAGCTCATATGCCTATCTTTTGTTTGGCTGGAAGCCATAGGATGGGTTCAATTCCAGACCTGAAGGGCAGCTGGGGCCATAGTCTTAGGGGTTTCACCAAGCTCTATCAGACCAGCAAACATAGTCTTTTTTTTTTTTTTTTTTAATGATTTTGAGTTTTGTTCTACATTGTTCTCCCACTCTAACCGGGATCTGCTACACAGATCCCCCTCCGAGTGGTTGGCAGTGGTAGCCAGGCACCATCTAGTTCTTCTGGTCTCATAGTCGTATAGGCTGAGAATCGCATGGTGTACAAGTCACCTGGACTAATTGTTTCCATGTGTCTTTGGTTTTCTTCATTCTTCTTTGCTCTGGATGAGGAGAGACCCATCATTGTGCCTATATGGCCACTTGCAAGTTTTTTTTTTTTTTTTCATTGTGATTTGGGTGAAAGTTTACAGAGCAAATTCACTTTCCATACAGCAGGTCATACACACTTTGTCTCATGACATTGACTAGAATTTACCACAATTCAACAGCTCCCCTCCCTCTTCCTCCTGATGGTTACCTCTTCCCTGTGTCCACCCCTCCATGCACTCCTGCCCCCCTGAGCTATCTCCCTGTGCATAAACAGCCCTTCTTTCTCCCATGATTGTTCTCTCCAAGGAGTGTAAATGTTAAATTCAACTGTCTTTTGTTTGGCTGGAAGCCACAGGTGTGGGGTCAATTCCAGACTTGAAGGGCAGCTAGGGGCCATAGTCTCAGGGGTTCCATCAAGCTCTATCAGACCAGCAAACCTGGTCCCCCTCCCCCTTTTTTCCCCCAAATGATTTTGACTTTTGTTCCACATTGTTCTCCCTCTCTATCTAGGATCTCCTATATAGATACCCCTCCCAGTGGTTGACAGTGGTAGCAGGGCACCATCTAGTTCTTCTGGTCTCATAATCATACAAGCTATGGAATGCATGGTATATGAGTCGCTAGGACTAAATGTTTCCATGAATCTTTGGTTTTCTTCATTCTTCTTTGCTCTGGATGAAGAGAGACCCATCGTTGCATCTAGATGGCTGCTTATAAGCTTTTAAGATCCCAGTTGCCACTCATCAAAGTAGGGTATAGAACAATGTTTTTGTGTAGTATAATATGCCAATTGAGCTTGATGTCCCCTGTGATCATGGTCCCCAGCCCACAGGTCCAATTACTCGCTTCCTCTGTGTAGCTGGCTGTGGCCAAGAAGTGACTACAAAGTTGTCCCTTGTCAGCTCTACTATATACCTAAAAATTCTTACAAAACATAAAAATACACTTGTAGAACCATTGTCTGCCAACCCTATACATGGTCATGGGCACACTCCCCTTGCATAGACATACCTAATCGTTCAGTCTGTTCACCCATCTACCCACCCATAGATCAATGTTTGCCATCACGGACAATGCAGTACTGTATGTACAAAAAGTTTCATCTTTTTTGTCTGTACCTCCCATGCACCTCTCTCTGTCTTCCTCCTCCTCAATGCTACCATGTTGATCATTCACATTTGATACATTGCCCTTCCCTTCACCCCAATCAATACTTGTCTCTATCTAGCAGTGTACTTTAAATATTTTTTACAATGTGTATGTATCACCCTCTCCAGGGAAATAAAAGAATAAATAATCCTTCAGCACTTTAATGTAGTGCCAGATAAAAACATTTGTACTCAGTATAAAAATCTCCCTTAGTTGTATTCCCTACCCCTCACAATTCCTAAGCTCATTCTAATGTCCCCTGAATAATGACTCTAGAATTTATGCCTCGGAAATCAACACATGGGCACTTACCTGTAAGATGCCTATAACTGCTCTGAAGTATCCCACATGAAAACAAGGCAATTCCAAGTCAACATATCCATAGTGGCCTAGACAGTCAGCCAAGTTTTTTCCACAGGTTTCACAAGGACGATCCTTCTCACTTGTACCCTTTGGATAAGACCACATTCAATAGTCAATGGAGACCACTGAAAGGAAAGTGGGACCGGTCCTCATATGCCAAAATGGCTCAGAATCAACTGGGAAACTAGAACATATTTACATTCAGTGGACTGAAGGCTGGAATCCCTGACTGGGTCTGAGAAGCACATGGGGCATAAGGGAGATGGAAAGTCGCCTTCCCCAGTTTTATGAGCACGTCAAAACACAGGACGTTGGGGGAGCCACGGAGACAGCAGTCTTACCATCCTGTGGTCCAGCACCCCATACAGCAGAGGGGCATGATTGTTGTCCTGGCTGTACAAGTTCTTACTCACAACCTGGATGTGCGCTTGCTGGCGCATCTCCTCTGGAGACTTCATGCCGAAACAAATGTGGCTTCTGGAACAGAAAGAAAACAAGGGAGCAATTACATCAAAATCATTACCAACTGCTACCTCATAAACAGAAATAAACTCAAAATGGATCAATTACCAAATATAAGCACTAAAACCATAAAACTTCTACAAGCTCTGGTAGCACAGTAGTTAAAGCATTCAGCAGCTAATCAAAAGGTTGGTGGTTCAAACCCATTAACTGCTCCACAGGAGAGAGATGAGGCAGTCCACTTCTGTAAAAATTTACAGCCTTGGAAACTCTATGGGGCAGTTCTACTCTGTCCTATAGGGTCACTATGAGTCAGAATTGACTCTATGGCAGTGTGTTTGGTGTTTTTGGTTTAAGGAGACATAGTGGTTAATCATCAGGACCTTGGATTTGGCAATGAATTCTTAGATATGACATGAAAAGCATGAACAATAAAAGAAACAGTGATAAATTGGACTTCAATCAAAATTTAAAACTCTGAGCATCAAAGGACATTATCAAGAAAGTGAAAAAATAATCTATAGAATGGAAGAAAATATTTGCAAATTTATATATCTGATGTTGTTAGTTGCTGGTGTGTTGGCCTGCAATTCATGGTGGCACCAAGCACAACTAACTGAAACGCACTCAGTCCCACACCTTCACCACAACTGGTCGTAGACTGGATTGTCATGATCCACAGGGTTTGTAATGGTTGATTTTTGGAAGTAGATCATTGGGCCTTTCTTCCTAGTATGCTGGTAAAATGAGTTTGTTTGTTTGTTTTTTTTTATAATTATAACACTTTCTTTTTATTGTAATTTGGATCAAAGTTGACAGAGCAAATTAGTTTTTCACTCAACAACTTATACACGTTTTGTTTCATGACATAGGTTGCAATCACTTCAATATAACAGCACTCTTCCCACTTCCTCCCTGGATTCCACATTTCCATTTGTCCGTTTTTCCTGCCCCTTTCTGCCTTCAGATCTTTTGTTTTTGGACAAATGCTGACTTTTGGGTCTTGTGTGGTTGACTGTATATAGGAGTACATTCCTCCTCGGAATTATTATTTATATATAGTACAGGCTTGTTTGCTGTTTGGCTGAAAGTTGATCCCCAAGAGTAAGTTCAGTTCCAGCGTTGAAGAGTGTCTTAACTGCCACAGTCTTGAGGTTCCACTTGTCTCTACCAGACCAGTAGGTCTGGTCTTTTACATGTTTTTGAATTTTGTTTTACATTTTTTTTTCCTTCCTCTCTGTCCAGGACTTACTTTCTTTTTTTTTAAACGAGTTTTTACACGGCCTTTTGCCATATAAAATGGTTTGTGTATGTTCTATAAGAACTCCCAGCAGTATAGTAGAGCTGACAAGGGACAAGGCTGTAGTCACTTCTTGGTCACAGCCAGCTACCCAGAGGGACCGAGTAGTTGAACCTGTAGGCTCGGGACCACAGTCACAGGGGACATCAAACTCAACTGGCATAACATAATACACAAAACACTGTTTCACCTCCTACTTAGGCGAGTAGTGACTGGGATCTTAAAAGCTTGCAAGCAGCCATCTACATGCAATGATGGGTCTGTCTGCGTCTAGAGCAAAGAAGAATGAAGAAAACCAAAGATTCATGGAAACAATTAGTCCTGGTGACTGGTACACCATGCAATCCACAGCCTATACAACTATGAGACCAGAAGAACTAGATGGTGCCTGGCTACCACTGTCAACCAGTTGGAGGTGGATCTATGTAGGAGATCCTGGATAGAAAGGGAGAACAATGTGGAACAAAAACTCAAAATCATTTGGGAAAAAAAAAAAAGGGGGAGACCAGGTTTGCTGGTCTGATAGAGCCTGGTGGAACCCCTGAGACTATGGCCCCTAGCTGCCCTTCAAGTCTGGAATTGACCCCATACTTGTGGTTTCCAGCCAAATGAAAGACAGGCATAAGAGTTGAACATGCACCTGAGGTAGATACACTCCTTGAAGAGAACAATCATGGAAGAAGGACTGTTTATGCACAGGGAGACAGCTCAGGGGGCAAGAGTGCATGGAGGGATGGACATAGGGAAGAAGTAACTATCAGGAGGAAGTAGAAGGAAGTGGGAGGGGAGGTGTTGCATTGGGGTAAACTGTCAATGTCATTAGACAATGTGTATGTAAACTGCTGTATGGAAAGTCAATTTGCTCTGTAAACTTTCACCCAAATGACAATAAAAGTAATAATAATAAATAAAACAGCTTGAGAGATTTTTCCTTGAAGCCCTGATGAGATATCTCTGCCCCAGTTTTCTATCCCAGAGGATTTGTTACTTTTGTCCAGGCTGACTGACATTTCCTGGGTCAACTTCAAACAACTTGTGCTTTGGTATTTTTTCTCTGGCTCTATGATTGGCCTATCTTATGCACCCTGCAGGGATTAATCATATACTTAACTATATAAATGAAATGACTATAGCCTACTATGCAAATGAAGTGACAATGCCCTACTGAGAGAGGGTAGGTCAGTTCATGGCCCTAGTGGAAGGAGTCTGCTTACAAATGCACTCAACCACAAAGAGATTGGCAGACAGGCAGAATAAGAAAGAAGAAGGAAACAGAAAGGAGAAAAGGCAAGAAAGGCAAGAAGAGAGAAGCAGAGAGAGAGGAGGCAAGGAAGCTCTTAAAAGACCTGTACAAAGACTAAAGGCTATAACACTAAAGGCACCAAGAGGCCTGGAAGAGGCCCTGTGGCAGAGCCAGAGGTGACAGACCCAGAAAGAGCCTGGCAGCAGAGCTTATGGTGATGGCAGAAACCTGCTGCTAGGAAAGCAGCTAAGAGAGCTGAACAAAACTGCTACAGGGGCTATAAGCTGGGTCAGTTAGCAGTGGAGAGATCAATATCAGGGAAGCTGAAAGCAGACAGGACTGTCCTGAGGGGGCCGAGAACTCTGTCCTGAAAGGGTCAAAAAGAGGCCTGTCCTAAGGAGGCTGAGAGGAGGCCTGTACGACCAACAGAAGCCAAGAGAGCTGTCCTGCAACAAAGAGGGAAGAGAAGTGCTCTCTTCTCTGGAGGCTTCCCGATCTTGCTTACATGCTTCCTGATTCTGATCCTGAGTTGTGGCCTATTGATCCTGATCTCAAGTTGTACCCTGTTACATCATTAATAAACCACTTAACTGTAAGTATGGTCAGTGAGTTCTGCATGGTCGTTGCAGAGAATTATCGAACCACGTAGAGAGTGCCAATGAGAGGGACAGCTGGTATCAAGAATTGGTAAAAAGGGTGGAGAGTGGTGGTATGTCTGACCTCCACCTTATGGGATCAGCTTTGGGCTGATGCTGGTTGTTAACTCTTCTGAAGTTCAGACAGCTTCTGATGTACCACTATCATTTTATAATGTCTTAGCCTGGAAGCTCTGCTGAAATCTGTTCAACATCATAGCTACACGCAAGCCACCATGGCAGACAGGTGGTAGCAGTGCATTTGGTGCACTGACTGGTAACTGAACTCAGATCTCACTCATGGAACTGAACCATCAATGCCCTCACCCATATATGTGAAAAGGGCTTAAAATCCAGAACATATTAAGAACTCCTACAACTCAACAACAAAAAGACAAACACAACTGAAAAATGAGCAAAGGACTTCCACAGATATTTCTCCAAAGAATATATACAAAACGCCAATACGCAAATGAAAAGATGTTCAACATCGTTAGTCATTGGGAAAATGCAAATCAAACCACAATGAGATACTACTTCACATCCACTAAAATGGTTATTATGGAAAAACCAGAAAAAAACTAGCGCTGATGAAGATATGAAGAAACTGGAACCCTGTTGCACTGCTGGTGGGAATGTAAAATGATGCAGCCACTGTGGAAAACAGTATGATGGTTGCTCAAAAAGTTAAGCAAAGAACTACCAATATGACCCAGAAATTCTTCTCCTAAGTATATATCCAAAAGAATGGAAAGCAAGGACTCAAACAGATACTTGTACACTAACATTCACTATATTAGTCACAACAGCCAAAAGGTAGAACAACCCAAGTGACTGCCAACATATCAATGGCCATACAAAATATGGCATATGTTTTAAAAAAATCAGTTATCAGAACTGTGATTACAACATACCAAAATATATGGGATGTAGAGACGGCATTATTCAAAGGGAAACTTACAGCAATAAATGCTACATGAAAAATGAGCCTAACTTGACAATTCCAGGAACTAGAAAAGAGAAGAACAAATTAAGCCTAAACCTATCAGAAAAAAGGAAATAACAAAGATCAGAGCACAAATAAATAAAACTGGAAACAGAAAAACAATAGAGAGAATCAATAAAAGCAGAAGTTGATTTTTTTTTAAAAGATCAATAAAATTGACAAATCATTAGCTAGACTGACAAAGAAAAAAGGGAAATTATGCAAATAACCAAGAAATTAAAAAGGAGACATTACAACTGATCCAACAAAAATAAAGAGAATCATGACAAAGTATTATGGCAACACATTAGATAACAGAGACGGAATTGACGAATTCTTAGAAGCACACAACTGACTCAAGAGGAAATAGAAAGTCTCAACAGACCCATCACAAGAGAAGAGGTCAAACTGGTGGTCAAAAACCTGCAAAAGAAAAAAGTGCTGGACCAAATGGCTTCACTGGGGAATTCTATCAAACATTTAGAACAGAATCAACACTAATACTATTTAAAGTATTACAAAAAACAGAGAAGGAAGGAATATTGCCGAATTCATTCTATGAAGCAAACACAACTCTGATAATAAAACCAGATAAAGACACAACATGAAAAGAAAACAGGCCAATATCTCTTATGAATACAAGTATGTGTAGCTTAATGTCATTGTTACATTCTATAAAATAGGATGTTATCTGATTTGGATGTTGTACAAATACATGTCAATGGGGCATGGGGCTCCTGGGCAGACTCACCCAGGGGATGCTTTATGGCTCATGGTATAGGCAGCTGTGGTTGAGGACGCCTCAGGTGAGTGCTTAGCCAGGCACTGCCTGGCTGTTGCTGCTTTCTCTACTAAGCCAGCAGCAGAGAAGGCCAGCTCACCCATGAGAACCTCTCTAGGGAGGGGACGGTGCAGGCCAAGCCTGCCTGAGACAAAGCTAGTGTGCTTAGGGCATATACCTTTCCATTGGTGCCCTATGGGACCACATTGGGCAAAACATATGCACCAGACTCACTGAGTTGTGGGAGCCGATGGGGACCAGGGATTGGGAATTTGGGTATGGGCCTCCATTGCTACAGACTAGTTTCCAGGCTAAGAAGCTCTGGTGGTGTAGTGGTTAAGGCATTTGGCTGCTAACCAAAAGGTCAGGGTTCAAACCCACCAGCCACTTTGTGGAAGAAACTTGGGGCAGTCTGCTTCTCTAAACATGTACAATCTTAGAAAACCAATGGGGGTCACTATGAGTTGGAATTGACCTAATGGAAGTAAGTTTTTTGCTTGAGCTTGCAGGGTACATGCAGCAGCCAGGCACAAGTGGGTTCCAACCTCAAGACAAGGGTATCTGGCCCACAGAGGCATATTTGGTCAGATTTGCCCGAAAGTTAAGTGACGCATACCTGTACAGATGTAAAAATCCTCAACAAGATACTACCTAACGGAGTCCAACGGCACATAAAAATGTTACAAACCATGATCAAGTGGGATTTATTCCAGGAATACAGAGATGGTTCAACATTAGAAAATCAATGTTAATAGACCACATCACTAGAACAAAGGAAATGAACTACATGATCATCTCTGTGGATGCAGAAAAAGCATTGGATAAAATCCAACACCTTTCTTGATGAAAATCCTAAAAAAGACTGGTATAGAAGTGAAATTCCTCAACATGATTCAGGGCATATATGAAAACCCAGCAGCCAGCATTATACTTAACGGAGAAAGACTGAAAACGTTCCCCTCGAAATTGGAAAAAAGACAAGGGTGCCCACTCTCATCACTTCTATGTAATATTGTACTAGAAGTCCTAACCAGAGCAGTAAGACAAGAAAAAGAAATAAAAGGTAGGCAGATTGGAAAAGAAGTAAAACTATCGTTATTCACAGATAATATGATCCTCTATATAGAAAATCCCAGAGTCCACAACAAAACTTCTAGACCTAACAGAGGAATTTAGCAAAGTTGCAGGATACAGGGTCCACAAAAAAAATTAGTTGGGTTTCTATACACCAGCAAAGGGAAATATGAAAGGAAAATTAGGGCAACAATTCAATTTACAATAACATCTAAGAGTATTAAAAACCTAGGACTAAATCTAACCAAGTTCATAAAGGACATATACAATGAAAACAATAAAATAACTGCTGAAACAGATTAAAGAAGATTTAAATAATTGGAATGATGTTCCATGTTCATGAGTTGGAAGACTTAATATTGTTAAGATGTCAGTAACTACCCAAAGCAATCTGTACATCCAACACAATCCCAATAGAAATTTGAAAAGCCTTCTTTACAGGAACAGAAAACTCAATCCTCAACTTCATGTGGAAAGGCAAGTAGCTAAAACAATGCTGAAAAAGAAGAACAAAGTAGGAGGACTCACAATTCCTGATTTTAAAACATACTATACAGAAACAAAATGTGTATGAACTGCTGTATGGAAAAGGAATTTGCTTGGTAAACTTTCACCCAAATCACAATAAAAAATTTTAAAATGGGGCTTCCGGCAAGATGGCGGACTAGGCAGAAGGATTGCAAAGACCCTCTTCAACAAAGAAAAGGGAAATCAATTAACACAGACACAGAAGATAATCTTGGACCCCTGAG
>NW_006921639.1:12386527-12387326 GCF_000298275.1 Orycteropus afer afer | reverse complement strand
AAAAAGTGGAAACAACCTAAATGCCCATCAACAGATGAATGGAAAAATAAAATGTGGTACATACAGACAATGGCATACTAGTCAGTCAGTAGGAGAAACGATGTCTTGATGCACACTACAATATGGATGGAGCTGGAAGGCATTATGCTAAGTAAAATAAGTCAATCACAAAAGAATAAATATTGTATGACAAAAAAAGGCAAATGTATAGAAAAAAGTTTATTGGTGGTTTTTAATAAAGTGTTTAAAAGTTTATTAGTGGTTACCTGGGCTGAGAGGGAGGGGAGAAAAAGGGATTAAATCAAAGATCACTTTGATTTAAGGGAAGGGTTGCATAATTACCAATTACAGTAATTGCTATCTGTGAGTTGTATACATGTGAAAAGCAGAATTGGCAAAAGTTGTGTGATAGTTATATTTACAGCAACAACAATAATAAAAACAATGACAATAAAAAGAGTACTACTGCTTATGTACAACAAAAACCTCATGGGATTTGGTTTCTTGGTTTGGAGGTTTAAGGTCAGTTTGCCATGGGACAACCCAATTAATTGGCTTAATAACATGTTTAGTTCGTCTGTTCTACCTCCTAATTCCAAGTGTAATGCCTGGGGTGTTAAAAGTTTCCAAGTGCTCATCTAAGGCATGAAAAATGATCTCTATTCACCTGGAGAAACAAAGAAAGGAGAAGAGTCAGGAATAGGAGGAGGATATGTAATGTGTGGCTAACTGCCTCCATGAACAAATGCCTCCTGTGCCATGGCACCAGAAGAAATGGGTGGTGCCCAGCTACCATTAC
>NW_006921639.1:12383952-12385237 GCF_000298275.1 Orycteropus afer afer | reverse complement strand
CCATGGTGGAATCTACCAGAGCAGCTGAGTAGCTGCTTTAGGGATGTGGGCTGCTTTGAGTATGTAAGAAGCAACGTTGAGGAAGGTCTCCAATTTACCGGCACACTTGATCCTTGCATGTAGTGGAGTCATGTTCAGCAGCTACTGTGCTCTGCCGATCTTGGGAGTTTCAATGGACTTGAATCAATGACCTGCTGTGTCATTAGGTAACATTGGCACTTGGCCTTTTTACTTGTCAACTTTGGGTTTGTCAGCCTCAGCAGCCAGCAGCTATGTGAGTGAAGAAAAGCCTCCAGCTTCAGTGGGCCGGGAGCAGGAGGCAGAGCTGAAGCCCAATGTTGAGGGGCTTTCACCCAAACCCTAGAGTCTGGCACTTTGAACTTGGACTTAAAGCCGCCAAACTGTCAAGATAATAAACTCCTGTCTGTTAAAGCCATCCCATTTGTGATATGGTCCTGTCAGAGCAGCACTAGGTAGCCACAACAGTGCACCTGACCCAAGCCACAGTATTTTCAACAGTCTTACATGTGTGTGAAAGGTGGACAATGAATAAGGAAGACCAAAGATTCACACATTTGAATTGTGGTGTTGGTGAAGAATATTGAATACACCATGGACTGCAAGAACGAACACTGTGTCCTGGATGAAGTACAGGAGAAATGCTTCTTAGAAGTGCCGATGGCAACACTTCTCCTCTAGTACTCTGGTCATGCTGTCAGAAGGGACAGTCCCTGGAGGAGGGTTTCATGCTTGGTAAAGTCAGTGAAAAAGAGGAAGACCCTCAATGACATGGATTAACATAGTGGTTGCAACAATGGGCTCAAGAATAACAAGGACTGTGAGAATGGCGCAGGACCAGGTGCTGTTTTATTCTGTTGTACATTGGGTTGCTGAGTTAGTACAGCTTTATGGGCACCTAACAACATATGGAATCAAATTAACAACCACAATCACTGAACCACCAAGGCACCTTCTTCTACTGCCATCCCTTAAATATTGGTGTCTTTACCTTGGATTGCCACCCTTGCCCTGTTTTCATTCTACATATCCTTCCTGAGTGTATATATTGATGCCTCTCAAATCTCTAGTTGTAGGCCAACTACTTCTGGACAGCTCACCTGAGTATCCTATTCAAAACCAAACTTGCTGCTGTTGAGTCCGATTCGGACTCATGGTGTTACAGAGTAGAATAGAACTGCTCCATAGGGTTTTCTTAGCTGTAATACTTTAAGGAAGCTGACTGTCAGGCCCTCCTTTGCACAGCCACTGGGTGAGTTGGAACAAC
>NW_006921639.1:12367424-12382912 GCF_000298275.1 Orycteropus afer afer | reverse complement strand
GATGGCACATAACAACAACAGTAGGGTTTCAAAGGCTGTAAATCTTTACAGCAGCAGATTGCTTCATCTTTCTGCCATGGAAAGGCTGGTGGGCTTAATTAACCACTGGGCAACCAGGGCTCCTCCTAATCCCTATACCAGTGGTTATAATCCCATTTGAGATTTTGTTATGTTAACATGGCAGTATTACTGTAGAGTTTTAAATCAATCTCTTTTGAGATATACAAGAGCAGGTTAGGCCAGCAGAGATGGAAGTAGATGCCATGCCATACGAAGATCACCAAGGAGCCAAGGGACAGATGCCGAAGAGGCAAAGACCTTCCTCCATGGCAGACAGAGAGCCTTCTCCTAGCCACAGCACCCTGAATTAAACTTCAGCCTCCTAAACTGGGAGAGAAAAGATTTCTGTTCATTAAAGTCATCCACTTGGGCTATTTCTGTTGGAGTAGCATTAGATAACCAAGAACACAGTAAAGACAAATCTAAGGAGGCTACTTAGTACTTTGTGGTCAAAAGGCTCTGTAAAACTGCCATTTAAGCTGAATTCTGAATAAGAAGGAGCCAGCCATAAGACAACCAGGAGGAAGAGCATTTGAAGTAGCGAGAACAATTAGGGCAAGGGTCCTATGGCCGGATCAAGCTTGGCATTTTTAGGGAACCAAAAGAATGGAATCTGGCCAGAGCCTAGAAGGCTAGTGGTGCAAGATGCAGTCAGTGAGGTACGCAGGGCCAGTCTGTGTGTAGCTTGGGAACCTCGGGTCTTATCCACGTCACATTCCTGATGCCTAACACACACACTACACAGCACTCTCCTCACCGAATATCTGCTGCAACAACCACTGTCCTAACATTTCATTTTTGTATTGGAAGCTCTGAGGGGCTGTGGCCTGATAAATAAGTTTGGAGGAGGGGGTCCAGAACAGCAGTCTCATTTCTGAGACAGTCCACCCGTGGTACGGCTTCCTAGCTGGCAACCTCGTCCTGCTGATGAGCAAATACTGCCTCTGTGTTAGGTGCTCTATGGCAAAACGCGAATTAGAGACAATCTGGACTTCTGAACGCTCTCCAAGCAGCAGCTGGCAAGAGTCGCTAAAAGGGGGTCAATGTTTGACCTCGGGAGCGCTCGAGTTTCGGCCCACGGTTCCCGCATCGCCAAGACCCACGGCAGCATCCAGACTTCTCCGCCCGAGCCTAGAAACTGTGGTTCGCCAGCCCTCAGGCTCTGAAATGCTTTCGGACTGACCACGACTCCGGCCAACCTCGTCACCTCGAACACTTGGTTACCTCTTCTGCAGATCCCTAGCCTTCGTCCCCCAACAGTCCCTGACTTCTGACCTTCTCGGCATTCTCAAGCCCTCATTTCTTCTCCCTCTAGCCACTCTTGCCCCGTCTTACATTTTCTTGGCCACATCCGTCTCTCGAAACTGCTCCTTCACCATGGTGACGACTGTGAGGGTCCCCTCCTCGGGACTCCGGGAGTTGGTTTAGTGAACTATGCTCCCTACAACTGTCCAAGCGCTTCCACACTCACTCCCTGCTAACAAACCGCCGGCATCCTCCCGGCCACCGTAGGGCGCCCAACGTGCCGGCTTCCTCTTCCGCTAATTGCCGGTGCGTCTGTTTGTCAAGAGAGGCTTTGGCATGCAGCTTTTTGGTCTCTCTATGTGTACTGCCCCCTCGCGGCGTCTTCCTGGAACTCTACTGAGTCCTGAGTGTTTTTTTTTAATTATTCCATCTCTTGTGCGTTTTTCCAGGTCTTCAGACACCTGCAGAGAAAGTAAGAACCTATTGCTTCAGGGCTGTCAGGCAGCCATAGAGCCAAAATTTGCGTTACATGGAAAATCATGTCATTATCTAGATCAATACCATCTAAATCAAAAGCCTCTACGATCAAACCCACGGCCATAGAGTCAATTCCAGACGATATAAAACTGTCCCAGCTGTAAATATTTACAGAAGCCCACTGCCTCATCTTTCTCCCGGAACGTCTGATGAGTTCCAATTGCCGACCTTTTGGTTAGGTTAGCAGCCGAATGCTTTAACCACTATGCCACCAGTGTTCCTTTCTTTGAGGGCAGATGTATATAAAAATAAAGAGCTCTGGTGGCATAGTGCCTGAGGCATTTGACTGCTAACCAGAAGGTTGGCGATTCAAACCCATCAGCCACTTTGTGGAAAGAAGAAGACTGGGCAAACTACTTCTGCAATGATTTACCGTCTCAGAAACCCAAAGGGGGTCATTATGGTCAGGATCGACTGGATAGCAGTGAGTTTGGGTTTTGGTTTTGCACACCAAAATGAACCAGCCCCAAGAGCACAAGGAACCATCTGGAGGACACCAGCGGAAAGCAGCAAAGCTGAAAACGTCACCTCCAGTTCATACAAATATTTTGAAAAAACTCCATCAGTTAGGAATCACGTTGTTGTTGGGGGAGAATAACCACAGTGCATGCCTTCCGCCGCTAACCCTTAGTTACCTCTTCTGCAGATCCCCGGCCTTCTTCCCCCAACAGTCCCTGACTTCTGACCTTCTTGGCATTCTCAATCCCTCATTTCTTCTCCCTCTAGCCACTCTTGCTCAGTCTTACATTTTCTTGGCCACATCCTCTCCCGGAACTGCTCCCTTCCTCAGAACTCCCACTAGAGGCACTCACTCAGTTATGCCACGAGATCTGGAAGACAGCTACCTGGCCAACTGACTGGAAGAGATCCATATTTGTACCCATTCCAAAGAAAGGTGATCTCACACAATGTGGAAATTATCAAACAGTATCATTAATATCACATGCAAGTAAAATCTTACTGAAGATAATTAAAAAAGAGTTGCAGGAGTATATTGACAAAGAACTTCTAGAGGTACAAGCTGGATTCAGAAGAGGACATGGAACGAGGGCTATCATTGTTGATGTCAGATGGATCTTGGCTCACAGCAAAGAATACCAGAAAGATGTTTACTTGTGTGTTATTGATTGTGTAGATCATAATAAATTCTGGATAACATTGAGAAGAATGGGAATTCCAGAACACTTAATTGTACTCATGAGGAACCTATACATAGACCAGGAGGCTGTCATTTGAACAGAACAAGGGGACACTGTGTGGTTAAAAATCAAGAAGGGAGTATGTCAGGATTGTATCCTTTCACCATACTTATTCCATCTGTATGCTGAGTGTGGTGGTTAAGTTTATGTGTCAGCTTGGCTAGGCCTGGTTGAGTGGCTGGGCAGCTGGATGTAATATTCCACATGATGAGACTGGTAATCAACTCCATGGTGGAATCTACTGTGAGCAGCTGAGTAGCTGCCTTTGGGTATGTGGTCTGCTTCTCGTATATAAGAAACAGCTTTGGGAATGGTCTCTAGCTCATGGCACACTTGAACCCTGTGTGTAGCCATGTTGTTCAGCAGCCTGCCATGCTCTGCCAACCTAGAGACTTTCAATGGACTTAAATTAATGGCCTGCCATGTGGTTTGGTAACACCAGAACTGTGCCTTTTTACTTGTCAACCTTGGGTTTGTCAGTCTCAGCAGCCAGCAACTGTCTGAGTGAAGAAAAGCCTCTAGCTCCAGTGGGCCAGGAGCAGAAGGCAGAGCTGGCTTTCACCCAGCCCCTAGAGCCTGGCATTTGAACTGAGATTTCTAGCCTCCCAAACTGTAAGAGAATAAACTCCTGTTTGTTAAAGCCATCCCATTTGTGGTATATTCCTGTCAGAATGGCACTAGGTAACCAGAACACTGAGCAAATAATCTGAGAAGCTGGACTATACGAAGAAGAATATGGCATCAAGATTGGAGGAAGAATCATTAACAACCTGAGACACACTGGTGACACAACTTTGCTTGCTGAAAGTGAGGATGACTTGAAGCACTTACTGATGAAGATTGAAGAATACAGTCTGCAATGGATTACGTCTCAATATAAAGAAAACAAAAATTCTCACAACTGGACCTATAAGCAACATCATGATAAATGGAGAAAAGATTGAAGTTGTCAAAGACTTCACATTGCTTGGTTCTATAATCGACGCCAATGGAGGCAGCAGTCAGGACATCAGGTGACTTATAACACTGGGCATGTCAGCTGCAAAAGACCTCTTTCAAGTGCTGAGGAGCAAAGATGTCTCCTCGAGGACTAGGGTGCCCCTGACAGAATCCATGATATTTTCAATTGCCTCATATGCATGTGAGAACTGGACAATGAATAAGGAAGACTGGAGAAGAATTGATGCTTTTGAGTTGTGGTGCTGGCAAAGAATGCTGAAAGCACCATGGACTGCTAAAAGAACTAACAGATCTGTCCTGAAGAAGTGCAGCTGGAATGCTCCTTGGAAGTGAGAATGGCAGACTTCATCTCACCTACTTTGGTCATGTTGTCAGAAGGGACCAACCATTCCCTGGAGAAGGATGTCATGATTGGTGGGGTGGAGAGTTGATGAAAGAGGGGAAGGCCCTCAACTAGATGGATTGACACAGTGGCTGTGATGATGGGCCCAAGTATGGAAGGGATTGTGGAGCTAGTGTGGGACTGGACAGTGTTTTGTTCTGCTGTGCATAGGGTCACTATGAGTCAGACACAACTCAAAGGCACCTAATAAAAACACAACAATATGTCTTCTATTGTTTGGTGAAACCTCAGATCCCAGGCCTTCTGGCCAGGCATCTGCAATTTCCTATTGTTGGAACATCCATTATGTCGCTGGGCACTGCAGCGCTCTGTAAGTTTAAAGTAGTTGAACCAAAAAGGCATATGCAGATTTCTACAGACATTATGATTCCAAGAAAGACTGTGAGGAGATGACAAAGGCTGGTATCTTTCAGAGTACAAAGTGATACTGGAATGTAAAGAATTTCTTTGGATTGAGTTCCGTGGAAGTTGTCACTGGCCAATGTTCTGGAACTATGAAGCATGAATTCCTGGCCTAAGAAATAGTTTATCTTGGTAAATAAATAATTTAAAAAACAAATGTTATTATTATTTTTTAAAGAACTAAGCTTATATTCTTGGCTAGAAAAAAGGAAGCTGAAAATTGAGCCACGGTGAGGTTGTGAAGCAAGATGAAGGCAGAATGGAAAATGAAGATCATTCATGTACTGAAGAAATAAATTGCTTGCCTACAGGTCAATGATCCATGGGAGGTGATTCTAGGATGACATTTTATGTAAGTGACTAGCAAGGAGGATCCCTGGTTGTGCAGTGGTTAAGTGTTTGGCTGGTAACTGAAAGGTCACCAGTTCAAACCCATCAGCGGCTCCATGGAGAAAGATATGGCTGTCTGCTTTCATAAAGATTTACAGCTTTGGAAACCCTAGAGAGGGCAGTTCTACTCTGTCCTATAGGGTCGCTATGAAGCAATGGATTTGTTTTTTGGTTTCGGACTAGCAAGGAAAACACCACCACAGGGATGGGCACTGCACAACCTAGAGCTAATTCCTTGATATTTGTGAGAAACTAAATAAAACCCAGTGGAAAAATAAAACAGGGACTGGTGCCTCCTGATAGCATGTCCAAAGAACGTGAGACTCTCCCCATCCTCCCTTCTAAGGAGCAATCTGGTAGTTGCAACCATCTAAGGAGCCCTAGTGGCACAATGGTAAAGCGCTCAGCTGTTAGCCAAAAGGTCAGCAGTTTGAACCCCACCAGCTGCTCTGCAAGGGAAAGAGGTGACAGTCTGCTTCCCTGCATAAGGACATACTTGGTAAAGTTGGAGAAGCGGAAGACACTCATGATGGGTTGACACAGGGGCTACAACAATGAGCTTGAACATAGAAAGGATTGTGAGGCCCGGACAGTACTTCATTATGTCGTATATAGGGTCGCTATGAGTCATAATCAACTGCAAGGCACCCAATAACAACAAAACAAACTCACTGCAGTGGAGCTGATTTCCACTCACAGTGGCCTATAGGACAGACCTGCCTCATAGAGTTTTCAAGGCAGTAATTCTATACCGAAGCTGAAGGCCACATCTTCCTTCCGTGGAGCAGCTGGAAGATTTGAACTGCTAATATTACATTTGGCAGCCAAGTGTTTTAACCACTGCACCATAATGGCTTCTTACAACAAGAACAAGCACGGGCAATTCACACGAGCAATTCAATACAATGACGAACTCTTTTAAGTGAAGACACGCTTGCATTAAATCTAGTCAGCCAGAACTGTTCCGTTTTAGGATTGGCTAGTCCAGAATCTCAGGGGTGTGGCGAGAGGTCGATGAGGTGGGCCTTCGGCACTTTTCTGTCTGGCATTGGTGCGGCCGGCCCGTCTCCCAGGCCACGCCCCCCACAGGCGCCGCCTGGGGTCCTTCCGTGAGCGTTGATATGATTGGCCGGTAAATAGTAGCGTTCTTTTTCTCCCTGGCTGCCTGACGGTTTATCGCCATCATGGTGAGTCTCCCTGAGGGGTGCTGGTATCTCCCAAATATCCGAGCCATCCTTCGTTCCCCGGCCCCCTAGTTTGCGCCACAGCTGTCCAAAGCCCAGTAGCTCTTCTTTGGCCGTGTTTGACCGGTTGCCGAAGGCCCTGGAACCAGAGGCAGGAAGTTGTGGTTGGCGGAGCTGCGCTGCAGACCCGGACGCCTGGGCCCCAGGTTCTGGGATTGCTTGAGCGGCTTCTGCGCTTGTCAGTTTCGTGGAGCACAGTGGATGGAGTGAGGACTTAGTCAGGAGGAGGCACTTCCCACCTGTAGTCCCAATTTGCGATAGGAGGCTTGCAGGTGATAGTAGCCGGAGAAGTCAATAGGGTGCCGGCAGCATCCTAGCAAATAGTGGCGAGTGAGACCGTTCACGTGTGTAAGTTAGAAAATTGTCAGCCGAAAGACTTTTTGATTCATATTAGGGAAACGGGCCCTGGCAAGGGAAGCCGCCAAAAGTCTTGTTCTAACCCGTGACTAGGTAGCTCCATTCTTAAATGTTAAGCTCTCATTTTTAGCTCCACTCCAGCCGTTTTTTCCCTTCTCGGACTCTTCACTTTCGAGAATTAAATATTGTTGAACTTGCTTTGGTGTGGGTTTAGAGACAAAATGAAAATCTATTAAGTCACTTGTTTCTGTGAGAGTCTTTTAAGTTACACTGTATGCCTACGGTAGTAATTTCTTGGTTAAAAGACCGTTCGGAAGCGAATACCATTTTCTCAGCTGTTGTTAATAGACGAAAACATTTAAGAAGAGTGGGTTACAGGAATGGGCCAGGTTTGTTGCATGGTTTGGGGATTGTAATGTTTGTATAAGCCACTGTAGTTTTTTTTGCCTTGAAGACGTTCTCAAGTGGCGGTGATGTGCCCCTAGTGAGACAGTTGGCAAAGTTTGGAGACATTTCTGGCCTTTCTAACTGGAACATGTTAAGAACATCTGGTGGGTGGAGGCCAGAGTTACTATTAGTGTACCCTGGTGTCGATTCCAATTCATAGCGATCTGTTGGACAGAGTAGAACTGCCACTTAAGGGCTGTCATCTGTACAGAAGCAGATCACCAGCTTTTTTTCTCCTGAGGAGGGACTTATCATTTAGCAGCTGAATGCTTAACCGTTATGCCACCATGTCTCCTTAAAGTTGCTATTCTACATTCTCTCACAACAAAGAATCATGGGTCCTGCAATGGTAGGAGTGCTGAGGTTGAGAAACCTTGCTCTAGGACAGTACCCCTAATTTAGAAAGAAGTAAAATTTATGGATTGACAGAAGGCAACTGAGGCTATTTTTTGGTACTTAGATTATGTGTTAGGTGTGACCTTTGGGTTTGGTAGTGCAAATTGGGTTGAATCCATGCCTTTTTCCTTTTTATTGAGGCTGTCCTCTTCATTTTTTAAATGAGTAGTAAAGCAAGTGCTGGGTTGATTGATGCTGGATGGGAGCCTGGCTAAAGACCAGCTCATCTTGCACTAAAATGGGGTACAGTGAGTGCCCCTTTTTTGTGGACTGTATTTCAGTACACCTTTTGTTACTGTTCAGTATATGTCTTTCTGTGATAAGTAATAAATTTGTTAGAAGTATCTTTGACTTCTGATAGCAAGCATTCTAGAGCATCTGTCCAGTAAAACTTTCTGTCATAAAACTTCATCTGCTGTCCAGTTTGAAATGCAGGTACTGCAACTGGGGAATTGTATTTTAAATTTTAATTTTTTTGATAGTCATCGATGTCTAGTGGCTACTGAGTTAGACAGTACAATACTAGAGGATCTTGGAAAATTACTGCAAGGTCAAGAAAAGGTTGAGCAGTTTTATTAACTGGTGTGTTTTCAGAATGACACAGTAACTATCCGGACCAGGAAGTTCATGACCAACCGACTACTCCAGCGGAAACAAATGGTAAGGATGGACATGTCAAAGTTTGGGGAACTGTTCTGTACTTTAAAGGCATTTTCCATTGTGATAAATATTAATCTTGGTATCTTCTTTTAGGTCATTGATGTCCTTCATCCTGGGAAGGCAACAGTACCTAAGACAGAAATTCGGGAAAAACTAGCCAAAATGTATAAGACCACACCAGATGTCATCTTTGTCTTTGGATTCAGAACCCATTTTGGTGGTGGCAAGACTACAGGCTTTGGCATGATTTATGATTCCTTGGATTATGCAAAGAAAAATGAACCCAAACACAGACTTGCAAGAGTAGGTATTTTTCATTTCTTCCACGGTTACTGAAGACTGTTTTTTTCCAATAGAATTGTGTTCTCAGTGTGGTTGTTGTTATTATTTGCCATCCAGTCAGACCTGACTTGTAGCAACCCTTCCTTGGGTTTCCAAGGCAGTATCACTAGGGAAGTAGATTGTCCAACCTTCCTTCCGAGGAGTGGCTGGTGGGTTTGAACCACCAGCCCTCAGTGTGGTAGAATGCTCAAAAAGAGTAAGTGGTCTATAGAGGGACAATGTACAAATACAAAGAACTCTCTTAAGAGGTTAAGAGGAAAAGTACTTTGATAAATGTATAGAGTTATGGGGGAGAGGTGCTTATAGCATCTGAGGAGGTGGTATTTGAGCTGGATCTGGAAAAAGTAGTGCTGTGGAGATGGGAAGGTTGGGCAACCTACATCCTTAGAGATATTGCCTCGGAAATCCAAGGAGGGGTTGTTATGAGTCAGATCCTACTCAATGGCAGTGAGTTAGTTTGGTTTTTGTTTGGTGGAGATGGGGGTGGGGGTGAGGCTTATTTCCTGGATGTGGAGAGGTAGGTTTGGAAAGGTAGCTTGGGACCAAGATCAGTGATATCCTTAAACAAAATACCAACCCACTGAGTATACATTTAGTTACATACATAGCTAAGAACCACAAAGAATTTTTGATCATTTACTGAGGGTGCCAAGCCTTATAGGGTAAGCTCCTTAGCTTATATTCTGGATATATAAGCAAGCATATCATTACTTTAAAATGTCTTTTACATTCTCTTTTTATCTTTTGACTTGTTCCGCTTCCTGCTGTGAGTAAAAACTATGGTGATGTGATTGGTAGATGTTGTTATTTTTAATTAAGTGGTCTGGGAAATCCCTGCTGTGAGGGGGTGACAGGGAAGCTGAGATCCTCATGAAGATTTGGAAGCAGTCTTCTAGGCAGCAGGAACTGCAAGCTCAAAGGTGGGCAAGGCAAAGATGAGTGGAAAATGAGCAGATCAGCTCAGTGTACATTGAGGGGCTAGAGCTACTGCCACTGTCAGCTGGGAGTAAGTAATAAGGAGTTGAATTAGAGGAGACTTTCAGGAGAAAGCCATTTTGGGAGGTGTCTTGCTTTAATAGTGTAAGAGAAGGAAAAATGTGGGAACATAGCTGTAGGCTCAAGGCTGGACAGTAACAGCCAGTCCCTTAACTTGCCATGCAGGGAACAACTTGTCTTCTGTGGACAACTCTCCTGTGGACTTTTTCTGTGTGAACCATTTCTTGCTTTGATGATCCTTATCAGATAGAAAGCTTTAGATCAGAAAGAGCATTTCTGAAACTCTGACATGGTCAGTTTCCATTGTCAGAGAGTGGTCAGTACTGATGACATGTTTATGTTTGCAAGTCACATCTTCTGTACAACCCATTCTGCTTTAGCATGGCCTGTATGAGAAGAAAAAGACCTCAAGAAAACAGCGCAAGGAGCGGAAGAACAGAATGAAGAAAGTCAGGGGCACTGCAAAGGCCAACGTTGGTGCTGGCAAAAAGGTACAGTATTATCAGAGAAAGTACGGAAATGTCAATAATTGTAGGTCTTAGTTTCTAGAAAGGAGGAGTTTTGTTTTCTTAATAACCTTTCTTAATGTTTCTTCTTTTCCTACTTCTTCTGGATTACAGAAGGTAATGTGTGTTTGAGAAGCTGTGTAGTATAGTAGTACCACCATAGTAGTGGAGCTTTGCCCACCCTTGTTCAGCTCACAGATTAGCACGCGAGGGCCACCTTGATTCAGTTATCCCCATGGGCTTCTCTCAAGCCCTATCATGGAGTTCTCATTCTACCACTAATTGGCACAGACCATCAAACAGGAGCAGATCTGGTTCCCTGGAATTTGACTGACTTTTTTAAAATAGACAGCTGTTTAATAAGCAGTTGAATCAACGTGGCTCATCTTTCCGTGGCACGCTAGAGATAGCTGAGATCTCTTAGTTAGCCAAAAGCTAAGTAATTGTAATGGTAAGCAGCTTTCTACCAGCTTTGCTAGCTAACTGTAAATAGTTGAATGGAATCAAGGTGTTGGGTTGCTAAATTAACAATAATTAAGTGTTCTGTGAACATCAGTTGTAACTTTGTTTTTGCCTTTTCCCTCTACTTTCTTGGATTTCTTGTTCATCAGAAATGAAGTGCCAGGTACTGAGATATTGTGAGCACGGTGTGGTACATCACCTGCACTGCATTTGCTTTGCATGTGGACTTTGGACTGTAGAGTTTTCTAGGATGGTCTGTTATAATGCCAGTGCTGTTTTAAAAACACTATAACTAAAGGAGAAAAACTTGCAATTATTTATTTTAGAAATTAAAAAATGCATGTTATATTGTGAAATGACGGGTAGAGGGAGGAAGATGGGGGTACTCTACCACATCAGCACCTTTCAGCTTGCCCTTGGGAGATGCTGTGTCCAAAAGAACTATACACCTGGGACATCTTGTTGGCAAAATGGCTTTAGTTAATGCTGGCCTTGGGGAAGGGGCCTACTCACAGAGTTATGAGCAAGCCCTTCTTCTTTGGGAGCCATGTCTTTTTTTTTTTTCCCCCTCACCAGTTGATGCTCTAGCAGCTTTGGTAATAAACTGTTCCATGAAATCTGGTAAAGCTTCTCTGTGCCCTGGTAGTGTCCACTCAAAGCCTTTTACCATTTCCATTGGTCTGTTGTTTATTGAGTCTCCAGCTTTCCATCTGGTGTCCTTTTTTAATTGAAATATTTTGAAGATATTGTTAATTCACATCAAAGCCTTTGATAAATGTACCTTTGCCTACAAGGTCAGAACAATGCACTGCCCCATTCTAAGCACATTTTGCTCATTTTAAACTAAGTGGGCTAGAGTGGAGGTAGTAGGGTAATGAAACAATGGGCGTCCCTGCCCCTGTGCTTCCTTTTACAGTAACTTTCTTCCAGACAAGGCACTTAAGCCTGGTATTGCCTGCCTGGGACTATAATCAAGTGACTTTAGTGATGTGGAGTTCATAGTAATGAATGGACTTCCAGTGGAACTGCTTACAACTGCTTCCTGTTTGTGAAGAGGTTCTAGATTGAGAAGAGGTTCAGTCAAAATTTGTCCTTTCACCTCAGTCTGAAGGACATATAGATTCTTTATCCACTCAGCCTTTGAGTCCAATGTGTTAGTGCTAGTTGGTGGCATGTACATAGGTGCTACCTGTTGAGACCAAAGTCATCACTGTCCTACTTCAGGTTTGTACTGGTGCATTGCCCTAGCAACTGAATGCATTAATGAGCCACATGTCATAACACATGTAGTAGACTAAACAGCTTATGCTCTTTGGTTCAGAGTCAGGCAACAGCAACAGTTTTTTTTTTTTCCCTCCCAGCTTTGTTCACATGTTAATATTGGTATTTGCTCTTACCTTTTGGGTGCAATAGAGTATTTTAAACTAGGGAACAGGTAATCTTTCAGTTGAAGAGCAGTATTTACTTTAGCTAATTTTTGCCTTGGTAAATCCTAGTTTGCCCTATTTTTGTAGGTGTGAGTGGTATTGAACTGAGTGCCTTTAAAAGACTTGCCTGATCATTTAGAGCTCTCTGAGATTAAATTAGACCTTGGCCTATGATTCCCAAGTCTGTTCATGGTGTTGGGAGAGTACCCAGTATGTTGCTGTTGGACAGAACAGAGGGTCCAGGGAGGCTCAGGTCTGAATACTTCATCTACATGGCAGCCTGATTAGGCACAGCCATTGCCATAAGGATCTCTTCATTGTGAAGTTACGCTCTTTTGTTTGCATAAGAGCCATAATAATCAGGCAAGGTGTTCTCAGAATGGGGAGGAATAAAAGCAGTCAGTAGAATGTTCTATACCATTGCATAGGAAAAACTGTCATCTTTAAGGGCTCTGATTGCATGCACTTAAATACAGATTATTTTGGAGTTTGAAAAGAGAGTATTAATGGAATGTTTCTTTCCCCTCTTCCTTCTTCCTTCCTTCCCTGCCACTGATTCAGTGAGCTGGAGATTGGATAACAGGTATAATTCAAGCTACTTGTTCAGATGATTAGATTTCTAGGTTTACTGATGCAGTGTATCTAAAGTAGAGCATGTGGAGTAGATTTACAAATGCTCTGAAGAGTCCTAGTGTCTTAAAACTACTAACAGTGACATGGTTTTGTTTTGAAAATTGAGTAATATGTAACACCCACCTCTTTTTTTTTAAGTTTCTAAGTGTCATTTCTAACTTGAGTATTTGAGTTTTATTTTTTGTTACTTGATCACACAAACATAACTTGATTCTAGTTTACTAATATTTGTTCTGCATTAGTGTCATTAATTTTGGAATTTGTTGAAGACTTTGAACTTGAATTTTTAAAGGTCATTGCTAAAAGCCAACTAAACTTATTTTCTTCTTTTGATTGACAGAAGGAATAAAGATTCTGGAGTGACTTGATCTACGATGATTGTGTGAATTTTTCAACAGAGGAACTAATAAACTATAATATCTTTTATGTGTCTGGTGGTTTGAAGCATATTTGAAGTTATAAAATAGTCTGCTACTGTTGGAGATAAACATTGATGCTTGGATTCACATGTTGTCTGTCTCATGAAGCATTTAGAGAAAACTTGATGTAATAGGATGATACTAGTACTTTCCCGGGGAGCTCTGGTAGCATAGTGGCTAAGTCACTTGCCTGCTAACCAGACGGCTGGCGGTTCAAACCCACCAGCCACTCCTCGGAAGGAAGGTTGGGCAATCCTACTTCCGTAGTGATACTGCCTCGGAAACCCAAGGAGGGGTCGCTATGAGTCGGGGCCGACTCGACGGCACATAACAACAACAACAACAACAGTACTTTCCGGAGCTCTGGTAGCATAGTGCCAAAGGCACTTGATTGCTAACCAGAAGGCTGGCGGTTCAAACCCATCAGCCACTCCTCGGAAGGAAGGTTGGGCAATCTACTTCCGTAGTGATACCCAAGGAGGCTCGACGGCGCATAACAACAATTACTTTCCAGTAGCTCAAAGATTTCAGGTGTAGAGTATCAACATGGGTCTGGTGTGCTCATGCTGATACTTAAGAGTGCAGTTGGTTTCTGAAAGACATTTGAAATCTGAATCCCTTTTTGACCTTTAAAAATTGCTGATCTCAATAGAAATTACAATTACTAGATCACATTTGCATAATTTGGTGTAAAACAAACAGGATGTCAATATCGTGGTCAGTGCGTTGCAGGCTTGCTTATGTGGTAAATGGATGGGAAATGTGGGGAGGAACCTTTAATGAATATTTGGATGTGGTGTGCAGTAGCTTGGTTAAATGATGGTAAATGGGCCTTGTTATTGTACATGGCTTTTATGAAACAGGTGTTCCAATTTTTTTTTTTTTTTTTGGTCAAATGCTGATTCTGATTGACTTTTTCGAGCATTAGGGTTGAGAACCTGAGCTGTGGGATTGGAATATTTGAGGGTTAGTTTTAGGGTTGCTAGGTTGGTGGAGGTGTCTTTTGAGAAGATGGGGACTATGAGTTGAAAAGCTTGGGGTGGAGGTGGGGAAGGGGCTTTAAGGGTTTTAGTTGTTTTCTTCTTGTCAGATTAACTTGACATGGAGTGGATTCCACCTTGTGGTTACCCTGTGTGTGTGAGTAGAACTATGCTCTATAGAGTTCTCAATGGCTGGCTTTTCATATGTAGATTGCCATCCTTTATGGGATGTCTCTGGATGGACTTTTAGCCTTTTGGTTAATAGCTGAGTGTTAACCATTTGCACTACCTAGGGACTTTTCATTTGACTGCTAAACAGAAGGCTAGTGGTTCAAACTCAACCAGGCACTCCTTGGAAGGAAGGTTGGGTGATGTACTTCCGTAGTGATACGGCCTCGGAAACCCCAGGAGGAGTTGCTATGAGTCAGATCCGACTCAATGGCGTTGGGTTGGGTTGGGTTGGGTTGGGTCCTGAAGGTGATGTTAGTTTGGTATTTTATTAATAAGATTTGGGTGAAAGTTCACAGAGCAAATTGGCTTTCCATTCAACATACACATTCTGTTTTGTGACATTTAGTGCAATCCCCACACTGTAACAGCATTCTTTGCAGTTCCTCCCTGCACCCATCCCTTCCCTTCCTTTGTGTTCCTATCCCCTCCCGACTTCCTAGCTCTATCCTTGGCCAGTGCTACCCTCTTGATTTCATATGCTTGGTGGCACATACCCTCCTGATGTTACTTTCCACCTTACAGGCCTGTTTGGCTGGTTGTTGAGTCATGGGGGTTAAATTCAGTTCCTAACATGAAGGGTGTCTTGGGGCTGTAGTCTAGGCGATTCTACCAGTCTTAATCTGACCAGTAAGCCTGGTCTTCATGCTTGTGAGTTTTGTCCCACATTTCCTCTGACTCTATCCAGGACCTCCTATTGTGATCCCTTTCATAGTGGTCACCAGTGGTAGCCAGGTGTCATTTTCTGCTACTGGTCTCAGGTCAGAGAGGCTTGGGTTTGTGTAGTCCATTAGACATTTGAACTAATTGTTTCCTTGAATCTGATTTTCTTCACTCTTTGCTCTGGATGGGGGAGAGATCATTAGTTGTATCTTTGATGGTTACTTCCAAACTTTTAAGACCCTAGTTGCTAATCACCAAAATAGGATGTAGAACATTGTCTTTGGGGACTGTTACAACAGTTGACCTTGGTGTTCCCTGAGACTGTGGTCCTGAGCCTCCATACCCAGTGACCCATTCCCTCAAAGTGTGTGGTTATGATTAACTGCCCCCTGTGTACTATATTCATGGATATGTTTGCAGTGCATATGAATACATAGGTAGAGATCTACTTTATCAAACACATATTCATGGATGTAGTCCATTCACCTTGCCACCTTTGTGCAGACTGCTTAGGTGTCCACTTGTGAATTTT
>NW_006921639.1:12365484-12367319 GCF_000298275.1 Orycteropus afer afer | reverse complement strand
ATCTACTTTATCAAACACATATTCATGGATGTAGTCCATTCACCTTGCCACCTTTGTGCAGACTGCTTAGGTGTCCACTTGTGAATTTTTACTTCTATTGCAGGATTGTGTATGTAACAATGTCCACCTTTGTTGCTTCTAGTTCTTGGGCTCCTCCCTGTCTCCCACTGCCTTGATCATTTTTGCTGACCGCCCCCTAAATGGCTTGGCATTTTAGATTGCTTCCATCTGGGAGTCAAGCTTATACATGCTGTTAGGTACCATGTCAGTGGATGAAGAGTGGCAAAGTGGTCTTAAAGCAGGGTTAACAGACCTCTGGAGGGCAGAAAGGAGGGAAATAACCACGGAACTAGGAGGGGTGAGGGGTGTGAAGGCCACAGGACAGCGATTGAGAAATTTTTGGAGAGGATCTGGTGAGGTCCTTTAACCTGAAGAAGGGGCTGTTAGAGACTGGAGAGAAGGGTGTGAATTGTGTCAGTGTTGATGCAGTTACTCATTTGTGCTTAACAGTGGTATGGAGTAAGGGATTTGAGGTAAGCACCATTTTAAAAACGGGGGCTGCAAACAAAAGGCAGGAAGAGACAATTTCTTGTGTTGGAGTAGGAGCACCGAAGTGGTGAACTGCATGGATGGGCAGAGTGAGGATATTTAGGGGCTAGCCCAGGATCGGCCAAGTGAAGCTGGGACCTGTTCTGGGAAGAGGTGAGAAGGATGTTGGTTGGGACAAGGAATTGGCAGTCCCAAGGTCCAGAGTAGGGCTAGTGGAAACACTTAAGAAAGAGTGAAGGCATGGTGGTTTTCAGAATGGTATATTAAGAGAATGGGGGCAGCTGGGGGTGGGAGGAACAGAATCTGGTTGAGCCCATTCTGACTCATAGTGACCCTTTTGGGCAGTAGAACTCCCCTGTAGGGTTTCCAAGGCTGTTAATCCTTACAGAAGCAGACTGCCTCATTTTCCCTGAAGTGCATGATGGGTTCAAACCACCAACCTTTGGATTAGCAGCCATCAGAGCTGAATCTGGTGGAGGTTGGCATCAAAGTGGAAGTGTGGGGGCTTTTCTATTGGTGTGTGCGCAGGGAGGGCAGAGTTGTCTGCATTCAGTTAGCCAGTAGCATCTGGAGAAGGGGATTGTGATTAACTGTGGGTGGGTCTTTTTCCTAGGGAAACTGGGCTGGGATATGGAAGTCACAAACTGGCAATCTTGCCAGTGAGCTTTGTTGGCTAGGTACAGCTTTGCAAAACTTGGCAAAATGCTCATAAAGTTCCAGATTTCCAGCCTCCTGACACACCAGAAAGCCATATTGGGGCCCACCTGTCTGTCTGATGCGGTTGGCAGGGGTGGAGGGTGGCCACACCCTAGCTCAGGGTGGAAGCTCTGCATCCATCCACACAGCCTCTGACTGTCACCTGCCTGCCCTCTTGAGCTTGTTCCTCTATCAACACACACTTTGCTTCCACATTGTCAAGCTGTGTGTCCTTGAGCAGATAACTTAGTGCCTTAATTGTATTAACTTTTCTTTAAACTGGAACTCCCAGTTGCCCTGCCTCCTTGGCTCACAAGGCTATTTTGAGGCTTAAATGAAGTATTGATGCAGATAGTTTGGAAACAAGTGCAACAGTGACAGAAAGCAAGGACTTGTAGGAACTCACTGTAAGTTGTGAACAGTTGTGCTATTGAACCTCAGGATTCTTGGAGATTCAGTACTTGGTCATCCCTGTCAGTAACCAGACCAAGCAACTGGCAACAGGCTTTGAAAGTGCCTTCATAAAAATGCAGGGTTAATGTCACTAAGCAGGATAAACATCCCTTCCCCTATTGTTTGTTGTTGTTGTT
>NW_006921639.1:12363050-12364549 GCF_000298275.1 Orycteropus afer afer | reverse complement strand
CATACTCAAGGAGTCGATGCAGGCACTATTGTAAATGCTATATAAATTATCTTTAATCTGCAAAATAACCCTGAAGAGGTAGGTCCCACTGCACCCACACTGGCAAGGATTTAAAGCAGTTGAGCAACATACCCAAAGTCTCATCCACTGAGTGGTGAAGCTGAGAGTGGGGTACAAATGGACTGCAAAGCCTTAATTGCTGTTTATTCATTCAGTCACTTAAATATTTGAAGAGCCCTTCTGTACTGGGATTTAATGGTGTGCAGGACTCAAGATTCAGGTACCTACTGTGTGTGCTCAGCAGGATGCTAGTTGTCAAGGGGTGGTTTAACCAAATTTTAGGCAGTCAACCAGATTCTGCGTTAAATACTGAGTTTTTGCTGCTGGATACTGGGAAGAGGGATAAGAAGTTGTCTCTGCCCTTAGTTCTTGAGTTTAAGCAATTTATAGTTTCACAGCCTGGCTGGTGTTCCCATGAAGTGGCAGATTACATTATCTGGTAGGAATTCAGAGGTGAGTACACCGAGGCTGGGTCTGGAATGCTTCTGGGGAAAGTATTATCAACTGGGACAAGAGATAGGATCTCATTTGTGCATAAAGCAGCAGAGGGCTTATTTGAGGCTCTTGAAGGAAGAGGGGACAGGAAGGTAGGGATAGATGGGCAGCTGTGGGAAAGGTGAGACCACTCCTGCCAGGAGAGGAGCTGGGGCAAGACGAGTGGAGGCAGAGTAGGTATTTTCTCCCTGAACCGCTGAGTTGGGAGGATCTGTGACTGCTGGCTTCTAGCAGAATTTTACGCAATGCATTTCTGGTAAGAAAAATCCCATTTCAAAAATAGATTTCAGGTTGGCTGCAAGAGCACAGAGGTATGACACCTGATTCGTTTGTGTTAGCAAACCAGAGATTGCCTGAGTTCTCAGCTCTAGTGTGGGTGTGGGGAGCAAACGCGTCACACATTCATCTGACTTCCCCCATCCACTCATCCTTGAACTAATGTGAGCCAGGCATTGAGTTCAATTTTGAGGGAGAGAAATGAGGTCCCATCTCTGTTCTCAAAAGAGCCCCCTGTGGGAGAAAAGTCAACAATTTCAGTGGCCTGGAGAGGTGTTAGGGTGCAAGTGAGATCCTGGTGGGACATAGGAGATGAAACTAGAGCAGTCAGCAGGGAAAAGGTCAGAAAAGGACTTGGGTACCAGGCTTGTATTTTTATCTTGAAGGTGTTAGTCAATTTTAAGTAGGGAAATGACATGACAAAATCCGCATTTTAGAAAAGTTTCTCATTAGCTATTTTGGCTGAAAAAAGTGCTGGAGGATTAGATTTTCAGCAGTGGATGAGTGAGTGTCCTCATATGCTGGGCACCTTTGTACAGGAGACACTTAAACTGCCCACCGCCCATCATGCATGCTGGTGAAGGGGTCTGTGTAGAAAATTAAGGGTTGGATGAGGTGGTACCTAAGTAATGTAGAATAAAAGACCATGAATCAGGACACCTTGTTCC
>NW_006921639.1:12356562-12362475 GCF_000298275.1 Orycteropus afer afer | reverse complement strand
CTGAGCCTTGAGTGGTATTTAGGTCTTAACTAAGGCACTGGTTTTCAAGGTGGGGTCCCAAGCAGGCAACAGTAAGTAGCATCACCTGGGAACTTGTTACAAATGTAGGTTTTTGGGCTCCATCCCAGACCTACTGAACCAGAACCTGGGACTGGGCCTGGCAACCTGTGTTTTAACAAGCCCTCCGGGGATTCTAATGCAGGCTAAAGTTTGGGAACAGGTGAAACTAAAGTTTGGGAAGGGAGGACATTTTGGAGGGAGACAGCTATGGAGACAGGCTAGTACTACCCACTGCTGGCCTCCCCTTCTGTGGAATGAAAAGGCCATGAGCCACATGGAATCCCTGGGTGGCATGAACAATTAGGTGCTTAGCTGTGCACTGAAAGGTTGGAGTCTGCCAAGAGGTGCCTCAGAAGAAACTCCAGGCAGTCTGCTTCCGAAAAGTCAGCCATTGAAAACTATGGAGCACAGCTCCACCGTGACACGCGTTGGGTCACCAGGAGTAGAAATCGACTCCATGGCAACTGGTTTTATATTTGGGTTACGAGCCCCACAGGCCCTCACAAGAGGGCGCTGTGGGCACACACACGGTGGCTTCTGGCTTTGTTGTGGCTGCTAGCTTTGTGAAAGCCCAAGAAAAGCCTGATGCTAGATCAACTGGATCAACTGGATAGGGTTTGGCCCTGGTAGCATAGTGGCTAAGACACTTGCCTGCTAACCAGACGGCTGGCGGTTCAAACCCACCAGCCACTCCTCGGAAGGAAGGTTGGGCAATCCTACTTCCGTAGTGATACTGCCTCAGAAGCCCAAGGAGGGGTCGCTATGAGTCGGGTTTCACTCGATGGCACATAACAACAACAACAACAGGGAAGCTGAACCTGGAGGGGTTGCTGCTGTCCACATGAGCATGGCCATGCCTATTCATCCATGTGGCAGTCGCTCTGCGGATCCTGTGCACGCAGCATTCCTCTTCGGTAGCTGCCCACCCTGTGGGCTTGTGGCTTCTTTGGGGAAAGCTGGGCTAGAACTCCAGTGCCTGCTCCTGGCTCAGCGTTCTTTTATCTGCAGTGTGACGTCTGAGTTCTCTTCTCTGACAGCTCCGGTAGGGGACAGAGTGCAGGGGTCAGGAGACCAATCTTCAAGCCTTGGCTCTGTCCCAACCATACTTTGTGATCTCTGGCAAGTCCCTTTCTTCCCTGGGCCTTAGTTTCCTGCCCTGTAAGATGAGAGTGGTGTTCAGAAAGTGGATTTTAACATCCTTTTCTCCTCACATAAAATCCCACCCTGGGCGGGGGGTGTTGAAGAAAAGACAGACTCATGGTATCTAGAGCGCCCAGCTTGTAGGGAAGCTGTGAGCTCTGCTACTTGACATCCATCTCCTGTATCCATTTAAGTGAAAGTTTCCAGGGACTCGTGCAAGGCAGTAAGGTGGAACCTATCAGATTGGATTTTTAAAAAGGCCCAGATCTTTATAGACGTCAAGGATTTGCCTCTATAGATTTCTGTTCTGCATTACTTGGAGAGAGGAAAGATTTACACCTTGTTCTCCGCCTCCCAGCTGCGGTGTGTATTTCTTTGGAAAATACACTGCTTCAGAGGGAGGGGCCATGACAGTGTAAGGGGCTGCGACATTCAGCTTATTAATCCAGAGACTGGCACCCTATGCTTCAGGGTGGGCCCCCCCCCCCCCAGCAGCTCAGCTGAGCTGTACTGTCTGGGCAATAAGTCTCTGGAATTGTGTTTGCAGAGAGCTGGAGATGAGCACATCCCAGAGCCCCGAGGAGACTCCAGAGTGTCTGGGTCGAGTCCTCAGCTGGCTCCCACCAACTGTGGTGATACGCAACAAGTCTGGCCAGAAATTGCCCAGCCCCTCAGCAAACACCCTTGAGCTTTAGCTCTCCTTGGTGGATGAAACATGCCAAATAAGGATGCCTTTTCCATCAGCACTCAGAAAAGAAAGGGAAGGCTCTTGTGTTGATGTATGTGGGTAGTGCTGTGGTCCTTCTGCTTATTGATGAGGTCACCGAGGCACAGAGAGGTTAGGCGACTTGCTCCAAGCCCCTCAGCTCTGATGGTGGGCAGAGGACTGAGTTTCCGGTCTCTTCACACATGACTCATTCTCCTTGCTGTCAGGATGTGAGTCATTTACTATGCACCTGCACCTGTCAGTCTGTCGTACTGTGGTGGCTTGAGTGCTGCTGTGATGCTGGAAGCTAGGGCATCAGTATTTCACATCCAGCAGGGTACCCCATGGTGGGCATGTTTCAGTGGAGCTTTCAGAATGAAACAGAATAGGAAGGAAGACTGGAGATTTACTTCTGAAAATTAGCCAATGAAAACCTAGTGTTCACAGCAGAACTTCATCAGAAGGGATCAGTCATTAGAGGAGGACATTATATTTGGTAAAGTGGAGGTCCTGCATGGGCAAGGGAGACCCTTGGTGAGAAGGATTGGTGCAACAGCTGTCATGATGGACTCCAGCATGCCAGTGATGGTGAGGAAGGTGTAGGACTGAGCAGTGTTGTGTTCTGTTGTATGTACGGTTGACATGAGTCACAGTCGACTAGATAACAGCTATCCTTATCTATCAATAAATATTGTTATTTATTTTTTGCAGTTAGCACACTCCAAACCCATCACTTCTAACCATAGAGCACTTTACAACAACCAGAGCGTAGATGTAGGAGAAATAAAAACAGTGATCAGAGTTCCTCCTCAATCATAGTTGACTTAGATCTTTAGGAACTCAACGTTAATTTTTAAAAATTTTTACTCCCATCCCTCTCCTTGTATTTTTGAGGTTATTAAACACTGCAGTATTGTCTGGGTACCTGTTCTTGCTATTTAGTTTGATGGCCTTGCTGTCTCACAGAGTCTGTCACTGATAGATACAGAGTATTCCCCAGGAGGCTGAAAGTTGAAATGTCTATTCCAGGTGCTCCCTGAGCTGGCTTTGTCGTTCATTTACATGGTGGGCTAAGTAGGAGGCTTTCAGTTATAAGTCACTTTGAACTTAGCATGAGCTGCCTTAGACAATGAGGACATGTATTAGCTTGTGTAAGAGGACATCTTGATGCAGAGGGGACTTCAGGCTTGATTAAACACTGTCATCAAGGACCTAGAATTCTCTTTCTCTCTGGTTTATTCTCCACAGCGATTCCTCCATTCTGTAAGATGGTTGCCACTTACAATGGGGCCTGACGGGGTAGTACTAGGGTGAGGCATGTAAGGCACTAGGTGGAAAGCCTAAGGAAATACTCACATTCACTCAGACCAGGGCAAGTGCAGAGTCAGTGCTTATATGACCTCTGGAGCAAGGGCTTCTTAGATTCTATACCCTAGATGCCTCATCTGCCTCACCCTAGTCCCAACCATGGGGCCTGAATATGCCTTCCTTCATGTCTAGTAGGGAGTTCTCTTAGCAGAGTGCCTAAGGCACTTGACTGCTAACCAGAAGGCTGGTGGTTCAAACCCACCAGCCACTCCTCAGAAGGAAGGTTGGACAATCTACTTCTGTAGTGATACTGCCTCGGAAACCCAAGGAGGGGTCGCTATGAGTGGGGCCTGACTCAACAGCACATAACAACAACAACAACATGTCCAGTAGGAGAGAGAGACTGGCTACCTCTCTTGTTTTGCTTAGGGTAGGCTAAACTGTTGTAAGGAGCTCTGGTAGCATAGTGCCTAAGGCATTTGACTGCTAACCAGAAGGCTGGCAGTTCAAATCCACCAGCCACTCCTCTGAAGGAAGGTTGGGCAATCTACTTCCATGGCGATACTGCCTTGGAAACCCAAGGAGGGGTCACTATGAGTTGGGTGCGACTCCACAGTACATAACAACAACAACAAACTGCTGTAAGGAGATCTGGTAGCATAGTGCCTAAGGCACTTGACTGCTAACCAGAGGGCTGGCGGTTCAAACCCACCAGCCACTCCTCAGAAGGAAAGTTGGCCAATGTACTTCTGTAGTGATACCACCTCCGAAACCCAAGGAGGGGTTGCTATGAGTCGGGTCCTACGGGTTGCTAGTGAGTCCACCACAGCCACCACTCACGTTGTAAGATTTCTGCCTTTCCTCCTCCATCTCGACGGCACATAACAACAGCAACAACAAAGTGCTGTAACAAATAGGCCCCAAAATGTGATTGTTGCAAACATAAATTTATTCCTAACTCTTAACTAGTCTAAGACCAGCTGTTGCTGGTCAGTGGGAAGCTTTCATCTATCTGCACGTGGTGATTTGGAAACCCAGGCTCCTTCCATTCTGTGTCTCTGTCTCCTTTAGGGTCTCATCATCACTTGCATCTACCGAGCAGAATGGAAAAAGACATGAAGGAGGGGCAGCCCATTCTCCACAGGGGTCTGGCCTGAAGTCACCCATGTTATTTCAGCTCTGATTCCATTGGCTGGAACCTAATCTTCTGGGCACACATGACAGCAGGGGCGGCAGGAAATGTCAGTGACCTCTCACTCAGGCACAGGTGGGGAGAAAGGTCTTAGGGGGCACTAGCAGGTTTCACCACAGCAGGAAGAAGAAAATTGATGCTGAGTAGGGGCCCTTTGAATAGAAGCCACTGAATTCAAAGGGGAATGTCCACAAGAACTAAAGAGTGGGAAGTGCAGGCAGCCTCCCTGGTATTGGGACTAGACAACCATTCCAGGACAAATCAGTTTTTCCCTCTTCTGTTTCTCCTTCCTCCTCTTTGAATCTATTTTGCTGGTTGCTGTTCTTCATCCCTTTCTTTCCCACAGCTACCCCAACCTGGCTTCCCCTTGCTTCCTGTTCCCAGAATCCAACAAACACTAATCAGACCCTATATCCTACTTGTCAATTTTGGGTTTAGCCCAGGAGAGGGGTCTATTCCTGGTCCTGCCAGTCGTGGCCAGAGTGATGAGTCACAGAGCCCACTCTCCCCTTAGCTGGGGTTGAGGGGGCACTGGATGAGAAGTGGGGAAGACGGGTTGCTAGTGAGTCCACCACAGCCACCACTCACGTTGCTAAGATTTCTGCCTTTCTCTCCTCCTCCCTCTCAGACCACCCTATGTTGCCACTTTCAAAAATAATAGCTTTATAGAGATATAATTTGCCTACTATAATATTCACCCTTTGAAAGCATACAACTCAGTGGTTTTAGTATATTTACAAATTTGTCAAACCATCACCACCAATTTTAGAACATTTTTCATCATCTCCCAAAAGAAGCCCTGTACTCATTTAGCAGTTACCCCCACCCCCACCCCTACCCTCAGCTCTAGGCAACCACTAATCTACTTTTTATCTCTAAAGAATTAGCCTATTCTGAACATTTAATATAAATGGAATCATGTAATATGTGGTCTTTTGTGGCTGGATTCTTTCACTTAGCATAATGTTTTCAAGGTTCACCCATGCTGTAGCATATACCACTACTTCATTCCTTTTATTAAATACAAGCTTTATTGAGATTTAATTCATGTATCATAAAATTCACTCTGTTAATGTATACAATTCTGAAGTTTTTAAAAAATATATTCACCAAGTTGTGCAACCATCACCACTGTCTAATTTCAGAACAGTTGCATCAGCCAAAAAGAAGCCCCTTATCCATTACTCCTCACACTCCCTTCACCCAACCACTGGCAACTACTATTTCATGTCTTTATATATTTGTGTGCTAGACATTTAATATAAATTGCATTATACAATATGTGACATTTTGGGACTGGCTTCTTTCACTTATAATATTTTTTAAGGTTCATCATGTAGCATATATCAGAATATCATTCCTTCATTGTTAATGGCTGAGCAATGTTCTATGGAATATACTACATTGTGTTTGTGCATTCATCAGGGCATTAGGGTTGTTTTTACTTTTTGACTATTCTGCCAATGATTAATTCTGTTGCTGTGAACATCTGTGTACACATTTTTTT
>NW_006921639.1:12347445-12356012 GCF_000298275.1 Orycteropus afer afer | reverse complement strand
TCTTCCCTGTGTCCTTCCTCCCTATGCATTTCTGCCCCCTGAGCTATTTCCTTGTGCAAATACTGCCCTCTGTTCTTTGATGTGATGGTTCTAAGGTGTGTATCTACCTGATGTAAATGTTCATCTTATATGCCTGCCTGTTGTTTGGCTGGAAGCCATGGGAGTGAGTTCAAGTTCAGATCTGAAGGGTAACTATGGGCATAGCTTTGGGAGTCTCACCAGGCTCTATCAGACCAGTACACCTGGTCTTTTTGTGATTTTTGAGTTTTATTTTACATCATTCTCCCACTCTATCCAGGATCTCCTGTACTGATCCCTTTCCAAGTTGTTCACCTGTGTTTTATTGACTATGCAAAGGCATTTGACAACGTGGCACATTATAAATTATGGATAACATTATGAACAATAGGAATTCCAGAACACTTAATTGTGCTCATGAGGAACCTGTACATAGACCAAGAGGCTGTCATTCAAATAGAACAAAGGAATACCACATGGTTTAAAATCAGGAAGGGTGGGCTTCAGGGTGGTATTCTTTCACCATACTTATTTAATCTGTATGCTGAGAAAATCTGAGAAGCTGGATTATATGAAAAAGAATGTGCTTCAGGAATGGAGGAAGACTTACTAACAAATGCAGATGACACAACCTTGCTTGCTGAAAGTGCAGGTGACTAGAAGCACTTACTGATGAAGATCAAAGACTGTAGCCTTCAGTATGGAAGAAAGAAAATGAAAACCCTCACAACTGGACCAATAAACAGCATCACGATAAATGGAGAAAAGATTGGAGTTGTCAAATGTTTCATTTTACTTGGATCCACAATCAACACCAGTGAAAGCAGCAGTCAAGAAATCAGATGTTGTATCACACTGGGTAAATCTGCTGCAAAAGGTCTCTTTAAAGTTTTAAAGAGCAAAGTGTCACTCTGGAGACTAACTAAGGTGCACCAAACCCAACCTATGGTATTTTTGTTCACCTCATATTCATGTGAAAGCTGGACAATGAATAAGGAAGACTGAAGAAGAGTTGATGGCTTTGAATTGTGGTGTTGGTGAAGAATGCCAAAAATACCATGGACTGGGAGCTCTGGTGACGTAGTGCCTAAGGCATTTCACTGCTAACCAGAAGACTGGTGGTTCAAATCCACCAGCCACTCCTCAGAAGGAAGGTTGGGCAATCTACTTCCATAGTGATACTGCCTCGGAAACCCAAGGAGGGGTTGCTATGAGTCAGATCTGACTTGATGGCAGTGAGTCTGCCTATCTGTCTGCCAGAAGAACAAACAAATCTGTCCTTGAAGAAATGCAGTCAAAATGCTCCTTAGAGGCGAGAATGGCTAGACTTCGTGTCACCTACTTTGGTCATGTTGTTAGAAGGGACCAGTCCCTGGAGAAGTATATCCTGCTTGATAAAGGAGAGGGTCAGCAAAAAAGGGGAAGACCCTCAACGAAATGGGTTGACACAGTAGCTGCAATGGTGGGCTGAAGCATAGCAAGGATGTAAGGATAGCACAGGACTGGGGAACGTTTTGTTCTGCTGTACACAGGGTCACTATGAGTTAAAGCTGACCTGAAGGCACCTAACAGCAAGTGGGTGTGAAAGGAGCCCTGGTAGTGCAGTGGTTAAAGCACTCAACCACTCACCAAAAGGTTGGTGATTCGAACCCAATTGCTCTGTGGGAGAAAGATGTGGCAGTCTGCCTCTGTAAAGATTACAGCCTTGGAAACCCTTTGGGCAGTTCTACTCTGTCCTGTTGGGTTGCTGTGAGTTGGAATTGACTTGGTGGCAGTGGGTTTGGTTTTTTGGTTTCAGTGGGCATGAAGTGGTATCTCATTATAGTTTTGATTTGTGTTTCTTAATGACTCATGATGTTGAGCATCTTTTCTTGTGCTTATTGGCCATTTGTATATCTTCTTTGGAGATAAGAAAGCTGAAAGTCAGGACTTAAGCCATTTGCTGAGGGTTACTTGGGTTAGTGTGACTCCAATGGCTAGACTCTTCCCTTGCTGTAATTCTCTGCTCCAAGATGGTCCTACTCAGCTTGGGTCCCTTTCCTGAGGTTCTTTGGAGGCCATGACCAACCAGATTCATCAGGAGGCAGGGATTGTGGCCTCAATACTAAGTGTAGATAATATGATTTCATAGTGTGATGTGGCTGCTAAAGACAGAGCACATGTTGCCCTAGTTGCCTTCATAGGACGAGAGCATCTAGAGTGAAAAGTTGGTTGTTCCTGTTCTGTCCTGTCTTATCCACTCCTCCTGGGGGTTATGTTATTTCTTCCAGCCGTGAAGTAGAACTCCTTTACAAAACAGTATCAGATTGGTAATCTGCCTTGAGATTATGGTATGTGACACCTTTTTGAAGGCCCTACAGGAGTTTAGGAGCTCTGGTGGCGTAGTGCCTAAGGCATTTGACTGCTAACCAGAAGTTGGTGGTTCAAACCCACCAGGCACTCCTTGGAAGGAAGGTTAGGCAATTTGCTTCTATAGTGATATTGCCTCGGAAACCCAAGGAGGGGTCGCTATAAGTTGGATCCAACTTGACAGCAGTGCGTTTGGTTTTTTGGTTTTTAGAGGAGTTTAGCTGAGAATGAGAAGAAAAGGTCACTGTTAGTTCGGGGCTCTCATGTGGGAAAAGGGCAAGATTTGTCCTGGAGAGTGAAAGATACGGGGGAAATGGGTGTGGCCAGACAGGAGGAAGCTTTTAAAACTCAGAGCAAGGAAAAAGTGAGAGGCTGCCTTAGGGAGCATGAGCTTTCTGTCACTGGTGACATCCAAGCAGAGTCTGTCATCCAAGCTGGCTCCTTGGGCCCTGGACAGGGTGTAGACCTGGAGGATTTTTAGGGTTTCCTTTAACTCCCAAAACCTCTACTTCATGGCTTCTGATTTTCCAGGGGCCTTGTGTCCATGCAGCTGGGATTGCTCCCAGCTCAGATCTGTCATGTCTCACTGATCCCAAGGGCTAAATTTGGAATTTAATAACAACACTTTGGATTTATGTAGTCCGTTTCCTTGGAGGCACTTCATCTGTTATCCCATTAATTCTCATAACGTCTCTGGGCGGAAGGTAAGGTAGGGCAAGAGGGGAAGGAATCTCTTTCTGAGTTCTGCACATTCTGAAGGTGAGAGAAGATGGCAGAAGAGGCACAAGCCAGGGTCTGGGAGAGTGTCCTGGGCAAGTGGCCCTCTGGATAACTGGCACCCCTCCTCGCAGGAAGCTGCTCTTGTCTGGGGCACAATATATTGGTTATTTGACTCCACAAAAAGTTTAAGATGTGCCTGCTGTGAGTGAGGCTCCAGGTACACTGTCAAGCATAGGACTGAGTCGATATGAAGATGAGCAAGGTGTAGTCTGAGCCTCAAGGTGAGAGGGAAGATCAAAGTGCCCCCTACTAACCTGGTTACAGAGCAGATTGTTCAGAGGCAGCAGGCTGGCTTCCTGGGGGCTGAGGGGCTTGAGCTTAGTTTGGAAAGAGTCCTGGAGAGGACCCTGGGCTTTCTGTCTGGTGCTCAGCGTAGGAGTCCAGTTTCTGCTATATACTAGCATGTAATGCCATCATCTGTCTGTCTGTTGGTTTGTCATACCATGGTAGCTTGCATGTTGCTATAATGCTGGATGCTATGCTGCTAGTATTTCAAATACCAGAGGGATCATCCCTGGTGAGCAGATTTCAGAGGAGCTTCCAGACTATGACAGACTAGAAAGAAAGGCCTGGTGATCTACTTCTGAAAACTGGGCAATGAAAACCTTACGTATCACAGCAGAATGTTGTCCAATTTACTTGTTTGGGACATGTCATCAGGAAGGATCAATTACTGGAGGAGGTCATCATGTTTAGTGAAAGTTTATCTGGCTTCTGGTCTGTTTTTTCACTGCTATTTCCTTGTTGACTTTATTATTTGCCATTGAGTCAATTCTGACTCATGGTGACCCCATGTGTTACACAGTAGAACTATGCTCCATAGGGTTTTTTTGGCTGTAATCTTTATGGAAGGCTTTTCTGATATAGCACTACTGGGTGAGTTTCAACCACCAACCTTTAGATTAGCAGTGGAGTGCAAAGTGTTTGTGCCACTCAGGGACCATTTAGCTGAATTCTGACTACTGCTAACTTTCCCTGGTGCCAGGTGAGGGAGGGTGCAGGAACCTAGGACAAGACTGTACAGCTGGAGACTACAGGAAGGTGCAGCCAGAAGGTATCATCTGGTCCTACACTCCTTCCTGCTTTTGCACATGGGGAAACTGGGGCTTGGAGATGCAAGTGCGGGGAAGAATTTTCCAGGAAGAAGAACAGGTGCCAAGAACTGAGGGCAAGAGAAAACCAGTGAGCTTGTGGGATGTAGAGGGCAAGGACCAGGACTATATGGAGATAAGAGGCCAGACTTTATCTGGAGGTCAGGGGGAAGCACAGGAAGATTCTAAGCAGGGGAACGATGTACATAGGTTTGCTTTTTGCAAAGGGCATTGGGCAGAATCGGAGCTTCTGACATTGCTTGCTTCACCTGCCTCCTTACTGGTCTTTCCTGCCTCAGTGGAGGGTAAGTCCATCCTTCCATCCTTCCAGCTGCTCAGGTTAAATATCTCATTATCAGTGCCCCCCCTCACTCCCCTTTCTTAACTTTATGTTCTGCCTTGTTATCAGCCTTGACTCTTTTTCTCAAACCCCACATCCAGCCCATCAGCAAGTCTGTTTGCTCTTCCTTCAAAATACATCCAGAATCTGACTGCTTCTCACCACCTCTCACCTGTGTCACTGCCAGTGCTTCCTTACTGGCTCCTAATTACACCTTTGCCCCTTCCGTTGATCCTGCATGTAGTAGCCAAAGTGGCTCTATGAAAATGTAAGTCAGGTCAGGCCACTGCTCTACTCGGAACCCTCCAGCAACTTCACAGTTCACTCAGAATAGAAGCATTATCATCATCTCCAAGGCCCAGCACAGTTTGGTTGCTGGGGGCTTTTCCCACCTGGTCTCCCATCACCATTTCATTGCTTGCTCACTCACTGCTCTTCCGGCCTGTCAGCCAGGCCCCTGACTACAAAAATGATGTGATGGAGGTATCAGACTTCATCTAATGTCACAAAGTGGTGAAGAGAGAATCAAGATCAACATCTGCCCAAAGCTAATCCCTGTGAGGGGATGTCAAACATACCTCTGCCCTCCAAGCTTTTCACCAATTCTGGTACCAGCAATCCCTCTCACAGAGCTCTACTTCTCTTCTGGGTTCAATAATTGCTTAAAATGGCCACACAAAACTCATAGACCATAGTCACAGTTACAGGGTTTATTAGGGAAGTAACAGGTTACAATTCAGGATGAGGAGTGACTCAAGATACAGTTCTTCCATCAGGACAGCTTCTCAGCTGTGGCCAAAGGCAGGTCTCTCAGCCTACAGCTTTTTTTTTTTTAAATGTTTTATTTTAAGAGTTTGTTTTACATTCAACATTACGTGCACATTTAGTTTCACTCCCCATTTACCATCCCCAACCCTAACCCAGTCTCCTCCCCTTCCTGACCAGTAACCCTCCCCCTGTGCCCCTCACAGTTATGCACTCCTGTTTGTCCTGCATGTGAATGTTGCCCCTCTGGTGCCCTGTGGTCAATTGCTCCAAGGGATGCATTTCCATAGAGGATGTGGGTGCATCACCCTGGGTTAAGTGGTCTGCATGTACATCTTCTTTACTACTGGGCTGAGAGCCAGCCCTTGGGAGTGAGTTTTATCCCAGGCCCAGAATGTATCCCAGAGCTATAGTATTGGGAGTCTCACTAGACTCCATCTGACCAGTAGTTCTGGGCATTACTGAGTTTTTGGATTTTGTTCCATGTTTTTTCCTCCCACTCTATCCTGGATCTCCAGATTTTATCCTTTCCTGAGTAATTGGCATTGATAGCCAGGTACCATCTAGTTCTTCTGGTCTCAAGGGCCATAGTGTCCTAGGGCTGATTGCTTCCACATGCCCTTTTTTTTTTTGCACTTTTCTTTGCTTCTGACAATAGGAGACCATTAGCAGCATCTTAGATGGCCACTTGAAAGCTTTTAAGACATCAGTCGCTACTCACCAATGTAGGATGAGGAACAAGATTTTTATGTATTTTGTTGTGCTAATTGAGTCTGGTGTCTCCCAGTACTTTGGCACCCCAGTCCATCAGTAATCATTGACTTGAAGGCGTTCAGCTCTCTTGCTTTACTCCATGGGTCAGCATGCCCACTGAACTGCCTTGCTTGTAGGCCAGGAAACACACCATGCCACCTTGCACCAGTCTCCTGGTTCTGCTGCCACTGTTTTTCTGCTGCCACTTTTTGCTGTCTTGTTCTTTCTTCCATTGTACAGCTCTTTGTCTCCCAGGTCTAGGGGGTTCTCCAAGACAGGGATTCTAGGTCCAAAAGATGCACTCTGCTTCTGGTTCTTCTTCTTGGTACCAGTGAGGTACCACTGGGACTGGCTCATTTTAAGCCTAGTGAGATATAGCAAAACTGACAAACTGCCTCCTTAGTGTTCCATACACCTTATTTGCATGGTTCTACCCACCAGCCACTCTGCAGAAGAAAGAGTGGGCAATCTACTTCCATAGAGATACCGCCTTAGAAACCCAAGGAGGGGTCACTATGAGTTGAATTGACTCAACGGTGGTAAGTTTTTTTTTTTTTTACTACCCCCCCACTCCTGTTTTGTATGTAGGGTTGCTATGAGTTAGCTTCGACTCGATGGCCCCTAACAACGGCAACCACAACCCCCACAAGGCTGTCATGCACCTTATTTCCGTTATTAGCAGGCTGTCTAATCCTCTTGGTGGGTCACAAGCATCTTATTTATATAATGCCACCCAGTCATTCTGTGGGAGTCACAGGAAGGACCATGTGTGGCTAGAAGGGCCATGTTAAATAATTCACTGTACTTCTCTGCCCCTGGGTGCTTGCATGGGTTTCTCCCTCTGCCAAACTCCCTCTTCCTCCAGTTAACCTCAGGGAGCATTCTTTCTCTTCCTTTGCTCAGGTCTCAAGGATGCCTTCCCTGACAATTTCAACAAAGATGGCAACCTCCTTTTAACTTCTTTCCCTGCTTTAATTTTTCCTCCTTAACATCAACTTCTAATAAACATACTATGTTTTTCTTATTTTCTTATTTATCAATTGCTCCCCACTAAACAGGAAGCTTCATGAAGGTAAAGATTGGTATGTGTGTATCTATTTTGTTCATTGCTGCATCCTCAGCACCGAGAACAGAGCCTGGTACTCAGTAGTTGCTCAATGCATATTTGTTGCATGAAGAATGAATGAATGGTTGCCATGTGTGGAGTGGATTGGGGAGGGGAGCAGGACTGGAGTGGAGGCAGGGAGACCAGTCAAAGGCTCTCAGATGAGAGATGATGGCAGTTCTTGGGTCTACAAAATGCCAAGAATTGGAAGCTCTTTTCTTGCTGTGGACCATGACTTGTTGATTGAGTAGAGCCTTCAGGTATAGTTTGTCCAATCCCCTCTTTATACACATGGGGAAACTGAGGCACACAAAAAGAATTCTCCACTCAGTTAGGAACAAAACCCAGCCCTCCTGTCTCCCAGACCAGGGGTCTTATTAAAGAACTCTTGTTTCTTGATGGAGGATGCCACAGGTTCATGCAGCAGTGAGCAGGTCGAAGGCCTGTTGTGGTGACTGAGGACACATGTGAAGTGCCTTTCTCAATGGTCACCTTAGGGTTGGTGAATAGGAAGCCATAAGGTGGCCCCTGCCCCAGGGCACTGCCAGTTTGCTTGAGAACTGAGATGCCTGCTTAGTAGTTCATAGAAAGTTCTTGGGGGAACTTTCAGTTGCCTCTTCAGACATCCATTATACCCCTCACCCCATTTTTTTTTCCTTGGGGATGGGTCTTGATTGCTCTAAACCAATCAAACTACAGAATCCACTTCTGCCATAGTGACAGCTTGGAGATGAGCAGTGACCCAGAACTCAGTCAATCAGTGCATGGAATTACCCCTGGCCAACATGACTGATTGAGGTTGCTCCAATCAGACTGGTTTGATGGCTTCTATTTGATGGCTGGGAAGAGAAGCTCTTTCTTGCTCCAGATGGTATGATGTGCAGATAGGCAGAGGTTTCTGTTGTCAACATTTGCTACCATGAGAGAAGCCAGCCTGAGGACAAAGTTGGCATTTGGAGCAGGGGAGAACTGAGACAAACAGCCAGAGCCCTGATCATTTGTGTCCCTGGACTCTAGTTATGGGGCTAATAACTGTTGTGTATTGTTAGACTAGTTTGAGTTGCTTTCCTGTCACTTGTTATTAAAGAAATCTTAACTGATAATTATATCCCTTATGGGGAGGTACAAACAGTTGGCACCCTTCTAATAACTTAAAAGTCGGCCGTTTGAACCCACCCAGTGGTATCACCAATAAAAGGCTAACGATCTGCTTCTGTAAAGATTACAGCCAAGAGAGCCCTGTGGGGCAGTTCTAATCTATAACACGTGGGGTTGCCATGGGTCTGTCAGCAAGGGATTTGATTTGGGTTTTGGAACTGATACTTGGAGTCCCTGGGCAGTGCAAACAGCACACTTGGCTGCTAAC
>NW_006921639.1:12338292-12346460 GCF_000298275.1 Orycteropus afer afer | reverse complement strand
ATAATTGAAAAGTGTTAGAGGTTAGTGAAAATAAAGATGTAATTTCTTTTTTCCATCTAAGTTCATGGACTCCCTGAATTCTATCTATGGATTCCATTGGGGTGGGGGTGTCTGTGGGCGCCAAGTTAAGAACCCCTGAGTGACAAACCAAAACAACCAAACCAGTTCCCGTCAAGTCGCTTCTGACTCATGGTGACCCCGTGTTTGTCAGAGGAAACTGCGCTATGTAGAGTTTTCAGTGGCTGAGTTTTTGGAAGCAGCCTGCAAGATTTTCTTTCAAGGAATCTGTTGTTGTTGTTGTTGTTGTTATGTGCCGTCGCAAGATTTTCTTTCAAGGAACCTGTAGGGGGACTTGAACCTCCAAACTTTTGGTTAGCAGCTGAGCACATTAACAGTTGGCACCACCCAGGAACTCCTCCTGAGTGTTAAAACAACCAAACAAGGTCCCTTCCCCCTGTATATAAGTAGATATATTTGAAATTATATGGATGTCTGCACCTATACACCTATGGAAATACTCATATGCATACAGAGTTACAGAGGACACTGCCTACCTCCCCTAGTGGACCTGCAAGTACATCCCCACTCCTGCCCCCACATAGCTACAGGCATGCCCAGAGAGACATTGTATGTATGTGCACATGCGTGCACATGCATCCAGCACATGGGCCCTGTGCATACATTGCCCCCATAGAAGTACCCACACAAGTTCACACTTAACACCTGCCTGTAGACCTGCATGGACACACGCTCACACACAGAAGCATGCAGACACACACACCCAGCTCATGCCCCAAGTCCTAGACAGGGCTAGAGGGAGCCTAAGGTTATCTTGGTGGCTGCAGAGTGACATGCTCCAGCAGGGGAGGTCAGGCTCATAGCATCTGGACATGCCACCTTGTCTCTGAGGCACCAAGGAGGCCCATTCTGGGAGGGGAGGGTGAAAATTCCATCCAATCCACTCTCCCTAGCCAAAAAACCAAAGAGCCAGGAGGTCTCCAGAGTCTCCCCCTTTCCTTAATAAAGTGCTCATCTGCCCCCTGATAGGAAATGGGGATTTGGTTTGCATCACTCGGCACCTGCACGTGGGCCAGCAGGGAGCCCTTAGCATGGGCTATGTTGGAGCCCATGGGGTAAAGGGGTCAGTGGGCCCAGGCCAGTGCTGGACTGTCCTCAAAGGGAAGCATTCTTCATTGGTAATGAACATTATCTCTGCAGAAATGAATGGCCCAACCTCCTATTCAGTTTATGTAAAATAAAATAGGCCATATGCTGCTGCTTTCAGAGTTTGGGTGTTTAAATTAAATGTTGTTTAATGAATATTCAAACCCATTTGCTCCAAAGTTGTGTTCAATGTGGTGGTGGCTTTCATCTCCCCTCTTCCCCACGGCCCCCTCCCTGCTCCAGTGCCCAGGGTATTAAGCCATTAGAACAGGGTGTGAACATCCAGGCATCTGTCTTCCAACGGAAAGTTAGATATTAAAATGCTGGAGCAGATGACAGTATAAATAAAGACATACAGTGAGAGGCGTGTCTGGTTATTTTTTTGTTTGGTAATTAAGACTGAGGAGCTTTTGACTGAAGTTCTTCTTACTGAGAAACAGGGGTGGAGGGCTAAGAGTTTACCACTTCTTCCCCCTTTCCTTTTCTTGCCAGCCCAGGGAGGGTCTTCTATGCAGTTCTCTGTGTAATTTACATCTTGATGAGTGTCAGCTTGGTGAGGATAGATGTGGAATGGTTTTATTTTCCTCCAGTCACTGCTTTCTGCTGACCTTTGTCAAATTACCCTTAGCAGTGGCCGGAGCAGAGTCCATAGCTTTATGGTCATTTAAGTTCCAGTCCGGTTCAAAACTGCCATCTCATCTCTGAATTGAAACTCTTCCCTTTGCTTGTTGTAGGTAGACCCCTTCTCAGGGAACTGAGGTGGGGAGGGAGGCTGTCTTCCTGCTCTTCTTCTCCCACCCTGGAGCCTGGGGTCAGCTCCTCAGGGATGGGGGCAGGGACAGTGGGCTGTGTAGGCAGGTCTTTTTGGAGACATGGTCACCTGTTGGGGGTGGAGGGTGTTGCTACTTTTGTCTGATTTCGTTACAACTTGCTGCCTGGGCTGATGTGGGGTCTCTGTGGAGATGGCGGCTTGGTTCCCTTGGGCCCATGCCCAGCTCATATCAGCAGCATCCATTGCCAATGGACAGGGACAGCCCCAAAAGTGGGTGCATCCCAGTCTCCTTTCTAGGGCACCTTTTTTTCTCCTGGGCTATCCTGTGGCTCCCGGTCCATCTGCTAACCTCAGAACCTCCATGTGGCTCCACAGGTGCACTGAGGTCCTTCTGTGCCTTCTGGGGGTCATGGGATCAGAGATGCAGGTGTCCTACCCTTTTCTTCCTGGGTGTTTTACCCTGTGAACTTCTGTTCCCTGCTGGTGTTGTGGATTCTTCCAACAAGCCTCCTACCTTCTAAGATCTCCAGGATGTGGGCACCTTAGTCCATGTTCACACACATTCTCAAGCTCCAGGGGACCTGAGCCTATTTTACCTGAGTGCATCCTCTTCTCTGATGGCTGTCAAGTGTATGGCTGTAAATTCTGCAGCTCAGCAATCCTCCCATCTGCTGGGCATCCTCAATTTCTCTGAGCAATTCTCTTGGAGCCCTTCTCATCACAAATGACATGCTCTATAAGATTGATTCCCCAGTGACCCTCTTCTCCTTCCCTTCATATAGACTGTGTGTGTGTTTGTGTCTGTGTGTGTGAAGGGTGATGGAGGGGCTGGTTCTGTTTCCTCTTGGTGAAATCTTAGGGTGGTCTCTGTTGCTGGTGGCTCTCTGTAGCTGCGTCTTTGCCCTCAGCTATGTGTCACAGGGTGCAGTCTTGGGGCAACACTAAAAATCCCAACTGATAGCCTGTTGCATGTTATTTAGAGGGAAGATTTGTATGTGATTGGCATGATTTCAGGAGCATTGGGAGGGTCCTCCTCTTCTTCACCTCCTCTCTTACCCTCAAGTGACATCCCGACCCAAAGAGCTCAGATTGTTCTCATGCCTCCAGGTATCACCTCCATGCTGGAGACCACAAGCCTCCATCACCAGCCCTGAATTCTCTCTGTGGGTCTGTGTCTGCTTAGAGATGCCCCCAAATGTGCTTGCAACTGGTCACATCATCCCTCCTTCCATGCTCTCCTCTATAATCTAAATCAGTGTTTTCTCAGTAATAAGGATTTGCTCAACAGCACTCAATTGAGCAACTATTGTGGCCAAGTCCTGTGATAGGTGATGAGGATCCAAGGATGACTGAGAATTGTCCATGCCCTGAAGGAGTTTGTCTTAGTTTCCTAGTGATGTTATAAATATTACAAGTTGGTGCTTTTACAAAACAGAAATCAATTTTCTCAACGTTCTGGAACATACAAGTTTAAATCAGGGCCTTGGCTGTGTTAATTTCTTCTCTGAACCTCTCTCCTAGTTTCTGATATCTGCTTGCAATCCTTTGTTTGTAGACATGGTGTCTATCTTCCCCTAGTGTGCCTCTGCTTATTCTTCTCTTTTTAAAAATAACTTATTTTGTTGTTGTTGTTGTGGAGAATATACACAACAGGATATATACAAATTCAGTAGCTTCTACAGGTACAATTCAGTGGCATTGATTACATTCTTCAAGTTGTGCAGCCATTCTCATCCTCCTTTTCTGAGTTGCTCTTCCCCTATTAACATAATCTCACTGCCCTCTAAGTTTCCTATGTAATCTTTTGAGTTGCTGTTGTCAATTTAATCCAATTAGATAGATCTTAAAGGAGCACAATACTCAAGGCAGATATTCTTTACTAGTTAAGCTAAACTATTGTTTGGTTTTAAGAAGACATCAAAGTTTAAAGATGATCTCAGGGCAATAGTTTTGGAGGTTCATCCAGCCTCCATGGCTCTGGAAAGTCTGGAGGCCATGAGAGTTTGAAGTTCTTGTCTGCATTCCATCCCCCCACCCCCATTTTGATCAGGATTCTTCTATAGACTCTTTGATGAAAATGTTCAGTAATGATAGCCAGGCACCATCCAGTTCTTCTGGTCTCATGGCAAAGGAGGCAGTTGGCAAAGGAGGTAGTTGTTCACAGAGACAGTTAGCCACACATTCCATTTATTTTGCTCTTTTAATAAGACACCTCTCAGAAGTGATTGGGTTTAGGACTCACCCTGTTCTGGTATGACCTCATTAACACAACAAAAGAAAAGCCAACTTTCCAAACAGGGTCATATTTACAGGTAGAGAGGTCAAGACTCCGGTACATATTTTCTGGGGACACAATTCAATTCATAACAGTTTTTGGCCCAGTGGGAGCCATAAACCAAGTGGAATTTCAATATTTAATGGTAAGAGCTAAGCACAACACAGTCTTTCCTAGGTACTCAGGGAAGGTTTCCTGGAGGAGACGACCTCTGAGCTCAGTCTTGTAAGGCAAGAAATGTGGGAAGGGCATATTAGGGAAAGGGAGCAGCAAGAACAAAAGCATAGAGGCATGGAAAGCCTGAGTTGTGCTGAGAATTTTGAGCAGTGTGCATTCGTAGGGTCTAAAGTTCAGGGTAGAGAGTGGTAAGAGATAGGTTGGCTTCCTGTCTCTGTTCCGGGGACCTCCTTCCTCCAAGTTTTCCATGTGCAAGGGGCCTCAGGGTTATGGCTGACTTCTCTTCAGCAACCCATCACCTCTGCCATCCCTTCTATGATGGGGTGGGTGGCTGACCACATGGTAACTACTTGGACATCATGTCACCAGTAGGTGAGTACAGTGATGTGGGGGAAGGCTTCTCTCTGAGGGGAGCTGGCTTATTGGAACCACTTGAGGATGGGGGTCTGTTTGGGGTAAGGCAGCTACCCCATGGCTCATGCCTGTGCCCTGACCTTGGTTCTTCCTCTGAGCTCAGCTCTTGGTCTGAATTCTGAATCTTCTTGATCTTTGGCTTCCCTTTGCTTCCTTGGTCCCTGAGTTTGCTCCAGAATCTGGATCCCAGTTTCCATCTTGTCCCTGCACAGGCAGCCCAATTGTACCTATTACTGCTACCATTGGCATTTTGCACACATTAGGAGACACCTTCAGGAAAAAGGACTCAATGTATCCCATACCTCCTGGCCCAGAAGGACTGGGACCTTCTAGGTGAGGTCAGCTTGGTGACTTTCATCCCTGGCCTGGTTATGTGTGTGCGTGTAGTGAGAGAGAGAACGAGAATAAGATTGGCAGACAACCAGGTTCCCAGCTGAGACTCTGTTTCTGGGGCTCAGACAAAGGTAGGCCATCCCTGCCTGCTGGCCCCACTCCCACTCATCTACATGTGCATTATCCACAATGGGAGGGTCTGTTCCCAGTTTGATAGGAGTCCTGGTCCTGGCCCATGCTAGGCCTCTGACTCTCTCAGAGTCTACTGTGGACTTTCATGATAGTTAGAGCCAAACACTTCTGGAGCTACACGCATGATAAGGAAACCTTTCATTTGTCTCTTCATTCTTCCAATCTGTGCCAGAGTTTGAGCTGGGAATTGGAGGATAGCAGGATGAATAAGATACAGCTCCTGTCTCAAGGGGTTTGTGGTCTAGTGGAACCTGGGAGCTGGTTCTATGATGTGTGTGTGTAATTATTGGCATAACAGCCAACCACCTCCACAGGAATGAGGAATACTAAAGCTTATCGAGTGTTACCATGCACCTGGCTTGGGGCTGAGCTCTCCTCCTAAATGATTTCACTTCATCTTTACCACTGCATGATTAAGGTCAGTACTATTGCAGCAAAGAAAATACTTTCAGAAGAGTAAGTACAGTGTCCACGGTCATCCAGCATAGAAGTTGCAGGGACAGGCTTTGGACTGAGACAGCCAAACCCCAGGGTTCATACTCTTAACTTCTGGAAGCTTCCAGTTTACTTGTGGGGAAAGGCTGAACTACTAGAACAATTAGAGCACATCTAACTCTGGGACATAATTCCAGGTCATACTGCATGACACAGATAGGGTGGAAGGAGCCCCCAGGAAAGGAAGACTGAATTGTGTCAACTTGAGAGTGGCTCTTAGGTTGTGAGAAAGGATTCATTGTTTCATCGGGCAGAGGCTCCTGGCCCTCTAAGATCCACAGAGTCAGGGCCCCCCTGGCGCCAGAACAGTTCCAGGAGCCCCTATTGTGACCCAGAGGCAAAAGGTAGTGAAACCAAGGCTTGGGACCTCCGTGTACCCCCGAAGCTAGAAGAGAGAGAGAGAGTTCTCAGGACAGAAAAAACTGGTCACTGAGTCCACTCAGGGTTTTCGCCTGGAGCCTCCTGCAACGGAGAATTGGATCATTCTGGGGAGGGGATGGAAAAGGCAAGCAGGAGTTAGAGGCTTTATCTGAAAGTTGTGGAGAGAAGTTCTGACTCACTGCATCTCCCAGTGTGGTTGTAATGAGTACATGAGACAGTATTTGTGAAAGGTTGAGGAAAGACAAACTCCTACAAAAATGTAAAACAGCACTCATACAGGGACCCTAATTTCTCTCATTTTGGTGCTTTGGATTTTTTCTCCCATTATTAATGGGTTTCTTAAAACCAATCAATCAAACACGAGAAAAGGTAACCACAGGGAAGAAGTGGGAAGAGAGGTGTTACATTGTGGGGATTGCAATCAGTGTCATGAAACAAAATGTGTATGAATTGTTGAATGGAAAACAAATTTGCTCTGTAAACTTCTACCCAAATCACAATAAAAAGTTTTTTTAAAATTTAATAAAATAGAATTTACCTTTTTTTTTCTTTCAAATTTTTTAGAATTTACCTTTCTATTTCCCTCCTAGGAGCTCTGGTAGCGTAGTGCCTAAGGCACTTGATTGCTAACTAGAAGGCTGATGGTTCAAACTCACCAGCCACTCCTCAGAAGGAAGGCTGGGCAATCTAATTCCATAGCGATACCATCTCGGAAACTCTGCCATCCCTTCTATGATGGGGTGAGGTACAGGAAACTTAAGGAGGGGTCGCTATGAGTTGGTCTGACTCGATGGCTCATAACAACAACAACATTTCCCTCCTACCCCCCACCTAAAAACCAACCAACCAACCAACCAGCTCACCCACTCATCATAATACACATATTTAACACTCGTTATTGCTAGGCTCTTACAAGAGAAAAAGGCAGGCAGATGAACTGACAGCCTTTTACCATATTTTGCACTAGATTCATTAGTTTGCTGAGTCTTTTCCAAACCACACCAGTCAGATACTATCTCCATCAGACACAGAGAGACTAAGTTATTTACCCAAGGCCACAGAGCTAGTACATGGCAGAAGCCACATTTGAATCCAAATCTTTGATTCCAAACTGCCAGCTTAGCTAGTGATGCAGTGGCCTTGTAAGGTCATGTTTTTATTTGGTCAAGCACTGTTTCAGTTTCAGGAGACCAATATGCAGACATCCATTATGAGGTGACTAGAATGATACTTCTACAGTGAAGGGTAGTAATTCCAAGAAGATTTTCAGTTCTCTCCTCTAATCTCCAAAGACAGCTGAGCCATGGAAACCTAATCTATATGCTTGCCTCAGGAACTTCAGGGAGTCTTGGCAGGCATGTGGGGCCTAGTTTTCTGGGAAGGACAAAGCAAAGGGCAGATATGTTGGAGTCAGTTCCCATACACCAAGGCCCAGAGACCCCTGCAGGATGCATCACTGCTCCTTGGTGGGGGCCCTGTGGGAAGTACGATATCCATTATTGTGGGCAAGATTCATTGGCTTGCATAGAACACAATCCATTTGGGCACTGGGGGTTGGGCAGGGCATGGTTAATGGAACAATAGAGGGATCTCCAGATGGAAGGTGAGGCCAGCATGCTTATGGGAACCAGTTGGGGAGGCCTCCAGGAGTGAGACAGCATCTCTCTCTGTCTCCCCATCTGTCTTGGGCTATGTAGTCTTTGCTCTTTGCTTTTCTCTTAACCTCTGCTCCATTTTCTTCTCTGCAGGAAGGATTCCTCAGCTTATTCATAGTGTCTCTGCTCTGCAGCTGGCTCCTCTCTTCCCAAATCCAGCTTGCAGATAGTTTGGTTTGCTACAGGGCCAATTCTGGCCATGGCTCTACACCCAAGAGGTCCATCACTATCTAACTATAGAGTCAATTCCTTGGTTCAAATTCTTGAGAGAAAAAAATCGGATGGGTCACTGGTTGTTGTTGTTGTTGTT
>NW_006921639.1:12303480-12316685 GCF_000298275.1 Orycteropus afer afer | reverse complement strand
TGAGGATCACATGGTCTACTAGTCCCTTGCACTAGTGTCTTTGCTTTTCTTCATTCTTCTTTTCTCTGTACAAGGAGAGAATCATCATTACATCTAGATGGCTGCTTGCATGCTTTTAAGACCCCAGGCACTACTCGCCAAAGTAGGATGTACAACAATGTTTTTGCATAGTATGTTATGCCAATTGAGCTTGATGTCCACTGTGACCATGGTAACTTTTGATTGATATCTAAAAAAAATGAATGGCTATTATGATTTCATTTATTATGGTTTGTGGTAAATAATGCTCCCCATATGTCCCCATACTATTCCCAGAACCTGTGAATATATTACCTTGCATGGCAAAAGGAATTTTGCAGATGTGGTTAAATTAAGGATCTGGAGATGGGGAGATTATCCTGGATTATTCACATTGGCCCAGTGTCCTCACAAGTTCCCATATAAGAAGAAGCAGGAGGGTGAGAGTCAGGGAAGATGTGATGATGGAAGCAAAGTTCAGAAAGAGAGAGAGAAAGAGAGAGAGAAAGAGAGAGAGAGAGATTTGAAGAGGCTTTGCTGTCAGCTTTGGAGATGGAGGAAGGGGCCATGAGCCAAGGAATGTAGGCAGCCACTAGAAATTGAAGAATTAAGGAAACCCGTTCTCTCTTAGAGCTTCCAGAAGGATCCAGCCCTGCTGATCTATTTTAGACTAATCTGTAATGAACGATTTCACATGGGTTTCACCACTTGCTTACCTTGCTTACTGAGTACCGAGTACTCATCCCTGTTAGGGATTATAAATTTAAAGAGGCATTGATTCTGTAGGAAGGTGCTGTGGGGTTTAGGAATGGGAAAGATGTAAACCATACCTAGGAGCAGAATCTTTGATGTGGTGAAACCTGTGTGGAACTGTTCACTACAGTTTAGTAAGCAAGCACAAGTAAGACTGTGTATACCTTGCTTGTTGGGTAATCAGCCCCTCACAATACCCCTTTCATTCAGAAGAGCCTTATATTCTGGGTTTAGCAGACTCTGGGGGTCATGATCAGTTGCTGCTGTCTGGGTGTTCCAGGCAGTCTCTTGGATATAATTGGGAGTAGGTGGTTGGGAAGAACTTGCTTTCAGCCAGTGGTTTTCAGAGCTGGAACTAGTTCCTTGGTATATTCCTCATAGGCAGGGGATTCAGGTATTATGGCTTTCCCCACTGTGGTAGTTAAGTTGTGTGTTGACTTGGATAGGCCTGCTTTTGAGTGGCTGGGCAGCTGGATTCTACTGGAGCAGCTGAGAAGCTGCTTTAGGGATGTGGTCTGCTTCCAATATATACAAAGACAGTTTTGAGAAAGGTCTCACAGCTTTTGGCATGCTTGGACCCTACATTTGGCTGAGTCTTCATCCCAATGGCCTACCATGTTGTCTGCTGATCTTGGGACTGTTTATAGACTTGAATTAGTGGCCTGCCGTGCTATTTGATATTCTTGGGACTGTACCATTTTACTTGTTGACCATGGGTTAGCCAGCCCAGCAGCCAATGGCTATCTAAGTGAAGCCTCTAGCATCAAGAGGCAAGGGGGCAAGGGGCAGAGCTGAAGCCCAAGATGGAGGGGCCTTCACCCAGCTCCTAAAACTTGGCACTTTGAACTCAGACTTCCAGCCTCCTAAACTGTAAGAGAATAAATCCCTGTTTGTTCAAACCACTCATTTGTGGTATTTTCTGTAAGAGCAGTACTACAGAACCAAAACACCCACGTAGGGCCTGTCCTAAAGTGACATTGTGAAAGGTCCCTGATGTGAACTGTTGATGCTATTACACCATGAGGTTATAACAGAGCCTACAGGTGGGACTTGAAAGAAGGTGTGCACCTGTGGTGAAATGCATTCCTTTTTGCCTTGGTTCCTTGGAAAACCAGTGAGAGATTTTCCTCCACAAACCCTGAGGAGTGACTTTTGCCCTAGTTTTCTACCCTACATGTTTGTTACTTTTGTTCAAGTTGATTGACATTTCCTGGGTAGGATGTAGACAACTTGGTTTTGATACTTTTTATCTGGTCAATAGACTATGCAAATAAGGTGAGTTGTAGCCTAGTTGTGCCTACTATGCAAATGAAGTGTTCATGGCTTTCTGAGAGAGGATTGGTTTCTTTGTTGCCCTCCCACTGGGCTGTGGTATGAAATTGACAAGGAATTGTGTGTGTGAGTGTAAGTGTGAGTGAATGCAGCCAGCCCCACAGGTTTTTCAGAGAGAGAAAAAAGCTGGAAGAGAAGTATCAGGATGAAGCAGAAAGAAGAAAGAGAGAGAGAGAGAGAGAGAGAGAGAGGAGGCAAGAAACCTCCTTGCTGTAACATTGGAGACAGCAAGGCGCCCAGAAGGGGCCACTTCCAGAAGAGCTGGAGGCATTAAGCAGCAGGGGCAAATCCTGTCCTGATGGGGCCAAGAAGAGGCCTGCATGGTTGAGAGGAGCTGAGAGAGTTTTCCTGCATTGAAAAAGGGAGATTTTGCTCGTGTTCTCCTGATCGCAAGTTGTACCCTGTTACTTCCTTAATAAAGCACTTAACTGTAAGTATGGTCTATGAATTCTATGTGGCTATTACAATATATTATTGAATGCAGAAGTACAGAGGGCTGTGGGAGGGACAGCTGGTGCCTGAATTGGTGAAAAGATTGGAGAGTGGGGTGCGGTAACTCATGGTGTCACTCCCCTCCACATGGACCTCCTCCCGTAGTAGACAATACAGAAGACTTAGTAATGTTTATTATCAATTTTAATCATAGGATAATATGTGATAAATAAAGTTGTAAATTGCTTAAGTATAGTATTTCTTAGATTATATGAATACTAACAACAAAATGGTTTTGTGAACTCTTTCTGCATTGAATTACATTATTAGTTACAATATTATTAATAATTGGGGAGAAGCTTTTTTTTTTTTTTGATTTTTCTCCTTTTCCTTTAATTAGTACTTAATTCTCAAAAAAGTTACTGATATAGGTTCCCAAATACTAATTACCATAATATTGCAACTAAAACACCAGAAAATTTGACAAAATAGCAACTATAAAAAAACTCCAACAAAGAAAACAACAGATGAAACCATGTAATTTGAAGGGTCATTATAATTGGGTAATAATGACAGCTCCGACCCGAGAACATTAGAAGTTTCAAAAAGTAAATTAGCATAGAGTTTTAGCCTTGTAGATATATTGAAACATATAAGCTGGGCTTGTGAAAAATGTTCTTTTGTTATAACTAACTGAGCAGACTGCTTCATCTTTCTTCTGTAGAGTGACTAGTGGATTAGAACAACTGACTCTTTGGCTAGCAGCCAAAGGTCTTAACCACTACACCACCAGAGCTCCTTATAACTAACTACAGGGATATATATATATATATATATATATATATTTAAATAATAAATTTCTGCTGAAACACCATACAAACATTTTGTAGACAGCCCCTCTGACAGTGTCACCTAATGCAGTCTGTACTCCCTGCACTCCCCTAGTGAAACAGTTGCTTGGGCTGATCTTGATTTGCATGATCTCCCATGAAGTTAGACAGGTATTAATGATACTGATGCTACTATTACTATGACCATTTTATAGCACCTTACAGTTTTGAACTTGTGACTCAGTCCTGGACCCTCATTCTCTTGTGACTCCATACTTTTCAGGAACATAGGATTTATGACTAGCAAAATCACATTGCATTGTGTTTTGTTTTGGGTTGTTGTTAACTGAGGTTGAGTCAACCCCCCACTCATGATGTCCACATGCACAACTGAATAAAACACTGCTTGTCCTGAGCCATTCCCATGATCGGTTATGGAATGAGCAGTTGTAAACCATATATATATGTATGTATTTAAATGATTGTTGTTATTGTTAAGTGCCAATCAAGTCAATTCCTACTCACAGTGACCCTATATGACAGAGTAGAACTGCTCCGTAGTGTTTTCTAAGTTGTAATCTTTATGGGATCAGATCTCTAGGTCTTTTCTCCTACAGAGTGGCTGGTGAGTTCAAACTGCCAACCCTGCAGTTAGCAGCTGAGTGCTTAACCATTGTGCCGTCAGGACTGCCTTGATCCATAGGGTTTTCATTGGGTGATTTTTGGAAGCAGGTTTCAAGGCTTTTCTTCCTAGTCCATCTTCATCTGGAAGCTCTACTGAAACCTGTTCAGCATTGTGCAGGGGCATTTGAAAATTGAGGCACTTGGCATAAGTGAGATAGCAGACTCTGGTATAGGCTGAATTCGATCTTTAAACTTTGGCTTGTCCTAAGTCATCCTTTTCTAAGAATATAACCTATGATTTAGAGCCTTATTGACATGTAACTTCTTGTAGGACTTTAACCACCATCAGCAAACAACAGAGGGTCTATGAAGAAATGTTTGTCAGGAAAATGTTTGTTTGGTCATGGGAGAATGTTTGTGCAGCATGTCCCAGAAAGAATGTGTATGTAGATATTCCAGAAGATCATTTCCTAGATTGGCTCCATGACGTCTATGTTAGAAAATAAATGAGCTTACCTTGTAGAATTTTAACTTGCTGTTGTTATGTGGCTATATGTAACCCCAAGCCCCCATGATTATAGTTATGTACTCCCTCCCTCACTTTTCTGTGTAAAAAATTCTCTGAGAAGGTTGAAACCCTTGGTACTTTTGTTTTCTACCCTGTGTTTCCCAGTTCAGACTGTGTTTTCACTCTCAATAAAATTACCTCCTTTTGCTTCTACAGAGCATTCTGCTTTCTTCTTTGGCAGCATCACAGCCACACGCAAGCCTCCACTGACAGACGGGTGGTGGCTGTGCGTGAGGTGCATTGGCCAGGAATCGAACCCGGTCTCCCGCATGAAGGATGAGAATTCTACCACCACTTCCTCTACTTTTTTTATGGGTAAGTGTTCTGAAACAATGCTTTAGTAAATGTACACATTTACAATTCACCACTTTGTTCTCTAGTCTACCTTTGGTATTTCTTTATTTTTCACTTTACTCAGAACTTTAAGAAATAAAAGTAGCCTGAGATTATCTTAACCTCATGATGGCTTTGCCCCCAGCCAGTATCTAAAAAGAAGGTAAATATCCAAATCCCCCAGGTTTAAATAGAGACTTTGCCTTTCCAAAGCCCTTTCCCATTCATTACCTCAGGTGATGCTCTCAATAGCTCTCTCAGTTATTCTGCTACTTGGATGTGCAACTAGGTTGCACAGGTTGAAGGTGCCTATGACACTGATCCTTTAGTGCCAGCCTCCATTCTGATTGATCAAGGCTAGTGCTGTCTGATCCTTAAAAAAAAAAAACAACCAGTTTCTGTCGAGTCAGTTTTGACTCACAGCAACTCCATGTGTGTCAGAGAAGAACTGTACTCCATGGGGTTTTCAGTGGCTGATTTTTCAGAAGTAAATCACCAGGCCTTTCTTCTGAGGCACCTCTGGGTGGACTCAACCTGTGACCTTTTCTAGTTAGTGGCCCAGTGCGATAACCCTGTGCACCACCTAGGGACTCCGTTCTGATCCTTACCTGTTTGGTTATTCTTATTCTACAAATAAGAAAGCTTAGAGAGGTGAGAAGCTGTGCCTGAGGCCACATGGCTAAACCCAGGGCCTCTGACTCTGAAATCCCATGAGCTTCTCCCTCCACCCAAGCTGCCCCTGGTTACAGCAGGTTAAATCATACTGGATTTAAAGATCTCATTACAATGCCTTGGTTGCTTTCCTTTTTACCACCTCGGAAGCGGCTGTAAAAATATTAAAACCAATTGCCGTCATCTTTCAGACTGCTGCGTTTATGAGATGTAGCTTTCAAATGAATGGAAATAATCAGAAACTCCCTCCCCATTCCATTCTATGGGGGCATTTCAAATTTATACAATATTTTTGAAAGCTCTTATAATAGGGCATATGCACTTAGGGCATTAATGAAGTCGGCTTGGTGCTTGCTGGTCTCATTTCATGGAGCTAATTGTTAAGTGTTTTGCATACTTACAATTGAACTAAATTATTCCAAGCTAGTTGGTTTCAGGAAGTGTTAATTATATTTCAGTAAAGGAAAATCAAGGCTAAAAAATCATCCACTTAGAGCTTATCTATTTATGAACATCTCATTTTGGAGATCTCAAACATATATTTTAACGCCACGTGAATATTGAGATTAATATTTGTTCACCAAAGAAACCTTTAGTCCTTCTTTGAATAGGGCACCCTATCCTATCCTTCTAGCTTTATTCAGCTGCCTAGTCTGGAAGTTGAAAGAAGCCTTCCTTTGTATTTCTGGAGCCTTGAATCTTTTAAGTTGGATGGCAAAAACAGCATCAGTTCCATTCATCTTGAGACCAACTGGCCTTCTGTAAATGATGTTAAGTAATTAATTTATAGATCCTGCCCAGGACGTTTAGGGTGAAATTCTCCCTTGCTTCTGAGGTTCTCCTTTGGGGAAATCATTTGAACAGGAGTTTGCCCCTGGCTCTTAGGTTGGAGGGATTGAGCAGCCCAGGGCAGCCACTCAGTTCTCAGAACTGGGTTGGGGTTGGTGAGGAATGGGCAGAAGGGAGAGGAGAAGGTGTGTGGGGTGCCTAAAACACATCTGCTGTCCTTTTGTACCCTTCTCTTCCTCTCCATTGAATTAGGAGTTCTGAGTGAACACTCAATTGGAAGTTCTCTGAGTTTCTTTTGGATCTGTTGTTCAATTGTCCTTCTATTTGTTTTTCTTTTGTTTCCTTGTTTTATACATATACATATACATACATACATATACATATACATATATATATATATATAGAGAGAGAGAGAGAGAGAGAGAGCGCGCGCGCACGAGCAAGCGAGTGAGCTAGAGCTCTGGCGGCATAGTGCCTAAGACATTTGACTGCTAACCAGAAGGTTGGCGATTCAAACTGCCGGGGGTCGCTATGAGTTGGCATCAATTCGATGGCAGTGAGTTTAGTTGTTTAGTATATGTATATCTATATGTATATCTCTGTATCTCTGTATCTGTCTATCTAAACCAAAAATCAAACTCAATGCCATGGGGTCATTTCCAACTCATAAGGACCCCTATTGGGTTTCTGAGGTGGTAAATCTTTATGGAAGCAGTCTTCCTTCTGCGGAGTGGCTGGTATAGTTATACATACATACCCAGTGCTGTCGAGTAGGATCTGACTCGTAGCGACTCCTCCTTGGGTTTCTGAAGCAGTATCACTATGGAAGTAGATTGCCCAATCTTCCTTCTGAGAAGTAGCTGGTGGGTTTGAATTGCCAGCCTTCTGGTTAGCAGTCAAATGCCTTAGGCACTATGCTACCAGACCTTATATATTTATTGGTAAATATGTTAAATATATATAAACATATATATATTTAACACATTTACCAATTCAACATTTTTCATGTGCACAATTCAGTGATACCAATTATGTTGTGCAACCATCACCAATGTCTATTGCCAAATTTTCCATTACCATAAACAGAAACTCAGTGCTTCCTAACCATTGACTCAACGGGATATTACTCAGCTATAAAGAGAAACAAAGTTCTGATACATGCTATATCATGGATGAATTTGAAAGCATTATGCTGAGTGAAGTAAGTCCAATCATGAAATGACAAATATTATATGATGTCATTTATGTGAAATACCTAGAATAGGCAATGTGGTTACCCTTCTTTATTTTAAAACTCTCTCTTCATTCACTCATGCATGCACATATTCACTCATTCAGTACACAGTTATTGAGTCATGGAAGACCCATTATATGTGAGCACTGAGCCAGAGGCTGGGCATGGAGAGTTGAGGATGGCAGGACCGCTTGCAATACATAAGCAGACAAGTACATAAGAAACACTTAAAGGGCTTGTTGAAACACAGGGTGCCAGGTCCTACCCCTATAGTTCTGATTCACCAGGTCTAGGGAGGGCTGATCATTTGCACATCTTATAGGTTCCCAAGTGATACTGAATGCTCTTGTTTAGGGATCAGACTTTGAGAACCACTGCTATAGTCTTACGAGATTTAGCAGGCTATATTCCTGATACCATCCTGATTTGTATCTACAATGGATGTCAGAAGAACAAACAAATTTGTGTTGGAAGAGATACAGCTGGAATCCTCCTTAGAAGAGAGAATGGCCAGATTTCATCTCTCATACTTTGGTCATGTTGTCTGAAGGGACCAACCAGTCCCTGGAGAAGGATATCATGCTGGGTAAAGTAGTGGGTAGCAAAAAGGGGATGACCCTCAATGAGGTGAATTGACACAGTGACTGCAATGATGGGCTCAAGCATAGCAAGGATTGTGAGGATGGCACAGGACCAGGCAGTGTTCCATTGTGTTGTACACATGGTTGCTGTGAGTCAGAATTGACTTAACATCTAACAACAACAACAACACTATCATAGAGATTTTTTGGCTGATGGATAGGGGGAAGACATTTTCCCTCCACAAATAAAGTTTTTTTCATTAAAAACCACTTTATCTTATATGTAATGAATAAAGAATAGCCAATATGTGTTGAGATGTGGATGCTGAGTGCCTTTAAGCTAGGCTCATGAAGCAACCGGATGACTCCCCCTGCATATCTGACTTGCAGAATTAGATTCAAACACACATTTCTGAAAATGACAAATTACTCCTTTTCAGAGGCCTCCAGGGATGCTGGCATATATGTGGGGCCTTGGGTGAAATTAATATTTAAAAAAGAAGTGATATAAATGTCATCTTAATGTGAAATCTGCAAATGCCCAGGTCTGCCTAAAGCGTATCCAGACCTGTGCTTGACCTGAGCACCCACTGAGAAAGGAGAGATCAACTTAGAGAGAAGGGAAGGGGATTGGGGAATGTCACAGGGGAGGAGGTAAGGTGGTTTTACCTGGGGCTTGAAGGATGAATGGGAGTTTGCTAGGAGTGGAGTGGGGATGCTGTGAAGAACATTTTGGACTGAGAGAATAGTCTTTGCAAGGCTTGTTCAAAGGGCATGGAGGGATGTAGGCTGCACATTTGTGTGAAGGGGGAGAGGTGGAGGAGATAGTGGGAAGTGAAGCAGGATCTCAGAAACCTTGACTGTTAGGCTTAAAAGTTAGACTTATTCTGAAATACGGGTAACAGAAGATCATTTGCTATTGTATAGTTGGGGAGGAGGCAGTGAGTCAGGAACTGTTTTTGGGTGCAGGTGCAATTGGAGAAGAAGCCACGTGGGGCAGGGAGACCAGGTGAGAGTTAAAATTAATTAAAATTAAAACAACAAATTCAGTTCCTTAGTGGTACTAGTCCTGTTTCAAGGGCTCAGTTACAACATGTAGCTAATACTTACGAATATAGGACATTTCCATCATTACAGAAAGTTTTGTTGGACAAAACTAGAAGGGGACCATAGAGTATGAATGGGCAGGTCTCCTTAGGTTCATGGACTCTTGACCTCAGAGAGAGAAGGATGTGAGCAGAGGAGGACCAGAGTGGAGCCCTCTAAAAGCACAAGACTCTAGTTGCCCAAGTTCAAGGACAGTATGTGGGCAGAGATGCTATACAACTTAACATGCTCCAACAGAGGGTTAAAACCATTGGAATAGCCGGAGAAGGTGTGGTCAGAGAGGAAGAAATTGTTCAAGTTGAGTCCTAGCAGCCAAGAAGGAGAAAGTTTCAAGAAGTAGGAAACCATTAGTAACCCAAACAAGAGCAGGGGTGGATATGTCCCTCAAGTTGGACCAGTTCTTTTTTTCTGGGGAATTTGAATTGAGACACAGAGACTGAGCCTATTAATTTCAGGAATTTGAAGGTCATTCAAGGGGTGGGGCCTGAGGCTGCCATGTCTGGGTGGCTATGGAGGCTGTGTGCAGATGAGAAGCTATCTATTAGGAGAGAGAAGAATCAAGTGGATGTGTAGAGAGAAAGGAAGACAAGAGGCCCAAGGCCTTGAAAGATGGAAGGAGAGAGAGTAGGGGCTTGATTACCTTCCAGTCCCCATGAGGTCCCTCATTCCTGTGACCCCTGGGTATTGTCAATGCTACCAAGATCAGTTTGAATGTTCTTCTGTTTCTTGCAACCCAGTGAGTTCTAAACTCATTGACTAACCACCATCCAGCATAGGACACACTTAGCACATACTCGTGGTCAATCAAAGCTTGTCAATTTTTGACTTGATGTGGGATTTGGAAGATGGGCAAGATTGAGATAAGCAGAGGGGAGGGTGAAGGCAGAAAGTTGCTTCTCCATTCTTCCTTCCACCCTTGAATACAGATGGTGTTACTGGGGATTGGCCGCTGAAAGACAGACCCTCCTTCCCTTGCCCTTTGCTACCTGGAATATGGCCTCCCCCTTCCTCCCTCCTTCTAGAAGCTACATGTGTGGTTGGTGCTGTTTCTGTTGTCTTCCCTTGCACCGTCACACTCTCATATCAATTCAGGTGGCAGTTTAGAGCCAATTAAAATTTATAAGCCACAGGTAGTGAGTGAAATCCCAAGGATTAATTTGCGCAGTGGAGTATTAATCTGTGTAATGTCATAGGCGCTTCTTCAGCAAATGCGGCAAGATGGAGACAAGGAACATCCCCTCCTGTGTTTTACTGTAAATGCTATAATTGGTCCCACTGGGCTGGTGGGTGGGGTGTGGCTTTACCCCCTCTGAGCACTTTGGAAAGGGCAGAGTCAGCTCTTTGGCCTCGGCACCCAAGTCAGACACCTAATTCCCCTACCCTAAATTGGCAGAAAGGTGGCCTTCCTTCTCCAGCCAGCCCTCCCTCAGCTCTGTGCTCCCTTTTTGCACTGGCCCCAGGGCAAGGCCAGGGAAGGAGCTGAGATGGGCAGATCCAACTAGCCCCCAGGACTTGCCACTTTCCTGGGCTTGTAATTAGAATCCTTCCCAATTAGGAGGTGGAGTGAATCAGCATCCAGTTAATAATAAGACAGTGGCCACCTGTCCAGCCATCCACCCTGCCTCTAAGGCAGCTCAGAGAACAAGAGAGAGGATTTTCCAACCACAAGACTGCAAAACTTAGGCTCCACGTTTGGGTTGAATGTGAATATATCCTGTAGGGCTTGGTGTTTGGTGTGTGATCTGGGTTTTAATTTAGCTCCTTCCCCAACAGCAGCTTGGCAAGTCACTTTGTCTTAAGGGAACTTGGTTTCCTCCTTTAGAGCCACTAAGGTTCAGTATTGAATCAGAAGTCACTTTGCAGCTAGGGACACTGGAGCCCAGAGAGACTTCAATAGCTTGTCCAGAGAGCTACACAGTGGCAGAACCATAGTGGATACCATTTAATATAATGGCTATGAATTCTGGTTTTGAGCCAGACAGATCTGGATTCAAATCCTTACTCCATGCACTCCATGCATGGTAGCTGGATGGTCTTTTTTTTTTTTAAGTTTTTATTGTGCTTTGGGTGAAAGTTTCCAGAGCAAATTCATTTTCCACACAGCAGTTCATACACATTTTGTCTCATGACATTGACTGTGATTCCCCACAATGTAACAGCTCTCTTCCCACTTCCTTCCTGTAGTTACTTCTTCCCTGTGTCCTTCCCTCCCATGCACTCCCACCCCCTCGCCCCCAGCTGTCTCCCTGTGCAAACACTGCCTTTCTGTTGTCCCATGATTGATTGATCGCTGCAAGGAGTGTATCTACTTGTAAATGTTCACCTCGTATGCCTGTGTATTGTTTGGCTGGAAGCCACAAGAGTGAGTTCTGTTCCAGACCTGAAGGGTAACCAGGCATCATAGTCTCAGGGGTCTCACCCAGTCTCTATCAGAAGCTGGATAGTCTTAGGCAGGTTACCTGATCTCTCTGAGCTCCTATCCTTATTACTAAAATGGGGACCAAAATATCTATATTATATGGTTGCATGGTATATATGAAGTGTTTAGCACAATGCTTGCATGTAGCCAACCCTTAAAAAATGGTGGTTTTTGTTATTGTGAATTGTAACAATAGCAATAAAAAATACCCTCAGGTGTCCCAAGTCCAAGTCTTTATGCTTTCCTCTCCCTTGGCCTCTGTCAACCTCACCTGCCAATGCCAAATACTTTACTTCTGGATTGTGGTAAGGAAATGGGATAGTGGACAGAATGGCTTTGGAAAGGATAGAAGTGGTGCTTAAGTGCAAGGCAAAATTATTACCAATAAGCTAAATCAAGCCCCAGGGGTGGCTTGCTGTCCCTGATGACATAGGGCAGAAAGTTCAGGGCAAAGATTGATCTTGACTTTAGAGAACTCTGTGACGCTGGATAAATGTTAAAAAAAACCAAAACCGGTTTCTGTAGTCAGTTCTACCTCATAACAGCCCTATAGGACAGAATAGAACTGCCTCATTGGGTTTCCAAGGCTGTAAATCTTTCCAGAAGCAGACTGGCTCATCTTTGTCCCATGGAGTGGCTGATTGGCTTGAATGCCCCCTTTTCAGTTAGCAGCCTGAGCATTTAACCATTGCACCACCAGGGCTCCTGTTAACACTAATAGGGGTGGAGTGTTAGTTCAAATTAATTGTTGCAAACATCAGATATGGACTCTGATTTAAATAATAAAGGAATTTGTTGAAAGAGAATATACTAGCTCACAATATCAGCAAGAAAGCTGGACTCTAGGTTCATGGTCTGAACCAGGCCATAGGGAAGGCGTGGCTGGGGGTCATGCTACTCCTGTCCTCACTGGGTGTGAGGCTGGGCCTGTGCCACAGATGACCTTGGAAACTAAGCACTGTCCCTACCTCTAGGAGTCACTGTCTCTTGACTCTACCTCTCTGTATCACTTACAAAGTCCTGGGTATCTGATTCGCTGTTCCTTGGTGACATACCAGGGTTCTAGCTGCAAAGGGGAGGTAAACAAACCAAAAACCAAACTCATTGCTGTCAAGTCGGATCCGACTCATAGCAACCCCTCCTTGGGTTTCCAAGGCGGTATCTCTACAGAGAAGTACATTGCCCAGCCTTCCTTCTGAGGAGTGGCTGATGGGTTTGAACTGCCAATCTTCTGGTTAGCAGTCAAATGCCTAAGGCACTCCCACAAAGGGGGGAGGGTAGGGAGATGTTAAAAGTGTATCTGGTCTGTGTCACAAACACTCACGCAGTAGGTATTACATAGTAAGATGGCTCAGATGTGGGGCAGCCACAAAGTAATGTCTGACAACTACAAATGCTAGAGATCATGGTGAGGTGGAAGCCAGATGATGCTGCAAATTCACTTGGTGCTTTTTTCTGCAATATTTCTGAGTTGATTGGTATGTCCACACCTCCTGTTGTTTTGAGAAGGGGA
>NW_006921639.1:12301238-12302620 GCF_000298275.1 Orycteropus afer afer | reverse complement strand
CTCATAGAAAATCCCACCTTGGAGTTTACAAAGACTTATGGGTAGAAAAGTCACACTAAGTAATTTACTACACCGCAGGGCCCCATGGCCGATTGTTCCAAACGGTATATCAGCGTAGAGTAGGTGGGTGCATCGCCCTTAGTTGAGTGTTCTGCATGTAAGTCTTTCTACTGTTGGGGTGAGGGCTGGTCCTTGGGAGTGAGTCCCATCCAGGCCCAAAGGGTATCCCAGAGCCATAGTCTTAGGGGCCCCACCAGACTCCTTCTGACTAGTAATTCTGGTCATTATTGTGTTTTTGAGTTTTGTTCCACATTTTTCCTCCCACTCTATCCAGGATCTCCAGTTTTGATCCCTTCCCGAGTGGTTGGCATTGGTAGCTGGGCACCATGTAGTTCTTCTGGTCTCAAAGTCCATCATATCCTTGGGCTAATTGTTTCCAAATGCCCTTGATTTTCTTCACTCTTCTTCACTTCAGATGAGAGGAGACCATTAGCTGCATCTTAGATGGCTGCTCAAAAACTTTTGAGACCCTAGTCGTTACTCACAAAAGTAGGTTGTGGAACAAGATTTTTATGTACTATGTTGTGCCAGTTGAGCCTGGTGTCCCCCAATACCATGTGAGGCCCAAATCTTGAGACAGACAATGACACCTGCTTGGGAGTTATGGGGAAGAGGAAGTGAGGAAATAGGTTGGACCTATCCCTGCCTTTGAAGGAAATTGGTCAACAAGTTCAGGTCAAGGGCAATCTATCTTTCAAGGAACCAGTGAGCCAGAGCCAAGGTCCCAGGGCAGAGGCAGACTGGTAGGGTAGCGTGTTGGGATTGGCCTGCTGTCTTTCTGGGCATACACTCTTCAATGAGCCCCTCTCTGTATGATGTGGGGAGGAGACAGGCCAAGAAAGCCCTTTTCCTGCTTGGACAGCACAGCTCATCTCCCAGGCATTTCTCTACCGCCCTTTGCCCCCTACAGGGGGTGACCTCCATGTTTCAGGGAAATAAAAGATAGCTTCTCATCACTTGATGGTTAGGACTGCCTGTGATCCATTCTGGTTGCTTCCTGAATATATTTTTTAAGCTGTTCAACACTAATGAAAACTTAAGCTAACCTTATCTGTACATCAGAAAGAAGTGGAGCTGCTCTGTTCAGATCATGGGTGGGTAGCTGGGTGGGGGGTCACAACCCACACATCCTCCCCTGTGTCTCATGAAATGACACTGTGGAACCCTCAGGACAGTGGTTATCAAAATATGATCTCTAGACAAGGGGCAAGGTTGTGGTCACTGCTTGGTCACAGCGAGCTACCCAGAGGGACTGAGTAGTTGAACCTGTGGGCTTGGGACCATAGTCGCAGGGGACATCGAGCTCAATTGGCATAACATAC
>NW_006921639.1:12280160-12284225 GCF_000298275.1 Orycteropus afer afer | reverse complement strand
CAGTACCATGGAGGACAGGCCTGGCAGTCTGCTTCCGTAGAGATTACAGCCAAGAAAATCCTAGGGAGCAGTTCTACTATCTACACATGGGGTCACCATCAGTCAAAATTGATAGACAACAACTAAGGACAATAGCAGCAACAATAGAGAGGAGGTTAGTTTGTGGAGGAGTGGTGAGCGGTGGCTAGGTGGGCAGGTCACAGGCCCCTGTCCCTCTCGGTTGTGTGATGTCGGCAAGCTAGGCTGCAGGGGAGCATCGCCTATCAGCTACAGAGCGCCCCGCTCGGCTCGGGCTCTCCGCTTGATTGATTCTGCTGCTGGAACAACACAAATAGCCGGAAATACAAACACTGCCAGATTTCGGAGCAGGGCCCCTCGGATTGCTAATTAGTCCTGAGATGTTTTCTTGCAAGGGAGCAACCTGAGTTACTGGTGAACTACTGGGGAGGGCAGATCTGGCCAGCGGCTGCCCGTTGACACATTTTCTCCCACTTTTCTTTAAGTAATGCCACCAACAATCACCAGCCCCTGCCTCCTGGTCCTACCTTTCCAAGGTGCCATTGCTTAGGGATTATTAGTTAAGAGAGGGACTAATTTGTGTAATGAAAGAGTCACGGTGAGAAAATGTGGTGTAAATGTTAATCGCTTTTTTTTTTAACTTCTCATTATGTGATCTGTTAACATTAATATTTAATTTAATGCAGTCAAAAGATTAATGCTTGTGTTTATTTCTCAAAAAGGCAAGAATGCTTCAGGCTGCTTTTCAGCTTGGTTGAGCGTTGGGGGGAAAAGAAAAACTTAACCAAAAACGAGAAAAACCCATCCAGAAGAGAAGAAATGTATTCATGCTATAATAACACAAATATCCTCTCCCCTACCCGTTCTCCCCCCTCAATTCCTAAAAATAAGCCACGGGGTTCTAATGGGGACACTGATTAAATATTCAGCTCTGTAATTTATGCCCAAGTGAATCCCAACAGGAACCAGGGGCTCTGGAAATCTGTTGTGAAATAATTATCCTGAATGACATTGTCGAGCTGGTCTGCAAGGGTGCTGTCAATAATGCATTAGCCCAAATCTGTTTGAAATACAGCAAGGAAATTACACGATATTCATGGGAACCTGAAAGAATTATCAGTAAACAAATTTAATCAACTTGATGTTATGCATACCACTCAACCTCTTATTATCTGATCATCTAGGTTTAGAACACGCAGGGGAATTGAATGACGTGGGATGTGAGGCTGAAGCTGCGTGTGTGTGTGTGTGTGTGTGTGTGTGTGTTTTGGAGCCAGCCTCAGGTCTCCTCCTTGGCTGCATTTCATTTGCATTTTTTCTCTAGGCCTGATTGTTGCCTGCCAACTCTCATCCTACCCTGACCCTTCAACTCCCATTCTTTCCTCCCAGTGTCAGAGCGCTACTTAGAAAAGTCAGCTGAGGGCCCACTAGTCCTCCAAATGCCTCCTACTCAATTCCTGCCCTCCAAGGAGGTGGTGGTCATCCTTGCCTCATAGCTCAGAAATAAAGAGGTAGGATGGAGGGGAGGGGAGTGCTGTTACCCAGGGAGGTGCTTCCTGGCACAGAAGAAAGGGCTGTGTTACTTACAGAGTTGCCTTGAGAGTTAAGTGAGAGAACATGTGCAAAGTGTCTAGCAAGTTGTGGCATACAGTTGATGTCCAAGAAATGCTGGTTCACTTTTGTTGTATTCTGCATATCATTCCATTTTTTTCCTTTTGCCAACAAAAGGTTAACTCATAGTATAAGCCTATCTCTCCTTGTCTACTCAAGAAGGGCCTCATATCAGGATAGTATGGCATTGTTGTTGTGTTGATTCTGACCCATGGCAACCCATGTGTCCACCCAGAATAGTTTTCCAATGAATGAGTTTCAGAGGAGTTAAGAGGAGGGAGAAGCTACTATAGGGTGGAGTAGTCCTGAGGTTGACCTCAAAGGGTGAGAGGACTTAGATGGATACACGGAGGGTTGCGGGTGACAGTGCAGAGATGAGAATGCACAGAGGAGTTTGGTGACAAAGAGGAAGCAGGTCCAATTGTGATGACTAAGAGCAGTTGGACAGGTTGGAGCCAGATGGGGAGTTGTTTGAAATGTCAGGCTGAGGAGCTTGGTTTTGTTCCCTCAGGCTATGGGAGAACATTTGAAGTGAGGACTGGCCTGCTGACAGAGGAGGAAATCTGGGAGTCTGGGATTATTGGGGTTACTGCTGAGCCTCAGTGCTGGGGGCTTTCTGCCTGTAGAGTCATTACCCCCTTAGCAGGTAGAGGCCAGGCAGGGCCTAATTTAGGCAGAAATATCACTCAAGAGAAAGATACAGTCAAAGCTAGGAGAGATAGTAGGGGAAGATTCCAGATGCAGCTAGACAGACAGAGGAAGGAGTACAAGGCAGGGAGGGGGCACGTGACAGCATAAAGAAATGTCTTTGAAGTGAGAAAGATCTGATTTAGGTCTCACCCTTGTCTTTTATTGACTCTGTGGCTCCTGGGCATGTAACTTTGCTTTACTGATACTGAAGTTAAATGAGATCTGTGTGGCAGGACTTACACACTTCTTCACACCATAACACGCTCCAGAATATAGCCTCTTTACCTTATCTGACCTTCCTTATGAGCTGTTTTCCTACAGGGGGATAGGAAACTTTACCATATAAATTAAGTCTCTATCATTCTCTTCAGTCTCCTTTTAGTTAAAATGTTTCACTCTTCATTTTTCTCTTCCTGCAGGGCTGGTTTAAATGATCCTTTTGGGATGATTGAGTGGCTCTATAAGTCAATGTTCAGTCTAACAGCATTTCACTCCTTCCTGTTCTCTTCCAGAAGGTGCCTGGGTATTGGAGGAGTTTGCTCCATTCTCAAGGCAGTGGATAGGGATAAACTCAAATCCACATGGGGTCCTCTACATTCATAGACAAGTCTTGTCTGCTTCTGGACTAGTGATCACTAAGGCATGAGTGGTCTTCTGGGGTAACATGCTGGTAGAGTCTGTGGTTTCAGCCATTTGTCTTCATGTCACAAAGTTCCTGTCCATGGTGGCCTTTTTCTTTGGTTCCTAATCCTGTGCTCCCCTAGTACCTTTGTGTCCCCTCTTTGAATTTGCTCTTTGTTGGGGAGCCAGGGTGTTGTCTATTTGTCTCTTCTTGAGTCAATATCAGATTACTAACTATTGTAGTTGTATAGTAAGCCTTGAAATCAAGTAATGTAAATTTTCCAATTTTGTTCTGTTTTAAGTTTGTTTTTCCTAGCTTATGTCCTTTTGAGTTTCCCTGTGAATTTTAGAATCAGTTTGACAATTTATTCAAAAAAGTTGCTGGAATTTTGATTGAGATTTCATTTAATCTGTAGGTCAATTTTGAATAGTAGACATCCTCTCTATATCGGCTCTTCCAATCCATGAACATGGTATAACTTTCCATTTATTTAGTTTTTCTTTAGTTTATCTTAGCAATGTTTTGTTGTTTTGACTGTAGAGGTTTTTTATTATGTTAATTCCTAAGCATTTTATATTTTTTGATGTTATTGTAAAAAGTATTTCCCAATTATTTGTTACTAGTGTGTAAGTTTTCTTTTTAGTATTTGCTAACTATGCTAACTTTGGCTAAGCTAAGCCAGGCAAAGGTCATCACGAGGAGAGACAGACTCACTTGAAGAAAGGATTTGAGCTCCTGTATTCAATTTTTTCTGAAGTCATGTCTACCTTGAACTTTAAAATTACGGGAGAAAATAAGTTTACATTTTTTGCTAAAGCCATTTTGAGCTGAGTGCCTTATGCTTGCAGCTGAATGAGTCCTGACTAATCTAATATCTGACTTGGTAAATAAGTAAATGCAGTCTTGCAGGCTAGTGTATTTGTGGAGCATGTTAGTTCTATGTCAATGAGTAAAAGAAAAAAGCATCTACTAATTCTTATTCTATCTTCTCATGAGTGAGTGATAAACCTGCCGAATTCTTTTCTATGTGACCTATTAAGTGAGCTCATTCTTCAGAAAGGAGCTCTGGTAGCATAGTGCCTAAAGCACTTGACTGCTAACCAGAAGGCTGGTGGTTCAAACCC
>NW_006921639.1:12275385-12279935 GCF_000298275.1 Orycteropus afer afer | reverse complement strand
TATGTTCCACCCCTTTAAGATACCATCAAACTCATTTTCATTGCCATCGAGTTTATTCTGCCTCATAGCAACCCCCACTGGGTTTCCGAGGTGGTAAATCTTTACTGAAGTAGATCGCACCATCTTTCTTCTGTGGAGCAGCTGGTGGGTTTGACCCACTAGCCTTCTGAAATGTCTTAGGCATAGCTCCCCTCAATTTTGCTGAGAAATGGTATTCTTGCTTTTCACGGGACCTGTGGCCTCACAAAAAACACGTTAGCTTTTCTCTGAAACCTAGGGAATATCACACCTTTTATTAAATTCTTTTAGTGTAAATGTTCCCTCTGATGGGCAAAAGACTTGGGGATAGGAATGGGGATTGTGTGTATGGGAAGTACTTGCCGTTTTCTCCAGTATAATTTAGTCATCCATCCATTCAACCATCCATCCAATTAGCACTGAACTTTTATTGGAAAGAAAGATAAAAAATGTTTTGAGTGTGTTTCATATATACTACTTCAATTGATTCTCATTGCAACCCTGTGAGACAGACATTATTATTACCCCATCTTACAGATAAAGAAACTGAAGCTTAGAGAGTTTAAGCTTCTTACCTAAATCCCAGCAAAGAGAAAGTGTCAGAGATGAAATTCAAACCCCAATGCCCATGTTATTGCAAATTTGAGCAGCTGCCTCTGTTTTCTGGGTGTGAGGTCCATGTAAAGCAGTGCAGGGGTGAGGTGGTGGGGTAAAGCAGTGACCCAGGTGAATCCTTTCATCCAACCTAGTAGTCTCTTAGAAGAGCTGAGACAACAAGTGACTAAGTATAATACAGAGTAGCAAGCAGCACTATCTTAATGTAGAAAAAGTGATCTTTGGGATTCAAGGAATTCTTAGAAATTCTCAAAATCATAAGTTATTCTTAAGATTTCCAATGTTCTTTATTCTCTTTACTTATTATTCCCCCACTGCTGCCAAATAGATTGCAACTCATATATGTATGTCTAAATGTTTTGTTTTGGAAATAAGTAATATTAAGTTGTTGTTATGTGCCGTCGAGTCAGACCCGACTCATAGCCGACCCCTCCTTGGGTTTCTGAGGCAGTATCACTATGAAAGTAGATTGCCCAACCTTCCTTCTGAGAAGTGGCTGGTGGGTTTGAACTGCCAGTCTTCTGGTTAGCAGTCAAGTGCCTTAGGCACTATGTTACTAGAGCTCCCAATATTAAGTTGGTGTATAGAACTGCACCTTATAGTAGATAGTGAAACAGTAGAAAATGCCAGAGAACATTATTGGGTAGTATTTGGAAAATGTAACATTGAGATCTCTTAGCAAGATTAATTACACAGAATCTGTGTCAAAATTACTAATTTAAAGATTTCTTTGCTTCTAAAACTTAACTATTTCTTAGAACATCATTCATAGGATTTATGTGAAGTATATTATGTATATAAATTTATTAATATTTATTTCATTTGCAAGAATAACTCACTGTTAGCAGCAAAAAGGGCAACACACTGATAACACAGCAGGTATAAACAGGACTGACTGATATTGACCTTATCCTTCAACTCTGGGTGTCACCATTTCCTACTCTTGGTTTTGATTTGACATCAATGAATTCCTTTGAACCAGGAATGTCTCCATATTGATAACTTTTAATTCTCAGAGGAGAATTATGATAGTTTTTCTTATTTCTTTGATTGATTTTTTTTTTTTTTTAAGAGTTGAGATTTGGAAAATCACTTAAATTTCTTGAGAAGTAATAGGAAGGAATTCCTGTGTCATTACACTAGTTTTGTTTTTAAATTGTTTTTTATTATGGTGGCCTAGTGCCTAAGGCATTTGACTGTTAACCAGAAAGCTGGCGGTTCAAACCCACCAGCCACTCCTCGGAAGGCAGATTGGACAATCTATGTCCATAGTGATACACCAACTCAGAAACCCAAGAAGGGGTTGCTATGCGTTGGATCTGACTCATCAGCAGTAGGTTTGGTTTGGTTTATATATGTAGCAGAACATTTGCCATTTCTATAATCTTCACATGTACACTTCAGTGACAGTAATTATGTTCATTACGTTGTTTCACCATCACCCTTTCGATACACTAGTCTTCAGGGAGGTATAGATACAAGCTAGAGGATTTGGGGAAGATAAATATAATTAGCAGCTGCAGGAATCATGAAAGCCTTCCTGCAGGACCTGGCTTTTAATCATGGTCTGGATTTAGAGATTGAGGTTAGAAGATTGGGATAAGAGGCAGAGAAAGGCTTTCCAAGTAGAAGATACAGCTTCAGTAAAAACTGGGCAGCTGGAAAGTATGGGACAGTTGAATTCATGTTGAGCATGTTGTTGTTGTTGTTATGTGCCATCAAGTCAGACCCGACCCTTAGCAACCCCTCCTTGGGCTTCTGAGGCGGTATCACTACGGAAGTAGATTGCCCAGCCTTCCTTCCGAGGAGTGGCTGGTGGGTTTGAACCGCCAGCCTTCTGGTTAGCAGTCAAGTGCCTTAGGCACTACGCTACCAGAGTTCTTGAACATAGGATTTGTAAAAAAGAGTGGTTGACAATAAGGATGGGAAAGTAGATCGGGACTAAATCCTTCAGTTGAGAGATGTCACATATTTGCATCTCCCCACCCTTCAAAGTATTTACCTAGAGTAATCTGTGTATATGTTATGATGAAGAAACAGAGGCTCATGAGTTAAGGGACTTACATAAGGTCACACAGGTAATAATGGTAGCAGTTGGGGAACTTGAATGACGCACAGCACACAGTCCAATAACTTGCCTATTACAGGAACACAGTGGAAATCTGTGTGATGTTGGAGTTGCTGGCCCTTTCTTTTTATTTTGTATATTTTATTTTCCAGTGAAGATATACACAACAAAACGAAGATCAATTCAACAGTTTCTACATGTATAATCTAGCAACACTGGCCACATTCCTCAAGCCATGCCACCTTTTTCTGTACCCTTTTCTGAAAAGTTTCACCATTACCAACACCAACTCACTGCCACCTAAATTTCACATCCCACCTCTCAAGGTTGTTGTTGCCAATTGGATCTTATATTGATAATATAAGAGTACAATGCTGAAGGAAGCCATTCTTTTCCAATTAAGCTAAACCAGTTTGGCCCAAAGATGATCCCAGGGTTTTGATCTTTTTGGTTCTAGGTTTAAAGATTTCCTCAGGGCAACAGTTTTGGGAGTCATCCAACTTCCATAGTTCCAGAGAATCTGGATTCTATGAGAATTTGAATTTCTGTTCTATATTTTCCCTATTTCTGATCAGGATTTTTCTACAGAATCTTTGGTCAAATCATTCAATAATGGTAGCTAGGCACCATTTAGTTCTGGTCTCATGGAAAGGAAGTAGTTGTTCATGGAGATAACTGGACTGATATTCTATTTTCTCTTTCAATTCCTGGCCTTCCATCTTCTTCTGTTGCTCCAGGTGAACAGTGACCAATTGTTGTACCTTGGATGGCCACTCTCACGATTGTAAGACCCCAGGTCCTATACTGTGAACTAGATAGAACAGAAGCACTAAAGTCTATATTATACCAATTGATTGGGATGTTCCATGAAACCAAGAGTCTAAATACTAGGCCTTTCTTAAATGTCTACTAAATTGAATTGATGTTTAGAAATTAGAGGGAAGTTGTTGTGGTTGTTAGGTACTATCGAGTTGGCTCTGATTCACAGTAACCCCATGTACAACAGAATGAAACACTGCTCAGTCCCACACCATTCTCACAATCCTTGTTACACTGCAGTCCATCATTGCAGCCACTGTGTCAATCCATCTCGTTGAGAACCTTCCCCTTTTTGCTGGTCCTCTCCTTTACTCAATATGATATTCTTCTCCAGGGACTGGTCCCTTCTGACAACATGACTAAAATAGATGAGATGAAGTCTGGCCATTCTAAGGAATATTCAGGCTGCACTTCTTCCAGGACAGATTTGTTTATTCTTCAGGAAGTCTATGGTATTTTCAGTAGTCTTCCCCAACACTACAATTCAAAGGCATCAGCTCTTGTTTGGTCTTATTCATTGTCTAGCTTTCACATGCATATGAGGTGATTGAAAGTACCATGGCTTGGGTTAGGTGCACTTTAGTCTTCAAAGTGACATCTTTGTTCCTTAACACTTAAAACGTGAAGGGGTTGTTTGAAGCAGATTTTCCCAGTGCAATATGACATCTGATTTCTTGATGGCTGCCCCCATGGGTGTTGATTATGGATCCAAGTAAAATGAAATCTCTGAAAACTTCAATATTTTTTCCATTTATTGTGATGTTGCTTATTGGTCCAGTTGTGAGGATTTTTGTTTTCTTTATATTGAGGTATAATCCATACTGAAGGCTGTTGTCTTTGATCTTCATCAGTAAGTGCTTCAAGTCATCTTCACTTTCAGAAAACACAATTGCGTCAACTGCATATCACAGGTTGTTAACGAATCTTCCTCCAATCCTGATGCCATATTTCTTCTTTATAAAGTCCAGCTTCTTGGATTATTTGCTCAGCAGACAGATGGAACAAATACGGTGAAAGGATACACCCTGAT
>NW_006921639.1:12271552-12274675 GCF_000298275.1 Orycteropus afer afer | reverse complement strand
ATGCTTCCTGCATCATTCAGTATTTTGCCCATAGAATCCTTTAATACTGAAACTCGAGGCTTGATTTTTTTCTTCAGTTCTTTCAGCTTGAGAAATGGCAAGTGTATTCTTCCCTTTTGACTTTTCTAACTCCAGGTCATTGCACGTTTCATTATAACACCTTACTTTGTCTTTTTGAGTCACCCTTTCAAATTGTCTCTTCAGCTCTTTTATTTTCAATTCTTTTATTCATTTTAGTTACTTTCCATTAAAGAGCAAGTTTCAGAGTCTCTTATGACATAAATTTTGTTCTTTTCTTACTTTTCTATCTTTTCAATGACCCTTGCTTTCTTCATGTATGATATTCTTGATGTCATCCCACAACTTGTCTAGTTTTTAGTCATTGGCATTCATTTTATCAAATCTATTCTTCAGATGGTCTCTAAATTCAGGTGAGGTATAATGAAGGTTATATTTTGGCTCTTATGGACTTGCTTTAATTTTATTCAGCTTCAACTTGAACTTGCATAGGAGCAATTGATGATCTGTTCCACAGCCAGCTCTCCACATTCTTGCCAGCATTTGTTATTTTCTGTCTTGTTGGACTTTGTTATTAGTGCTGGGGCCAGATGGTATCTCATGGTTGCTTTGATTTGCATCTCTCTAAGGGCTAATGAGGAGCTCTGGTGGAGTAGTGCCTAAGGCATTTGACTGCTAACCAGAAGGCTGGTGGTTCAAACCCACCAGCCCTCCTTGGAAGGAAGGTTGGGCAACTACTTCCATAGTGATACTGCCTTGGAAATCCAAGGAGGGGTCGCTATGAGTTGGATCTGACTCCACGGCAGTGGTTGCATTGAATGGCTAATGATCATGAACATTTCTTCATGTGTTAGCTGGCTCCCTGAATGTCATTTTTGGTGAAGTATCTATTCATGTCTTCTGCTTGTTTTTTAATTGGATTGTTTGTCTTTTTGTTGTTGAGGTGTTGGAGTTTTCTATAAATTTTAGAGATAAGTCCCTTGTCAGATATGCCATTGCTGAATATTTTCTCCCAATCTGTAGGTCCTCTTTTGACTCTTTTGGAGAAGTCTTTGAAGCACATAAAAACTGAATTATTTTGAAGGTCCCATTCATCTAGTTTCTCTTCTGCTGTTTGTGCATTTTAGGGTATGTTTGACAGTCTATTTATGCCATAAATGAGGGCCCCTAAATTTGCCCCTATTGTTTCCTTGAGGAACTTTATAGTTTTAGGTTTTACACGTAAGTCTTTCATCCATCTGGAGTTAGTTTTTGTGTATAGTTTGAGGTATGGATCTTGTTTCATTTTTCTGCAAATGGATATCCAGTTTTGCCACCACCATTTGTTTAAGAGACCATCTTTCCGCATGTAATGGATTTCAGCCCTTTGTCAAAGATCAGCTGCCCATAGGTCGATGGATCTATTTCTGTGTTCTCAGTTTTATTCCATTGGTCTATGTGTCTGTCATTATACCAGTACCAGGCAGTTTTGACTACTGTGGCTGTATAGTAGGTTTTGAGATTTGGGAGTGTGAGACTTCCTTCCACTTTGTTCTTCTTCTTCAATAGTGCTTTGCTTATCCGAGGTCTCTTTCCTTTACATATAAAATTAGCGACTGGTTTTTCCATATCCTTAAAGAAGTTGATGGGATCTGGATTGGGATTGCATTGAATGTAGAGATTGCTTTGGGTAGTATTGACATTTTCACAATGTTCAGTCTTCCTATCCACGAGCATGGTATGTTCTTCCATTTATGTAGATCTCTTATGGTTTCTTGAAGTAGTGTTTGGTAGTTTTCTTTTGTGTACCTAGTGAGGTTTATTCCAAAGTATTTTATTTTTTTTTGAGTAGCTATTATAAATGGTATCAATTTCCTTGTTTCCTTTTCAGCAATCTCTTGCTGGTGTAGAGGAATCCAACTGATTTTTGTGTGTTGATCTTGTATCTCACCACCATGCTAAATCTCCTAATTAGTTCTAGTAGTTTTTTTTTTTTTTCCCTGAGTCTTTTGTGTTTTGTAGGTATAGGATCATATCATCAGCAAATAGGGATTGTTTGACTTCTTCCTTACCAATTTGGATGCTTTGATTTCCCTTTCTTGTCTTATTGCCTTGGCAAGGACTTCCAATACAATGTTGAATAGAAGTGGTGACAGTGGGCATCCTTGTCTGGTTCCTGTTCATAAGAGGAATGGTTTCAGTCTCTCTCTCCATTGAGAATAATGTTTTCTGTTGGTTTTGCATATATACCCTCTATTATGTTGAGGAATGTCCCTTCTATTCTTATTTTGCTGAGAGTTTTTTTTTTTTTTTTAATTTTATCAGGAATGGGTGTTGGATTTTATCAAATGCCTTTTCTGCACTCATTGATATGATCATGTAGTTCTTTTCCTTTGTTTTATTTATGTGATGGATGATGTTGATTGTTTTTCTAATGTTGAACCATCCTTGCATACTTGATATGACCCCACTTGGTCATAATGTATTATTTTTTTTGATATATTGTTGGAATCTGTTGATTAGGATTTTGTTGAAGATTTTTTGCATCTGTATTCATGAGGGATATTGGTCTGTAGTTTTCCTTTTGAGTGATGTCTTTGCCTGGTTTTGGTATCAAGGTTATGCTTGCTTCATAAAATGAATTTGAGAGGATTTCATCCTTCTCTGTGTTCTGGAATAGTTTGTGTAGGATTGGTGTCAGTTCTTCTCTGAATGTTTGGTAGAATTTTCCAGTGAAACCATCTAGGCCAGAGATTTTTTTTTGTTGGTAATTTTTTTTATAACCTGTTCAATTTCTTCTTTTGTTATGGGTCTATTCAAATTTTCCACCTCAGTTTGTGTTAGTCTAGATAAATAGCATATTTCTAGAAATCTGTCCATTTCTTCCAGATTTTCAAACTTGTTGGAGTATAATTCTTCATAGTATCTTGTATTATCCTTTGAATTTCTGTTGATTCTGTTGTGATGTCACCCAATTTGTATCTTATTCATGTTATTTGTATTCTTTCCCTCTTTGTTAAAGTTTGCCAGTGGTTTGTCAATTTTATTAATCTTTTCAAAGAACCAATTTCTAGTCTTGTTGACTTTTTCTATTGTCTTTCTATTTTCTGTTTCATTTATTTCTGC
>NW_006921639.1:12264031-12270157 GCF_000298275.1 Orycteropus afer afer | reverse complement strand
AAGGCTATGAATTTAAAATTGATCATCCTTCTCTCTTCATTTTGGCCATAAGGAAGCATAATGTCAAATTTTTAGCTGTATATCATGAAATGGTCTGCCTTTTTACATGCTACTCTTACCCCTTGCTTTATTGTTTTCCTACCCTTTCCCCCTTTGCTATTCATTTTATCCCTTTGTATTGGGCATATTCATTCAAGCTGCCTCAAGGTTGGATATGATTAACTAATTAATACAGCACAGACTACCTAAATTCTAGCAGTCAGATGTGTAAAACAGTGTGTAAAGTGCTGCCTTTTGAGTGGTGAGCTCACTGTCACCAGATGTGTGTAAGAAGACACAGGAGGACCATTTGGCTCAAAGATCCCAACAGCTCTGAGATTTTCTGATTATAAGAATTGGAAATAGGTCACTCTTTCACTGTGCCCATAGCCATCTCCCTGACAAGCTACACCCCCACTGCTCATAATCAAATCCTGTTCTTCTCGTAGACTTAGGGTCCTCTGGCTGCACAGACTAATGAGACTCTAGGGGCTGGGACTTCAGGCTTCCTGGGACTGGGGCAACAGTGCTGATGACACTAATGCCATGTGACTAGCAGTAGATTGATTGAGTAAGCAGATGTTAAGGTTTTGGCTGATAATGATTCATTACTATTTGGGAGAAACCTGATAGGGATGTTCTCATTCTAAGAATTAATTACTATAGTTTACGCTCCATCAGTTGTATTGAGTAGAGTGTAAATGGGCCTTCTGAGAACAGAGCTTCCCAGTTAGAGGAATTAACATTCCTTCCACCCAGCAAGACACTAGAGCAGGGAGAATGGAGGGAAGGGCTGGCAAAGGAAGAGGAGGCACAAGGAGACAAAAGTGTGCATATCCGGTGCTTGCTTTCCAAGAATTCATCTCTCTTCCTCCAGCAACTTCTAAGCTTATAGTTTGGAGGTATACTCCCTCACTACTCAATACATGCTAGGATCAGGGCTCCTTTCCATTTAGGGAGTGGGGCATGTGACTGAAGCTGGGCCAATCAGTACACTGCATTGCCTGCGCTGCAGTGATAGGCCCAGGAGTGGCATGTTTGACCATTCAGAAAAGACAAGACTCAATGAAACATTCACTGGAAATTTAGGGCAAGCTTGCCTCTCGCTTTTCCTGAAGGGGATGTGAGGTAGGAGCTGCAGCGGCCATCTTATGATTCTAGTCCCCAAGCCATCAAGCCACTCCTAGCATTTGAATTTTCCCAGCTGATGCCACATGGAGCATAGACAACTGTCCCTGCTGAGACCTGCCAAATTGAAGATCTGTGAGCAAAACCAAGAGATTATTGTTTTAGGTTATTGAGTTTGAGGTGGTTTGGTATACAGCAACAGATAAGCAAACAGTTCATTCACCATTTCTTGTCCCCTTTCCTAATTGCAAACCTTTCTTTTTGCAAACCTGATCATCTTACTCCTTCTGCTTAAACATCCTAAAAATCCTGCAGGTTAAAGGCCAATCACCTTTGTGTGTCATGCAAGGCCTTCCCAGATCTACCCCTGAAATCTCATCTCCCCGCCCTTTTCTCCCAGAAATCCTGTCCTTCTGTCACACAGAACTGCTTGCTGGTCCCTAAACAGCTCATGCTCTCTTGGGCTTCTGTGTGAACGGAACACATTCTGTTCCCCTCACTTGGAATGACTGTCTCATCTCTGTTTATGGCACCTCCTGTTTCTCCTGCTAGTCAAATATTGGACCTTTTAGATGGTTCACTGTATCATGTGTGTGTGTATGTTGGAAGATAAAGTCAGGAAAATTCTCCATAAAGAACATACATACATTATATATATATATATATATATATACATATATATATTTTTTCTCCTTGTATGAATACTTTTATGTAATTGGGAGAAAATAACCCATGTATTATAAAGATGGGAGCTCTGGTGGCAACTATGTGCCTAAGGCATTTGACTGCTAACCAGAAGGCTGGTGGTTCAAACCCACCAGCCACTCCTCAGAAGGAAGATTGGGCAATCTACTTCCGTAGAGATACTGACTTGGAAACCAAAGGAGGGGTTGCTATGAGTCAAATCAACTCGACGGCAGTGAGTTTGGTTTTTTCTTTTGGTTTATTGTGAAGATAAATTGAGTGAGGAAGGTGGCAGTATATTTAAGAAAAAGATTTTCATAAACAATTATTCTATTTACATTAGAACAGTCACAATTGAAGATTTTTAATTTTATGTGTAAAGAGTTGGCATTGTTTCTTTTGTTGAGTGGATGTCTTGGACAATCCATTCAAGGAAGATCACTTAGTCCAACCTGATGAAGCGTATGTCCTTCATGTACTGATGGAAACACTGGTGGCACATAGTGAGGCTGTATTTCCAGGTCACACCATGCCAGTTTGAGCACACGTGGCAAGAGTGAGAACCTGGTTGAATTTTTGCGTGTGGCCCCAGTAGAGCTGCTGGGGACCCATCTTGCTTTGAATGACACACCAAGGCAAAAGGCACTTCCAGCCCTTCTTATGGAAAGTTTTATTTTGACAATCTCATTTTAAATTTCCAAAAACTCTTTCTTACTCTGTTTTTCATGGTATCTTGTACTTGTTACATGCTTCTTGCTTCATGAATGAAATATCTTCTTGAACTTCCCTGCTTTTGTTTGCTGAATTTTCACAGCTTCTTCATGGGTCTGTTTTTTTCATATTTCATATTTCATATTTCATGTGTGTATATATATATATATATATATATATATGTATATATATATATATATACATTTTTTATTTTGATTTGGGTGAAAGTTTACAGAGCAAATTCACTTTCCATACAGCAGCTCACATACACTTTGTCTCATGACTTTGCAATTTTCCACAAGGCAACAGCTCCACTCCCACTTCCTCCCCATAGTTACCTCTTCCCTATGTCCTTCCCTCCCATGCACTCCTGCCCCCTGAGCTGTCTCCCTGTGCATACATACCCCTTCTATTTTGTTCAGCTCATATGCCTGTCTTTTGTTTGTCTGGAAGCCACAGGAGTGGGTTCAATTCCAGACCTGAAGGGCAGCTAGAGGCCGTTGTCTCAGTGGTTCCATCAGGCTCTATCAGACCAGCAAACCTGGTACCCCGCCCTCCCTTTTTTAAAAAATGATTATGAGTTTTATTTCACATTGTTCTCCCATTCTATCAAGGATGTCCTACATAGATCTCCCTCTGAGTAGCTGACAGCGTTAGCCAGGCACCATCTAGTTCTTCTGGTCTCATAGTTGTATAGGCTGAGGATCACATGGTGTACCAGTTACTTAGACTAATTGTTTCCATGCATCTTTAGTTTTTTCATTCTTCTTTGCTCTGGATGAGGAGAGACCCATCATTGCATCTAGATGGCAGCTTGCAAGCTTTCAAGATCCCAGTCACTACTCACCAAAGTAGGATGTGGAATGATGTTTTTGTGTAATATGTTATGCCAAATGAGCTGATGTCCCCTAGGATTATGGTCCCGAGCCCACAGGTCCAACTACTTGCTCTCTCTGGGTAGCTGGCTGTGGCCAAGAAGTGACTACAACCTTGTCCCTTGTCAACTCTATTGCATACCTGGGAATTCTAACAGGGAATACAAATACACTTGTAGAAATATTGTCTATCAACTCTATACATGGTCATGGGCACACTCCCCCTGCATAGACATGCCTAATAGTTCAACTTGTCTACCCATCTATCCACCCATATATCAATATTTGCCTTCACTGACTATGCAGTACTGTATGTGCAAAAGGCTTCATCTTTGTTGTCTGTATCTTTCATGCACCTCTCTATGTCTTTCTCTTCCTCAATGCCACTGTGTTGATTACTCACATTAGGTACATTGCCCTTCTCTTCACCCAAATAAGTATTTGTCTCAACCTTTCTAACAGTGTTACCTCCCCTCCTGTCCCACCCCTGGTAAACAACAAAGAAAATTTCCTTCCACATATAAACCTTTCCTTGACTTTTTATGATAATGGATTAATACAATATTTGTCCTTCCATGATTGACTTATTTCACTCAGTATAATGTCCTCCAAGTTCATCCACATTATGCAGTGTTTTGCAGATACTACATTATTCTTTACTGTTGCATAGTATTCCATTGTATGCATGTACACTAATTTGGTTATCCATTCTTTGATGGGCACCTACATTGTTTCCATCTTTTGGCTATTATAAATAGTGCTGCAATGAACATGGGAATGCATGTTGTTGTTTTTGTTATTATGTGCCATCGAGTCAGACCTGACTCATAGCGACCCCTCCTTGGGTTTCCTAGGCAGTATCACTATGGAAGTAGATTGCCTCATCTTCCTTCCGAGGAGTGGCTGGTGGGTTTGAACCGCCAGTCTCCTGGTTAGCGGTCAAGTGCCTTAGCCACTACGCTACCAGAGCTTTTGGCTATTGTAAATAGTGCTGCAATGAACATGGGAGTGCATATATCTGTTCTTGTCCTAGCTCTCACTTCTTTAACATATATACTTAATAATGGAATGGCTGGGTCAAATGGTAATTCCAATTCCAACTTTTTAAGGAATCGCCATACTGCTTTCCACAGTGGTTGTATCATTTGACAGTCCCACCAGCAGTGTATGACAGTTCCAATCTCTCCACATCCTCGCCACCATTTGTTATTTTTTTGTCTTGTTGAACTTTGTTATTAGTGCTGAAGCAAGATGGTATCTCATTGTGGTTTTGATTTGCATTTCTCTAATGGCTAATGATCATGAGCATTTCTTCCTATGTTTGTTGGCTCCCTGAATGTCCTCTTTGGTGAAGAATCTATTTATGTCTTCTGCCCATTTTTCAGTTGGATTATTTGTCTTTTTTGTTGTTGAGGTGTTGGAGTTTTCTATAAATTCTAGAGTTAAGTCACTTTTCAGATATGTTGTTGCTGAATTTTTTCCCAATCTCTAGCTTTTCTTTTGGAGATGTCTTTGGAAGCACACAAAAATTTAATTTTTAGAAGGTTCCATTCATTTAGTTTATCTTCTGTGTTTGTGCATTTTGGGTTATGCTTGATAGTCTATTTACACCATATATTAGGGCCCCTACATTTGCCCTTGGTTTTTCCTTGAGGAATTGTATACTTTTAGATTTCACATTTAAGTCTTTGATCCATCTGGAGTTAGTTTTGGTGTATGGTGTGAGGTACAGATCTTGTTTCATTTTTCTGCAAATTGATATCCAGTTTTGCCAGCACTGTTTGTTAAACAGACAGTCTGTTCCCCATTTGATGGATTTTGGCCCTATGTCAAGGATCAGCTGACCATAGGTTGATGGATCTGTTTCTGGGTTCTAAATTCTATTCCATTGGTCTATGTGTCTGTCATTGTACCAATACCAGGCAGTTTTGACTACTGTGGCTGTATAATAGGTTTTAAGATCTGGGAGTATGAGACCGCCTACTTTGTTGTTGTTCTTCAATAATGTTTTGCTTATCCGAGGTCTCTTTCCTTTCCATATAAAGTTAGTGATTGGTTTTTCCATATCATTAAGGAATGTTGATGGGATATAGATTGGGATTGCATTAAATGTATAGATTTCTTTGGATAGAATTGACATTTTCACAATGTTCGATCTTCCTATCCATGATCATGGTATGTTCTTTCCTTTATGTAGATGTCTTATGGTTTCTTGAAATAGTCTTTTATGGTTTTCTCTGCACAGGTCTTTGTGTCCCTGGTAAGATTTATTCTGAAGTATTTTATTTTTTTGGTAGCTATTGTAAATTTCCTTATTTCTTTTTCAGCAATCTCTTTGCTGCTGTAGAGGAATCCAACTGATTTTTGCATGTTGATCTTGTATCCTGCCACTATGCTAAATATCTCAATTGCTTCCAGTAGATTTTTTACTGAGTCTCTTGGGTTTGGTAGGTATAGGATCATATCATCAGCAAATACGGATAGTTTGACTTCTTCCTTATCAAATTGGATGCCATTGATATCCCTTACTTGCGTTATTGCCCTGGCTGGCACTTCCAATACAGTGTTGCATAGAAGTGGTGATAGTGAACATCCTTGTTTGGTTCCTGTTCATGAGAGGAATGGTTTCAGTCTCTTTCTCCATTGAGAATAATGTTGGCTATTGGTTTTGCATAGATGCCATTTATTA
>NW_006921639.1:12262130-12263345 GCF_000298275.1 Orycteropus afer afer | reverse complement strand
ACAATTCTTCATAGTATCCTGATATTATCCTTTTTATTTCAGTTGGTTCTGTTGTGATGTCACCCATTTTGTTTCCTATTTGTGTTATTTGTATTTTCTCCCTCTCTTCCCTTGTTAAATTTGCTAGTGGTTTGTGAATTTTATTAATCTTTTTAAAGAACCAACTTCTAGACTTGTTGATTTTTTCTATTGTCTTTCCATTTTCTGTTTCATTTATTTCTGCTTGAATCTTTATTATTTCTTTTCTTCTGATGACTGTAGGCTTTTCTTACTGTTCTTTTTCTAATTGTTGGAGATGTGGTTTAAAGTGTTGATTTTGGCTCTTTCTTCTTTTTTGTTGTGTGCATTTGTTGATATAAATTGGCCTCTGCTCACTGCTTTTGCTGTGTCCCAAAGATTTTGGTATGTTGTGTTTTCATTCTCATTTAATTCAAGGATTTTTTTAATTTCATTTTTTATTTTTTCTCTTACTCAGTCATTCTTAAGGAGGATGTTGTTCAGTTTCTGTGTGTTTGCTTTTTTCCCCATTGATCTGCCTATTATTGATTTCTAATTTGATAGCATTGTGATCTGAGAAGATACTTTGCAATATTCAATGATTTTAAATTTACGAAGGCTTGCTTTATGGCCTAACACATGGTCTATAATGGAGAATGTTCCATGTGCACTGGAAAAGAATGTATATTGTGCTTTTGTTGGGTGAAGTGCTCTGTAGATGTCTATAAGGTCAAGTTGGTGGATTGTATTGTTGAGCTCTTCTGCATCTTTGTTGAGTTTCTTTCCAGCTGCTCTATCTTTGATTGAAAGTGGTGTATTAAAGTCTCCTACTATGACTGTGGAGTCATCTATTTGCCTCTTCAATTATGTTAAAGTCTGATTTATGTAGTTTGGGGCTCTTTCATTGGGTCCATAGATAGTTATTATGGTTATATCTTCTTGTTCAATTGATCTTTTTATCATCATATAATGTCCTGCCATATAATGTCTCTTAAGGTGATTTTTATCTTAAAGTCAGTTTGATCAGAAATTAATGTTGCCACTCCTGCTCTTTTTTGATTACCATTTGCTTGATATATCTTTTTCCAACCTTTGATTTTTAGTCTATTATTGTCTTTATCTCTAAGGCATGTCTCTTGTAGGCAGCATACTGATGGGTTATATTCTTATCCAGTCTGCAACTCTCTGTCTTGAGTGGTACATTTAATCCATTGACTT
>NW_006921639.1:12260261-12261294 GCF_000298275.1 Orycteropus afer afer | reverse complement strand
TTCAGGATTCTTTCTTTATCTTTGGTTTTTATGAGTTTGATGATGATATGTCTTGGTGATTTTCTTTTGGGGTCTATCCTGTTTGGGGTTCATTGGATTTCCTGAATGGATGTATTCTCATCTTTCATCATATCAAGGAAGTTCTCTTCCAACAAATCTTGGATAATTTTCTCAGTGGTTTTCTTTTTCTCTTCCTGTTCTGAAATTCCAGTGACACGTAGGTTATTCCTTTTGATAGTATTCTATGTGAACCTTAGGCTTTCTTCATCTTGTTTTGATTTTTTTTTCCTGATTGATCCCTTTTCAAAGAAGTATTCAAGTATTTGTCTTCAATCTCATTAATTCTGTCTTCCATTGCATCAATTCTATTCCTTTGCCCTTTCAATTTGTTATCTATTTCTGGAAGTTTGTTATTAATCTTCTGGATTTCTATTTGTAGATTTAGAATAATTTCTAATTTTTCATTTATTTTGTCACTTTGTTCTTGTATTTTCTTCCAAAATTTTTCTAGGCTATGTCTGTGTTTTCCTTAATTTTGTCAGTGTTTTCCTTGATTTATCTGTCATTCTTTTGAAAATACCTAAGTATAATTCTTTTGAATTCCTTATCAGGGAGTTCCAATGCTGCTTCCTCCTCAGGGATATGTTCTGTGTCTATATCCTGCTCCCTTGTTTCTACTACCTTATCTTGCTTCTTTGTGTGGACTGTGATGGTCTCTTGTCTTCGAGACATTGTGATGTTGTATTTAGATCTTTGTTAACTGTTTGCGAAGAGCAGTTAAGGGTGAATCAGGTTTTTCTTGGTGGTTGTTTATCATTTGCCAGTTGGTGGAGAAGGAAGTGGTGGCTTTTACTCAGTAAGTGGAACTGTAGGAGATGCAGTTGTTGTTATGCCCTATGGATATGGTTGCCGTCTCCCACTCAGTTAGACAAGTTAAAAAACAACAATTGAAAATCCATCAACAAAGTAAAAGCAAGCAGACAAAAAACACACCACATAAACACATAAGAACAATCACCAAAATAAAAAAGAA
>NW_006921639.1:12259387-12260161 GCF_000298275.1 Orycteropus afer afer | reverse complement strand
AGGGCAATAAGAGAAAAGAGGTAGAGAATAATGAAGAAAAAAATGGGAAAATCAAAAAGATAAACAAGGAATGCAGAGAACCATGAGAAAGAAAAAATGGGAACCAGGAACAGGGAAGAGAGAAATAGCTGAACATAGACTCTGGGAAGGAAAGAATGAATAATAATAATAAAAGTGCATTTTTTTTTTAAAAAAAACAGAAAGAAACAAACTGAACAAAAAGGGGAAAAAATCTGGGAAGGGCAGGGCAGAGTGCCCAGGCTCTTTCAGAGCACATAGACTGGGATGGAATTCCTGCCAGCCCAGAATATGGGTGGGAGTGAGGGATGGCCATACCTCCATTCACCAAGAGGATGTGGGGTATAAGAGTAACAAGGGGAATACTGCACATTTCCAATCATTCATGTCTGGAATGTCTTTGTTGTCCCCAGCAAGTGGAGTATATTCTTAGGTCCCTGGAATCTGAGAGAACGCTGTTGCTTTAAATATCCAAAATGATCGAACTGCTTGTAAACATTCAAAATGGCTGCACACTCAGGACAGCCAAAAGTCCATGGCTCAGCCTGTCTCCCTCTTCGCTGCTGCCCCTTTTATTCACCAACCACCAATGCAGTCATCTGTGCAGCTCCTGGCTAGCAGGGCTGATTTTTAGGTTAATTCTTAGGTCCTAACACCACTTGTTGTTGTTGTTATGTGCCGTGGAGTTGGACTGACTTATAACGACCCCTCCTTAGGTTTCCAAGGTGATATCACTATGGAAGTAGGTTGCCCAAC
>NW_006921639.1:12254032-12259287 GCF_000298275.1 Orycteropus afer afer | reverse complement strand
GCAATCAAGTGCTTTAGGCACTACACTACCAGAGCTCCTAACACCACTTGGCAATATCTAAGCTGTCCGTGCTGTCAGTATTGCTGCCAGACCCGGCTCCGTATGTCTCCTTTTTCAGTGTTTTCATGCAGGTTCTTCTACTAGTTGGAGTTTAGTTCACTTCTGTATCCTTCCTTTCAAAGCTCAGGGCTCCAGAATTATCTTCTGTATCTGTGTTAATTGGTTCCCCTTTTCTTTGTTGAAGAGGGTCTGTGTAGTTGGTCTGCCTATTTGGCCATCTTGCCAGAACTCTTTTTCTATATTTCTTGATCTCTTGCTTTCATGTTGAAAGTTCACTTCAAATGTCTGACGATCCATACCAGGTGGTCATTTTACTGGGATCTTATCAGGAAGGAAAGAGAAATTTCTTGTCCATTATTAAGAACTGTAAGTTCAAACTGTGCTATTCTTCCTACAATGGAAAGAACATAAAAGACTACTGAGTGACCTTGAAATGAGACCAAAATCAGAGTGGGCTTATGACTGATCAAGGATGACTGGCCCACCAGGGAAGTGGTAAAGTATAGTATTTAGAGCAGAGTCTCTGAGGCCTAATGGCTCATTGCTCCATTGCTTACTAGCTGTGGGACCTTGAGAAAGATGTTTAACTTCTGTTTTCTCATATATAAAACGGGGGTAAAATTATTCATAGGGTTGAGAGAATTAAATGAGTTACTATGTATGAGATACTTAGAACAAGGCTCACCATAGAGCAAGGTTGTCTCTTACTCTCTTTTTAATGTTATTTTGTTGTTGTTGAAAATATACACAGCAAACCGTAAACCCATTCAACCATTTCTATATGTACATTGAACACATTTTTTTAGATGTGCAACTATTCTCATCCTCTTTTCTGAATATTTGTTCTTCATCAACATAAACTCACTACCCCTTAAGGTTCCTATCTGATCTTTTGAGTTGCAGTTGTCAGTTTGATCTCATATAAAAAAAAAAAAGAACAAACCAAAAAAAGCTCACAAAAAGATGCTCAACATCATTAGTCACTAGGGATACACAATCAAAATAAAAATGAAATACCACTTTATACCTACTTAAAAAAATTGTTGAGTCAATTCTGACTCATGTTCACACCTACTAGAATGGCTAAAATAAAAAAAGACAGACAATAACAAATGTTAAAAAGGACGTGAAGAAATTCAAGTCCTCGTGCATTGTTGGTGGGATTGTAAAATAGTGTAGCCCCTTTGGAAAACAGCTTGGAAGTTCCTGAAAATGTTGCACATCGAGTTGCCATTTGACCCCAAAATTCCACTCCTAGGTATATATATATACAGGAGACATGAACATAGGTCCATACAAAACTGTTCATAGTGACAGAATTATTCATAACAGTCAAAAAGTAGAAATAATCTGGATATCCATTCACTGGTGAATATATAAACTGTGGTATATCCATACAAAGGAATATGATTTGGCAATAAAAAGGAATGAAATACTTATACATGCTTCAACATATGTCCATCATTTAATATGCTTCATACATCAACATACATTAACAAAAGATCCTCAGTGGCACAGTGATTAAGTTTTCAGTTGCTAACAAAAGGATTGTCAGTTTGAATTCACCAGCTGCTCCTGGTGAGAAAGATGTGGCAGTCTGCTTCCATAAAGATTTACAGCCTAAGAAACCCTAAGGGACAGTTCTACTCTGTTCTATAGGGTGATTAAGAGTCAGAATGACTTGGCAACAGGCATACATCAACATGACTGAACCTTAATAGCATTATGCTAAGTGAAAGAAACCAGTCACAAAAATTGTATGATACAATTTATATTAAATGTCCAGAATAGATAAATTCATAGAGGCAGAATGTAGACTGCTGGTTACTAGGGCCTGTGGGGAGGTGAGACTGATAATAGATACAGCATTTCTTTTCGGGGTAATGAAGACTCTCTAAAATTAGACGATAATAATGGTGTTACAACTCTGTAATATACTAAAAACCTCAATTGTACACTTTAAAAAGTTAAATCTCAATAAAGCTGTTAAGAGAGATTATATCTCAGTAAAGCTGTTAACCACTGCTTGTCTGTTGGTTTGTCGTTCTGTGGTGGCTTGTGTGTTGCTGTGATGCTGAAAGTTATGCTACCAGAATTTCAAATACTAGCAGGGTCACCCGTGGTGGACAGATTTTAGTAAAGCTTCCAGACTAAGAGACTAGGATGAAAGACATTGCCAAGTCCACTTCTGAAAAAACTGGCCACTGAAAACCTTACGAATAACAGTGAAACATTGTCTGATATAGTGAAGGGGAAGACCTGTAATTAGACAAATTGACACAGTGGCTGCCACAATTGACTCCAGCATAGCAAGGATTGCAAGGAGGGTGCTGTACCAGGTAGTGTATTGTTCAGTTGCATATAGGCTCGCTCTGAGTAGGAACCGACTCCTCGATATTTAAGAACAACAAATTTATTAACATTTTTAAATTATTTAAAATTAAATAAAATAAAAAATTCCATTTTTCAGTCACACTAGACACATTGGAAGTGCAACTACATGTAGTTAATGGCTACCATATTGTATAGTGTATATAGCACATTTACATCATTGCACAAAGTACTATTGGACAGTGCTGCCACTGTAAAAGGCAGTTGTAGAGAGTCTGAGCAGGTATTACAAATATGCCATCCTGGACATCTACTTGCAAGACTGTGAGTGACGTGTCAGCACAGTGATTATTTATGGTGATGAAGCCACTGAAAATATGTCCATGTCTTTATTGTACCCACCAGCCACTCCTTGGAAGGAAGATTGGGCAATCTACTTCCGTAGAGATATCACCTCAGAAACCTAAGGATGGGTTGCTATGAGTCAAATCGACTCGATGGCAATGAGGTTTTTTTTTTTTTTTTGGTTTAGGGTGCACTATCTGGCTTGGTTTAAAATTTATATGTGAACAGTGTAATTATGTATGGAATATAAGCTGGAAGAAAATAATCAAATTATCAAGTATGATTATTTTGAGTAATGGAATATGGACCATCATTTTGCTTCTGGCTACTTGTAGTGGACTCTGTAACTACAGTGTTTGTCTGTCCTCCGACAATATAGGACCCAAGGGATATTGCTTGAATTCATGGAAGCAGCCATACCTGAAGCTGTTGTATTCCATTTGGATTTCTTTATTACATGTGCCAGTTGAGCCATCTAAATGGTTTCTGTAATTTACAACAAAAATGAAACATGCTGACCACTTGTGCTACTTTATTGCATTTCTATATCTTTAATAACTTTCATCTATGTCTCCTAAAATTGGAAAAAAAGAAATTTTTAGAAAATTTCATTTGAAAAATAACCAGGTAGGGAGAAGTGAGTCAGGTATAGACGAAACATGATTGGCCTTGAGTTTATTGGTGGAAACTAGGTGTTGGACTTATAAAACCAAACCAAATCACTTGCTGTCAAGTTGATTCTGACTCATGGTGACTCCATGTATTACAGAGCAGAAAAGCTCCGTAGGATTTCCTTGGAAGCAGATTGCTAGGCCTTTCTGCTGTGGTGCTTCTGGGTGAGTTTGAACCACCAACCGTTAGGTTAGTTGGTGAGTGCCAACTGTTTACAAAACCCAGGGACAAGGTTGGGGTCACAGTAATTCATTATTGTATTGTTACTTGCCGTTGAGTCCATTCTTACTCACAGTGACCTTATATACAACAAATAAAACACACCATTATCTTCATGATCGCAGAATGTTTGGATCCATTATTGTGGCTATTATGGCAATCTATCTCATTGAGGGTTTCTCTTGTTTTCGCTGACCGTCTACCAAACATGACACCCTTTTCTAGCAGTTAGTATTTTCTGATGATATGTCCAAAGTAAGGGAATTGAAATCTCACTGTCCTCACTTCTAAGGAGCATTCTGGCTGTATTTCCTCTAAGACTGTTTTTTTTTTGTTCCTCTGGTAGTCCACAGTGTATTATATTATTTTGTTGTTATGTGTCATTGAGTCATTTCTGACTCATAGCAACCCTACAGGACAGAGTAGAGCTACCTTATAAGCTTCCTAGGTTGTAATCTTCACAGGAGCAGATCACCAGGTTTTTTTTTCTCCCAGGATTGGCTGGTGGGTTGAAACAGCTGACCTTTCAGTTAGCAGCCAAACACTTTAACCATTGCTCCATCAGGGCTCCTTTATCATTAGCTCTACTTAAAAAAATATATGGCACATATATGCATTTAATATATATACACCATATGTACATGTTATATATATATATATATATATATATATAAACATAAACTCAAAAAACCCAAACTCACTTCCATCAAGTTGATTTCAACTCATAGTGACTCCCTTTGGGTTTCCAAGGTGGTAAATCTTTATGGAAGTAGATTGCCCAGTCTTCCTTCTGCTGAGTGGCTGGTGGGTTTGAACCACCAATCTTCCAGTTAGCAATCAAATGCCTTAGACACTGCACCACCAGAGCTCCTTATATATAAATATAAATAAATAAAAATATATATGAATGAAAATGTCTATTAAAAAAAGTGAAGGGTGGTCAGCAGTGTTTTGTGATGTAGAGGATCAGGAATTGGCAGTGTTCCAGAGGGGCTTTTCAGGAGTCTTGTGGAGGAAAAGCCAGAGTGGAAAGGAGGCAGGAACCATAGGGTTATGAATGAGGAAAGTGGAGGAATTGAGTATAGATATCTTTATCCATTTTTTTTGATTGGGAAACAGCGAAAGAATGATAACTAAACACAACTTTAATTAAGTGATTAATTTGCCTGTGATCTTTCATGTGATTTTCACCATTTAAAATAAACTTTTATTATTTATGAAAGTAATATAAATAGAAAATTTGAAAAACACAAGAGTAGAAAGACAAAAAACAAAATAGAACAAGATCCCCTATTGTCCCACTGGGGCAATATCAGTGTTTTAGTGAATTTCCTGCCAGTCTTTATTATCTACCTACTGATCTCTCTATATTTACATTTTAAGTTCTACTTCACACAGTTTGTATTCTCCCTTTTATACTGATTACTGTTTCTTCATACTGCTGTAACACCTTGATAGCATCATGTAAAATTGAGTACCCATCACATGGTGGTGCTCTAATATACTAAATCATTTTGGGACAATTACACTGAAGAAGTGGGTTCCCAAAGTTAAGGAAAGGTTTATATATTGGAGGACATTTTCTTTGTTGGTTACCAGGGGTGGGAGGGAAGGGGAGGGAATGCTGT
>NW_006921639.1:12247816-12252762 GCF_000298275.1 Orycteropus afer afer | reverse complement strand
AGTCTCAGGGTTGTGGAATCTGGGGTTCATGTGCTCCATTAGTCCTTTGGGCTAATTATTTCCTGTGTCTTTGATTTTTTTTCACTCTTCTTTGCTCAGTGTGGGGAGAGATCAATAGTTGCACCTTAGATGGCCGCTCACAAGCTTTTGAGATTCCAGTTGCTACTCAAGAAAGTAGGATGTAGAACATTGTCTTTGTGGGCTATGTTATGCAAATTCTCCTTACTGAGCTCTGAGACTGTGGTCTTGAGCATTAAGAAAAGATTTTTAAGCCAAGCTTTATAAAGGAGTAGGTAGAATTTCAACAAAGGAGGCCTGGAGGTGCAAGGGTTAAGTGCTCAGGTGCTAACTAAAAGTTTGTTATTTTAGACCCACCTAGAGGCTCCATGAGAGGAAAATCTGGTGATCTGCTCCCATAATGATTATAGCAAAGCAAACCCTGTAGTGCAATTCTACTCTGTCACATGGGGTCGCTATGGGTTGAAAACTGACTTGAGGACGTCTAACAACAACAGAATTTTGTCAGTATAGGGAGAACACATTTTGAGTTTGAGAAGAATACTATTGAGGAAATTCGTGTTAGAGGACCTCTGTTTTCTCAATAAAGTAAGAGAGAAAATTTAGAACCATTGAGGTGGGAAATGTGCTTGGGAGTTGACAAGAGTTGTCTGAAAAAGGTTTATTGAACAGCAGTGAGGGATTTGGCTTAGACAGGGATTACTTCAGGCCAAGTTTTCCTGATTTAATCAGCCATGGAAATCTCTCCTGTTAAGGATAGGGTTGCATGTGCTGTGTTTGGGCTAAGTGCTTCTGTTGGTTAGAATCCTTAGTTATATTCAGGATATATGGTTCTATAGCTTGTGGCTAAGAAGGTATGTTTAGAAGAAATTGCCTGGATTTGAATCCTGGGTTTGCTGCTCACTGGCTGTGTGAACTTGGGCAAGTTACTTAACTTCTTTGTGCCTTGATTTTCTTACCTCAAGAATAAGCAATAATCATAGTATCTACTTAATATTTGTTAGAATGAACTGAGGAAATCTATGTTAAGGATTTACAACATGCATAGACTATAAAACCAAACTGAATCTGTTGCTGTCGGGTTGTTCTAATTCATGTTACAGAGTAGAACTGTGCTCCGTAGGGTTTTCTTGGCTGTAATCTTTATGGGAAAAGATTGCTAGGCCTTTTTTCTGCATTGTTGCTGGGTAGGTTTGAACTGCCAATCTTTAGATTAGTAATCAGTCACAAGCTGCTGTACCACTGGAGAGGGGTTGGGAGGATGTTATCTTTTATGAGAATAGCTGAGAGTACTCATGATTTTGTGGAGACAGCCATATCTTCTTGTGTTAGGCCATGTATAGAGCCAATCCCCTACAATTCTTCCACATTTTTTTCTTATAATAATTTCCTGGTAGCTTTTGCATGTGAATTAAAACCACTGCACTTTACGCACATGGAAAGACACTCAAAGTCATTAATCATTAGGGAAGTGCAAGTCAAAACCACGATAAGATACCACTTCACACCCACTAGCACACACCCATGGCTAGAAAAACAGAAAATAACAAGTGTTGACAAGGAAGTAGAGAAATTGGAACTCTTATCCATTGCTAGTGGGAATGTAAAGTGGTACAACTGCTGTAGAAAATAGTTTGTCAGTTCCTCAACAAGTTAAAGATAGAATTCCCATATGACCCAGCAATTCGACTCCTAGGTATGCACCCCAAAGAATTGAAAGTAGGAACTCAAACAGATATTTGTACACCAACGTCCATCACATGTCATTCATGATAGCCAAAAAAGGTGGAAAAGACCCAAGTGTTCATCAACAGATGAATACATAAACAAAACATGGTATATCCATACAATGGAACATTTCAACCATAAAGACAAAGTTCCAGTACATGGTATGATGTGGATGAACCTTGAAAAAACACACTGACTGAAATAAATCAAACACAAAATAACAAATACTATATGACCTCACTTAATATGAAATACTTAGAATAAGTGAATGCATAGAGACCAACGTTTACCAGCGATTCCTAGAGGCTGGGTGGGAGGAGGAAATGGAGAGTTATTGCTAAAGGGGCACTATATATCTTTTTCAAAAACAACAACAACAACAACAACAACAAAAAAACCCAAATTCACTGCCATTGAGTAGATTCTGACTCAGAGTGACCCCCATTGAGTTTCCAAGACTGTGAATCTTTATGGAAGCAGACTGTCTCATCTTTGTTCTACAGAGTGCCTGGTGGGTTTGAACCACTGACCTTTTGGTTAGCAGTCAAATGCCTTAACCATTACACCACTGAATTGAATTACTCCTTGAATTTCTGTTTAGTGGAATGAAAAACATTTGAAAATGGAGAGTGGTGAAATTGTATAATACTATGGTTGTAATTAATGTCACAGAATTATACAGTTAAAAATAGTTTAAATGGCAAATGTTTCATTATATGTATTTTACCACAATAAAACATACAAACAAAACCCTACTGTAATCCAACATAGTTGTATGTTTTTCCTTATGACTTGAGACTAGAGGCTTCAATCTAGGTAGGGTTAAATTGGCGACCAAAAGGGACCAAAAACATCATGTTTGGTAGAGGGCCACTCCTTATAGAAAAGGAAATTGTATAGGGATCCCTACTTCACACTACCTCACAGTGCTGTTGTACAACTTAAGAGCTACTGTTGTTCAACACAATTTTAAGGATATCTTGGTGCTAGGCACCAAGTTTTCTAATTGTGTGCATTTGCAGTTTCTGTTGATCTTCATGGCAATTTATTTGCAGTTGAGGAAATGGCAGGTCAGAGGTCACATAGCTAGAAGTAGTAGAGGTAGAGTTCAAATTGCAGCTCCGTCTAGCCCCAGAAACCATGCACTTTCCATTAGACCAGACAACATCTGTGCTTGGAAAATGCAAGATGATGTTGATAATCCTATGATTTGCACATGAGGCTAGATAGAGTTTGATGCTCAGCCTGGGGAGGAGCCATTAATGCTGTTGTTCTTAAAGATGTGGGGCATGTCATGGGGCTTGATGACTAAGACTTTCATAATTTTCTTTCTGTAGATTTCCTCTGGGTACCAAGAGACATGGGCTCTGAAGCTACCCATGCCACTCCCAAGTCCAGGCCTCACTCTCCATGAAAGTCAGATATAATATGACAGAGTGTTCTGTGTCTTGGTACACCGGCTCATCAGCAACTGGACAATTGTCACGATGTATCTTGCATAGCTGACCACTCAGTCATTTCATTTCCATGTGTAATCAGGATTCTAATAATAACTACTGTTTTTTGAATCATTCTGTGTGCTCCTCTTCCAAGGAGTTTTGCTTTAAAGAGAAGGACAGAAATAGGGTAGTAATTGGATGGGGGGAAAGTGGGGTTAGGAGAGGCTAAGCCTTCCTATAATAAAAAAGCATTAAGAGCATGTTTGTGCGCTGAAGGGAATGAGAGGCATTTCCCAGTTGAGAGGGGAAACTGATGATTGGGAGAGAGGAGGGATTGCTGAAGCATGTCCTTGACCAGGCAAGAGGGAGATATAACGCACAAGTGGAAGTATAGGCTGTAATTAGACATTCTGCTGAAATTAAGATATTCTATACTTATGGGACCCTCCCTGCCCCGTGTGCAGGAGGGTGGTGGTGAGTCTTGGTGAAGAGACCGTGGATTGTGCCAGCAAGAAGACCAGATCTTCAATGGCCCTCTGCTTCTCATCGAGGGGCCTGGAACCAGTTGGTAACTTCTCTGATCCTCAATTTTGGTCTCTTTTGTAAAAATGCAGATGATCTTGCTTACTCCACAGAGTCATGGTGAGCTTTAAACAAGATAATGTAAGCAAGCACACTCAGTAGAGAAAATGAAAGTAATCTAACCCCATCATCAAGGAGCTCTGGTAGCACAGTAGGTAAGGCATTTGCCTGCTAACCAGAGGGTTGGTGGTTCAGACCCACCAGCTTCTCTGTGGGAGGAAGATGAGTCAATCAATCTACTTCCATAAAGATTTACAGCCTTGGAAACCCAACAAGGGTCAATATGAGTCATAAATGACTCCATGGCCATGAGTGGGTTAAGCCCATCATTGAGAGGTTTAACATTTTGATGTATTTTCTTGACAGTGTTTTTTCCACATATATGAATATGTACTTAAAAATAGCATCATTCTTTAATACTCTTCTGTAACACTTAACCATATTAAAGACAATTTTTCATGTCATTAAATGTTATCCTAGAGTATAATTTTTTTTTAATGCATGCAGATCATTTCATCAGGTGGATTTGTACTCTCTGTTAACCAGTTCCTGCTTGTAGACATCATAATAATCACTACCACTATTATAATTGTTATTGGAAGGAAGGTTGGGCAATCTACTTCCATAGTGATACTGTCTTGGAAACCCAAGGAGGGGTCACTATGAGTAGAATCTGACTCGATGGCAGTAGGTTTGGTTTGGATTATAATTGTTATAGTATACAATTGTTCCCCACTTTTTGCTATTATAAGTAGCCCTGGAATGAACTTCCTTGAAATTCTGTTTTTATGCACATCCATAGTTATTTCCCTAAGGTAGCATTATGGATTGAATTATGTCCCCCCACAAGATGTATTGAAGTCCTAACTCTGTACCTATGAACATGAACTTGTTTGGAAATGAAGTTTTTTTTTTTTTTTTGTTATCAGTTAAGTCAAACAAGTCATACCAGAGTAAGGTAGGTCCCAATCTTAATCCTCCACAACCTATCTGTCATTTATTGTACACTGGTGTTTGTGTGTTGCTATGATGCTTGAAGCTACACCTTTGGTATTTTAAATACCAGTTGGGTCACCCACGGTATACAACTTTCAATGGAGCTTCCACACTAAGACACACTAGCAAGAAAGGCCTGGAAATCTACTTTGGAAAATTAGCCAGTGAAAACCCTAAGGATCC
>NW_006921639.1:12243145-12246261 GCF_000298275.1 Orycteropus afer afer | reverse complement strand
GTCTTGTTGTCAGAGGGGACCATTCCCTGGAGAAGGGTGTTATGCTTGGTAAGGTGGAGGGTCAACGAAGGAGAGGAAGGCCTTCGACGAGATGGATTGACACGGTGGCTGCGACAATGGGCTAAAGTATAGCAAGGATCATGGAGCTGCCATGGGATCGGGTGGTGTTTTGTTCTGCTGTGCATGGGGTTGCTGTGAGTCGGAAACAACTTGACAGCACCTAACAACAACAAATAAGTGGAAAGATATTTTGTGTTCATATATTTGAAGACTTAATACTGTTAAGATATAAATACTACCCAAAGAGATCTCTAGATCAAACACAATCCCAATAAAAATTCTTACAGCTTTCTTTACAGAAATGGAAATACCAATCCTCAATTTTATATGGAGTGGCAAGAGGCCTTGAATAGCTAAAGCAATGTTGAAAGAGAAAAACAAAGTAGGAGGGCTCACACTTCCTGAATTTAAGTCATATTGTACAGCTATAGTAATCAAAAGGATCTCTGGTGGCGTAGTGCTTAAGTCATTTGACTGCCAACTAGAAGGCTGGCAGTTCAAACTCACCAGCCACTCTTCGGAAGGAAGATTGCACAATCTACTTAGAGATACTGCCTCAGAAACCCAAGGAGGGGTTGCTATGAGTTGGAACTGACTTGATGGAAATGAGTTAATTATAGTAATCAAAACAGTCTGGTTTTGGTATGTCAAAAGACACATAGACCAATAGAATAGAATTGAGAGTCCAGAAATAAACCCATATGTCTATGGTGAACTGATTTTTTTATGGAGAGGAGAGTCTCCTTTAATAAATGGTACTGGAAAAATCGGATTTCCACATGAGAAAGATGAAATAGGGCTCATGCCTCACACTATACATAAAAACAAATTCAAAATGGATTAAGGACTTAACTATGCAAACTAAAACCACAAATTCTTAGAAGATAATAAAGAAATAAGAGGAGGAAATGGAATGTGTGACTATTTGCCTCCATGATCAACTGCCTCCTTTCCCATGAGGGCAGAAGAACTGGGTGGTGCCTGATTACCATTACTAAACATTTTCATCAAAGATTGTATAGAAGAACCCTGATTAAAATGATGAAAATTCAGTACAGAATTTCAGATTCTTGTGGAATCCAGATATTCTGGAGCCGTATAGGCTGGATGAACCCCTGAAACTACTGCCTTGAGATCATCTTTAAACCTCAACCCCAAAATGTTCCCTGAAGTCTAGTTAAAAACCAAACAGTAGTTTAGCTTACATAGTAAATAATGTCTGCCTTGAACATGTGCTCTTTTAAGATCTATCTGGATGGGATCAGATTGACAACAGCAACTCAAGAGATTAGATAGGAACCTTAGAGGGCAGTGAGTTTACGTTAATGGGGAAAGAACAATTTGGAAAAGAAGGATGAGAATGGTTGCACAACTTGAGGAATGTGATCAATGCCACTGACCTGTGCATGTAGAAATTGTTGAATTTGTGTGTAGTCTGTGGTATATATTCTCAAAAACAACAACAAAAACAAATGATATAAAAGAAGAATATGTACAAATCAATACAATAAAAGGAACACCAAGGATTCCTAGGGCTAGTAACAAAGAAGGATCCTTCCATAGAGTCAGTGCCCTCATTTAGAATTCTAGCCCCTAAATCAAAACTGTGAGACAATACATTCCTGTTCTTTAAAGAAAAAAAAAAAAAAAAAAAAAAGAAGAAGAAGAAAGAAAAAGAAGGAAAACCCTATGGATCACAGAATATTTTCAGAGACTTTGACTCCCTTACTTTGAATGTGTCATCAGATGGATTGTTAGCTGAAGTAGGACATTTGTTTGCCAGAGGGCAAGTAAAGATGAGAAAAAAACCTCAATAAGATGGTCACAGCAATGGACTGAAGCATACCAATGATCATGAAGATGGCACAGAACTGGATAGAATTTTGTCCTTTACATGAAATTGCCATGAGTCTGAGCTGACTTGATGACAACTAACAACAACAACAATTCTAATCCCCCCTGAATGACATCTTATAAAGAGGGAGTCACATACAGAGAGATAACAGCATGTGAGGATCTGCCCACAAGCCATCTATCACCAGAGGCTAGGAGAGACATGGAACAGATTTTCTCTCAGAATCTTCAAAGGAATCGACATGGTCGAGATCCTGAATTTGGACTTCAAGCCTCCAGAACCATAAGAAAGTAAATACCTGTTCTTTCAAGCCACCCACTTTGTGGTATGTTGTTGGGGCAGCCCTAGGACACCAAGACAGACAGCTTCCTGGCACTGGATTTTCAGCTGAGGTGTGGACAGGCTTCTTCACTTTCGTAAACACAGAGGGAGGAGTGGATTCTGACAGACAGGCAGAGAGAGTATGGTCCCCATAGGTGCTGATAACCGGGCTGCTGTCATTCTGGGAGTAGGTGTCTAGGGGCCAGAGATCAGATGTAGCCTGTCCCCTTCAATAGTATAATTGCTGCCTTGGTTGAAGACACAAAGGCAGGCTTATCAAATATGAAGAAGCTGGGAAGCTGAGAGGTAGATGTTGAATGACAGAATCAAGATGTAAGGAGACCCTGACTGGCAGGATGAATGGTCTAAAAGGAACAGGAGCAAACTGAATTAAGGGAACTGTAGTGTCCAGCAAGGTAATATTTCAAAGAAAATTAGGCCATAAAGGTGGACAGTAGGGGAGACTTGTCCGGACATCAGGCCATGTGAATATGCCACAGGGACACATGTGATGTTGTTGCCCCTAAACTCATGGGAAACACCCAATAACCTCAGGCTGTATCTGTTTGAGTATGCTGTCCAGATCTTGTATGTCAGTGGGATATCTATAAACTAGAGCACAGTCAAGGAAAGGTCTATGATTGAGATCTAATGATTCAGAATAGAAATATAATGCAAGCCATATACATATCATTTAAATTTTTCTAGTAGCTACAGTAAAAAGCAAGAAAAAAACAGGTGAAAATGAATTTAATAATATATTTTATTTAACCTACTTTATCAAAAATGTTGCATAAATCGGTATGTTTATGCACCAAACACTAAAGCCAAAGATGAAGAAATTGAAGATTTTTTTTTTTTTTATTAGGATTTGGGTGAA
>NW_006921639.1:12240956-12242775 GCF_000298275.1 Orycteropus afer afer | reverse complement strand
CAGTGAAAATAAGGCCAGGAGCTGGCTGTGGAACAGACCATTAATTGCTCATATTCAAGTTCAAGTTGAAGCTGAAGAAAATTAAAACAAATCCTCAAGAACCAAAATATGACCTTGATTATATTCCACCTGAATTTAAAGACCATCTGAAGAACAGATTTGATGCCTTGAACACCAGTGATTGAAGACCAGACGAGTTGTGGGGTGACATTAAGAACATCGTACATGAAGAAAGCAAAAGATCATTAAAAAGACAAGAAAGGAAGCAAAGAGCAAAATGAATGTTAAAAGAGATCCTGAAACTGCTCTTGAATGGAGAGGAGCCAAAGCAAATGGAAGAAATGATGAAGTAAAAGAGCTGAACAGAAGATTTCAAAGGGCAGCTTGAGAAGACAAAGTAAAATACTATAAAGAAATATGCAAAGACCAGGAATTAGATAACCAAAAGGGAAGAACATGCTTGGCATTTCTCAAGCTGAAAGCACTGAAGAAAAAAATTCAAGCCTCGAGTTGCAATATTGAAGGGTTCTATGGGCAAAATATGGAACAATTCAGGAAGCATCAAAAGAAGATGGAAGGAATACACAGGATCACTGTACCAAAAAGAATTGATCAACATTCAGCCATTTCAAGATATTTCATTTCAGCATATGATCAAGAACTAATGGTATTGAAGGAAGAAGTCCAAGCTGCACTGAAGGACTGGTGAAAAACAAAACCCCAGGAATTGATGGAATAGCCATTGAGATGTTTCAACAAATGGATGTAGCGCTGGAGGTGCTCACTCGTTTATGCCACAAAATTTGGGAGACAGCTACCTGGCCAACGAACTGGAAGAGATCCATATCTGTACCTGTTGCAAGGAAAGGTGATCCAGCAGAATATGGAAATGATTGAATGATATCATTAATATCACACAAGTTAATTTTTCTGAAGATAATTCAAAAATGGTTGCAGCAGTATATTGACAGGGAGCTGCCAGAAATTCAAGCCGCATTCTGAAGAGGGCATGGAAAGAGGGATATCATTGCTGATGTCATATGGATCTTGGCAGAAAAGAAAGAATACCAGAAAGATGTTTACCTGTGTTTTATTGACTCTCCAAAGGCATTTTACTGCGTGGATTATAACAAATAATGGATAACATTGGGAAGAATATGAATTCCAGAACACTTAATTGTGCTCATGAGGATCCTGTACATAGATCAAGAGGCAGTCGTTTGAACAGAACAAGGGGATACTGCATGGTTTAAAGTCAGGAAAGGTGTGCGTCAGGGTTATATCCTTACACCATACTTATTCAACATGTTACACTGAGCAAATGATCCAAGAAGCTGGACTATATGAAGAATAATGCAGCATCACGATTGGAGAAAAACTCATGCAGATGACACAACCTTGGTTGCTGAAAGTGAAGATGACCTGAAGCATTTACTGATGAAGATCAAATACTATAGCCTTCAGTATGCATTACATCTCAACATAAAGCAAACAAAAATCTTCACAACTGGACCAATACGCAACATCATGATAAATGGAGAAAAGATTGGAGTTTTTAGGGATTTCATTTCACGTGGAGCCACAATCAATGCCCATGGAAGGAACAGGCAGGAAATCAAATGATGTATTGCATTGGGCAAATCTGCTGCAAAATACTTCTTTAAAGTGTTAAAGAGTAAAGATGTCACTTTGGAGACTATGGTGTACTTGACCCAAGCCATGGTATTTTCAGCAGTCTCATGTGCATGTGAGAGCTGGACAATTAAAACGGAAGACTGCAGAAGAATTGATGCATCTGAATTGTGGTGGTGTTGACGAA
>NW_006921639.1:12234980-12239851 GCF_000298275.1 Orycteropus afer afer | reverse complement strand
GGTTTTCTAGGCTGTAAAATCTTTGTGGAAGCATACCACCAGGTCTTTCTCGAGGAACCACTGGGTGGGTTCAAACTGCCACTCTTTCAGTCAGTAGTCAAGTGCTTCATCATTGTGCCATCTACCAAAACAGTAAGTTGTGTTTATTATACAAATACTTTATACTGCTTTTGTATTTTAAATTAATTTCAAATACAACAAAAAATTTAGTTTCTCAGTCACACTAGCAACATTTCAAGGGCTCAGTAGTCACATCTAGCCAGTGGCTACCAGTATTGGATAGTGCAGGTCAGTGTCTTTGCTACTCAGAATGCGGTCCACGGATCAGGAACATCTGTTTCATATCAGAGCTGGTTAGAAGTACAGGATGTTGGACTGCATTCAGACTTGATTCAAAATCTGCATTTCAGCAAGTTCTCCAGATGATTCCTGCACTCATTACAGCTAGAGAAGCACCAGTCTACATCTCAGGCCACCATCTAAGGAATGTCTGCAGAAACTGAATGTATTTTGCAGGAAGTTGTGATAATAATCTTTAAATATTTAAAGGCCTCTTATGAGGAAGGAAGGAGCTCTGATGGCATAGTGCCTAAGGCATTTGACTGCTAACCAGAAGGCTGGTGGTTCAAACCCACCAGCCATTCCTCAGAAGGAAGGTTGGGCAATCTACTTCTGTATTGACATTGCCTTGGAAACCCAAGGAGGGGTTGCTATGAGTCGGATCTGACTCAATGGCAGTGCATTTGGGTTTTTTTTGGTATGAGGAAGGAGGAGCTCTGGTGGTACAGTGGTTAAGACATTTGGCCACTAACCAAAAGGTCAGTGATTCGAACCCAGCAGCCACTCCACAGGAGAAAGATGAGGCAGTCTACTTCTGTAAAGATCACAGTCTTGGAAATCCATGGAGCAGTTTTACTCTGTCCTGTAGGGTCGCTGTGACTTGGAATTGACTTGATGGCAGTAGGTTTGGTTTATATGGAAAGTGGGGAAAATTTAGTCTCAAGTAGAAGAACTGGGATCAGAGGTGGAGGTGGAGAGTGGAAGCAAGGGAAGCAAACTTTATTGAACTTTCATAGTTAATTATTTCACTTAATCCTTATACCCAAAGAACTGGATCTGGAGTTAAGACAGACAACCCAGGTTCAAACCTCACTTCTACTTATCACTGTGCATTGAAGGAAGAATTACTTCACCTCTCTGAGCCTCAGTTTACTGTCTGTAAAATGGGAGAAATCATAACCCACTTCCTAGCAATAATGAGAAGATAGTGTAGGCTGGGACCATATAGGCTATATTCACCCCATTGTCTCTGGGCCTGGCACCAATCTGGCCTACAGTCAGACCCCAATAACTATTTCTTTGCAAACTGGGAAGAGCTCTGACATGTGTAGGATGCCTATCACTGTGATTAGCAGGCTCGTGGTTTGAGGTGACAGGCTGGTTTTTGAGTAGACACAAATGAACCTGGCTCACATGCTCTTTGGTCCCACTGAAAGCTCGTTTTTTATTTACAGCTCCACATTGATCTGGATCGATCTGTCCTCAAACATTTTTATCTGGAGAGTGAGAAAAGAAAGGCAGGGAGGGGAGGCCTTTGCCCAGCAGGGGGTGTGGGGGTGTCTCTGGCCATTTTACTTCCATTAGGGGTGAAACACTGCCCCAAAGTGGAATGCCAGGTCACCCCAAAGCAGGGATAACTTAGCCAATCAAAGCATTTCTCTGCAAAAGAGCCCATCACCACCTCGCCAACCACATCTGTGCCTCTGTCAAGTAAACAAAGAATATCTACTGCTCTCCGGCAGGCACTAACATTAGCCAAGTGAGGGCTCTTTGGGGACCAGGGTAAGGAGGTTTGCATTTGAAAATGAACCACTGTACTTGGATTTATAGTGCTGCTTTTCCGGTGGAGAGGGGGAAATATTTTTCTCTGGGAGATTAGAATTTACTAGTGGATTCAAGTGTAACTTTGGAGAGTGGTGAAGGTATTAGATGTGGCAGTATTCAGTATTGTTTTATTGGCAATTAGATTTCAAACTGGCACGAATGTATGAAAATAAGTCTCAATTATGGGCCTGTGAAGTTTCTCCACCATCTGTCAACAGTTTGCTCCTTATGCCACAACATGTGTACCTTTGGAGGGAAAATGATTTAATAGCCCAAGTGAAGAGGTACAGCACACCAAATTGTGCTGGAGTTTATAGCCAATTCTTGCATTTGTGATTTCTGATTTGGAGAAAGCAAACTGCTACTTACCCCGCCCCCCACATATACCATACAGACGCACACCACATATATCCACACATACACCAAACACACATATGCACCACATACACACACATCCATACACACACATACATACTTATTTCCATACCCACACACCACACACATATACACATGTACTCACATGTACTTAAACCCACACACCCCATACACATTCACACATACACAATGATTAAACCCACCCACCCCCCACGGGACACACACATACACTTTTCAAGGACAGACCCACAGACTGTCAGAGATAGAAGATAACATTCAGAAGGTATGAGTCCAATGACCCACTTCACAGCTTGGAAAATTTACATCCCAGAAAGGACAAGGGACTTGTCCCAGTGACACTGTGGCATGGGGACAGAGGTTGAATTATAACCAAGAGGAAACTGGAGTTGGGGCAGTGTTGTACTGATAAACGTGTAACAGCTGGTTCTCTGGGAAAATGAGAGCACTGGTTTGTAGTGCTTGCCTATTTCTAGTGTGTAAATACTCCCATTATGGCCAATTTCCAACTATTACCTGGCATCACTGAATGTGGAGTTTAGAAGACATGTGTCCCACCATGTCTAGAAAGCTGGTGTGAGCCCATCCAGTGTACACTGGTAAAGGGAATGAGGTTGCTGCCCGGACATATGTGATTTGATTGTCTACCTTCTGGCAACAGTACTTTGACTTTTTTTCTAAGTATACCCCCTACCCTATTCTTAGTCCATGTGGTTTGGATAGGGTGACCTCATTACCAGTTCCAGGGATGGCATTTTTCCAACCCTGAGCCAATCAGTGTATCCCATCTCCGTGGACATTGATTTGGCTCATGACCAAATCTGGCCCAGGACTTTTGTTTGTATTAGTGGTCTTGGAGCTAATGAGCATAGAAGCTTGGATCAGCTGGTGGCCATTTTGTAACCATGAAAGGAGAGTCTGTCTGAGAGTGGAAATAAACAGATAAAATTAGACCCAAAAGATGGGGAGAATGAATATATTGTTTCATTTCCTGGATCTAGCCCTGCTCCAAGCTTAATTCCTGGGCTTTTTGTTTATGAGACTCATTAAATTGCTATAATTTTATTAAGTATGTTGCTTCTAAGAAAGAGTCCTAAATGATTAGATTGTCTCAAAGAATTATACTAGAAAGTCTCTACAGCTTTTGGGGACAGCTACGTTATGTAGAGTGTGAATTCCATGAGGCCATGAACGCTGTCTTGACCATCGTTGCTTTTCTAGAGCCTAGCACAGTGCCTGGCATGTGATCAATAAATATTAATTAAATGTTTTGTATCAAGTAACTTTTATTATATTGTGTGTGAGGTGGTAAAAAATAACCCTAAATCTCAATGGCTTATAACAGCAAAGGTTTAGTTCTCATTTCTATATTTTGTCATTTATTCTGGTTGTGCCTCTGTTCTACATGTCTTCATCTAGGGTCCAGGTTGGTGGAAGAGCCCCCATCTTGGACCCGACATTCTCATAGCAAAGGGAAAGGAGCAAAAACAGAACCTTGTGATGACTCTTTAAGCTTTGGCTTAGGCAGGGGATTTGGCACTTCTGCTCATGTTCCATTGGCCAATGCAAACCCCATGGCAGGGAGGGCTATGACATCATAGTCAGGTGTTGCAGGTTTCATGCACAGGCAGAGATTTGTAATCAATCCTCTTGCAGGTCAGGGGGCTGAGTAATGGGGAAGAATTATACTGGTAGGGACTTAAAGAGAATGTGGGAAAACAGCTAGACATTATGCTATGCAACTGAACAATTGAATAACCTCTGACCCAGCAATTCTGCTCCTAGATAATTCCCCAGTGAATCTCTTGTGTATGGGCACCATAAGACATGTACAAAAATGCTTATGGCACTGAGACATCGGAGGGGCAGCGTTCACATACAGGGAAAGCTAGACAAACAGGAATGCATAGATAAAAAGGACATCACAAAACAAAAAACAAAACCAAACTCACTGCCATTGAGTTCCTTCTGACTCATAGTGACCCTCATTGGGTTTCTGAGGCTGTAAGTCTTTATGGAAGTAGATCACTCTGTCTCCCTTCTGTGGAGCTGCTGGTAGGTTTGATCTGGTGATCTACCAGTTAGTAGTCAAGTGCCTTATTTGTTACGCCACCAGAGCTCCAAAGAAGGGCACAGGGAGGGAAAAATCACAGGGAGGGGGAGGGGAGGAGAGTTTTTTATGGTTGGGGATGGTAATCAGGGCTACAAAATCAAATGTGCATGAACTGTTGAATGTAAAACAAATCTGCTTTGTAAATTTGCACTCAAAACACAATTAAAAAAAAGTAAAAAAGAAAAGGAATTTATAGGTAAGAAAATTAATAATAATAAATAAAAAAGCTTATGGGATCACGTTTGGTGCAGCACAAAAACCTGTGTGATGCAAACAACTCAAATGTTTGTAGATAAGGCAATGAATACACAAATTAGGATATATTTATTCAGTGGACTCTTATGCAACAATTTAAAGGAATAAACCTCACTTATTTGGTTTCTGTGTTATGTTATCTTGTGTATTAATGGTCTGTTGTTATTTGCTATTTTTAGTTCTCTGATCAAAGGACTCCCTTTAGGATGTCTTGTAAGGTTGGTCT
>NW_006921639.1:12227010-12231800 GCF_000298275.1 Orycteropus afer afer | reverse complement strand
TGCCCCATCTTCCTTCCGAGGAGTGGCTGGTGGGTTTGAACCGCCAGCCTTCTGGTTAGCAGTCAAGTGCCTTAGGCACTACGCTACCAGAGCTCCTAGGGCAGGAATAGTCTACCCAATAAACAAGATACACACAGGCTTATTTACTAATCTGTAGTGAACAGTTTCACATGTTTTCTACCATGTCAACATAAGTCTGTGCTCATCTTGCTTACTGGTTATTCCATCCTTGTCAGAGATTGTAAGTTTGAAACGAGGCTTTGGTTCTTTTTTTTTTTTTTTTTTTCCTTTTTAAACTTTTTATTGTGGTTTGGGTGAAAGTTTAAAGAGCAAATTGGTTTTTCATTAAACAATTGATAAACATTTTGTTTGGTGATATTGATTGCAATCCTCACAACGTAACAATGCTCTTCCCACTTCCTCCCTGTGTTTACCTTTTCCATTTGTCCTTTCCTGTCCATTTCTGCCTTCTGAGCTTTATTTCTGGTTAAATGCTGCCCTTTTGATCTCATATGGTGGGTTGTTCTAAAAAAATGTGTACTTCCTTGTTTTATTGTTCACCTTATAGGCCTGCTTATTTTTTAGCTAAAAGTTGGGTGAGTTCAGTTTCAGTCTTGAAAGGTGTCAAAGGGCCATGGTCTTAAGCAGTCTCTATCAGAACAGTAAGCCTTGTGTTTTTATGATTTTGAGTTTTGTTCCACATTTTTCTTCCATTCTATCCAGGACCTTCTGTTGTGGCTCCTTTCAGAGAGGTCAGAGGTGACACCCGGCACTATCTAGTTCTTCTGGTTTCAGGGTTGTGGAGGCTGAGGTTTGTATGATCCACTAATCCTTTGGACTAATTGCTTTCTTCTGTCTTTGATTGTCTTCACTCTTTGCTCTGAACAGGGAGAGACCAATAGTTGTACCTTAGATGGCTGCCTGCAAGCTTTTAAGACCCCAATCACTACTCACCAAAGGAGGATGTAGAATATTGTCTTTGTGCACCTGCTGTTAGTGCTGTCAAGTCAGTTCTCATTCAGAGTGACCCTATATACAACAGGATGAAACATTGCCCAGTTCTGCATCATCCTCACAATCACTGCCATGCTTGAGCCTATCGTCAGCCACTGTGTCAATCATCTTGTTGAGGGTCTTCTCCTTTGTTGCTGACCCTCTACTTTACCCAGCATAATCTTTCTTCAGGGACTGGTCCCTTCTGACAACATGACAAAAGTAGGAGAGATAAAGTCTGGCCATTCTTGCCTCTAAGGAGCTTTTTGTTTGTTCTTCTTCCAAGACAGATTTTTTTCATTCTTCTAGGAGTCCATGTGCATTCAACATCCTTTGCCAATACCACAATTCAAATGCATCAATTCTGCGGTCTTCCTTATTCATTGTCCAGCTCTCATATGCATATGAGGCTAATCAAAATACCATGGCTTGGGTCAGGAGCACCTTGGTCTTCAATGTGACATCTTTGCTCTTAAACATTAGTAAAGTCCATTTTGTGGATTATGTTATGCTAATTGACCTTGATGTATCCTGAGACTATGGTCCTGAGTTCTGAAGCCCAGTGACTCATTCCTTCAAGATGTTTGGGTATGGCTAAGAAGTTTTCGTAACATTGCCTCCTGTATGCTCTACTATATTCATGGACCTATTTGCAGCAAATATAAGTACATATAAGGAGCTCTGGTGGTGTAGTGTGTAAGGCATTTGACTGCTAACCAGAAAGTTGGTGGTTCAAACCCACCAGCCACTCCATGGAAGGAGGACTGGGCAACCTATTTCTGTAAAGATTTACCTCTTCAGAAACCCAGTGGGGTTTGCTATGAGTCGGAACCAACTCCATGGCAGTGAGTTTTTTTTTTTTTTAAATAGGAGCATACGTACAAATATTCTCTGTCAAACCTATATGTATTTGTGGGTATAGTTGCATGTGCCTTCTCACACCTGTTCAGCTTGCATGTTTATGTATTCACTTGTGAAAAAAAAACAAACCAAACTCGCTGCCATTGAGTTGAAACTGACTCATAGCGACCCCTCCTTGGGTTTCCAAGGTGGTATTTCTATGGAAGTACATTGTCCAGTTTTCCTTCTGTTGTTGTTAGGTGCTGTCGAGTTGTTTCCAACTCATAGTGACCCCATGCACAGCAGAACAAAACACTGCCTGATCTTCCACCAGCTCCATGATCCCTGCTATACTTGAGCCCATCATTGCAGCTACCGTGTCAATCCATCTCGTTGAAGGCCTCCCCCTCTTCTGTCAACCCTCCCCCCTACCAAGCATGACATCCTTCTCCAGGGAATAGTCCCTTCTGACAACATGACAAAAATAAGTGAGATGAAGTCTGGCCATTCTTGCTTCCAAGGAGCATTCTGGCTGCACTTCCTTTCTCCCTCTCTTCCTCTCTGCTGCTTTGGGTGAACCTGGGTTCTCTCTCCTCACCTGGATCCCTGTGGCTGACTGCTCCTCTGTCCAGGTTCCTGGGCCTTTTAAGCCCTTTCTCCCATTCTCCCACCCTGCTGCTTTGGGTGTGCCTGGACTTCCTTCTGTAGATCATTATTATTAATATTATTACAGGATTGTGTGTGTGATAGTATTTATCTTTGTTGCCTTTAACTCTTGTATTCCTCCCAATGCCTTCCTTTGCCTTGATCATTTTGTGCTGACTTTCCCCTTATTGTATATTGTCTTTCCCTTCACTCAAGTTAATATGTGCCTCCCTTGTAGTCTCTCAGTTTGGTGTACTGTGGGGGCTTGCATGTTGCTGTGTGGCTGGAGGGTATGCCACTGGTATTTTAAATACCAACAGGATCACCCATGGTGGACAGGTTTCAGCAGAGCCTCCAGACTAAGACAGACTTGGAAGGAGGAAGGACCCATCCACTTCTCAAAGAATTGGCCAGTGAAAACCTTATAAATAGCAGTGAAACACTGTCTGACATATTACTGGAAAACTTTATGAATAGCTCTGAAACATTGTCTGATATAATGCCAGAAGATGAGCCCCTCAGGTTGGAAGGTACTAAAAATATGACTGGGGAAGATCTACATTCTCAGAGTAGAGCCAACCTTAATGATGTGGATGGAGTAAAACTTTCAGGACCTCCATTTGCTGATGTGGCATGACTCAAAATGAGAAGAAACAGCTGTAAATATCCATTAAAAATTAGAACATGGAATGTATGAAGTATGAATCTAGGAAAATTGGAAGTTGTCAAAAATGAAATGGAACACATAAAGATCGACATCCTAGGCATTAGTAGGCTGAAATGGACTGGCTTTGGCCATTTTGAATCAGACAACCATATGACCTACTATGACGAGAATGACAAATTAAAGAGGAATGTCGTGGCATGCATTGTCACAAAGAATGTATCAAGATCTATCCTGAAGTACAATACCATCAGTGATAGGATAATATCCATATGCTTACAAGGAAGACTAGTTAATACTACTATTACCCAAATTTATGCACCAACCACCAATGCCAAAGATGAGGAAATTGAAGATTTCTACCAACTTCTGCAGTCTGAAATTGACCAAACATGTAATCAAGATGTGTCGATTATCACTAGTGATTGGAATGCAAAAGTTGGAAACAACGAAGTATTTTATTGGAAAATATTTTATTGGAAAATATGGCCTTCATGATAGAAATAATGCTGGAGATTGTATGATAGAATTTTTAAGACCAATGACTATTCATTACAAATACCTTTTTCAACAACATAAATGGTGGCTATACACGTGGACTTCACCAGATGGAGTACATGAGAATCAGATCGACTACATCTGTAGAAAGAGGTTATGGAGAAGTTCAATATCTTCAGCCAAAACAAGGCCAGGAGCTGATTGTGGACAGACCATCGACTGATCATATGTATGTTCAAGTTGAAGTTGAAGACAATTAAAACAAGTCCACAAGAGCCAAAACAAGTCCATAAGAGCCAAAATATGACCTTGATTATATCCTTCTTGAATTTAGAGACCATCTAAAGAATAGATATGATGCATTGAACACAAATGACCAAAACTCAGAGGAATTGTGAGATGACATCAAGAATATCATCCATGAATAAAGCAAAAGGTCATTAAAATGACAGGAAAGGAAGAAAAAACCAAAATGTACATCAGAAGAGACTCTGAAACTTGCCCTTGAGTGGAGAGTAGCTAATGCAAATGGAAGAAATGACAAGTTAGAAGAGCTGAACAGAAAATTTCAAAGAGAAGTTTGAGAAGACAACGTCAATTATTATAATGAAATGTGCAAAGACCTGGAGTTAGAAAACCAAAAAGGAAGAATACGCTCAGCATTTCTCAAGCTGAAAGAACTGAGAAAAAAATTTAAGCCTCGAGTTACAATATTGAAAGATTCTATGAGCAAAATATCGAATGATGCAGGGAACATCAAAAGAAGATGGAAGGAATACACAGGGTCACTGTACCAGAAGGAAATACTTAATTGGTTGATGTTCATCCATTTCAGGACGTGGCATATGATCAAGAACCAATGGTATTGAGGAAAGAAGTCGAAGCTGCACCAAAGGAATTGGTGAAGAACAAAGCTCCAGGAACTGATGGAATGCCCATTGAGATGTTTCAACAAACGGATGTCACTCTGGAGGCACTCACTCGTCTATGCCAAGAAATTTGGAAGACAACTACCTGGCCAACTGACTGGAAGAGATCCATATTTGTTCCCATTCTAAAGAAAGGTGATTCCATAGAATGTGGAAATTACTGAAAAATATCATTAATATCACTAATACCACACACAAATAAGACCTTACTGAAGATAATT
>NW_006921639.1:12224225-12225771 GCF_000298275.1 Orycteropus afer afer | reverse complement strand
TTGCATTGTGGTAAACTGTGGTCAATGACATGAGACAAAGTATTTGTGAACTGCTGTATGGAAAGTGAATTTACTCTGTAAATCTTCACCCAAATCACAATAAAAAAAAGGAAAAAAAAAAAAAAAGAAGGAAAAAAAAAGAACCTGTGATTTGTAGATGACACAATTTTGCTTGCTGAAAGTGAGGATGACTTGAAGCACTTACTGATGAAGATTAAAGACTACAGTGTGGATTACATCTCGATGTAAAGAAAACAAAAATCCTCACAACTGGGCCAATAAGCAGCATCATGATAAATGGAGAAAAGATTGAGGTTTTCAAATATTTCATGTTACTTGGTGCCACAATCAACACAAATGGAAGCAGAAGTTAAGAAATCAGATGATGTATTGCACTGGACAAATCTGCCGCAAAAGATCTCTTTAAAGTGCTGAAGAGCAAAAATGTCTCTTTGAAGACTAAGGTGCGCCTAACCCAAGCCATGGTATTTTCAGTTGCCTCATATGCATGTGAGAGCTGGACAATAAATAAGGAAGATTTTGAGTTGTGATGTTGGCAAAGGACAGTGCAAGTACCTTGGACTGCCAGAAGAACTAACAAAGCTGTCTGGAAGAAGTGCAGGCGGAATGCTCCTTGAAGGTGAGAATGGCCAGATTTCGTTTGAGTTCCTTTCATCATGTTGTCAGAAGGGACCATTCTCTGGAGAAAGATATCTGGTAAAGTAGAGAGTCAGTGAAAAAGGGGAAAGCCCTCAATGGGATGGATTGACATAGTGGCTGCAACAAGGATGGGCTCTCGTACAGCAAGTATTGTGAAGCTGGCACAGGACCGGGCAGTGTTTTGTTCTGTTGTATGTAGGGTTGCTATGAGTTGGAGTCAATGTGATGGCACCTAACAACAACACCTTGTAGTTAGTGATTTACCTACCTTCCCTTCCCATTCCTGGTAAACTTTAAAGAATGTTTCTTCCTGTGTGTAAACTCTTTACATAGTGGTCTCATACAATTTTTGTCCTTTTGTGATTGACTACTACTTTCAATCAGGATAATGTCCTTTGGGTTCACCCATGTGATGCAGTGTTTTGCAGATTTATCATTATTCTTTAATGGTGCAGAGTGTTCCATTGTGTGTATATACCATAGATTGTTTACCCATTCACCCATTGGTAGGCACTTAGGTTGTTTTCCATCTTTTTGCTGTTGTGAATAATACTGATTTGAACATGGTGTGCACATATCTGTTCATGTCACAGCTTTTATTTCTGTAGGATATATACCTAGTGGTGGAATTGCTGGATCATGGTATTTTTATTTCTAATTTTTAAAGGAAGCTCCATACTGTTTCCTACATGGTTGCACCATTTTACAGTTCCACCAGTAGTACATGAAGGTTCTAGTCTCCCTATGCCCTCACAAGCATTTGTTGTTTTCTGTTTTTTTTTTTTTTTAATTTTTGTTATTAATGCTGGGGTGAGATGGTATCTCATTGTTGTTTTGATTTGCATCTCTCTAATTGCTAATAAGGAACTCTGGTGGTACAGTGGTT
>NW_006921639.1:12221517-12223130 GCF_000298275.1 Orycteropus afer afer | reverse complement strand
AAACCTACCAGCCACTCCTCAGAAGGAAGGTTGGGCAATCTACTTCTGTAGTGATACTGCCTCGGAAACCCAAGGAGGGGTCACTATTAGTTGGGTCTGACTCGATGGCACATGACAACAACAATAACATTTATTAAAGAGACCATCTCTTTCCCATTTAGTGGCATTTGGCCCTTTTTTGATCAACTGTCCACAGGTGGATGGATTTACTGTTCTCAGTTTTGTTCCATTGATCTACATGTCTGTCATTGTACCAATACCAGGCTGTTTTGTCTACCATGGCTGTATAGTAGGTTTTTGAGATTGGGGAGTGTGAGGTCTACTTTGCTGTACTTCTTTAATAGTCCTTTGCTCATCCAGGGTTCTTTCCTTTCCATAAAATGTTGGTGATTAATTTTTCCATTGTTTTAAAGAATAATGCTGGAATATGGATCAGGATTGCATTATATCTGTAGATCACTTTGGATACTATTGACATTTTCACAGAGTTGTATCTTCCTATCCATGGGCATTGTATATTTTTCCATTTATGTAGGTCTGTTTTGGCTTCTTGCAATAATAGTGTTTTGTAGTTTTCATTATATAGGTCTTTTGTGTCTCTGAGGAGCTCTGGTGGTGCTATGGTTAAAGCACTGGGCTGCTAATCAAAAGGTTGGTAGTTTGAACCCACCAACTGCTCTGTGGGAGAAAGATGAGGCAATCTGCTTCCATAAAGATTACAGTCTTGGCAACCCTGTGGGTGCAATCATACTTTGTCCTATATAGTCACTATGAGTCAGAAATGACTTGATGGCAGTGGATTTCTTCTACCTTTGGTTAAATTTATTCCTAAGTACTTCACCTTTGAGTGACTATTGTAAATGGTATTGTTTTTCTGATTTCCTTTTAGTTAGTAGAAGAATCTGACTGATTTTTGTATGTTGATATTGTAACTTGCCACTTTGCTGAATCCTTCTATTAGTTTCAGTAGCTTTCTTGTTGACTCTCTGGGATTTTCTATGTATAGGATCATGCCATCTGCAGATAGAGATCATTTTACTTCCTTGCCAATTTGGATGCCCTTTATTTTCCTTTCTTGGCTTATTGCTCTGGCAAGGACTTCCAATACAATGTTCAATGGAAATGGTGATAAAGGGCATCCTTGCCTGGTTCCCCTTCTTAATGAGAACGTCTTCACTCTCTCTCTTTTGAGAATAATGTTAACATTGTTTTCTTTTTTTTTTCTTTTGTATATGCCCTTAATTATGTTGAGGAATTTCCCTGTAATCCTATTTTATTGAGCATTTTTTACCAGAAATTGGTGTTGGATTTTGTCAAATGACTTTTTTTTTTTTTTTTTTGCATCAATTGATCCAATCATGTGGTTCTTTTCCTTTGTTTTATTTGTGTGGTGGATTAATTTGATTGCTTTTCTATTATTTCATTATTTCACTATCCTTGCACATGTAGTATGAATCCCACTTGGTCATCATGTATTTTACTTTATTTATTTTTTGGTATGTTGTTGGATTCTACTGGCTAGAATTTTGTTCTGAATTTTTGCATCTTTGTTCTTTTTTTTTTTTTTAATGGTTACTTCAGTGCCTATTGGTTCTTCTTCTCTTCTTCTTCTT
>NW_006921639.1:12209985-12215478 GCF_000298275.1 Orycteropus afer afer | reverse complement strand
TTTTTTTTTTTTTTACAAATTTCCTTAATTTTTGTTTATCTGGAAATGTCTTAATTTTGCTGTCATATTTTAGGGACATTTTTTTCCTGGATATAGGATTCTAGATTGGCAATTCATTTCTTTCAGAGTTTTACATATGCCATCCCATTGCTTTCCTGACTGCATTATTTCTCCCTAGAAATCAGAGCTCAATATTCTTGGTTCTCCACTATAGGTAACTTTTTTTGTTTTTCCCAAGCTACTTTCAGGATTCTTTCTTTGTTTTAGGTTTTGCAGTTTGATCATGATATGTCTTAGTGATTTTCTTTTGAAGTCTAACCTATTTGGGATTCATTGAGGTTCTTGAATGCATATCTTCTCATCTTTCATGATATTAAGGAAATTTTCTTCCAACAAATCTTTAACTCAGGTTTACGAGATGGCCAGAAACACTAGTTTCATCCCTTCTTCCCTCTTGCTATCTTGCTGTTGTTGTTAGCTGCCGTCCAGTCAGCCCCTAACTCATGGAGACCCTATGCACAGTAGAACTAAATGCTGTCGGTCCTGAGTCATTCTCATGATCAGTTGCAAATTGGACCATTGTGATCCATAGGGTTTTTATTGGCTGATTTTGGAAGTAGATCACAAGGTCTTTCTTTCTAGTCTGTCTTAATCTGGAAGCACCACTGAAACTTGTTCAGCATTATAGTAATACATAAACCTTCACTGACAAAGAGGTGGTGGCTGCACTTGAGGTGCATTGGCTGGGAATTGAACCCAGATCTCCCTCATGAAAGGCAAGAATTCTACCACAGAGCCACCAATGTCCTGTCTTGTTGTCTGTTGTTGTTGTTGTTATGTGCCGTCAAGTTGGTCCCTACTCATAGTGACCCCTCCTTGGGTTGCCAAGGCAGTATCACTACGGAAGTGGATTGCCCAACCTTCTTTCCAAGGAGTGGCTGGTCTAGGCCCAGCTTATTGCAAGTAGTGAAGTCAGGAAGCCATTGATTATGCTGATTGCTATGTCCTCCTGCCTCCATTTCCAGCATCCTCAGAATAAGGACTATGATCATTTACTTCTTACCACGATGTTAAACTTTTACCCATATAATCCCTGCCATCTCTTGCTCTCCCTGACAAGGTTGACAGCTTGGCATGGCCATGAGCAACCTCTGGGTGTGTGTGTGTGTGGGAAGGGGTATAAGGCATGAAGGGGGCACAGAACAGAGACAGAGGACTGGAAATCTGGTGGGATGACTGGGGGAAGGAACTTTGGATGTGAAGCGAGATGCCAGCTTGAACCTGGCTCTGTCATTTGCTATGTGACTTGGTGCAAATTGCTTAAGCTCTCTGTACCTCTGCTTCTTCATCACAGAAATGGAGACCAGATACCCCTGGAGGGCTGGAATGAAGATAAAACTAGATGATGAGAGCTGCAGAGAAGAGGGATCAGAAAGAGGCTGACCAAATGGGACTTAGAGGATTTCTGGGTAACGTCAGGGGCTATTTTTCAGCTTTTAAGGTTTTAAACTCAAAATATTTCAGGGATACTTTGTGATAGAATAAAACCAACAATAATAACAAGATCTAACACTTAAGAACTCATATTATGGGCAGATACTGTGCTATGTGTTTTAGACGGATTGCTTAAGAGCAATGCTATGAAACAGACACCATTATTTCCTCCATTTTATAGGTAGAGAAACCAAGGGCAGAAGGTTTATAAGTAACTTCCTCAAGGTACAAAGTTGGTAATCAGAATTGACATAGAAGTTGGAAAAAAAATCTCAATGCCCAGGCCCCACCCCAGATCAACTAAAGCAGAAGGTCTAGGGTGGTGGTCCCAGGATCAGAATTGGTAGAAAATGCCTGAGTGAGTCTGGCGTGTTGCCAAGGCAGAGGACTGCTGGACAGATGTGTCCATAGTGGGCAGCAGAGGATAATGGAGGTGGTTGAGGCAGGGGAAGTGTGTCATGGGGTGGTGGGTAGATGGCAGCACAGTCCTTATTCCTCTAGAGTAGTGGTGAGACCCCCTGGAAGCTCCTAGGCCTGGCAATAACGTGATTCTTCTTTATAGTGATGATGGCCAGTCTACCATGCCTGTGAGTATGTGTGTGTGTGTGTGAAAGACAGAGAGTATGGATATATATGAGTGTACATGTGATTGAGTGTTTGTGTGCCCATGTCTAAGTAGTCATGCACTTAGACATAAATGTGTGTATGGATCTGTATAGGGAGCTCTGGTAGCATAGTGCCTAAGGCACTTGACTGCTCACCAGAAGGCTGGCAGTTCAAACCCACCAGCCACTCCTCGGAAGGAAGGTTGGGCAATCCTACTTCCATAGTGATACTGCCTTGGAAACATGTGAGGAAGTATGTATATACATGAGTGCATCTGCATGTGTATATGTGAGTGTGTGTACTAGTATATATGTGTATGGGCATGTAGTCATACATATATATATAGTGTAAATGTATGTGAGAAATTGTGTATGTATCTAAGTGTATGCATGGATTTTACATGTGTGTGAGAGAGGATATATGTATAAAGAGTATATCTGTGTGTATATATGATTGTATGAATATGTGTGCATAAGTGTATGTATTTGTGTCCATGTGTTTTGGGGTATGTATAGTGTAGTGCCTAAGGCACTTGACTGCTAACCAGAAGGCTGGCAGTTCAAACCCACCAGCCACTCCTCAGAAGGAAGGTTGGGTAATCTACTTCGGTAGTGATACTGCCTCAGAAACCCAAGGAGGGTTTGCTATGAGTCGGGTCCAACTCGGCAGCACATAACAACAACAACAACAACAACAACATGTAAAGGTAGTTGTGTATTTGAGAATGCATGTATGTATATACTTGTGTACAAGTATGTATTGATACATAGGTACATATGAGTGTATATGAGAGGGTATATATGAGTATGGGTGAGGGATTGTGTGAGTATGTGTGCATGTGCATGTGTGATCACATATGTTAGTATATGCATGTATGTGTATGTGACTATGTACATATAAGTGACTGCATGTGTACAAGTGCATGTATGACTATATAGAGGTATGTGTTTGTGCACTTAGTTGTGTATTTATATACACATGTATGTGTACTTATGTATAAATTGTGTGCATGGGTGTGTATGTGAAAGAGTAAGTATGTGTATAAGTGCAAAAAGGATGTGGTGGCAACTACTGACCTCTTCTAACTTCTCAAGGGGGAAGGAAGATCTAGAACAACATCAACAGCCCAAGGCTGATTCCTATGAGGTAAAGGTCAGACATGCTGCCACCTTCTAACTTTTTACCAGTTCTAACACCAACTGTTCCTCCCACGGCACCCTCTACTTCACTGCTGGGTTTGATAACTCATTGCAGTGGTCACACAGAACTCACAGACAATACTCATGATTATGGGGTTTATGCACATAACAACAACAACAACAACATGGGGTTTATTAGGTTACAATTCATTAGGTTACAATTAATGTTCAGGAACACTCAGGAAACAATTCTTTGATCAGGACAGCATCCCTTCAGCCATGCCCATAGGCATGCCTCTCTTTGGCCCTTAGATCCTTGGCCTGGCCTCTGCTCTACCCTGGCAAGTGTTACAATGCTCTTTTAGCTCTGCTGATAGGTGCCAGAAAGGCACCCCGCTCCACTTGCAAGACTTCAGCCCGAATGGACTCAACTTTCTCACTCTGTGGGCTGGGAAGCCTGCCACTCTGCTCTTGCTGTTCTCTTGGTTCTGCTGCCTCTGCTGCTGTGGTTTCCTACCAGTGATTCTTGTTGTCTCTTGTCTTTCTTGCTATCTCAGCAGTGTTACAGCTCGCTCTCTGCCTCCTGGGTTGAGGAGGTTCAGCGCAGGGATCTTGTGTCCAAAGGATGCACTCAATTCTGGAGTCTTCTTTCTTAATGGTAGTTAGATTTCCCTTTTCACTTCTGGGACGGTTTACTTTAAGCCAAGCAAGATGGTAAAAGTAACCAATCCCCATGTTAAGGTTCCATTCACCTTATTTGCATGGTCTTTTCCCCTCAAGGCTACCATGTACCTTATTTACATTGTTAGCAAACTGTCCAATCCCCTTGGTGGACCACAAGTGCCCACATTTGCATAGTCCTACCCATCACGTGGTGGGAGTTACAAAGACCATGGCTAGAAACACCATATTAAGTAATTCACTGCATCCCAATGGGTGTATTTATGTGTGTGTGCAATTGTGTGATTATGTGTGAGTGTGGGCAGTATATATATATATGTGTGTGTGTGTATGAGCATTTGTGTATATGTGCATGCATGTGGTTGTATATTGGTGAGCATGTGTCTGTGCATACTCCCATATGTGTGCATTTGTGTATGTATGTGTATGTATGCACATATGGGTGCATGAGAGAAAGAATGTATGAGTCTGGGATCATATGAGTTTTTGTGAGCATTTATTTGTCTACATATGGGTGTTGGTGCAAGCATGTATTTGCATTTGATTGTATATATCTGTACATGAGTCTGTGCATTTGTGTGAGTGTGTGTATGAGTATATAGAGGTGGGTATGTGTGTTTGTGTGCATGAGTTTGTATAGCTGTATATGCCTATTTGGGTAACTTTCTGAGTGTACCTGTGAAAGAGGATGTATGTGTTTGAGTGTATCTGTATGTGGGTGGTATTGTGTGGGAATTTGTGTGCATGCGGTTGTGTGTATACATGTGTACCGGTATGTGCATGTGCATGTTCAGATGTGTGTGTGGGCAGGGGGAGGGTCTGGGCTATAAAGTGGTGAGCCTTCCCTTCGCTCCTGACAGATGGTCCAGCAAATGAAGCCCTCTCTGCCACCTGCCTGCTTGCCCTCCCTCAGGGCCTCTCTTTCTCCCTGCAGTCCTGCTCCTGCCCTGCAGCTGCTGTTTCCCTCCCTCCCCTCCACCCTGACATTTGTCTCCCTTGGCTGCTGGGTGGGGAAAGAGGGGTTAGGAAAGAAATAGCAGGTGAGGTAGGTGAGGTAAGCTTGAGCACAGCTTAGGAGGGCTGGGAGGTAAGCAGGGCTCTGGGGTGTTCTGGTCTGTGTGTATGTGTTGCTAACACGGCATGGAGGCAAAGCTCATGTAGCCTTTGCCAGTGCGTGGGCTCCATCTGCAGGGTGGGCAGGCAGCCTGAGGTGGAAGGGCCTGTACTTTGCAGATGAAAATGCCAGATGGTGAGCAGGGGGCAGGGGTGCCTGGAGGGTGTCCTGCAAAGCCTGGCTGCCAAGGGCCAGGAGGTTCCCAGGGCTCTGGAGATGGGCTGGGAGTTGCATATTTCAGGATATATTTCCCCTTTGGATTTCTATCTGATTGCTAAACAAATTACAAATCTTTTGATTTTTTTAATATGAGGAGAGTCCCTCTCCCTGCAGAGAAGTCCCAATACATTTTTTTTTTTTATGTATTTTTTTTATTGTGATTTGGGTGATGATTTACAGAGCAAATTCACTTTCCATACAGCAGTTCACATATACTTTGTCTCATGACATTGACCACAG
>NW_006921639.1:12194208-12208576 GCF_000298275.1 Orycteropus afer afer | reverse complement strand
GGTGTGCATATATCTCTTCTTGTCATGGCTCTCACTTCCCAATACATTTTTTAAACAGAAAATATTTATTGACTGGTTATAAAGGCAGCACCAAATAAAACAGAAATTTAGTTTGGGTCCTTAGATCGCTTGCGGCGTCTACTTATTTGAGTCATGGCTTTTCCCTCTTGCTGATTGGCTTTCTAAACTTTTTCTGGCCCCCAGCCCCATCTGCCAAGCCAGGAAGTGGACCTGAGCCATGCGCACTTCCGTGCTTGTGCTTTGCCCCTTTCTGCTGGGAACACACAGGTTGATGAGGCGCTGGCGGCAGCGGGTGTCTGCTTGGTCTCTGCCTTGCTCCCACACCAATGTCTCCACACCAGCGTCTCCACAAAGCAAAGCCCAGGGCGCACTGTCCACGCCAAGATGAATACGGGTGAGCAGTACGGTTGTGGGCAAGAACCTCAGACATACTGTTTTCTTCGTAATGGAAAAGGGAAACAATGAGGTGAGGGACGAATTTATGTGAGCAAAGTGTTTCCTGGCACTCCTCATAGCCCAGGTTCTGACGTCTGTGCCGGAGGGTGGGGTCCTTTGTGAGCAGCCCTGGAAATTGGGTGGAAACGGGAAGCTGTCTTAGAAACAGGTGGCGGTCTGCAAGGCCTCAGAGAAACAACCCGCTCCCTGCCTCGGCCTCCCCTCTTTGTACACAAGGTGGAGTGGAGTGAGGGTGTCATCAGGCTTACAAACAACACAGGAGTGGAATGCCCAATAAGCAAGGTAACTAGGGCCTAATTGTTCTTACGTACCAATCTATAGTCAAACTGTAAGTGTTACTGATTAGTAAGTAAGCACAAATAGGTGTGTGCGTACCTTGCTTCCTGGGTATCCTTCCCTGTCAGGGATTGTGAATCTGAAAAGAGGCTTTGTTTCTCTAGGAAGGTGCTATGGGACTGGGAGAGAGACAGATACCAGCCATACTTAGAAGCAGAATCTTTGAGGTGAAATTGTTCACTACAGATTAGTAAGTAAGCACAAGTAAGCCCATGCTTACCTTATTGGGTAATCCACCCCTGCCTCCACAGCTTCATGTTGAATAGATTCCTTTACAGATGTTCCTGGGCATAGATGATGTATCCTCCACCTCGCTCCCCTCTCTTGGTTCATCTGTCACTAACTTTTCTAACTTGCTCTAAATGCCATTTGCTTTTTTTTTTTTTTAAAGCAGAAAATGTTTATTTGCAAGTTACAAAAACAGTACCAAATGAAGCAGAAATCTTGACCTCTGGCTCATGTCATGTCCTCGCCTAGGATGCCCTTGTTGCTCCTCTTCCTGCCAACATCCCATCTCTCCTGCTGAGCTCAGCTGAAATGACGTTTCCTTCTTTCCTGCTCTCTGCTTCTATGACTTGTTCTACACTAAAAACATCTCATAGGAATCCTGACTGAAATGGCTGCTTTCTATCCTTGAGGTCAAAGGGGTTGAATTTAATTGATCTCTGTCACCGTGGCACCTAGCACAGGGCCTGGTGCATAGTAGGTGATCAGTTGCTGAGTGAAGCTGCTTTGAATATTGCCCCAAATTTAGTTCTGGGCCACCCACTGCACACAAGGGCTTGGCTGATGCTTTTCAATTCAATGACTGCTTATTTGGGCCACCTGACTAAGGCTGTCCTCTTCCTTCCCGGGCTCTGTCTGCCTGTTGAGGGGGGGAGGCTTTTTGCTAGATGGATGTGTTGAGTTTGAGGGGATCCCAGAACTCACATCCACCCTCTTCCCCTCCCCAACTACCCACGAGAATAATCATGGCGAATTTGAGTGCAGTGCTGGGAGGTGCTGCCCTCCCCTGGCTCCCATACTCTGTGGCTGTGCTGAACCTCAAGTGCCTGGGAGCAGGCTTGTTCCTCAGATGGGGAGGGGCCAAGCATCACAAATCTTCCCCTGGAAAATAAAAAGGTCAAACGGTATTAATTCATCTGCACAACTCATTGGACTTAAAACACAGCCTGAAATGGCTTCTTGATTGAGAGAAGATGCTTCATTAATCTTGGCCCTCTCATTTGAGAGAGTGGAGAATGGAGACTAATGGCTGACATTCCAGCAACTCACGGGCAGGATATAAACCTGCAGACACATGTGTTGTAATTACACAGAAGTCACAAGAAGGAGAGTAGGAGCAAGCAGGCCAGGGAGATGGGGGTGTGAACACCTTGTTAGAAATATTACCTATTAATTTATTATCATAAATCAAGCTGGAGACAGTCTTCTGTGTCCTCAGAGTGAGAGGGGTAGTCTGGGAGTCAGGAGTCCTGGTTTTGAGTCAGGCTCTTCCATTGTTTTCCTGGGTGACCTGAGTAGGTTGGTGGCCCTCTAGGGACCTTGGTATTTACCTCTGTAAGATGCAGGGAAGGGAATAGAGGTGGTAGATGATTTCATAGGTCCCTCTCAGTGTTAGGATGCTTAACTATTGAGTACCTGTGACACATACTACCTGGGCTAGACTTTGTAGCCTGGGCTTTGAGGCAACGACTCTCCCTTTCTGGAGCAGCCATACCTGCCCATGAAATAAAGTGTCAAAACAGATTGACATGAAGGAGGTTTCAGGAGGTCAGCATGCCAAAGGAGTATCAGATACAGGTAGTACTTTGTCTAGTAGGGGAGGAAAGAGGCTTCTTTGTGATTGGGTGGGAAAAGAATCATGGAAGGCTTCCTGGAAGAAGGGGAGCCTTAGAGCATGGAGTAGATGCAGGGAGCACAGAGGTGGAAATCTTCTACTTCCAAATTGGATCATAGATCTATTTCGGGACTTGAGAAGAGCCATTCATTTTCTATAAACTTCTGGGATGAGGGACAAGAAAAGATGGACCATGGTTTGATCACCTGGAAGGCAAACCAAATAGCCTTTGAGCATCACCAAACCTTTCACTGCCAGATCAGTGAACCATCAGGCAACCATTCCTGAACTTGAAAGCTTTTTCTGGTTGCTTACCTGTATAGTGACTTTTAGCAAGTGGTTTGGCTGCTCTGAGCCTCCACATCAGTAAAGGGAGGATAATAGCACAGGTAGGTAAGTAGAAAGGTAGATGGTTGGATTAAAAGAGTGAATGCATATAAAATGCTTAGCACAGTGCCTCACATATGATAAGTGCTCAAATGCCTAGGCGTTTGACTGTTAACCAGAAGGCTGGTAGTTCAAACCCACCAGCCACTCCTTGGCAGGAAGGTTGGGCAATCTACTTCCGTAGTGATACCACCTCAGAAACCCAAGGAGGGGTTGCTATGAGTTGGATCTGACTCCATGGCAGTGGTTGCGTTGCGTTTGTGTTAATGACATATTATTATTTATTAATATTACTTGCTTAGTAACATCCTTCTTGAATACTTACCATTTCCTAGACACTGTGCATTTTATTCTAATAAGAATTTAGAAAGTAAGTTCTTTCTCTATGAGGAAAATATTATTAGCATCCCTAATTTACAGAAACTTGAGGCCCAGAGAGGTTCAGCAACTTGTTCAAAACCACACAGAGAGTGAGTAGAGGAGGCTCAATTTGATCCAGGCACCTGTGCCCCTAACTGTCCTGCTACCATCTCTCTTGGGATGTACATTATTATTTAGTTTTCGAGAATAAGGCCCAACTGTCCAGTGGCAGGAGAGCAGTGAGTAAGAGGAAGCCCTCTAGGATAGTTTCCTTGTTTTTGGCCAACCTATGGAAGCCAGGAGGAGATGGTGCCCCTGGGAATAGTAACACTGTAAGCCTGTCTTTGTTGTTGTTGTTGTTATGTGCCGTCGAGTCGGCCCCGACTCATAGTGACCCCTCCTTGGGTTTCCGAGGCAGTATCACTACGGAAGTAGGATTGCCCAACCTTCCTTCCGAGGAGTGGCTGGTGGGTTTGAACCGCCAGCCGTCTGGTTAGCAGGCAAGTGTCTTAGCCACTATGCTACCAGAGCCTGTCTTAGGAGGAATTTATTAAATGGGAGTGAGGTCAGGCTAGAATGTTCAGATCAGAACCCAAGTTGGGGAAGCCAGGGTATCGTAAATGGAGGAGAGTGTTCTGAAAGATGGACTGGCAGCAGGTCAGAGACAACTTGTCTCATGTCTGTGAGGATTTATCAGTCTAGCTTTTGGAAATTGATGAGCAAATTTGACTCTATGGTCATTAGAAGGTTATTGCCTCAGGTGGAAAGAGCTGTCCAGCCCTTAGGGAACTCCTAGCTTGGTGTTTCAGCGGACTCTTTTATGGAACATGTGTTCTGGAGTGGTTCTCCTCCAAAGAATTTAGTGATCAGATAAGCCTTGGGAAATGTAGCTCTGTCCCATGGTAGCAGTGCTGCCAGGGTCATGCCTGTATCTTCCCTTACCATTCCAGAGTACTGGCTGGACTTTGAACTGCTCCCGCCTGCATCTCTGCCGGAGGGTTTCTCCTGCTGCCTGGCTGCTCTGCTCAAGCTAGGTTGGGAAATGGAAGGTGCTAGAGAATCAACACCACCCCTTTGTCTTCTACAAGAGCAGCCATCAACCAATGACTGACAAGAGTGTGTGTATAAATACCCCAGTTCCCTCACACCTGTTGTTGTTGTTGTTACGTGCCGTCGAGTCGGCCCCGACTCATAGCGACCCCTCCTTGGGTTTCCGAGGCAGTATCACTATGGAAGTAGATTGCCCCATCTTCCTTCCGTGGACTGGTTGGTGGGTTGGAACCGCCAGCTTTCTGGTTAGCAGTCAAATGCCTTAGGCACTGTGCTACCAGAGCTCCCAAGGTGTGTACTCCACACCATCACCTAGAGATCCCCAATTGGATCAAGTTCCATTTGCTACAGAGATAACTTGCTTGCTAGCTGCTTTCTCTTCACTATCTCCCTTCTTCACTTTCCTACTAGGGAAACTTCCTAAATAAACCACTTGTGCTCAAATCCTTGCATCCCTCCTCCAGAGGGAACCCATGCCAAGATATTCTCCCTTGGAGTTTTATAGTCCACAAATGAAAGCAGTAAAGACTCTGGGAAATCTTACAACCTAGAGACCCATTTAACTTACACACAGTGTTTCCCAAACTTGTTTGACCAGAGAATTCTTCTTTTTTTTTTTTGCCAAGTACCTACTAACATCCCATGCAACATTATTCTGTGGTGATAATCTAACCCAACCATGCAGTTTACAGTGGAGTTATCTGGGTCCCAAAGAGAGTCATTGAACTTGTTCTTGGCAGAGCAGAGATTACTGTTCCAGTCTCCTCCACACTTGGTAACATGCACTCTCTAACCATCCTGCTTCCTCATTGCCTCTTCTGTGATATGTGGAAAATGATATTTACTCCATAAGAGTTAACATAATGTGTGAAAATCCTGAGTAAACTGAATGGGATTATGCACGTATTAGGGAAGGAGGTACCTAAACACAAGGGCAGGGATCTCAGTCTCCTGGGGGAGTCTGAGTCACCACTGAAGAAAAGGTGATAGGAATTATTTTTTTAAACCCATCAAGCTTTCTACAAGGGAACTTCCCCTCCCCATCAAACCCACTGTTGATCTGAAATATTAGCTTAGAAGAAAGTTAGAAAATGGCTTTAAGAGGGCCAGCATCCATCTTGGAATGTACTTATCTCATTTTCCTAGTCACCGGAGACAGCCAGCGAAGATAACCATATGTTCAAGCATCTTTTCCTTGCTCTTGCTCACTGGCTCTCTCTCTTTCTCTCTCTTTTTTTGTAAATTGAATTTAAAGGACCTGTTTCTTAGCAACAGCAGCAGCCAGTGGTTACAAAATCCTCCATGGCCATTTAAATGCCCAGAGTTTAAGTAGGCAAGTGAATCTCATCACCCAGGGTGGGGACTAGGGACAAGAGAGCAGGCCCATAGTGGAAGCCAGCATTCCCAATACTGTATTTGAGGGAGGTTCCCAAAGGATCCTAGGGAAGTGCAGGAGAGCTGGTCAGACAGTCCCGGGCTCCCAGGCACATGTGGCCTATGATGCTTGCTGTTAGACAATGGGCTGGACTTCTTTCGGTTGTAGCGATGAGTCCCACTGCCCAGTCTCTGTACTGGAGAAGCCATTGCTTCAGTCAGAGTCTGGATGGTGTAGCTTTGTGAATAGAGAACCCTCCATGAAATCTTGGGAAACTCAAAGTTCTAGCTCTAGCAACGTTGTGTTACCTTGAGTAAGTCATTGCAGTTTTCTGAATCTCTGCTTCTGCATTTGTCTGATGGGTGGTAATACCCACTTGCCAACCCAAGGGACGGAAGAGATCAGGGCATGTGAACCTTCTTTAGACAGCATCAAGAACAATGACAATGTCAGGGGCTAGGACTCTCTCCTCCTTTGGCCTGTACTACTTTCTGCCTCCTTGGAGAAAACAAATAGGTTCTGGAAGCTCTCATGTCCTCTAAGTCTCGAAGATGCCTCCAAGCTTGTGGACAAAAATTATGGTGGAGGTATGTCCTACATGGGGGAGAGGAGGAGAAAGTGCTGAACAGATCTGATGATCATGACAATGGGAGGGCTTTGGAGCTGCCGGATAGCAGAATGCTGGATGTGAAGGGCCCTTAAAAAACCAAAAACCAAACCAGTTGCTGTTAAGTTGGTTCTGACTCATGGCAACTCATGGTTTGTCACATGTGTGGTGAAAAACATGTGAAACTGTTTACTGTTTACTACAGATGAGTAAGGAAACATAAATAAGACCATGCTTACCTTGCTTATTGGGTAATCTGACACTACAAAGGAGCCCTGGTGGCTCAGTGGTTAAAATGCTCAGCAGGTAACTGAAAGGTCGGTTTTAGCCCAACAGCGACTCCATGGGAAAAAGATGTGGCAGTCTGCTTCTGTAAAGATTACAGCCTTGGAAACCCTATGGGGCAGTTCTACTCTGTCCTGTAGGGTCACTAGGAGTTGGAATCCACTAGAAGGCTATGGGTTTGGAACAATCAGGGGAAGTAATTTGCATATCTTTTACTTGATGCGGAACAGAGGCTGCTTCATTTGGATGGGAGATCTGGGTTTTCATAGTCCCCACTCATCCCAACTGTTTTATATTTGGGACACCATGGATCATTTCATACCCACCTGGTTCCTGCAGGCCTGAGTTTGAGATCCCTGTTTACCAGCCACTCCTTGAACGTCTGTAAAATGATCATGATAATAAAATCTACTTGAAAAAATTACTAGTGAGATGAAATAAAGTAAGGCATGTACAATACCTGGCACATGGCAAAGGTTAAAATTATTGGTTTCCATCTCATTTTAAATCTTTCAGTCCCCTTTGCATTGTTTGTGTTAATTGGTTAATCATTAAAAAAAACAAAAAAACAAAAAAACAAACTCATTGTCGTCTGTTGTTATTGTTATGTGCTATCAAGTCGGACCTGACTCATAGCGACCCCTCCTTGGGTTTCCAAGGCAGTATCACTATGGAAGTAGATTGCCCAGCCTTCCTTCTGAGGAGTGGCTGGTGGGTTTGAACTGCCAGCCTTCTGGTTAGCAGTCAAATGCCTTAGGCACTATGCCACCATAGTGCCCTAGTCAATCATGGAAACCTAGAATGGGCCTTTCTAGAGGACCATCTTTGTTTAAGCATGCATACATTTTGCACTTCATTCATTAATCCAAGTGCTAATGTTTTGGTTTCAAAAGATGCAAGTGCAAAACTTGGCTTGGCTTAAGTTGTAGTGTTGGCAAAGAGCGTTGAAAGTACCATGGACTGCTAAAAGAACTAATAAATCTGTCCTGGAGAGAGTGCAGCCAGAATGATGGCTTTCATATAATTGTGGTGTATGTGATAATGTTTTTGATTTACTGTCTTGGTCCAGGGATGGTGTGACGCAGTGAGTTACTTGGTATGGCTCTTCTAGCCATGGTCTTTGTGACTCCCCCCAGATTACTGGGTGGAACTATGTAAATGTGAGGTACTTGTGGTCTACCAGTGGGACTGGATAGCTTGTTAGTAATGTAAATAAGGTACATAGCACCCTTGTGAAGGTGGGACCATGGAAATAAGGTGTTGTTGTTGTTGTTAGGTGCTGTCGAGTAGTCTCCGACTCACAGTGACCCTATGCACAGCAGAATGAAACACCGCCTGGGCCTGCGCGAGCTCCATGATCCCACTATACTCGAGCCCATTACTGCCGCCACCATGTCAATTTATCTCATTGAGGGTCTTCCCCTCTTTCATCGACCCTCCACCTTACCAAGCATGACATCTTCCCATGAATGGTCGGTCCCTTCTGATAATATGACCAAAGTAGGTGAGATGAAGTCTGGCCATTCTCACCTCCAAGGAACATTCCGGCTGCACTCTCTCCAGGATAGATTTATTAGTTCTTTTAGCAGTCCATGGTACTTTCAACGTTCTTTGCTAACACTACAACTCAAAAGCATCGACTTTTCTTCGATCTTCCTTATTCATTGTCCGGCTGTCACATGCATATGAGGCGACTGAAAATTGTGTCATGCACACCTTAGTCCTCAAGGAGACATCTTTGCTCTTCAGCACTTGAAAGAGGTCCTTTGCAGCCGATTTGCCCAGTGCTGTATGTTGTCTGATGTCCTGACTGCTGCTTCCATTGGTGTCGATTGTAGAACCAAGCAATGTGAAGTCTTTGACAACTTCAATCTTTTGTCCATTTATTGTGTATAGAGTCCTAATGTAGGGATTGGTCAGTTTTGTCATTTTGCTAGGCTTAAAATGAGCCCTGCTAGAGGCAGAAGGGGGGATCTCATCAAGAGAAAAGAGCTAGAGATGGAGTTCATCCTTAGACCCAAGATCACTGCACTGGACCTCCTTGACGGAGACAACTGGCAGAGAGATGGAGGCAGCAGAACTGAGAGACCAGTGGGAGACAGAGTGACGGGCTTGTTAGCCCATGGAGTGAGAAAGTTGGGTGTCTTTGTGCAGGAAGCTTGCTGGCAGAGTGGGGTGCACCTGGGTGCATCTATCAGCAGAGTTAAAAGAGCTTTTGACACTTGCTGGAGCAGGGCAGAAGCCAGGCTGAGAGGCTGAGAGAGGTGTGCCTTTGGGCATGGCCAAGGGAAAGCTGTCTTGATCAAAGAATTGTATCCCGAGCATTCCTGAAGCTGAATTGTAACCTGTTGCTTCCCTAATAAACCCTATAATTGTGAGTATTGCCTGTCAGTTCTGTACAGCCATTGCAATGGATTATCAAACCCAGCAGAGTATTGAGTGCCGTGGAAGGGATGGTTGGTGTCAAGGGTTGGTAAAAAGTTTGGAGGGTGGTGGCATCGTTTGGCCTCATAGGAATAAGCCTTGGACTGATGATAGTGATTCTGTCTCCCTCTCATGAAGTTAGAGGAGGACAGAGGAGGATGCCACTCCCACACCCTTTGTGCAAATGGAGAAGGTTCAGAGCCTTCTTCTTGGTGACTGGTACTACAATAGTACTTACTCTACTGACCAGTGGATCATTGTGAGGGTTCTGCTGGCTGCTAAGTATACACATTCCAATGATATATTTTGGAGCAAGGAAACAACCACTGAGTGGGTCCATGGAATCAGATCTTGCATTTCCTGGGACTCAAGAAGGGGTCGCTCTGAGTCAGGTCCAACTTGATGGCAAACAACAGCAACAACAACAACAATATGCTTTATGGGAGTCTGTGATGGGGACTTTGGGTCTCAGAGTCTCAGCACCAGCTTAGATCCTATATCTAACATCCCTCAAAAAGTCTGGATATTCCCTTTCCTCACTGTAATTCTCCTTTCCCCTGAATAAATGGTCACAGGGTCCTTTCTTAAGGGGACCAATCCCGTAAGGCTTCAGTTGATGAGATCTGGGTCTGAGAACTGGCCTCAGGTCTGGAAACTGGGCAGAAGATTGTGACTTTCATTGTGGTATCCAAAATCTAAGCCTTGTGCTCATCCTGTTCTTTATCTCTTTTGATTCTATATATGAAACTATACTCTTGTTGACTCCTGGGAATATCATGGTTTTATTAGCCATCTCCACACATCAGAGGTCAGCCATTTTTTCTGTACAGGGCCATACAGTAAATATTTTAGGCATTGTGCATCTTATATAGTGACCCCATTTGACCCTTTGGGCTCCTTCCCCATATTCTGTTATAAAGGTCTCCAAGGGACATCCCAGCAGTATATTAGAACCATATTCTAAGGCCCTTGCCCCCATATCAACACACATTTCCTTATCAGCTGTATATTCTAACTCCCATCTTCATCCAGAACCCTCAGCGTCTATTCCCACATGTACTTGCCTGGTTTCTGCTGGTTCGTATTAGCTGTGTCTTAGAGCACCTTTGATGTGTCATCCCTCTTCCCTTAGCACACTGAACAGTTGCCCAGTGAAGTCATGCTGAACTTTGGTCCTAGTTATGGGTCTATTGGCTGGAAGAGGAGGTGAAGGGAAGATCTTGAAGAGGACCAGCATTGTCCTCTAAGGTAACTGCATCATTTGAGGCTTTTATATAGGCTTAAAGGATTCTTTGGGTGGTGCAAACATTTAACTTGCTCAATTGCTACTCAAAAGGTTGGAGGTTCAAGTCTACTCAGAGATACCTTGGAAGAAAGGCCTGGTGTTATACTACCAAAAATAATCAGCCATTGATAACATGAGGGAGCACAGTTCTACTCTGGTACGTGGGTTGCCATCAGACAGAATCAACTGGATGGCTACTGGTTTATTTTTTATGGTATACAGGCTTAAAGCAGTATGTGGTAGTTAAGTTTGTGTGTCATCTTGGCTGGGCCTGGTTGAGTGTCTGGGTGGCTGGATATAGTATTCCACATGATGAGACTGGTAATCAACTCCATGGTGGAATCTACTGTGAGCAGCTGAGTAGCTGCCTTAGGGATGTGGTCTGCTTCCTGTATATAAGGAGAAGCCTTGGAGAATGGTCTCTAGCTTATGGCACGCTTGAACCCTACATGTAGCTGTTTTGTCATTCAGCAGCCTGCCATGCTCTGCTGACCTTGAGACTTTCAATGGACTTGAATTAGTGGCCTGCCATGTGGTTTGGTAACATTGGGACTGTGCCCTTTTACCTGTCAACCTTGGGCTTGTCAGCCTCAGCAGCAAGCAGCTGAATGAAGAAAAGCCTCCAGCTTCAGTGGGCTGGGAGCAGGGGACAGAGCTGAAGTCCAAGGTTGAGGGGCTTTCACCCAGCCCCTAGAGCCTGGCACTTTGAACTTGGGCCTAAAGCCTCCAAACTGTAAGAGAGTTAACTCCTATTTCTTCAAGCCATCCCATTTGTGGTATATTCCTGTCAGAGTGGCACTAGGTAAACAAAACAATATATATATTTAAAACAGCCTTATTGAGGTATATGAGGTACTCGTGGTTCAGTAGGAGCTCTGGTGGTACGGTGGTTAAAGCATTTAGCTACTAATCAAGAGATTGGCGGTTTGAATCCACGAGGTGCTCCCTGGGAGAAAGATGAGGCAGTCTAATTCTGTAAAGATTTACAGCCTTGGAAACCTTATGACACAGTTCTACTCTGTCCTACAGTGTTGCTATGAGTCTGAATTGACTGGTTGACAGTGGGTGCGGTTTGTTTGGTTGGTGGTTCAGTGGTAGAATTCTCATCTCCTTTGCAGAGACCTGGGTTAGATTCCCAACCAATGGATCTCATGAGCAGCCACTACCGCTCTGTCAGTAGAGGCTTGCATGTTGCTATGATGCTGAACAGATTTCAGGAGAGCTTCCAGACTAAGATGAGCTGGGAAGAAAGATCTGGTAGTCTGCTTCTTCGAAACCAGCCAGAGAAAACCCTGTGGATCACAATAGTCTGATCCGCAACCCATCATGAGGATGGTGCAGGATTGAGCAGCATTTCATTCCATAGTTCATGGGGTCACTATGAGTCAGAGCCACCTTGATGGCAATTAACAAGACAACATTAGGGTATGCTTGACATACAATAAACTGCACATAAAATGTACAATTTGGTAAAATTTGAAATATTTATACATCAGTGAAATCATCATAATAACAAAGATTATGAATATATCTATAATTTTCCATAGTTCCTCTTGCCCTTTAAAATGCTTTCCTCCTGCTCCTACTCTGTCCTGCTACTTCCCCCCACTTGCTCCAGGCAACCATTGATACTATATGTCACTATAGATTAGTTTCCATTTTCTAGACCGCTGTATAAATGAAGTCACATGGTATGTACTCTTTTTTGTCTGACTTTTTTCACTTAGCAGAATGTTGTATGTATCAATACTTCACTCCTTTTTATTGCTGATTAATATTCCATTATATGGATATACCACAGATTGTGTATCCATTCAGCTGTTGATGGACATTTGGGTTGTTTCCAGTTTTTGGCAGATAAAATTGCTCTGAAATTAGTGTGCAAGTCTTTGTGGGGACATGTGCTTTCTTTTCTCTTGGGTAAATAACTAGCTGCGGGATGGCTGAATCATATGGTAGGTATATGTGTAACTTTATAAGAAACTGCCAAACTGTTTTCAAGAGTGTTGTACCATTTTATTTTCTCATCAGTAGTGTATGAGGGTTCCAGTTTCTCTATATCCTAACCAACACTTGGCATGGTCAGTCTTTTTAATTTTAGCAATTTTGATAAGTGTTCTGGATATGTTTTGCAGGTAGAGCCTATGGGGATTTACATTGGATTGGGTCTGGGCTATGAGAGAAAGAGAACACTGCTGTCAAGTGTATTCAGACTCACAGGACCTGTGTTAGACTGGGTTCTCTGGAGAAACAAAGTCATCTGATCCCATCATGGGAACAACCACACCACAACAGCTCAAAACACACAGAGTTGTGGTCCAGCCAAGTTAACACACAGCTCCAACTATCATGGACCCAATAGGACAGAGCAGAACCACCTGTAGGGTTTCCAAGGCTATAAATCTTTATGGAAGCAGACTGCTTCATCTTTGTCTTGTGGAGCAACTGGTGGGTTTGAACTGTCAACTTTTTTTTTTTTTAATCAGTTGAATGGCACTATGCCACCAGTACTTCCTTGGGAGAAAGAGAAGAGTTATTTATTCAACAAGTATTTATTGAGTGCCTTCTTTATTGTGGCATTGCTCTTGCAGTTCAGAGGATAGTAAAGAATATAACACGTATCATCCATTGCCTCATGGAACTTGCAGTCCACACTTCTTTTATGCCTTTTTGAGGAAGACTGGCATGGCATAGGGCTCTGGTGTGGGTGGGGAAGAGGAGGGGAGGGAGGGAGCTAGCGCAGTTGGTGGAGGCAGTGAAGAGAGAGGGACAGAGGCTGAAGACAGGCTGTGTGGTGTCAAAATCAGTGGGTCTGGTCTAGGAAGATATAACGATGTCCTGACTCTACTGTTTACTGTGGGTATGACCTTGGCCACATCATTTCACCTCTTGAGCATCCTCAGTTTCTTCATCGGTAAAGTGGGTGAAATTAATACTTCAGATGTACTGAGATGCAATGCCAAAACTTTGCCCACAACCCAAATCCTGACACTTAGCAATGTTACTGAGGTCAAGGACATTGTATTTATACTCTAGTTTTGCTCTTCAGTGTCCTCAGAAGAATCCCCAGGACTGTGCAATCAGCCCCTGGTCCTCTGTCTCGTTTTCAGACTCTTCTCCCAAGCCCTTAGGTGCATTTTCTCAAGCCGTGTGCCCTGAACAGGTGAGGAGAGGGCAAGGCCTGTTTGCAGCTTTATTTTTAGAAGCTCCCCTGGAAGATGGCTCAGGCTCCCTGGACTCCAAGGGAAGCTGAAGTCAGGCTATATTTAGGAGGTACAGCTGAGTCCTGCTATCCCTCCTACGTCACTGAGTTTTAGCCATCATAGTGTTTGAAGGGAACCCATCACTTTTGCCTAAGCTATTTATTTATTTATTTTTATAAGCATGTCCCCCCCCCCCCCAGGAGAAGCAGAACCTCCTTACTCTGAGCTTCTGTCAGAAGCTTTCTGTGAGGAGGGCAGCAAGAGAGGCACAACTTGCCTCATAGCAACAATGGCTTCTGCCTCATCAAGATGCTCATGCCTGGGTGTGTGGCTCCCCACAGTGCCCTGTGTGTAGCCATAGCAACCATGATGATTCACGTTTGTTCAGCATTTCCATTTACCCAGTGCATTTACAATCATCACCTACAGCACCCCTCTGCATCCTCCAGATGGGTGAAGTGTGGAGGCATCATCACAACCCCTGTGCCCTGGATGAGGAGACTGAGGCTTCTGGAAGTGTAGGGACTTGCCTAAAGTTGTGACTTGAACCCAGGCTGTGAGTTCCAAGGTCAGGGTTCTTTCTGTTACACTGCCATTGTACCAACCGCACAATCTCTTGGCCCTTGATCTATCCTGTGCATATCTGCCTGCCCCAGCCCTGCTTCTTCTTTGAGGCCTGGCAGTTGGCTCAAATGCTGCCTTCTTCGGGAAGCCCTCTCTGGTTCCTCCAGGTGAATGT
>NW_006921639.1:12192000-12193969 GCF_000298275.1 Orycteropus afer afer | reverse complement strand
CCAAAACACCCTTTGCCATCTAGTTGATTCAACTCATGACAACCCCATGTGTTTCAGAGTAGAACTGTGCTCTATAGAGTTTTCTATGGCCTTGAATCTCTAGCTTATTGGTTAGAAGCTAAGGGCATTGAGCATTTCTGCCATCCAGATACTCCTAATGCAAGTTTAAGAAGTCTTAATTTTTAAATTAAAACTGTCTAAGTTTGGAAGCTCTGCACAAGCCTGTTCCACATCATAGCAACATGCAAGCCTCCACTGACAGATGATTGGTGACTGTATGAAGTGCATTGGCTGGGAATCAAACCTGGATCTCCACACAGAAGAGGAGAATTGTACCACTGAACCACCAGTGTCGTATGCATGAGCACATAGTAGGCGCTTAAGAAGTTTTGATTGGATTAAATTCCAGCCAAGTTCTGTAGCTGGACAGTCTCAGAGCCTGAACAGTGTTTGAGATCAGATAGAGTCTTGAGTCCATAGCTTGAGTCAACATTTCCTGGCTAGGTGGCCTAGGCTATTCTTACAACCTACTCTAGGCCTCAGTGTGCCCATCTATAATGTGAGAATAATTATAGTCCTAACTCAGGAGATTGTTGTGAAGATCAAAAGAGCTAATGCAGAGAAAGACCAGAGCCTGGCACACAATGAATGCTAAAAATTAGTTGAGGAGATTCTTCTTTACTTGGCCACCTTGCCAATTCTCTGGACAGGACCAAGGAACAGGTGATGAGTGACATCAAGTGCAGAATCCACAAACACCGCAAATGCAGAAATGAATGGATATTCATTGAACACTTGTCACTTGGTGTTCTTTAATTTGTTCATTTGTTCTCTTATCCATTCAGTGTTGATATGACTCCCCTAGGGTCATCAGAAAAGGGTGGGAATTAACCCATGTCTTCCCTGGCTTATGATCAAATCTGTCCTTTTGTCTGTAGAAAGGGTGGTGGTTTTGTCTGTTTTCTTGATGGAGAAGTCAGTCATCTTCTCTTCAGCCTCTCTTTATTGTGAACTTGATAACTGTGGTCTCCTGACAGACCAGGGAAATAGGAGGAATAAGTAATATTTGAATAACTTGCCCAAAGGATTGCTGGGCTCTGAATGTAGCATGGTATAGTAGGATGACTTGGCTGGCATAGAAGTAGAAAATGCCATGTTGTCATGTAGCTGGGGGAAAATTCTATTAGTTTTATGGCAATGGGTAGTGGAGTTGGCTTTGGAGAATGGAAACTACTGGATTTGCTTGGTTTTGAGGTATCACCTACCAGGTTCCTTCTGGCATAGGTGAGTCCTCTGTTTAGCCCAGTGGCAACAGCTTTCAACATTGGCCTTGTGGCTAGGGCACAGATGCCCTTGTTGGCTTTCTTATGGAGGACAGCCCAGAGTGACTCTAGTGTAGTGACTTGGTGGAGTCTCTAGATGGAGAATTGGAAGTGAGAAGCTTCCATGGTTGGCTCTGTGTCCTAGGATCTGGCAGAGAGAGAGTGGTGATCAGATCACCATTAGTCTATCTACTCCCCCAAAGCCATGCAATGACTCTGGCCAATGGGCTGTTAATAGCAGTGATGTGAGTCACTTCTGAGATGAAGCATTGAAGATGTGTTATATAGCCCTACAGCAGTGATTGAGGAGGTCAAGAATTCCAGGTGGTGCTGCTCTGAGATGGAGGAGTTTTTGCCAACCGGGGTCCCTGAGTGACCATGTGGAGCAGGGCCTGCCTCAGACTCACATTATTTCTACAAGCAAGAAATAAACCATTGTTGTGCCAAGCCACAGTGATTTTGGGGTTCTTTGTTTCCATAGCAAAGCAAATACTTGGGATGGCTGTGAAGGTTGACAGCAAAGATGTGGGTGGACATGTTGTTTCACAGAGGACTTTTGTTTGAGCTCCATTTATGTTGTGTTCTAGAGATAAACTCCTATACTAGAGCTCAATTACCTTACCAGTCCTCTTCTTCTTCTTCTTCTT
>NW_006921639.1:12189128-12191345 GCF_000298275.1 Orycteropus afer afer | reverse complement strand
GTGAATGTACCAAAGTTTGGTTATCCATTCCTCAGTTGTTGGACATCTAGGTTGTTTCCAAGTTTTGGCTATTGTAAATAGTGCTGCGATGAACATGGGCGTGCATATATCTGTTCTTGTTATGGCTCTCACTTCTTTAGGGTATATACCTAGTAATGGGATGGCTGGGTCAAATGGTATTTGTATAAAATATAATTTATGTACAGGAAAATACACAAAACTAAAGTGGCATGGGTCAATGCATTTTTTTTTTTTTTTTGCAGTGTTCTCTCCCCTCCTCTCCTACCCCTGGCAACCAGCAAAGAAAGTTTCCCTCCATATATAAACCTTTCCTTGACCCTCCACAGCAACGAACTAATAACTATATTTGTCCTTCTGTGATTGACTTATTTCACTCAGCATAATGTCCTCCAAGTTCATCCATATTATGCGGTGCTTTGCAGACTCTATATTATTCTTCAGTGCTGCATAACATTTCATTATGTGTCCATACCATAGTTTGGTCATCCACTTTTCCGGTGATGGGCACATAGGTTGTTTCCATCTTTTTGCTATTGTAAATAGTGCTGCGATGAACATGAGTGTGCATGTTTTGGTTATCTAGTGCTGCTCTGACAAGAAATATACCACAAATGGGATGGCCTTAACAACAGGAGTTTATTCTCTTATAGTTTGGAGGCTTTAAGTCCAAGTTCAAACTGCCAGGCTCTAGGGGCTGGGTGAAAGCCCCTCAACCTTGGGGTTCAGCTCTGCCTCCTGCTCCTGGCCCACAGAAGCTAGAGGCTTTTCTTCACTCAGACAGCTGCTGGTTGATGAGGCTGCCAAGCCTAAGGTTGTCAAGTAAAGAGGCACAGTCCTGATGTTACCAAATCACACAGCGGGCCATGAATTCAAGTCCATTGTAAGTCCCAAGGTCGGCAGAGCATGGCAGGCTGTTGAACAATGATACAGCTACATCTAGGGTTCAAGGTGCCATAAGCTAGAGACCATTCCCAAGGCTTTTCCTTATGTACAGGAAGCAGACCACATCCCAAAGACAGCTACTCAGCTGTTTGTGGTAGATGCTACCATGAAGTTGATTGCTAGTCTCATCATGGGGAATAACTACCACCATCTGCCAAGCCACTCAACCAGGCCCAGCCAAGTTGACACATAAACATAATCACTACAGTGCATATATCTGTTCCTGTCCTGGCTCTCACCTCTCTAGGATATATACCTAGTAATGGGATTGCTGGGTCAGATGGTATATCCAATTCCATTTTCTAAGAAATCGCCGTATTGCTTTCAACAGTGCTTGTATCACTTCACAGTCCCACCAGCAGTGTATGAGAGTCCCAATCTCTCCACATCCCCACTACCATTTGTTGTCTTCTGTCTTGTTGAACCTTGCCATCAATGCTGGGGTGAGACGGTATCTCATTGTTGTTTTGATTTGCATCTCTCTGATGGCCAATGATTGTGAGCATCTCTTCAGATATTAGCTGGCCATCTGAATATCCTCCTTGCTGAAGTGTCTATTCATGTCTTCTGCCCATTTTTCCATTGGATTGTTAATTACTTTGGTGTTGAGGCATTGGAATTTTCTATAAATCTTAGAGATAAGTCCCTTGCCAGATATGTTATTATCAGCAAATATGAATTTGTTGCTGTCATTTTTGTTATGTGCTTTTTCGTGGTGTTGATTTCTTTGTTCCATATAATTTTCTATGCTGAGCTTGTTTTGTTTCTGAATCATGTTATCACTTCCTTTTTTGCTATTGTTTTAGTATTTGCTAAATATTTATGCTGGTTCTCTTTTTTATTTTGATGTGAAGGTTTATCATTTTTCTTTTAGGTTACCCTGTGATTTATAATTTTCTTCCCAAGTTTAGAACAGTCCGTTCTATCTTGTAGTTGTCTTGACATCCTTACCATCTAGAAGTTGTGTAATGACACAGTTTTTTTTTCTTCCTGTTTTTGGTTTGTAGCTGTCCTCATTTGTCAGTTGATGCCTCTGGTTCCCTGTTTACAATCTTGTGGGCTTATTACTTTGGATACTTCATAGCTGGGTTGGTTTCTGGGTTATATCATCATGTGTGTTAATGGTCAGTTGTTGGTTGTTGTTGCTTTTCTGTCCAAAGGGCTCCCTTTAGCATCTCTTATAAGGTTGGTCTGGTTTTAACAAATTCCCTTAATTTCTACTTATCTGGAAATGTCATAATTTTACCATCATAT
>NW_006921639.1:12163346-12164726 GCF_000298275.1 Orycteropus afer afer | reverse complement strand
TCTTACCAGTCTTCTTGACTTCACTCAACAAACGGGGAAATTGAGGTCCAGAGAGGTTATATAACATGCTTCAGGTTCTGTAGCTGTTTTAATGTTATAGACACACTTTGCAACCACTGCTTTAAAAATTGGTGTGTAAATGGATTTTTTTTTCTTTTTGGTAAAAAGAATTATGTTTGCATATTGGCTTTACTCAATCCTCTCAGAGATGCTGCTTCATCATTTTGATCATCCTTAAGTGAAGTTCAAGGAGCCACAGCCAATGGAATATTCTCTACCCTTGTAGTTGTCATTGTTGTTATGTGCTGTCAGTCGGATCTGACTCATAGCGACCCCACCTTGGGTTTCCGAGGCGGTGTCACTATGGAAGTAGATTGCCCAACCTTCATTAAAAGGAGTGGCTGGTGGGTTTGAACCACCAGCCTTCTGGTTAGCAGTCAAGTGCCTTAGGTACTATGCTGCCAGAGCTCTGCATGGTCAAGTAGTTGATGTCAATAAACGAACACTTAAATATGGGGGAGAGCCTGTTCTGAAAGGGGCCCTGGAGTGACTCCTTTGGTGAACTAAGAACTCTTCAAAAAGAACAGTAATGGCATTGTCTTTAGCATGCTTTGCACACTACAGTGTTACTATGTTGGAAATTAAAAAAAAAAATAGTGATGCTACAAGTTATAAATTGAATTCTGTCCTCTAAAAAAAAAAATATTGAAGTTCTAACCTCTATACATGTGAATGTGACCTTGTTTGAAGAGATAAGGTCTTTCTTTGAAGGTATTATCAGTTAAGTCATACTGGAGCAGGGTGGGTCCTAAACCTAATCCCTTTTAAGTGGTTGGTGTCTTATAAAAGGGGAGAACAGACACAGAGACAAGGTCACACACAGGCAGAAACACCATGTGAAGACACTTCTCCAAGCCAAGGAATTCAAAGAGATGCCTAGGGTTGTAGAAGTTGAAAGAGACAAGGAAGGATCTTCCCTAGAGCTGACAGAGAGAGGGCATGACCCTTCTAGTGCCCCAAATTCTGACTTCTAGCCTCTAGAACTGTGAGACAATAAATTTCTGTTCTTTAAAGTCACCACCCACTTTTTGATATTTTGTTATGGCAGCCCTGGGAAGATAAGGGGAGCTCTGGTAGCATAGTGCCTAAGGCATTTGACTGCTAACCAGAAGGCTGGCGTTCAAACCCACCAGCCACTCCTCCGAAAGAAGATTGGGCAATCTACTTCCGTGGTGATACCACCTCGGAAACCCAAGGAGCGGTCGCTATGAGTCAGATCTGACTCAACGGCAGTGAGTTTGTTGTTTTTTGGTTTTGGAGGTCTTAATTTTTGATTGATTCCAGGCTCCTAAAAAAAAAAAAAAAAATGAGATCTCAGTT
>NW_006921639.1:12124781-12163246 GCF_000298275.1 Orycteropus afer afer | reverse complement strand
AGGTTGAGTTTATTCATTCATTTAATAGTTCTTGTGTACCTAAACAAAGAAAAAAAAAAAAAAAAACCAACCCCAACTGATTGCCATCAAGTCGATTATGACTCATAGTGAACCTAACTTTGGGTTTCTGAGGTGGTAAATCTTTAAGGAAGAAGATTGCCCAGTTCTTCTTTCCCTTGGAGTGGCTGCTGGGTTTGAACCACCAACCTTCTGGTTAGCAGTCACATGCCTAAGGCATTATGCCACCAGGGCTCCTTAATTGTGTACACACTGGGTACCAAGTCTGGAACCACTGGCACCTGGGGCTTCAGAGGTAAATCCCTGGCAATGACCCCCAGGGGCCTGGCACTTCCTAGGGGGAGACAAACAGAAAGACACAATTCAAAGAGAAAGGGGATGAGTGCCTTGTAGGAGGAGCATCCAAAGGTCCAGGAAAACTCTGGAGGGAATGTTTCTCCACTTAAGCCTGGAATCAGAGAAAGCCACAGGGAGCAGGCAGGCAGTATTTGAGTTGACCCAGAACAGGAAGAATGGGCAGGATTTTGCTAGACAAACAATAGGAGGGAGATCATTGCTGATATAGACAATAGCTGGAGCTCAGTCATGGAGGTAGGGGTGAAATTAGACTAATGCACTTCCACAAGGAGGTTGAAATAAAAAAGCGATTGCAGGTTAACTTCTAATTAACCAGAAAATGCCAGTAACTGGAACAACTTACTGAAGGTTGTTTCATTGAGATTTTCCTACGTGTATGTATGGGGTGTGTAAAACTACACAGTCACAGATAAACGTGCACACCTGTTTGGCCCCACACTCCCTTGAGGAACCCCTTCTGCATCTAGTGGGTGTGGTCTTTGCATCTCTCGGGGCAGTGAGGGGCTGCCCATCAGCTCTGAAGACACATTCTCGGCACGCCATGCCGCGGCCCTGCAGAGACCCCATTCCAAGAGGATTGGAAATGTAATCACAACGGTTTTTATTAACAAAAGAACAGCAGGAACCCTTCTGCTGTCCATATGGACAGATCCCGATGGGTATTCATGAAACAGTTTGCTACGGGTACAGCCGTGCATAAAACTCCTCGTCCAATTACCTTTGAACTTGCCTTTTTTTGCTGCAGTGGCTGCCGCTGCAGCATGTCAAAAATCTAGCATGCTTGTTTCTCCCTGGAAGGGAGGGGTCTGCCTTACCCTGTGTGGGATCCCTTGGCCCTGGAGGCTGGGCAGTGGTGGGATCTAGTCACTCACCGAGGATGTCATTGCGGTTGACTCAGTCTCATCTGTCCTATGTTAAATTGGCCAGTTAATTAGAGCCAACAATAGCTTTTGAAGAGCCCCTGAGGCCTATTGGGGCCTAGGCCAGGGGCATTCAATTAAGGCACTTGGTCAAGGAATAAGGAGTTTGCCTCTCAAACATTATCTCCTGGCTTTGTCCACATGCCATGTGGGTAGCAGGCAATGAGTTCAGTGGTAATAAAGTGACCATACAGTGTAGGTGCCTGAAGACATTCCTAATTCGAAATAAAAACCAGTTGCTGTTGAGTTAACTCCAACTCATGCTGGGTAGTGTGAATGGTTAATGTGCTCAGCTGCTAAATGATAGGTTGGAAGTTCAAGGCCATTTAGAGGTGCTTCAGAAGAAAGGCCTGGCAGTCTACTTCTGAAAAATCAGCCATTGAAAACACTGTGGAGCACAATTCTACTCTGACACTCATGAGGTCACCATGAGGAATTCCAAATACTCCTCTGTTGCCCCTAGAAATGCATATCAAATTTTATGCCTAGATTCTGGGAAAGAAAACACAATTTCTGTGTCTTGAGGACCAAAACAAAAACAAAACACACTGCCATAGAGTCAATTACAGTTATGTACAAATCTGAGGTAGGTCGGCCAGGGGCTGGGGGCTGCTTTTCCCTTGGGGGTGGCTCTTTATTAAGGCAAGGGCCTGAGGTAGGTGGGCCTGGGGCTTGAAGGCTGCTTTTCACTTGGGGGCAGCTCTTTATTAAGGCTAGGGCCTAAGGTAGGAGGCTTGGAGGTTGCTTTTTTCTTGGGTGTGGCTCTATATTAAGGCCAGGGCCTGAGGTAGGTGGGCCCAGGGCTTGGAGTTTGCTTTTGCTGGGGGGCGGCTCTATTTTAAAGCTGGGCCCTGAAGTAGGTGGGCTGGGGCTCAGGGGCTGCTTTTCACTTGTGGGCAGCTCTATTTTAAGGCTGTTGCCTGAGGTAGGCAGGTGCGGAGGGGTTAGGAACAACTAAGGGAGGCGAACTTGTCTGTCAGTTTGTCATCTTGTAGTGGCTTACTTGTTGCTGTGAGGCTGGAGGCTATACCGCTGTGTTGCAAAATTCCAGCAGGGTTACCTGTGGTGGACAGGTTTCAGTGGAGCTTCGGGCTAAGACAGACTCAGAAGAAGGAAGAGGCCATCTACTTCTCAAAGAAATGGCCAGTGAAAACCTTATGAATAGCAGTGAAACACTGTCTGATACAATACTGGATGACTTTATGAATAGCCCTGAAACATTGTCTGATATAGTGCCAGAAGATGAGCCCATCAGGTGGGAAGGCACTGAAAATTTGTCTGGGGAAGAGCTGACTCATAGTAGAGACAACCTTAATGATATGGATAGAGTAAAGCTTTTGGGACCTTCGCTGGCTGATGTGGCATGACTCAGAATGAGTAGAAACAGATGCAAACATCCATTAATAATTGCAACATACAATGTACAAAGTATGAATGCAGGAAAAGTGGAAGCTGTCAGAAATGAATGGAACACATGTAGACCGATACACTAGGCCTAGATTCTGGGAAAGAAGATAAGCGAGCTGAAATGGACTGTTTTTGGCCGTTTTGAATCAGGCAAACATATGTTGTACTATCCTGAGAAGGACAAATTGAAGAGGAATGGTGTGGCATTCTTTGTCACAAAGAGTGTTTCAAGATCTGTCCTGAAGTACAATGCTGTCAATGATAGGATAATATCCATACACCTACAAGGAAGACTAGTTAATACTTCTATTATTAAAATTTACACACCAACCACCAAAGCCAAAGATGAAGAAATTGAAGATTTCTACCAACTTCTGCAGTCTGAAGTTGACTGAACATGCAATCAAGCTGTGTTGATTATCACAGGTGACTGGAATGCAAAAGCTGGAAACAAAGAAGAATCACTGGTAGTTGGAAAATATGGCCTTGATGATAGAAATAACACTGGAGATTGCATGATAGAATTTTGCAAGATCAACAACTTACTCATTGCAAATACGTTTTTTCAACAACATAAGTGACGACTATACAGGTGGACTTCTCCAGATGGAATACACAGGAATCAGATTGACTACATCTATGGCAAGAGGCAATGGAGAGGTTCAGTATCTTCAGCCAAAACAAGGCCAGGAGCTGATCGTGGAACAGGCCATCAACTGCTCATATGCATGTTCAAGTTGAAGTTGAGGACTATTAAAATGAAGTCCACGAGAGCCAAAATAAGACCTTGATAATATCCCTTCTGAATTTAGAGACCATTTAAAGAATAGATTTGATGCATTAAACACCAATGACTGAAAACCAGAGGAATTGTGGGATGAAATCAAGAACATCATCCATGAAGAAAGCAAGAGGTCATTAAAAAGACAAGAAAGGAAGAAAAGACCAAAATGGATGTCAGAAGAGACTCTTAAACTTGCCCTTGAGTGGAGAGTAGCTAAAGCAAATGGAAGAATAGACAGGTTAAAAGAGCCGAACAGAAGATTTCAAAGAGCAGATTGAGCCAACAAAGCCAATTACTATAATGAATGTGCAAAGACTTAGAGTTGGAAAACCAAAAGGGAAGAACATGCTTGGCATTTCTCAAGCTGAAAGAACTGAGGAAAAAATTTAAGCCTCGAGTTGCAATATTGAAAGATTCTATGGGTGAAATGTTGAATGATGCAGGAAATATCAAAAGAAGATGAAAAGAATACAGAGTCACTGTACCAAAAAGAATTGGTTGATGTTCATCCGTTTCAGGAGGTGGCATATAATCAAGAACCAGTGGTACTGAAGGAAGAAGTCAAAGCTGCACTGAAGGAATTGGCAAAGAACAAGGTCCCAGGGATTGATGGAATACCCATTGAGACGGTTCAACAAACGGATACTGTGCTGGAGGCACTCACTTGGTTATGCCAAGAGATTTGGAAGACAGCTACCTGGCCAACTGACTGGAAGAGATCCATATTTATACCCATTCCAAAGAAAGATGACCACATAGAATGTAGGAATTATCGAACAATATCATTAATATTGCACGCGAGTAAGATCTTACTGAAGAGAATTCAAAACAATTGCAGCAGTATATTGACAAAGAAGTCTCCAGGGGTTAAGATTCTACCAGATGACACTCTTGCCAAAGAAACTCAAAGTTTCCTGTTTCCAAATCCATCACCAAATATCCCTCCTCTTTTTCCAGGGGGTAGCTTCCCTGCTTGGCTAGGGAGAGTCAGGATCTTTTCCGGATGTAATATCATATATGGTTATGTTATCTAATCAAGGGTGCATTCGTGGCCCCTGCTAGCAGGTCATTAAATCACGTGAATAATCAGACTGCACACATTTATAGGGCTTTTCCATTTCCCATCCCTGAAGGCACCATCACCCTGAGATTTAGTGTAAAGGGTGGGCTTTGGAATCAGACAAACTTTGGATTCTTGCTCTGACTCTGCTGCTCTCTAGAAATGACATCAGCCAAGTTATTCAACCCATATGGGTCTCAATTCATCTGGATGATGGCTATAATAGTACTCTTCCCTCACTGGTGCTTTTGAGCACTAAATGAGAACCCAAAGCCTAGCACAGAGCCTGACCTATTCTATGTGGAAAGTTTTATTTTTTCAAGAGAACATGCAGAACAGCCTTTAAAGGTATTAAATCCATGTCCATGAACAGTTATTCCATTGGATTTTCCAAAGTACACTCATTTTCTCTTCCTTCTATCTTTTATTCTCCTGGTACCCACTGAGTGCTGAGTTTTTCCTGTCCTGGGCTTTGTGGTTACCTAGATGTATAAGACACAGATCCAGCCTAGGAGTTCCTCAGGGGTAGGGACCATGTTCAAAAGTCAGGCAAGACGAGAGCAGCAGAAGAGTGTGTTCTGGTGGAGGAACAGGAGGCAATGCTCAGGTGCCCAGAGAAAGGGAATAGGCAAGGCAGGACAGGGCTCGTGTCTCTATGATCTTTGAGCCTATGATGCTTTGTAGCACAAAACCACTCTTAGTTTCATCTCGGTGATGGGAATATCACTCCTTCACCTCAATTCAGTCTTCCTGAGCATCTGCTTTGTTCACAGTAGTCGTCTTCATTCCAGCTCAGATTTTCTCTCTTGCTTGTTTTCTTATCCAAGTCTTCAAGTACAAAGAGTTTTGCTGCAAACTCTTTTTCGTAGAAATTGACAAGCTGATTTTACAGTTCATGCGGAAATGAAAAGGACATAGAATAACCAAAAACAATTTTGAAAAAGAAGAACAAAATTTGGAAGACTGACACTGACTGACTTTAAGACTTACTATAAAACTACATTAATCAGGACAGTGTGGTGTTGGCATCACGGTTGACAAATAGATCCACAGAATAGCATACAGTCCAGAAGTAGATCCACACATGTATAGATAACTGATTTTGGACAAAGGTACAGAGGCAATTCAGTGAAGAAAGGACTGTGGATGATCTGGGACCCTTATATACTGCTGATGGGAAAGCAAAATGGTACAATACTTTGGAAAATAGTTGGGTAGTTTCTTAAAAAGTGAAACATATGCCTATCATGTGATCCAGCTATTCCACAGCTGCTCTTTACCCAAGATGAAAGAAAGCCTATGTCCATACAAAGGCTTTACACAAAAATTTGCAACAGCTTTGTTTGTAATAGCCCACTGAAAACAACACAAATGTCATCAGGTGAATGGATAAACAAACTGTGGTATAGTCACACAGTAGAATACTGTTAAGTGCTGTCAAATCAGTTCTGACTCATGGCGACCCTATGTACAACAGAACAAAACACTGCCTTGTCCAGCACCATCCTTATGATTGTTATTATGTAGATGTCATTGTTGCAGCCTCTGGTCCATTTCATCCATCTTGATGAAGATCTTCCTCGATTTTGCTAACCCTCTACTTTATCAAGCATGATGTCCTTCTCCAGGTACCCTCCTAATAACTGACTAAAACACGAGAGATGAAGTCTTGTCATTCTTGCTTTGAAGGAGCATTTGGCTATACTTTTCTCAAAACAGATTTGTTCTTTCTTCTGGCAGTCCATGATATAGTCAATATTCTTCACCAATACCATAATTCAAATGCATCAATTCTCCCACTGTCTTCCTTATTCACTGTCCAGCTTTTGCATGCATATGAGATGAGTGAAAATGCCATGGCTTGGGTCAAGCACACCTTAGTCTTCAAAGTAACATCTTTGCTCTTTAACACTTAAAAGAGGTCTTTTGCAGCAGATTTACCCAATGTAGTATGTCATTTGATTTCTTGACTGCTCCTTCTATGGATGTTGATAGTGGATCCAAGTAATATGAAATGCTTGACAGCTTCAATCTTTTCTCTGTTTATAATGATATTGCTTATTGGTCTAGTTGTGAGGATTTTTGTTTTCTTTGTGTTGAGGTGTAATCCATACTGAAGGCTATAATCTTTATATTCCTCAGTAAATGCTTCAAGTCCTCTCTGTTTACAGCAAGCAAGGTTGTGTCATCTGCATATTGCAGGTTGTTAGTCTTCCTCTAATCCAGTTCTTCTTTGTACAGTCCAGCTTCTTGAATTATTTGTTCAGCACACAGATTGAATAAGTATGGTAAAAGGATACAACTTTAAAATTCATTTTTCCTGATTTTAAACCATGCAGTATTCCCCTGTTCTGTTCAAACAACTGCTTTTTGATTTATAGACAAGTTCCTTATGAGCAAAACTAAGTGTTTTGGAATTTCCATTCTTCTCAATGTTATCCATAATTTGTTATGATCCACACGATCAAATGCCTTTGCATAGTCGATAAAACACTGGTAAACATCTTTTTAGTATTCTTTGCTTTCAGCCATGATCCTTCTGACATCAGCAATGATATCCCTTGTTCCATGTCTTCTTCTGAATCCAGCTTGAATTTCTGACAGTTCCCAGTCTATGTACGGCTGCAACCATTTTTGAATTATTGTCAGCAAAATTTTACTTGCATGTGAAAGTACTGATATTGTTTGATAATTTCCATAATCTGTTGCATCACCTTTCTTTAGAATGGGCAAAATATGTATCTTTTCCAGTCAGTTGGCCAGGTAGGTGTCTTCCAAATTTCTCTGCATAGATGACTGAGTGCTTCTAGTGTTGCATCTGTTTGTCGAAACATCTCAATTAGTATTCCATCAGTTCCCGGAACCTTTTTTTTTTTTTTTTTTGCTAGTGCCTTAAGTGCAGCTGAGGAGCTCTGGTGGCATAGTGGGTAAGGCATAGTGAGTAAGGTAGTGGGTAAAGTGTAGTGGGTTAACCTTCTGTTAACCAGAAAGTTGGTGGTTCAAACCCACCACATGTTCCATAAGAAGAAGATGAGGGAATTTACTTGTGTAAAGATCTACAGCCTTGGAACCCCAGTGGGGGTTGACATGAGCTGGAAATGACTCAGTGGCAGTGGGTTTATTTATTTATTTATTTTTAGTGTAGCTTGGACTTCTTCCTTCCATACCATCAGTTCTTGATCATAAGCTACCTCCTAAAAAGATTGAATTGTTGAACAATTCTTTTTGGTACAGCTACTCTGTGTATTCCTTCCATCTTCTTTTGATGCTTCCTGCATCTTTCTATATTTTGTTCATAGAATCCTTCAGCATTGTAACTTGAGGCTTGAATTTTTTCTTCAGTTCTTTCAGCTTGATAAGTGCCGAGTGTGTTCTTCCCTTCTGTTTTTCTAACTCCAGGTCTTTACACATTCATTTTAATACCTTACTTTGTCTTCTTGAGCCTCCCTGTTCTGCTCTTTTACTTCATCATTTCTTCTTACTTAATCATTTCCCTGTTCATTTCTTTGACTTTATCATTTCTATCATTTGCTTTAGCTGCTCCATATTCTGGTCTGTCTTCTGACTGGAACTATCTCTTCTGAAGAGATACATTTTGGTTTTTTCTATCTTCTCTGTCTTTTTAATGACTGTTTTCTTCATTTATGACAGCTATGATGTCATCCCACAGTTTGTTCAGTCTTTGGTCTTTTGTGTTTAATGCATCAAATCTTTTCTTGAGATGGTCTCTAAATTCAGGTGGGATATACTCAAGGTTGTATTTTTTCTCTAGAGGACTTGTTTTAATTTTCTTCAGCTTCAACTTGAACTTGCATATGAGCAATTGATGGCCTGTTCCATAGTCAGCTGGCCTTGTTCTGACTGGTGATATTGAGCTTCTCCATCATCTCTTCCCACAGATGTCGATTTTCCTTGTGTATTCCATCTGGTGAGGTCCATTTATACAGTTACCGTTTATTTTGTTGAAAAAAGATACTTGCAATGAATAAGTCATTGGTCTTGCAAAACTCTATCATGTGATCTCCAGTGTTGTTTCTATCACCAAGGCCATATTTTCCAGCTATCAATCTTCTTTGTTTCCATCTTTTGCATTCCAACCACCAGTATTATCAATGCTTCTTGATTGTATGTTTAATCAATTTCAGGCTGCAGAAGTTGGTAAAAATCTTCAATTTCTTCATCTTGGGCTTTAGTGGTTGGTGTATAAATTTGAATAATAGTTCTATTAACTGATCTTCCTTGTAGGTATATAGATATTATCCTATCACTGACAATGGTGTACTTCAGGGTAGATCTTGAAATGTTCTTTTTGATGATTAATGCAGTACCATTCTTCTTCAGTAAGTCATTCCTGGCATGTAGTCCATATCATACTCTGATTCAAAATGGTCAATACTAGTCCATTTCAGCTCACTAATATCTTAGATATTTCTCTTTATGTGTTCTATTTCATTTTTGACAGCTTCCAACTTTCCTAGGTTCATACTTCATAAATTCCACATTCCTATTATTAATGGATGTTTGCAGCTGTTTCTTCTCATTTTGAGTCATGCCAGATCAGCAAATGAAAGTCCTGAAAGCTTTGCTTCATCCATGTCATTAAGGTCAACTCTATTTTGAGAAGGTGGCTCTTCCCTGTCACATTTAGAGTGCCTTCCAACCTGAGGTGCTCATCTTCTGGCACTATATCAGATAGTGTTTCACAGCTATTCATAAGGTATTGAGGGGCAAATTTTTTCAGCAGTAGACAGCCAGGTCCTTCTTCCTAATATGTCTTAGTCTGGAAATTCTGCTGAAACCTGTTCACCATGGCCTACTGGTATTTGAAATACCAGTGGCATAATTTACAGCATCGCAGCAACATGTAAGACACCACAGTACTGACAGATGAGTGGTGGAATGGATTACCACTCAGTAATAAAAGGGAATGAATTTCTAATGCATGCAATAACATAAATTAATCTCAAAAAAATTATATGAGTGGAAGAAGCCAGACAAATGAAAGTAATACTACATGATTCCACTTATAAGAAAATGCAAACTACCATAATCTGTGGTAACGGAAAGCTAATCAGTGGTTGCCTAGGGATGAAGGCAGAGGCCTAGCAGCAGGGGCAGGAGGGGAGGATTACCTAGGAGCAGGTGGAAATTTCCTGGGATAGATATATTCATTATCTTAATTGTGGTGATAGTTCCATAGCTGTCTATGTATGTCAAAACTTATTAAAGTGTACACTTTAATTATGCACAGTTTATATCTTAATAATGCTGTGTAAAAAGGAGAGTGGTTTGGCTCTATCAGCAATACCTGTACCAGGTAAGGTAGCCAGAAAAGAAAAAAAAAAAAAAAAAAGCTCTTCAGGGGAGGGGTGAGAGTGGAACATGCTGCTGGCTTTGCATTTGCCCACCTTTGCCTGCTCTCACTGTCCCCTCTGTCAGCATGCCCTCCCTATCCTGCTCACCTATTTAGATTTCACTTATCCTTCTAGATCTTAAAGAGCTCTGGTGGTGTAGAGAATAAGGCATTTGGCTGCTAACCAGAGGGTCAGTGGTTTGAACATACCAGAAAGACGAGTCAGTCTGCTTCTGTTAAGATCTACAGCCTTGGAAACCCAATGGGGGTCGCTATGAGTCAGAATTGACTTGATGGCTGTCAGTTTGGTTTGGTTTGGTTGTAGATCTTGGGAATAAATTACTTCCTCCATAAAGCCTTCCAGGACCAGACCAGACTCATGTTTTCTTTGCCTGGTATCTTACATCTTATATAAATGTCCAGCATTTATTTTCATCAGATAGTGTGTCTTGCTGAGTAGAGAGTAGTAAGTCCAGGGCTCAGTTCATTATCAGAAACTAGTATTCTCATGCTCTTCTGAGGCTTTGGAGAGTGTTGACCCTTGTCCTGCTAGTGTTTCCACCTCCTGTGGATGAGATGGAGGTGCACACATTTTAGCATCTTTAGTTAACAGCAACTCTACTTCCCAAGGGCAACCCCATATAAATACTCCTCTCTCCCCCTTAGCCAAGCAATCACAGCATGCTCTTGGCTCTCTCTAAATCTGGTCTCCTTCTCTGTGGCCATGACTCTGGTCCCAGCCACTATCGTTGCTTGCTTATAAGAGCAGGGAGTGAGTCTACCATTTACTTCTGAGTGCCATGTCCTCAACACTGAGCTCTTGTTATGGATTGAATTGTGCCCCCTCCCCCAATATGTGTTGAATTCCTGGCCCCTATGCCTATAAATATGACCTGTTTGGAAATAGGCGTTATCTTTGTTATATTAATGAGGGCATATCAGTATAACATGGATCCTAAACCTAATCGCTTCTGAGTTATACAAAGTTGTTGTTGTTATTATGTGCCGTCGAGTCAGACCCGACTCATAGTCACCCCTCCTTAGGTTTCCGAGGCAGTATCACTACGGAAGTACAAAGAGCAGAGTAAAACTCAAAAACTCAGTGCCGTCGAGTTGCATCCGACTCATAGTGACCACCCCTCCATGGGTTTCCGAGGCGGTATCACTACGGAAGTAGATTGCCCAATCTTCCTTCCAAGGAGTGGCTGGTGGGTTTGAACCACCAGCCTTCTGGTTAGTCAAATGCTTTAGGCAGTATGCCACTAGAGTTCCCAAAGAGCAGAATAGACACAGAGAAATACTCAGGGAAGAGGAAGATAGAAGCCATGGTAGGATTGCCTACAAGCCAAGGAACCAAGGAATGCCTGGAGCTACTCACTCACAAGAAAGGAATCAACATGAACAAAATCCTGATTTGGACTTTTAGCCTCCTGAACTGTAAAAAATAAATTTCTGTGCCCTAAAGTCATCCACTTGTCATATTTTTGTTATAGTAGCTCTCGGAAACTAAGTGAGCTCTCAATAAATATTTGTGGAATGAGAGAATGAATGAATCTTAAGGGAAGCTTCGAGGGGACTGGTTCTTTGCTGTGTCCTTTGACCTTGGAGCACGAGGATATATTTTTCTGTCTTACAATGCATATTTCTGAAATCAGGATGGCTCTTATAACTGTTGCCTATGTTTAATGCAGCAGTATTTTCTCCTCCACATACCTGCTAACTCAGTGATTCATTCTCACAATGGTGCACATTACATCTTAGAATTGAAATAATATGGACATCATTGTGTTGTCTGAGGTAACATGTTCAGTAGGTGAGTGCATGGGGCCCTCAGTTTCTGGACACTGCCCTGTGGTCTCTCAGACATCATACATACCATGTGGCCTCATGGGTACTGTGTTAATCAAATATTTAGTACTTATATTGTTCATATATGGAGTCCCTAGTGGGACAGATGGTGAAGTGCTTGGCTATTAACTGAAAGGTTAGTGCTTTGAATTTACCCAGAGGAATCTTGGAAAGGCTTGGTGATCTGCTTCTTGAAGGTCACAACCATGAAAACTCTATGGAGCATAGTTCTACTCTGACACACATGGGGTCACCATGTGTCAAAGTTGACTTGATGACAACTTTTTTAAAAAATAAATACTGCATCGTTCTGGTGATGTAGTGCCTAAGGCATTTGACTGCTAATCAGAAGGCTGGTGGTTCAAACCCACCAGCCACTCATCAGAAGGAAGGTTGGGCAATCTACTTCCATAGTGATGCTGCCTCAGAGACCCAAGGAAGGGTCACAATGAGTAGGATTTCACTTGACAGCAGTGAGTTTGGTTTTTTGGTTTTTATATATACAGCTTCTCCAAGCTCAGATTGTGAGCTTCCTTAGAGCAGCCATGGTGTTTCACACTTCACTGTTCAAAACCTCAGACTGGGCATCTAAGGGAAGGAAGGGAAAGAAAGGGAGGAGAGGAGAAGGGAGAGAAGAGACCATCTGGTTTCTGGCCCTCTTCAGTGTTTAGTGGTCTAGTTGTGAAGTCTCTTAAACAGCCCACCCTGATGGCTGTCTTTTTTTTTTTTTTTTTTATAATTTTTATTGTGATTTGGGTAAAAGTTTACAGAGCAAATTCATTTGCCAAACAACAGTTCATACCCATTTTGTTTCATGACATTGACTGCAGTTCCCCACAATGTAACTTTCTTCTCACTTCCTCCCTGTAGTTACCTCTTCTGTGTATCCTTCTTTCCTATGCATTCCTGTCCTCTGAGCTATCTCCCCATCTATTCTGCCCTTCTGTTCTCCCATGATTGATTGCTCTAAGGAGTGTATCTACCTGGTATAAATGTTCACCTTATATGCCTGTCTGTTGTTTGGCTGGAAGCCACAGGAGTGAGTTCAATTCCAGAGCTAAAGGGGCCATAGTCTTGCAGGTTTCACCAGGCTCTATCAGACCAGTCTACCTGGTCTTTTTCATGATTTTGAGTTTGTTCCACATTGTTCTCCCACTCTATCCAGGATCTCCTGCACTGATCCCTTTCTGAGTGGTTGACAGTGGTAGCTGGACACTATCTAGTTCTTCTGGTCTCATGGTCATATAGGCTGAGGTTCACATTTCATGGCCAGTCTTGTGGTGAGACCCAGGAGTTCAAGGTGGGATCTTGGGGCTCTTGCCTGCAGGGCATTCTTGCTACTGGGCTCTCTCTGGTGTGCTGTACTGTCCTATGAACTATAGGATTTTGTCTTATTCATGAGACAAGCTCTGCTCCTTGTCTCTATGAGCCCACGTCCCTACCATGCGAACCTGAACAGAGGCTTCACCTTGTTCTATTTATCTCCCAGGGCTTGGAGCCTAGTCCCTGTCCCCAGCCTCCAGCCCCCAGCCCTCCATGCTTACGGGAAGTGGGGTGGTCCAGTGTCTAATAATGCTGACCTTGGGCTCAGGTGGGCTTAGGCTTCCTCCCAACTCTGTTGTTTGCTAGCTGTGTGCCTTAGGGCAAATTGGTCCAGAGCCTCAGTTTCCTCATCTGTGAAATGGCAACTATAATAACACTATACTTGTAAGGTAGTTATAAGCAGGAGTTATAGTAAAAAATATCAGTTTGTACAGCATGAACACTGGCCTGTTAATTAGTGCTAAAGCAGGGCCAGGCCCTAACACTTCAGTGGCCTTGATCAAGGACCTGGGAGACAAGGGTGGAAGGAAGACACTTGGGGACTTGAGAAAGCAGGTGTTGATGACCTAAAATGAAACTATTTCCATACTTTGAAAACTGGCATGGCCATACAGGTGTGTGTGGTCTGGGTTGTAATCTAATGATGGTGAGGTGTCTGGCACGGTGGTACTAGGTAGGAAAGAAGTGTTGATTCAGGGTTGTGATTACCGATCTGTATTAGTAGACATTTTCTGGGGGTGAAGGAAACGCTCTAATTGTTTACTGTCTGTCAATTTCTGTGTTATGCTTGCTGTCGCTCAATGCACAGTTGGGAAGAGATACGCAGTAGCCACTGTTATACGGAAATGTCATCATACAGATAATAAGCCGTTGTTGTAAGCTGCTGTTGAGTCACCCCTTGACTCACGAGGACCCCATGCACAGCTGAATGAAACACTGCCTGGTCCTGCGCCATCCCCATGATTGGTTACAGATCGGACTGCTGTGATCCAGAGGGTTTTCATTGACTGATTTTTGGAAGTGGATTGCCGGGCTTTTCTTCCTAACCCATCTTCGTCTTAAAGCTCCTTTGAAACCTGTTCAGCATGTCGGCAACATGTAAGCCTCCCTTGATAGACAGGTGGTGGTTTTGCATGAGGTACATTGGCTAGAAATTGAACCTGAGTCTCCCACATGTAAGGTAAGAATTCTACCCCTGAACCACCACTGTACTTCATAGATCATATAAGGGTAAATAAGCTCAAAACATGGTAGTAAAATGCAGCAAAGTAATGAGGCAGTGATGAGTTCTGAGTATTTATTACCTTTGTTTTTATAAAACTTAATTGGAGGTTTATATAAATTTTTAATAATGTTTATATTTAACAACTGGCTCTCAAAATTCCTGAAAAAGCAACAATTGCCTCTTGAGAACTGGTACATGCCATCTCCAGCACAACTCTGGATAGTAATGACCATCATACCTGCCAGTCCACTGCTCAGCTCTTTGCCAATTGCCTTTCTGAAACTTGTGGTCACTCTTGCCTGTGACCTCTAGTTGGCTCTACCTGATGCTCCTTGTTGGCCATCCTCACATATTGTTAAACCTGGCTACCTGTGAATTTTCTATTCCTTGTATCTGGGCCCCAAGTAAGGAGCTCTGGTGGCGTAGTGCCTAAAGGACTTGACTGCTAACCAAAAGGCTGGTGGTTCAAACCTACCAGCCACTCTGCAGAAGGAAGACTGGGCAATCTACTTCCATAAAGATTTACCACCTCAGAAACCCAAAGGACATCACTGTGAGTTGGAATCAACTCAATGGCAGTAGGGACATGTCTTGTGCCCAGGTTCCTTCCCCTTTATGTCTGGTCACTCTCCTATCTCCTTGACCCACAACTTTCCTCCTGGGCTGGACCTTGATGGAACAGTATTATTTTGGGGAGGAGAAGACAGTGTGTGTAAGAGAAAGTTATGCTCTGGGGTCTGAAAGCAGAGAAATACTGCATTTCTTCTTAGGAAGATTTGCCAAATGAATCCCCCAAATGCACAGAAATCTCTCCTGCCAAATCCAATTCTCCAACCAGCGATAAATGATCACCACTGGCTTGTGCAAGCAAAAACAAAGCCTGAGACCAGCAGCATGTGCTGCACCATCAAGGATGGGGAATTTATAGTCCTCTGAAACCCTGAAGATCTGCACATCACAAAGTTTTCAAATGAATTAAAGGGCCAAGCAAAAGAAGAAGGATTGTTAAGGTAGGACTAAATGCTGGAAGGGTTAGCCCTCTTGGTCCCAGACTTTACTCATCGACACATCTGTCCTTAAGCCTTTATCTTAGAGAAACCTGCTTGAAAGAGTTAGGTGTCTGAGAATCTTGCTCAGGGAGAGGGTGCATTGTAAGCAGACATGTGTTTCTAGGGTGAGAAGAAAGAAGGGAGAGGAAGAAAGTGTGGAAGGCAGTGTGGATGCATGGTGGAAAGAACCAAGACTTTGGAGGCAAACTGATTTTGTTCAAGTTTATGCTCTTCCACTTTCTACGTGTGTGACCTTGACCAAGTTCAGTCCCTTCCCTGAGCCTTGGGTTCCTCATCTATGGAAACAGGAATAGTAGCATTGTAATAGATGCTGTTGGTACTTCTTCCATACTTACTGACATTCACTGTTCTGTGCATACAGCCTGGCACCTTCCAACATAAGCACCAGAAAATCTTTGTCTAAGGGTTTTCAACTTGATCTGAGTATGCACATGGCAAAGACCAGCCATATTAGGGAGTTAATGCCCTGTGGGTAGCACTCAACCCATGACTGGTGAGAACTGAAGGATAAATGCCCCAGGTCCCTTCAATAGGATAACTGAAGTGTGCTATGTCAATCTCCAAGTTCCCTGGTGGCAGAAGAGTTGGGGGGGGGTGCCTCCCCTGCTCATGGTTATGGAGTGCTTGATGACACATCCTTTATTGATCTCTTTCCCTTCTCTGTCTCTCTTTCCCTCTCCAATGGATGCTTCCTGGGATCACCTCCCAAATAAACTGCTGGCATTTGAAGCCTTGGCTGCTTCTGGGGGAATCCAACCCATGAGATGCATTTATTGCATAGGATCATTGTGAGGTCAAATGAGAACACATTTCAAAATGCTCAGTGAAAAAATAAATGATACAGTGAGCAGCACCTACTGGAGACTTAAGTACTGGTCTCCTAGTCTTCTTTCCAAGGTGATGTAGTGGATAAGACATACAGCTGCTAACCAGAACATCAGCAGTTCAAACCCACGACCTGCTCCGTGGAAGGAAGATGGGCACTCTACTTCTGTAAAGATTTACAGCCTTGGAAACCCAGTGGGGGTGGCTATGAGTTGGAATCGACTTGATGGCAATGAGTTTTTTTTTTTTTTGTTCTTCTTTCCATCTGTTTCTCTGTTTCCCAGGAAGAATCTCACACAGTGAAAACCTCTTTTGTTTGGCAGCCATCTCAGATGTCTGCAGAAGGAGTAGGCGAGTGGCTATCTGCAAGGCGGTCTCCCCTTGCTCTGGATCCTGAGCCTCAGTAGGGTGTGAAACTCCCCACCCACAGGGTACAATTGGAGCCTAGGGGAGTTCTTCTGGGGGCTAAACAGACTCAAGGATTAATTAGCTAATGCCTGTGGAGTGCCTCAGAAATGTCAAGTGCAGAGTGTGAAGTGCCATCACTTGAGACTGTTCCCCTCTTTAGGCCCTCCAAGAAAGATATGTCAATTACCATGCGTGGAGGAGCTGCTGCCGAGTCTCCAGTTGGGGCTCTTAACCAGGCAAATATTTACTGTCCCCATTAGACAGTCTTCTAGCCCCCAGAGAGGAGCTCATAGCTCTTCCCCAGGCCCAGTGGACAGGGGGCTTGGGGAATGTTTGTGGACTGTTGGCACCTTCAAGGTACCCACTTGGGAATTCTGCTGCCCAGCATCTCCTATCTCTAGACCACCCCTGGTTCAGACTGTTGTACTGATAAAAACTCTTCCAGGGCCCTCAACCCAACACAATCAAGCTCTGAGACTGCTCACTTGTCTTTGATTGATATCCATCCAGGGCCTGGGTCCAACAATCATCTTTCCTCCCAAGCCTGCTCCTTCTCCTTCTCTGAGGGTGGTACCGTTGCTGCGCTTCACATTTCAGGCACCTTTGCTCTTTGCCTCCAGTGTCCAACCACCTTTCAAGCTGTTATGCTTCCTTCTCTATGTCAGTTCTGACATCCCTCTCATCCCCTTCACCCCTGTTGCCACTGCCTTGGTTCAGGAGTCATCCTCTTCCCTGGTCTCTTACTTTAGTCTCCTGGCCACTTTCCTCCCAGCCTCCAGTCTGCTCTTCATGTAGTCTGCAGAGGATTGTTCTGAAACCCAGTTCTGATGGAATCTCTCCTTCAGTGAACATTCAGTGGCTCCCTATTGCTTTCAGAATAAAATCCAAATTCTTCTGTCTACCCCCCGGGGTCCACCATGATGGGAGCTAATTAACCTCTTTCGCCTTATTTCCAATTCTTCTCTTCTGTGTTCCCATTGCTCCGGCCAGCTTGAGGTACTCCAGAGTTTGGAATCACTCATCCAGTGGACTATCCTTTCTGCACAGCTCCCATCTTTGCCCTCGTGAATATCTTTTTTGGAGGGTGGTTGATGCCCTTTCCTTACCTCCACATATGTGAACACCTTCCTGTTTTTAGAGAACAAGTCAAATACCACCTCCTTTTCATCTCACCTCCCATAACAATTTGATCCATGTCTTAGGAGGGCTACTAAGGCTTTTTTGAGTTTTGTATTGCGGTGACGAGTAGGGAGTCAACTTCGTGCCTCCTGTATTAATACCATGTGTGGTGATGATGTCTCTGACAGCGAAGTGTGCTGTAATACAGTGATCCTCTGTCAATAGAGAAGATTGCTGCAGTTAGCCCCAGATTGTCTACTTGCTGGTTGTTATCTAATTCAATATGTAAATGAGAGTCTGTCATTTCTTCTGGACCCAAGAAGCTCCCTATACCTAGTATTTTGCTAGCAAATATATTGGTTGTTCAATACTGTTGAAATAATATAAACTTGTGACTTCAGAGACCTCCAGGCAAGTTATTAAGATGTGGCATCTCTTTCTTAGGATATATTTTTATGACCTGGATTGGTGAGACATTGCAGCCAGTTGGGGGACCCTGGGACAGGGGCTGTTTGAAGCTCTCCCAAAGTCTTGGAGAGCCTTAGGTGCTGGGCTTCAGGTGACAGCCTGGAGATACCACTTGCTGAGAGGGGTTACATCAGGACAGGAGGATTTGGAGGTAGAGTCTCCAAAATGCAGAGAGCCAGTGCCCAGATGGGCAGTAGGAACTCTAGTGATGGAATCATTTCCTCAGCCATGAAGGGATGGGGGTGCAAGGAATCAGGGTGCATTGTCTAGCCCTGCTGGACTGGGTGGCAGGTGCAGTGTGGAGGTGAGGTTCAGCAGGCACCAATGGAGTATTTCTTTCATCAGAAAGGGGGCCAAGTCTGGAGTTCACTGAATGTTAGATGGCAGCGTATCTGAAGGTATTGGGTCCCATTTTCATTTCCTCTCTGTTTTCTTAAAATAAAACATGATGGAGTATCTTTGCCCAGTATTATTTATCTGGTGGCACTGTGGTTAAGGCATTGGGCAGCTAACCACAAGGTTGGCAATTTGAACCCACCAGCCACTCCGTGGGAGGAAGATGAGACAGTCTGCTTCTGTAAAGATCTACAGCCTTGGAAACCCTATGGAGCAGTTCTACTCTGTCTTATAGGGTCACTGTGAGTTGGAATTGTGGGTAAAACACTGCAGTGGATAAAACACTGCACTCCAGGGTTAGACGTGAGGATTTAATGTGCGACAGGCATGGCTTAATTTACTCTGTGCCTGGTGGCTTTTGAACACCCTTGCATTCAGGATTTATTCTGAGCAGGGGCTCCCCTACCATTTATTCTCAGCTCTCCCTTCACAGGCTTTCTTCCTTGTGGACACAGGTCTGCAGTGGAGCCAATGGCTGTGAAATGAGAGACACAAAGGGGAGACAAGAAGCAGTGACTCCAACAGGGAAAGAGTCCTGGCTGTGGGTACACAGATCTGGGTTTGGTCTCAATTTTGCGATTGAGTTGAGATACCCAGTGGTCCTGCCAGGCTCTGACTTAACCATCTGGTAGCCTGTTAGAAAAGTCCATGGATTAAGTCACTGGGCTGCTGACTGAAAGGTTGGTGGTTTGAGTCTACCCAGAAACACCTCGGAAGAAATGCCTGGTGATCTGCTCCTGAAAATCAGCCACTGAAAACCCCCTGGAGCCCAGTTCTACTCTGACACACATGGAGTTGCCATGCATCAAAATCAACTCAACTGTTTTTTTTTGAGCCTGTTGGGCAGATAAGGCCTACTGATAGGTTTATTTGATCTGCCAGTGTTTAAAAGAAATTGAGCTAGTGTTTTAAATTGTGAGACTTAGTATAGACTTTCAGATTTCTGGTTTCTTTTTTAAAAATTGGAAGCTCTTACAAGACTGGGCTTCTATTCGTATGTAGCAACAACTGGCTGGAACTGATGGGGGCAGCTGCTTTAGACAGGTCAAGTGGACACACTCTGCCATGGATACCACCTGGCTCCCTTTACTCATTTACTTCCTTAGCCTTTGGCCTGGTCTTTGATCACAGTCAAGGGGACTATCATCAATATGGTTGAGGACCCTGTACTATGACTAAAAGAGGCCAGGACTTAGACATCCAAGTCATAGAAAGGCAGAAGTGGAAAAGCCTTACAGAGCTTTGTTCTCATCCAGTAGACCTGGAAGCCAGACAGGGGAAGGGACTTTCCCAAGGCCACCCAGTGAATTGATAGCAAAATTGAGACCAAACCCAGATCTCTAATACCCACAGCCAGGACTGTTTCTCTGTTGGAGTCACTGCTTCATCTCTTTGTTTTGTGTCTTTCATTTCACAGCCATTGGCTCCATTACAGACTTGTGTCCACACGGAGGGAAGCCTGTGAGGGGAGGGCTGAGGATAAAGGCCTGTGGAGGCCCAGGCCTGCTTAGAATAAAGCCTGAATACAGGGGTGTTCAAAAGCCACTGGGTACCCTGCGAATTAAGCCATGCCTGTCTCGGTTGCCCGGGTACTCTTTATCTAGCGCATAATGCCATTGTTCATTCAGAACCAGGGGCTGGGAGGAGGATTGTCTTTGCAGGTAGGCAGCCAATGCTGGCATAGCTGAAAGAGAGGGAGCAGGAGAGGCTGGAATATTCCATCTTGAAAACAGCAGCTGTATAATAAAGCCAGGCTGGTTCGTCCCTGGCCCCGGCTGTCCGTTCTCCCCGCCTCAGAGTAGCAGCGTGAATCAGTGCACTGCGGCAGTGGTCCTGGGATGTGACTTGCATCCCCATCAGCTACCTGATTGCCGTGCCTGGATGCGTGAGGCGCCGGATGTGTCTGGCATACCAAACCACTGCCTCTGTGCCGCAGCTGCCAGCCACGAAGATCATGCCTCACTTGGCCCTGTGGATGGAGCTGGGAGTCCTTCAAGGCCACAACTGCCCTTTGATCTTGTCTGGGGCTCAGGGACAGTCCCTGAGATTCTGGGGCTGCTTTTGATGGGGGCCCTCAGCCTGTCTCAAAAATGCCCTGACAAACCCCTCAGGCCCCGGGCAGACAAAGGCTTGAAAGGAGAGGAATTGCACAAGATTCAGCCACTGCCGTTTCTAATACGTTATTTTGACACACAATTAACTGCAAAATTTGCTCCAAGCAAGGAGCTTGAGCTCTTGCAGGGTCTGTGGCTGGGACTCAGTCCCAATCCTGTTCCAGCAGAATTTGGTCCTGTGGACATCTTGCCTTCCCAAAGGGCCAGGGGTTGCCTGCTACCCATGAGGCCACTGCTCTTAGGCCAGAGTGGGCTCTGAACCATCCACCTGCCCAAGACCTCAGGGCCAGGGTCGTGGGGTGGGGTGGGGTGGGGTGGGAAGCCTGCACAAAACCTTCCTACAGAGCATGCTAATCAACAACCCTTCCTAAAATGGTGGTGCTTATCCTCTGCTGACAAAGGACTGCTTTGCGCTTTCCTCGGAGGTGGGATGCAGCGAACACATTGCCTTTTATCTCCTGGGCGTTTTGAGAGGAGAGACAAGTGGTGTGGAGCGTGGTGGGGAGCCCTGGAGAAGGCGCTCTCCAATGAAAAGCATAATCTCTGGCTCCCCCAAACTAGGAGGGGCGGCGGGCTTTGATCCCCAGCCCAGCTGGCTCCCCCATCCTGGAGGCATCTGAATGGGAGCGGGGAGCTCCGAGGGAGAGACCCCACTGCTGCACGGTGCCACACAATATTGCCTCTCCCCAGGACCCCAGAGGAGGCCAGCACATCCGGCATCTTACTTTGAAACCAATCCTCCAATCAGCTATTTAAATAAGAAATATAATCTCATTGAACACCGAGAGCTGTTGGTCTGAGACGCTTCCATTTACAAGGCACTTGAAGAAAGTCCCCAAGCCCCCAGTTTATCAGGGACAGACAGCTTAGAACTATTTACTGGGGGAGAGAGAGGGGAGGGAGGGAGAAGAATTGAAGCTGGCTATTAGAAATCCAGGCTGTTAGCAGTTTAAGGGGAGGAACCTGCATTCCACTTGCTGGTATTCTATGTGAAGGAGGTGGGCTAAGTCTGGAGTTTTCAGAAGAGCTCCTTACAGCTGGAAGAGCATTCTGTAAAATCATTGTGGGGGAGCATGGTGGTGGCCACCATGCCAAGGGGCTTCCTGGCAGCTCAAAGCTATGCCTGTCACTCTGTAAGCAACATCTTTTGAAGTGCCTGCTAAGTTCATTGCCACAACAATTTTTTTTGGGGGGGTATGTGGCTTTTAAGACCTAGTGGACAAAATTTCCTTAATGAAAACATTCTGGCAAAACAAGGGGGGGATGATAGACTTAGCTGAGCCTGTCCTTGCCTGAACTCACAGCTCTGCTTCTGGTACCCACTGTGGTTCTGGGCTTCCCACCTTACCTACTCAGAGAATTCTAGCCACAGACCTGTCTGGAGAGTTTAACCATGGGTCCTCCCCATGGTTCTTAGTGTTGTGGGCCCTGGATTGCCTAGTGGGAATACTGGTCCTCTGATTTTCTGATCTATGTGCAACTGATTTAATCATCCAGAGCCTCTGTTCTCCTTATCTTCCAAATGGGTAAACCCAAACCAAACTCACTGCTGTCGGGTCGGATCTGACTCATACCAACCCCTATGAGTAATGGAATTTCCACTGACCTGGCCATTCTGCCTGGTCCTACTCTGTCTGGGTTCTGGTATATCATTTCAGGCTGTGTTAGGCTGCGTTATCTACAGAAGCAAAACCAGAGATAGAGATAGAGAGAGAGAGAGAGAGAGAGAGAGAGAGAAATTTATCTTGGGAAAATGGCTCAGACACTTACAGAAGCTGGCAAGTCCCAAGTTCTTAGATCAAATGTCAGAACCAAAAAAACCAAACTCACTGCCATCAAGTCAAATCTGACTCATCGCGACCCCTCCTTAGGTTTCTGAGGCGATATCACTACAGAAATAGATTGCCCAATCTTCCTTCTGAGGAGTGGTCAGGAGTTTGAACTGCTAACCTTCTGGTTAGTAGTCAAATGCCTTAGGCACTACACCACCAAAGCCCCTTAGGATTAAACGTCAAGCTGGAGGCTTTTCCCGATTCATGTAGCTGCAGGGGCTGACGAGCTCAAGTTTGGCAGGCAGTGTACCAGCTGTTGACTCCGACGAATGATGAATCCAAGATCACCAGGCCAAATGTGGATTGTTCACTCATGGACAGTTGTAGGCAGCACAACAGGATCCAAATCCACAGAAGAGTGTCTCATTTTCCCAGGTTGTCCATAAATATATTGGAAGCAGGGGTCCACCCCTAGGGAAATTCCCTTTCAATGGATTGTTGTTGTTGTTGTTATGTGCCATCGAGTCATAAATGTATACATCCAATCTCATCATGGGAATAACCCACAGGGGTGAGTCCCTTAAACCACTCAGAATTGTGGTCCGGCCAAGTTGACACATAACTCCATCTGTCACACAGGCCAATAGCTCCAGTCCCACATCACCCCAACCTGTCCTGCCCAATTCCACTCCATGTTATCATGCTCCTTTAAAAACATGCAGTGCTGATGGTCTGACCTTGAGGGGCCAGGAAGAGGACTGTCAGGTAGAGCTGAGAGACTGCCTGGAGGAGGTGTGAGTTCAGCTGGGCCTGGCAGGGCAGAATGGAGAGACTAGGAACAGGGGGAGCTTAGAGAAAGCCTTGGAAGCAAAAAGGGGGCAGAGAAAGTGGGTGAAGGAGCCAGCCTAGGGGAAGAAGTAGGGGTGGTTGTGTGCTGGGGAAAGGAGCAGAGATGGTTGGAGGTGACTTGAAGCCTGCCCCTCCTTTGTTACTTTGAACCACCTGGGAATCATCAGTTGTCAGAGTATGAATTTGGCTTTGAAGTGACTGGAATAGAAAAACCTCTCTGGGAAAGGTTACCAACAAATGGGTTTGGAGCAGATGTGGCAAATAGGAGACATAAAGACCTGAATAATTGTGGAGGTTATCAAGGAGTCTTGTACACTCAGTCCAGAGATGAGGAACTGAGGCCCAGAGAGGGCAGGAGACTTACTTGGGGTCACACAGTAAGTCAGCAGTAGGGCAAGACCTGTATCCAGGACGTCTTGTACCTATTTCTTTCCCCTCTGATTACAGCCAGCTCTAATTGAGCATCTACTGTTTGCCAGACACTGTTCTAAGATTTTTGTATGTATTTCTGCATTAAATCCTACAACAACTCTGTGAAGTGGGAGTTGTTATCCTCATTTTAGAGACCTAGAGAAATTGAGAATCTTGCTTGAAGTCATACTGCTAGGACAAGGTGGAGCCCAGGTCTAAGCCTGGTGTGCCTTCCGGGAGCTTGGCCCAATTCCTTCTCCTTTCCTGGAGGAACGGATCCTTATCAGAGACTCTGAAAGGAGGTCTCAGCTATATTTGGTATTCTCTCCTCAGCAAAGCACCTAAGTGCCTTCTGCACTCCCAGAATGTTAGGGAGCATCAGTGAGGTGGGAGAAAAGGCCTCAGACCTGCACCTGTGCTGCAGGGAGTGCTGGCTCACCTTGCAGAGTTCAGTTAAATGTTGGATGCATGACAGAGCTGCTCATAGCCATCTATCACTGCCACCCCTCTGCCTGCCTCAAAGAGGGGGTGAGGTCTTGGCTGTCTTTCCTTCCACCAGAAGACAGAGGGGCTGGTGGGTTTGAACGGCCAGCCTTCTGGTTAGCAGTCAAATGCCTTATGTACTGTGCCACTGGAGCTCCCTTGCAGTGACTAGATGCTGAAATTTTAAAGATGTGGTGAAGTGGAGGCCCAGGGAGCGAAGTGTCTCACCCAGGGAGGATTTGTAATGAGTGAGGGGGTGGCTGTGTAGCATTTATCGGTTACTTCCTATTGTGGAAGGAGTCCTTGGGTGGTGCAAATGGTTAACGTTCTTGGCTGCTCACTGAAAGATTGGAGGTTTAAGTCTACCCGGAGGTGCCTTAGAAGCAAGTCCTGGAGATCTACTTCCAAAGAATCAGCCACTGAAAACCCTTTGGAGCACAGTTCTACTCTGACATACACAGGGTTGTCTTGAGTTGGAATCAACTTGACCACAATTGGTTACTGGTTTCTGCTTTGGGGCAGACGCTTTTAAACTTATTTAATGTGGTGATTAAAGGTTGTTGTTGTGTGCTGTCGAGTCGGCCCCGACTCATAGCGACCCCTCCTTGGGTTTCTGAGGCAGTATCACTACAGAAGTAGGATTGCCTAACCTTCCTTCCGAGGAGTGGCTGGTGGGTTTGAACCGCCAGCCTTCTGGTTAGCAGTCAAGCGCTTTAGCCACTGTGCTACCAGAGCTCCCAAAGGTTGCCTTGTCAGGAGTGGGATTCGAAACCACGCCTCCAGGGGAGACTGCGACCTGAACGCGGCACCTTAGACCGCTCGGCCATCCTGTACTGGAGTTAAAGTCAAAAGGGTATCCCAACTCCTGGGTGTCTGGCCATGGGCATGTTGTATAAAATGGGAATGAAAACAGCAACTGCCTGGGCCATTGCTGTGAGGCTCTGTCAAAGCGCTGAGCGTACAGCTGGTGCCCAGGGCCAGCTCAGTATGCGATCACTAAACAGGGGCGACCATTGAGTCTTTGCTGGGCCCCTGCCTGCAGATGTCCTGGCCAAGTGAGGTGAAGTGTGGGAGCCACAGGTCACCCAGCCACTGGTGGCCTGAGGCACAAATGACCGGGGCCAGACTGGCGCTGAGCAATTGGTCTCCGGCGCACAGGATCGCATATGGCAGGGTAGGATTTTCTCATTGCCTTCACGTGGTGTTTCTTAATTTAAAGTGGGAAATTCCATATTCGGTGCTTCATCAATCATTTTTGTGAGCTCAGCTCCATGGAAAGCACGGAAAACATTTATATTTGCGGCTCAAACTGTCGAAAATGTAAGACAATTTAAATAATATTAACATTTTAACAGCCTCCACTCACAGCTCTGTGAAATTAACCATTATCTCTTGGAGTGTTTGTTAAAATTCAGCAGTGGGTAAGTGAAGAGGCTGTGTGTGGGGCTGTGTGTTTGGGAGGTTGAGAGGGGTGTCTTGGCAGCCCCGGTGTGAGCTCTTTAGGGGCTGGTCCCCATTCACCCTCCTGGCCGCTTCCTAAAGTCCCCCTCTCACCAAGGGGGGCAACCCCCTCCAGCAGGACCTGTGACTCTTGGAGCCTTGGGGCAAAGACTCCCCAACTGGGAGGGTGCTGGAGACAAAGAGAATAAGAAACAGACTCTGGCCTCAAGGAACTGTCAGGGTGGTGTAGGGGGCAGGAACCATGCACTAGGGTGGGCGATGGGCTATACACTAGAAGGGAGAACATGTTGTCTTGGGAGCACTGGAGAGGAAGCCAAGAGCCTTCTTGGAGGAGGTGGCATCTGAGCTTTGTACTAGGCAGTCACTGAATGAATGAACAGATCATATCTAAGGCCTGGTCTTGCTCTGTCATTCCCAAGCCAAAGACACTCTTCTGTCTGGTTCCATCCAAACCCTGTGTACCCATCTGAGGTTGGCTCACGTTAACAGGGATGTTGATGAGAGGATGGTCAGGGTTGACACTTACTGGGCAGTTGGGTGGTCTATGAATGATGAATCTAGAAAAGCCAAGACTCAGGAGGAAGAGTGATGTTATTTTCAAATAATGGAAATGAGGGATGGACTTTTTCTGGTAACTTCAGGGAGTAGAAAGAGCTCTGGTGGTACTGTAGTTAAAACATATGGCTGCTAACCAAAAGGCCATTAGTTAAAACCCATCACCTACTCTGCAGGAGAAAGATGAGGGAGTCTACTTCCTTAAAGATTTACAGCCTAGGGATTTACAGCCTTGGAAACCCTATGGAGCGGTTCTACTCTGTCCAGAAGGGTTGCTGTGAGTTGGAATTGACTCAATGGCAATAGATTTTTTTCCCTTCAGGGGATAAAACTAGGTTTTGTGGCAAGATGCTACAAAGAGAGTGAACATTTTTCTTACCTGCTAACCAGAAGGCTGGTGGTTCAAACCCACCAGCCACCCCTCGGAAGGAAGGTTGGGCAATCTACTTCCGTAGTGATATTGCCTTGGAAACCCAAGTAGGGGTCGCTGTGAGTCGGATCCGACTTGATGGCAGTTTATTTTTATATTCTTTCTATTTTGAACTCTGGTGGTGCAGTGCCTCAGGCAGTTGACTGCTAATCAGAAGGTTGGTGGTTCAAACCCACCAGCTGCTCTCCAGAAGGAAGATGGGGCAATCTACTTCTGTAAAGATTTACTGCCTCAGAAACCCAATGGGGTCATTATGAGTTAGAATCAACTTGATGGCAGTTGAGTTTGATTTGGTTTTGATATTCTTTCTTTGGTTTTAGCACAAAATCATGGTAGAATAGCTACCTATGGCATGATGAGCTCCTATCATTGTGTTACTGTGTGACAAGGACTTTCAAAAAAGGGTTCCTGCGTGTTATGTTTATTAAGCCCATTGTGGGCCAGGCCATGGCTAAGCACAGCCTACTGGAAAAGAGCCAAACCTAGCTGCTGCCTTTGGGGGCACACAGTTTGTTGAGGGAGGTGGCTGAGTTTGAGGATTATAATACAATGATATAAGACATGTATCATGGAGGCCAGTGGTGGCTCAGTGGGAGAATTTTCACCTTTCATGTGTGAGACCAGGGTTTGATTTCTAGCTGAAACATCTCATGGGCAACCACCACTGTTTACCAGTGGAAGCTTGCATGCTGAGCAGGTTTCAGTGGATCTTCTAGACTGAGACAGACTAGGAGGCAAGGCTTGGTGATGTACTTCTGAAAATCAGCCAGAGGAAACCCTGTGAATCATAATGATCTGATCTGCAACCGATCATGGGGGGATCATGTAGGACTGGGCAGCATCTTGTTCCCTTGTGGATGGGACCACATGAGTCATGGGCCAGCTTGACGGCAATGAACTACAGTAACAACATGATACAAGACAGAACAAAGTTATGCACAGAGAAGGGGCAGTTCAGCCAGGTGGGGATCAGGGGAGGCTGCCAGGAGGAGGTGGTGAAATCTGACCTAGCTGCTGATGGATGAAGAAGAGCTCCTCCTGAGGATGGAGAGGTGAAGCAGGGAGTGGTGTTCCAGTCAGAGAGGACAGCTTCTGTGCAAAGACCCAAAAGTATTTAAAGGATTGCAGGTTTGAGGGAACAGAGGGGAATTCTGTGTAACTGGAGCACAGGGTTGGGAGGGAATGAGAAGGGAGAGAGGAGGTGGAGGTGGGGGCAGGGCCCACAGGGGAGGCCTGTCTGCATCTTCAGGAAGGCTGTTTAGAATTCACACTCTTCAGACTCCCCGCCTGCCTGCCTGCCGAGGACTCTGTGATTACTGGCCAACTTGCTGTGTGACTCTAGGCAAGTCATTTAACCTCTCTGCACTGCAATTTTCTCATTTGTAAAACGTGAAGAATTCCTGCCCTGCCCACCTCCCAGATGCTTTGTGAGGTTCAAATAAGCTAATGTATGTGAAAGTACTATGGCAAAACCCCCACAATAGCCCCACAGAAATGGAAGGTGTTTTATTATTATGTAACAGCACCGACTTCCTTCAGCAAGGTGGTGGAGTCAATTGGAGTCTTGAGGGATGTCAGGGAATTGGCTGTTCTCTGAAGCTTGTCATAGAGACCCGTCTTTTCATTGTATTCCTTTCATATCACTGTTGGCTCGATGAAAGAAGGGGAGAGAATCTTTGATATGTCTAAATATTCCGCTCCCACCGATGGGAAGAATTCCGAGCAAGAGCTATTATTAGAGGCTGAGCTGGAAGCAGGCGCCTTTGGCAGATCAGAGGATGTCAGCTTGCATAAACAGCCTCCTACGTGACAGACCGGCCAGGCTGCTGCGGGCCCTGGCACTGAGTAGGCACCATGCCATGCAGGTTGGATTGTAGAGGCTTGGTTTCCTGTCCTAATTTTGCATTTCCTTTGCTGAGGAACATAGGACAATTTGCCTTCCCTCTCTGAGCCAAGTAGGTTTAATGTAATCCTTACCAACAGGTCACACCACCTGTCTGTCATTTTGTCATACCGTGGTGGCTTTCATGTTGCTATGATGCTGGAAGCTATACAACCTCTATTTCAAATACCACCAGGGTCACTTGTGCTGGACAGGTTTCAGTAGAGCTTCCAGACTAAGACTAGGACGAAAGGCCAGGTGATTTACTTCTGCAAATCAACCAATGAAAACCCTGTGGATCACAGTAGAATATTATTCAATATAGTGCAGGAAGATGATGCCCTTAGGTTGGAGGGCACACAGTGGCTGCAACGATAGACTTCAGCATACCATTATAAAGATGGCATGGGATCAGGCAGCATTTCACTTTATTGTGTATGAGGTCGCCATGAGTTGGAGCTGACTTGGTGGCAACTAACAACAACAACAACAACAACACTAATGGAGGGGGCTGTTAAAAGGAGGGAAAACAGGATGCTATGCAGTACAGAGGTCTGGGAGGCCAAAGAGGTGCCCAACAGAGGCTGCCCACATCTTGGGTATGGTAAGGCTGGGGAATTTCGTCTCTGGGAAGGGTGCATTAAGATTTAATTCTTTGTAGATCTTGCATGAGGGTTATTTGGGGATTTTGAAAACCCAGATTCCTGGGCACCACTCCAGACCTATAGAATCAGAACCTCTTGTCAGCAAGCTCCCGGGTGGTTTGGATGCAAATGGCCCACACTGGCCCATGCACCTGCCTTAACAAACCCCTTGATCGTGTCTTCTTTCTGGCCCTGAGATGCTGTGAGTTTGTGGGAATAGCGATGGTGCACTTTGCTTAGTGCATGGCCTGGAGCAGCCAGCCCTCCCCCCTTTGCTTGCAGCCACATTTATCCCTGCAGGAACTTAACATGGGTCTTGGGACCTCCGTCCATGAACCAGGCCAGTGGTGGTCAAACTCTGTCTCCTGGCCTTCCCCATCCTGGGACAGTGTCTTTCATACCAGCATGGCCTGGATGGCCATGCAGAAACCCCTTAGGGCTCTGTCAGGGCTCTGGGCAGGTGAAGAATGGGCTGCACTGGACACATTTTCAATGACTGTCAAAGTGCTTTCACTTAGCGTCTCAGAGGGACATCCACAGAAAGGCCTCGAGATGTCACCTAAATCCAGTCCTTTGTTACAAAGGCGAGGAAATGGACTCAGTCAGGCCAAGCCCTGTCCTGTTGGATTAACTCTGGCTCATCTAGGACCTGGGCTAACTTAAAGAAGGCAGAGCCCAGTCAGCTGTGTAGAATCTTAGAGTGTTTTATGATTGAATGTAAGCCAACATCCTTGGCCTGGTTCCAGTGGGTATGTTTGAGCAGGACTGTTCAATGACCAGGCTTGTATAAATCACTCTGTTCTCCAGTGTTAACATGTCACAATTTCCCCAGTTTCTGTCCTTTATCCCGTCGCCATAACAAGTGGTATCCCAGTAACAGTCAGAGTAGTGTTCTCCACTTGTGACCTTTTAAAAACTCTGGTGTCCAGGCTGCACCCTTAACCAATGAAGTCAGAATCCCCGTGGGTGGAACCCATGCATTAGTGTTTTCAGGTGCAGCCAAGGTGGAGAACTGCTGCATTAGAGCAGTGGTCCTCATGAGGGGTGGGGGATGGGGGAAGGGTGGGAAAATAGGGGACAGAGGGTGAGGAAGGTGAGATGGGATGTGATTTTGCCTCTCCAGGAGACATTTGGCACTATTGGTGACACTTTTTTAAAAATAGACTTTAGTTTTTAGAATAGTTTTAGTTTTACCAGAAAAATTGTTCAGAGAGTACAGAGAGTGCTCATATACCTCCCCACTGCAGACTGTTTTTCCTACTAATATCTTCCATTGGTATGATGCATATATTATAATTGATGAATCAATATTGAGACATTAGTATACCCACCCAGCAGCTCTGTAGAGAAGGACCTGATGATCTGCTTCTGGGAAAGATCACAGCCAAGAAAACCCTATGGGGGCAATTGTGCTCTGTCACATGGGGTGGCTGTGACTCAGAATTGACTAGATGGCACCTAACAACAACAACACTATGAAGTGATTTCTCCAGTTTACATTGGGCTTACAGGGTAGAACTGTGCGCCGTAGGGCTTTTTCTCTTCTCTCTTGTTCTTGAGCTTGTGTTATATATTTATCTTCAAATTGTACTTTAGGTGAAAGTTTACAGAGTAAATTCATTTTCCATTCAACAGTTTATTCACATTTTGTGCCCCGACATCAGTGGCTAGCTCCTCAGTGTAACAGCACTCTGCACTTTTTTCCTGGGTTCCTGGTTTCCATTCATCCTGCTTTCCTGCCTTCTGAGCTTTGTGTTTGGGCAAATGCTGTCCTTTTGGTTTCTTGTAGTTGACTGTACTGAGGAGTACATCCCTCCCTGGTGTTTTTATTCACTTTATAGACCTGTCTATTGTTTGCCTGAAAGTTGATCTTCCAGGTCTAGTCTTCTTTTTTTTTTTTTTTCTTTTTATCATTTTGAATTTTGTTCTACATTTTCCAACCCTTCCCTCTCTGTCCAGGACCTTCAATTGTGATCCTGTTAAGAGAGGTTCCTATGCATTCCTGCCCCCTGAGCTATCTCCCTGTGCAAACACTGCCCTTCTGGTCTTGCTCTAAGGAGTGTATCTACCTGATGTAAATGTTCACTGCATATACCTATTATTTGTCTGGAAGCCATAGGAGTGAGTTCAATTCCAGACCTAAAGGGTAACTAGGGGCCGTAGTTTTGGGGGTCTCACCAGTCTCTAAGATCAGACCAGTAAACCTAGCCTTTTATTTTATTTTTGTTTATTTATTTTTTATGATTTTCAGTTTTGTTCCACATTGTTCTCTGAGGTGGGGTATTCTTGCAATTCCATATATTTTCCTCACTTTTCCCCAAATCAGGAAGTAGCTTCTGACTTTCTTACCTGGGTATGTGTGTGTGTGTCTGGGGTGGGGGTAGTTAAGAGGGAGAGTTGCTTGTAGCCAGAAGGAAAGAGGAGTTATCTAGAAGGTGATTCCTTCCCTGGCTCTAGTTTGTAAAGCTACCCTTGAGGCAGTGGTACTAGGAGGTACAAGGAGGAAAGGAGGGGCTGAGAGAGCCTTAAGATAAACAGGAAAAGAGGAAGGGAGATTCCAGACTTTCCAAGAGTTTCCAAACCAGAAGGGTTTTTTGCACGTTTTGTAAGCACCAGGGCTCTGCTTTTCCCTGTAGAGATCTCAAGAGGGATGGCTGAGGGTTTTTACCTTCCCTGAAGGTTTGCAAGCCTGGTGTGGGACAGAGGCAGAGTGTGAGGACACCTAATGGGATCAAGGTGTATTGGCAGAGTAACTCTAGGCCTGAAGTCTTTACAACTTCTACACATAGTTTAAGACCCAAAGGCTTCTGCACATTTTTTGCATGGGGAGAAGAACCACCCTATCTATCTCAGCATACCTGGGCTTATACTTCGATCCAGCATTGCAGGACTTGGCCTCCGAATTCAAAATTAAAATAATTTATATTGTTTTTTATTCTTGCTCATACCAACCCCATATGACAGGATAGAACTGTCCCATTGATTTATAAAAAAATCAGACCAAACCCACTGCCATCAAGTTGATTCAGACTCATAGCAACCCTACAGGACAGAGTAGAACTGTTCCACGGGGTGGAAATCTGTATGGAAGCAGACTGCCTTGTCTTTCTCCTGTGGAGTGGCTGATGTGTTCGAACAGCTGAACTTTTGGTTAGCAGCAGAATGTTTTAAGCACTACACCACCACAGTTCCTTTGTAATGGTATTACAGACTTGTTATTAAGTGTTTACTATATCTCTGGTGGCACAGTGCCTAAAGCATTTGACTACTAACCAGAAGGCTGGCCGTTCAAACCCACCAGCCACTCCTTGGAAGACTGGGCAATCTACTTCTGTAGAGACATCACCTTGGAAACCCAAGGAGGGGGGTCGCTATGAGTCGGATTCGACTCGACAGCAATGAGTTACATTATTTCAAGTCCTCATGAGAATACTATGGGCTTAGTATATGTATTAGTCAAGATGTGCTAACTGCTTTGGTGAACACCCTGCGTACCTCATGTATTGGTTCAGTGCAGTGTCCCACAGGTGGGACCTTTTTGCAGTCAAGCAGGAATCCAGGTTCTTTCCATATTGTGGCTCTGCTTTCTCCTGGGGCCTTGCCATTCTCTGCTGGATCCTGTGCATCTGGCAGATGGGTGAGTGAGAGTGAATGTGGAGGCTTGTAAGTCAAGTTTTGGGGTTGAGCCAGTGCACACCACTTCCACCCACATTCCTCTGTGCAGAACTTAGCCAGGGGACATGCCTCACTTCAGAGGGAGCTTGGAATGTAGGTTAGATGTGTGCTGATGGGGAAAGGGAGAAGGGTTTGACAATAGATTTATTGTGCCCATTTTAAAGAGGAGGAGACTGAGACTCCAAGATTTAAGTAGCTTACCTAAGGTCAGCCAGCTAGTAAGAGGCAGAGCCAGAATCCAAACCCAGGTTTGTCTGACTCTGAAAGTCCTGAGAAGTGCATGATGAGCTCTTTTGGGGAATTCAGGGAGGGTTCCCAGAGAGGTAATATTTAAAGTGGACATTGAGGATGGATCAGGAGTTCTCCAGGTGGAAGAATGGGAGGGGCATTCTAGACAGAACAACAACAACAACAACAACAAAACAGACTCACTGCCATCAAATTGTTTCCAACTCATAGCAACCCCTCTTTGGATTTCTACAGAAGTAGACTGCCCAGTCTTCCTTCAGAGGGGTGGCTGGTAGGTTTAAACCACCAGCCTTCTGGTTAGCAGTCAAATGCCTTAGGCACTGTGCCACCACACAAGCACCATGTAAAGTTATGCTCATGTGTTACCACATGTGCACAAAATGAATACCCTGCAATTTTTGTTAGCTATCCCAGAATTTAGTTACGACATTCATTCGGATATCTTCCTCCCTGGAGTCTAAATTGCCAAGGCCTGACTGCCCAATTTAGAGGCAAAGAACAAATATATATTGAGCACGGCATTGTTATGGGCAAGATGCTATTCCCTGGGGACTCTCCCAAACCAAACCCACTGCCATCGAGTTGATTCTGACTCATAGCAACTCTATAGGATGGAGTAGAACTGCCCCACAGAGTTTGAAAAGCTGTAAATCTGTATAGAAGCAGACTGTCACATCTTTATCCTGCAGAGCACCTGGTGGGTGCAAACCACTGACCTTTTGCTTAGCAGCCAAATGCCTTAACCACTGTGCCCCCAGAGTTCCTTCCTGGGGACTCAGAGATGAATAAAATGGAGTCACTGTTCCCAGGAGCTCACAGCCTATGTAAGCATGCAGCAAGTTCACATGAAAAGATAACTAGAGAAAATAGAAAACATATCACAAAGGTGAAATGCATGAGAAAGACAGGAAGCTTTATAGGTATTCATAGGAGAGAGATGGCTCTATGTGCTGGAGCAATCATGGAAGGCTGCCTGGTGGAGAAGGGGTCTTGGGTTGGGATTTGAAAGATGGATTGCAATATGATGGTATTTGAAATAGAGCTTGCATATAGATAGAGAGGGGAGGGAAAGGCATTCTAGACAAGGGGAATAACATAGCCATGATTGCTGAGAGGCCAGGCTAGGGCTGAAGAATGGCAGAGACTTGAGTGCCAGGCTGGGAGATTGGACTTCACGGTGTCTGAGGGTGCGTAATGCCATCTCCTGGATGCTGGCATGCTCCCTCCAGTGGGTGGATTGTGAGGCACTAGATCTGGTTGGCACTAGGACATATCCTGATTATACATACCTTGAGCCTGCAGGGACCAGCAGGGGTTGGTACCCATGCCCCGGATTCTGGGATAGATACTTCAAGATCACTGTTAGGGCTGCAGCTTAAGTAACTGAGGAAAAGCACACATCCAAAGCAGGAAATTGCTGTTCTTGCCACAAAGGGCACCGTGGGAGGTGCTGCCCAGCTAAGAGCTCAGCTCAGCGGTTTCCCCGCTACCGACTGCAGCTCCAAATTTGCAGTTATTAAGTTAAATGACCACCTCCACAGGGCTGGGGCAGCCCCAATCCTCCGTTAGTTCTCCAACCTCGCTGGAAGCCAGCTTTTCTCCTTTGGCACCACCTCTCCTTCCTTCCTGGCTTCCAGAAGTTGAAAGTAGATGCCTGCCTCCAATGCCAGGGAAGAGAGAAAAACCACCTCTAGGGGAGGGAGGAGAGGAGCTGCATAAAACTTTCACCCACAGTGAGGGTGACCCCTCTCAAGTCCCCAGAGGTAGTAGGCCCACGAGGTTGTGGACCAAGACATGGATGAAGTATAAGGAGCCTGGGCTCTAGCATGGCCACCAACTCACCGAAAGACCTTGGGCCCTCACTTCTCCCTGGGCCTCGATGTTTCTTCTCTAACATATGGGGAAATGGCTTTATGATGTCGATCAAATGTTTAGATATTAGATAAGCAAGAGCTATCAGGACAAACATTTTGCCTTTTAAGTGTTTTGGAATATTTATAAGCAATCCAGTTCTAGTCTTCTAAACCAATTTAGTGAGGAGGGAGTGGTTGAAGTTAACATCATTCCTCACTGTATCAAGGGGTCCCTGAAATAGACAGTCTCTGATCCCACTCCCATTTGAGTATTGGTTTCCAAGTTACCAGTTGTCAAGTGCCATGGGGAACCCAGGGAAAGGGTAACAGGACTTCTGGGGAGGGACACTTGGCCTATGCCTTATGAGGTGGAGAGGAGCTGGACAGGAAATGGAGGAAAGGATGAGAACATGCCAGGAGAACAGATAATAGTACCCACTGCCGACCATGGTTGCAGAGGACATCAAGCTCAATTGACATAATATACTACACAAAAACACTGTTCTACATCCTACTTTGGTGAGAAATGACTGGGATCTTAAAAGTTTGCAAGCGGCTACCTACATGCAATGATGGGTCTCTCCTTGTCCAGAGCAAAGAAGAATGAAGAAAAGCAAAGATGCATGGAAACAGTTAGCCCAAGGGACTAGTAGACCTCAGCCTATATGACTGTGAGATGAGAGGAACTAGATGGTGCCCGGCTACCACTGTCAACCACTTGGTTCAGGAGATCTTGGACAGAGTGGGAGAACAATGTGGGAAAAAGCTCAAAATCATAAAAAAAGACCAGGTTTGTTGGTCTGATAGAGCCTGGTGAGACCCCTGAGATAATGGCCCCTAGTTACGCTTCAAGTCTGGAACTGAACTCACTCCTGTGACTTTTAGCCAAACCATAGACAGGCATATGGGTGAACGTTTACATCAGGTAGATATACTATGTGGAGTGACCAATTGTGGGAGAGCAGAGGGGCAGTGTTTGTACAGGGAGACAGCTGGGGGGCGGGTAATGCATGGGAAGGAAGGACACAAGGAAGAGGTAACTATAGGGAGGAAGTGGGAAACGAGCTGTTAACATTGTGGGGAATTGGAGTCAATGTCATGAAACAAAATGTGTATGAACTGGTGTATGGGAAATGAATTTGCTCTGCAAACTTTCACCCAAATAATAATAAAAATTAAAACACAAAGACAAAAAACAAAACAAAAAAACAGTACCCAGTGCCTGTGGAGTGGCAGGAACTATATGCAGTGTGTACCAGTTGAGCCTCCCTATCATGGCTTGTGAACAGCACAACCTCCATTTCACAGAGGCAGAAACTCAGACTTGGCTAGCTGAGATGATTTCCACTGCTGCATCCAGAACTGGGTTTGAGCTCAAGTCTGTCTCACACCCAGTGCCATGCTCTGGGGGGCCAGGAGAGAGGCAGGTCAGAGGGCAAAAGGGGTCATGGTTGTGGCTGGGGATCATCAGGAAAATCTTAGACACTACGCTGCCAGAACTCCTCTTAGTTATCTAATGCTGTTATAACAGAAATACTGTAAGTGGATGGCTTTAACAAACAGAAATTTGTTATGTCACAGTTTAGGATGCTAGAAGTCCAAATTCAGGGCACTAGCTCTGTTGCTGTTGTTGTTAGGTGCCATGGAGTCGTCTCCGACTCATAGCGACCTTCTGTACAACAGAACAAAACACTGTGCCAGACTCACGATCCTTGCCATACCTGGGCCTATCATTGCAGCCACTGTGTCAATCTGTCTTGTTGAGGGCCTTCCCTTTTTTCATTGACCCTCTGCTTTACCAAGCATGATATCCTTCTCCAGAGAATGGTCCTTTCTGACAACAATGACCGAAGTAGGTCAGATGAAGTCTGGCCCTTCTCACTTCCAAGGAGCATTCTGGCTGCACTTCTTCCAGGACAGATTTGTTAGTTCTTTTAGCAGTCCTTGGTACTTTCAGTATTCTTTGCCAACACCACAACTGAAAAGCATTGACTCATTGGTCTTTCTTATTCATTGTCCAGCTCTCACATGCATATGAGGTGATTGAAAAGACCATGGCTTGGGTTAGATGCACCTTAGTCTTCAAAGAGACATCTTTGCTCTTAATCACTTGAAAGAGTTCTTGTGCAGCAAATTTGCCCAATGCAATCCATCATCTGATGTCTTGACTGCTGCTTCCATTGGTGTTGATTGTTGTTGTTACATGCCGTCGAGTCGGCACTGACTCATAGCGACCCCTCCTTGGGTTTCCGAGGCAATATCACTATGGAAGTAGATTGTCCAACCTTCCTTCCGAGGAGTGGCTGGTGGGTTTGAACCGCTGGCCTTCTTCTGGTTAGCAGTCAAGTGCCTTAGGCACTATGCTACCAGAACCAAGTAATATGAAGTCTTTGATAACTTCAATCTTTTTTCCATTTGTCATGATGCTGCTTATTGGTCCAGTTGTGAGGATTTTTCTTTTCTTTATGTTGAGGTGTAATCCATACTGTAGACTGTATGAAGATGCAATCTTCATGAGTAAGTGCTTCAAGTTATCCTCACTTTCAGCAAGCAAAGTTGTGTCATCTGCATATCACAGGTTCTTAATGAGTCTTCCTCTAATCCTGGTACCACATTCTTCTTCATATAGTCCAGGTTCTTGGATTATTTGCTCATCATACAGATTGAATAAGTATGGTGAAAGGATACAACCCTGACACACTCCTTTCTTGATTTTAAACCATGCAGTATCCCCTTGTTCTGTTAGAATGACAGCCTCCTGGGTCATGTATAGGTTCCTCATGAGGACAATCAAGTGTTCTGGAATTCCCATTCTTCTCAATATTATCCATAATTTGTTATGATCCACACAATTGAATGCTTTTGTATAGTTAATAAAACACAAGTAAATATCTTCCTGGTATTCTTTGCTTTCAGCCAAGGTCTGTCTGACATCAGCAATGATATCCCTTGTTACACATCCTCTTCTGAATCCAGCTTGCATTTCTGAAAGCTCTCTATCAATATACTGCTGCAACTGTTTTTCAGTTATCTTCAGTAAGATTTTACTTGCATGTGATATTAATGATATTGTTAGATTATTCCCACATTTTGTGGGATCACCTTTCTTTGGAATGGGTATAAATATGGATCTCTTCCAGTCAGTTGGCCAGGTAGCTGTCTTCCAAATTTCTTGGCATAACCAAGTGAGTGTCTTCAGCTCAGCATCCGTTTGTTGAAACATCTCAATGGCTATCCTGTCAATTCTTGGAGCCTTGTTTTTTGCCAATTCCTTTAGGGCAGCTTTGACTTCTTCCTTCAAAACCATTGGTTCTTGATCATATGCACCAATGGAAGACATTCACCAATTTTTTCTGGTACAGTGATTCTGTGTATTACTTCCATCTTCTTTTGATGTTTCCTGCATCATTCAATATATTGCCCATAGAATCTTTCAGCATTGCAACTCAAGGCTTAAATTTTTTCTTTAATTCTTTCAGCTTGAGAAATGCCAAAGATGTTCTTCC
>NW_006921639.1:12082026-12124171 GCF_000298275.1 Orycteropus afer afer | reverse complement strand
ATTATTGAGTTTTTGGATTTTGTTCCATATTTTCCCTCCCACTCTATCCGGGATCTCCAGATTTGATCCTTTCCTGAGTGGTTGGCATTGGTAGCCGGGCACCATCCAGTTCTTCTGGTCTTGAGGCCCATCATGTCCTAGGGTTGATTGCTTCTAAATGCCCCCCCCCCCTTTTTGTGCATTCTTCTTCACTTCTGACGCTAGGAGACCATTAGCTTCATCTTAGATGGCTGCTTGAAAGCTGTTAAGACCCCAGTCACTACTCACCAATGTAGGTTATGGAGCAATACTTTTATGTATTTTGTTGTGCCAATTGAGTCTGGTGTACCCCAGTACTATGGTCCTGAGGTAGTAGCTCTATTGGATCTCTCTCCCATAGTGTTGGGATGTCTGTGGGGGATTATTCTGCACCTGTCTTTCGTTGATGGGCATTTAGGTTGTTTCCATCTCTTTGCTATGGTGAATTGTGCTGCAGTGAACATAGGTGTACATATGTCTGTTCGTGCTCTATCTCTCACCTCTTTAGGATATATTCCTAGTAATAGAATTGCTGGGTCAAATGGTACTTGTATTTTCAGTTTTTTAAGGAAACACCATACCGTTTGCCACAATGGTTGTACTATTTTACAATCCCACCAGCAGTGCACAAGAGTTCCAATCTTTCCACAGCCCCACCAGCGTTTGTTACTATCTGATCTGTTGAACTTTGCTATTATTGCTGGAGTGAGATGATATCTCATTGTTGTTTTGATTTGCATATCTCCAATGATTAATGATCGTGAGCAATTTCTCATGTGTTTGTTGGCTGCTTGTATATCTTCTTTGGTGAAGTTTCTGTTCAAGTCTTTCACCCATTTGTTAATTGGGTTATTTGTCTTTTTGGTGTTGAGGTGTTGAAGTTTTCTGTAGATTTTGGAGATAAGTCCTTTGTCAGATATGTCATAGGCAAATATTTTCTCCCAATCTGTAGGTTCTCTTTTTACTCTTTTGATGAAATCTTTCGATGCACACAAGAATTTAATTTTTAAAATTTAAATTTTAAAAGGTCATCCCATGGATGATGTTCTTGATGTCGTCCCACAATTGCTCTGGTTTTTGGTCATTGGTGTTCAAGCACCAAATCTATTCTTTAAATGGTCTCGAAATTCAGAAGGGATATAATCTGGGATATAGGTCATATTTTGGCTCTCATGTATTTGTTTTAATTGTCTTCAGCTTTAGCTTTAACTTGCATATGAGCAGTTGATGGTCTGTTCCACAATCAGCTCCTGGCCTTGTTTTGGCTGAAGATATTAAGCTTCCCCATTGCCTCTTGCCACAGATGTAGTCAATTTGATTTCTGTGTACTCCATCTGGTGAAGTCCACATGTATAGCTGCCATTTATGTTGTTGAAAAAAGATATTTGCAATAAAGAAATTGTTGGTCTTGCAAAATTCTATCATGTGATCTCCAGCATCATTTCTATCACCAATGCGTATTTTCCAACTACCGGTGATTCTCCTTTGTTTCCAACTTTTGCATTCCATTCTCAAGTGATAATACAACACATCTTAATTGCATGTTTGAACAATTCAGATTGAAGAAGTTGGTAAAAACCTTCACTTTCCTCATCTTTGGCTTTTGTGGTTCGCATGTTAATTTGAATAATGGTGGTATTAACTGGTCTTCCTTGGAGGCGTATGGATATTATCCTATCACTAACAGCATTATACTGCAGGGTAGATCTTCATACATTCTTTGTGATGATGAATGCCACACCATTCTGCTTCAATTTTTTTTTTTCCTAGCATAGTAGATCATATGATCGTCTGATTCAAAATGGCCAAAACCAGTCTATTTCAGCTCACTAATGCCTAGGATATTGATTTTTATGCATTCCATTTCAGTTTTGACAACTTGCAGTTTTTCTAGATTCATACTTCATATATTCCACGTTCCAATTATCAATGGATATTTGCAGCTGTTTCTTCTCATCTTGAGTTGTGCAATAATCAACACATGGAGGTCCCAAAAGCTTTACTCTGTCCACATCATTAAGGTCGGCTGTCCTCAGAGGAGGCAGCTCTTCCCCAGCCATATTTTGAGTGTCTTCCAACATGAGTGCCTCATCTTCCAGCACTATATTGGACAGTGTTTCAAGACTTTTCCTAAAATTTCTCAGTAATATATCGATAGTGTTTCACTGTTATTCATAAGGTTTTCACTGGCCAATTGTTTGAGAAGTGGATGGCCCCTTTCTTCTCCCAAACTGTCTTGGTCTGGAAGCTCTGCTGAAACCTGTCCACCATGGGTAACCCTGCTGGCATTTGAAACACTGGTGTCATAGCCTCCAGCCTCACAGCAACACACAAGCCATAGCAGTACACTAAACTGACAGACAAATTTATCTTCCTTAGTTGTTCCAAACTGCTCTGCTCACTTCCTGGTCTCCCTCAGCTGCTCTAAACCCACTGTTCCAGCTCACTTCCTTCCCAGCCTCCCTCAGCTGCTCCCAAAACTGCCACGCCAGCTCACTTCCTAGCTGTCGGGGAAGGCTCTCTCTCTCTGTTGGCTCACAGTTTAGAAGGAAGGTTCTTACCTCCTTTCAGCATCCAGGACTTCGTGTTCCTTGGAGATTTCCATGGGTCTTGTCATCAATCTTGCCCTGGATCTAGGACCGTAGGTCCAAAGGACATGCTCTGCTCTTGGCTCTTGGTTCCTGATGGCAGTAGGTCCCTCCTCTACTCACTTCTCTCTTCTTTTATCTCTTGTAAGATAAAAGGTGATATAGGCCATACCCCAGGGAAACTCCCCCTACATCAGATCAGGACTATGACCTGATTAAAGGTGTTACATCCCACCCTAATTCCCTTACACACATCAGATGACTGCATGGAGGATAATTAAATCATTACCTAACTGCCAGACCACTGAGAATCATGGCCCAGCCAAATTGATACATATATTTGGGGATCACAATTCAATCCATGACTTTATGACAACAGAACACTTTCTGACTTACTACTTTTGGATATGTCATCAGGAGGGATCAATCTCTGGAGCAGGACATCACGCTTGGTGAAGAAGAGTGCCAGTGAGGGTGAGAGATACCTTCCATGAAGTGGATTGGCACAGTTGCTTCACTGAAGGACTGGAACATGCTGATAATCATGAGGATGATATAAGACCAGGCAACATTTTGTTCTGTTGTACATGAAGTTGCCATGAATCAGAGTGACTCAAAGGCATCCATCCATCTACCTATCTACCTATCTATTTATCTATCTGACTTGTAGGCTACATAGAAGATAAATATTCACTTGTCCAATAAATGTCAGAGAGGATGAGGCAGCATCCTACATCCTAGACACTGGAGATGGGACAGCCAAAGTCCCTTACTTTCTAGGGGGCAGGACAGAGAGTAAACCAGAAAGCAAACAAAACAGTGGTGTGAGATGACTTTAGAGAGTGTAATTGCTATGAAGAAAATAATGGAAGGTAATATTGATCAGTCTTGGGGGTGTTTAACAATGAGGGTTCAGGAAAGGCCTCTCTTGACAGATGTCATTTGAACAGAATTCTGCTGGTGCAGATGGGTTAGTTGGGGAAGATGGGGGAAGACCATCCCAAGTCTAAAGTGCGTGTGCAAAGGCCCTGAGGCAGGCATGAGCTCAGGTGCTGGAGGAACAGAAAGCAGCTGTTGTGGCTGGAGCCCAGAAAGTGCTCAAGGAGGGAATGGAAGGAGAGGAGGGAGGAGGCGGGGTGGGGTGGCAGGGCAATCATGCAGGGCTGAGTGAGGTGATACAAGGAGAGGTTTAATAAAAGCTGCAGGAAGGTTTGAGGGTAGGCCAGTCACAAAATCCTGATGTTTAAGCTTTGAAAAAGTCAAGGGAATCCATGAATGAAGTGATGCAGGTGTGAGGAGTGCTAGGAGAAAGAAGTAGAAGATGTCAGGGTAGTGCTTGTGTGGCACTTAGCTCTATTGGAGGAAGTGACATTGAGGTTGAGATCTCGAGGCAGCCAGGCAAGGAGGTGGGTGCAGCACTCCTGCTGAAAGTGGGAGGAGATCAGTGAGGCTGAAACAGACCATGGAGGACACATCCTGTGAATGAGGCTGGCAGGATGGTCTGAGCAGATGGGGCAGGGCCTTTTGGCCATGATAAGGGGAGTTATCGGCAATAGGGAGCCTTTGAGGGATCAAAAGAGAGGAGTGACAAGGTCAGATGGGCTCTTTTGAAGACTTCCCTGGCTGCTAGTGAAGAACATTGGAGGGGGTAGTCATGGCAGCAGAGAGGACTTCAAGGTGTTAAGTGGAACACAGGTCCAGGGCAGCAACAGTGAAGGTGGGCAGATGTGGACAGATGGGAGAGCTGTGTAGAATCTTCTAGGATATGCAGGTCCTGTCTGTCTGAAGAACTTCCTAAGAAAAGAATAGGAAATCTGGGGAAGGGAAGGACCCACCCACTGTCATTGAGTTAATTCCAACTCATAGTGACTACATAGGACAAAGTAGAACTGCCCCATAGGGTTTCCAAGGCTGCAAGTGTTTACAAAAACAGACTGCCTCATCTTTCTCCTGCAGCATGGCTGGTGGGTTCAAACCACTAACCTTTTGGTGAGCAGCCCAATGCTTTAACCACAGCACCACCAGAGCGCTTGAAGGGAAGGACACCCCAATGAGAAATCCCAACTACAACACCTTGCTAGGGTCCCCTTTGAAGAGGTCTGCTCTGTTCCTGTCCCCCCCACCCCCTTTATATATATTAGAATAAGATTGAATTTTCCAGCTTGGGTTACTAAGCTTTCAGATTTTGAAACTATGGCCATTAATCAGCTGTCACAGGATGTCGTAAACAAGGGGCTTTAAAAACCATGTTTGCTTTTTAGTCTGATACTTCTTGGAGGTGAGGCAGGGAGAGTTATACATAATGCATGCATTTTAATGGGCCGCACACCACAGCCCTCTTTAGTCGGAATGATTCGTTTTAATGTTCAAAATAAATATCAGAGACAATTTGCCAACAAAGCTGATTTTCTCTGCTCGCCATTAACTTAATCTTTATACCTCAGCCTAATGACAGAGGGGCTGGGGGTGGAGGGAGCTGCAAGTCAGTGGTGGAAGCAGTTGGATGTGATCATGAACCATGAAGTGGCCCCCTGTCCTGATTTGCTCAGGGCGGTCCTGCCTTGTGCCTGGTGACCTGGAGTCATTGTCCTGAGGTTGAATTAGGTGGCATTGCCAGTCGTCAGTTTACTCTCTTTGACAAAAAAGACAAAATGATTGATCCCCCCCTAAAAAAAGGCAAAATGACTGACAAAAACAAAATAAAACCAAAATCAAGACCAATTTGCTCTGTAAAATTACACTGAAATACAATAAAAAAGTTTTAAAAAATGGCCATTTCATATGGTTCAACCTAAACATAGGAGAGTGTCCTGGTTTGTATGATGGATTATGTGATTACCCTAAAATATACCCTTGACAGGTGGGGAATCTGTGGCCCGGAAAGCTAAGGGGGATTGCCAGGGGCCACCAGGTTTCATGAAGGCCAAGTGCTAGGACCTCTGTTCTCTCCGTGTCCCTACTCCCAACCCAGGGTGGTTTTTTTGTGTTGCGTCCAAACTATAACTGCTTCTCTCTCTTTCTACCTCAGTTTGTCCTACTTCTTCCTACTCTTGTGCTCTCAGCTCCAAGGGCTTCTTGCTGTGCCTTCAAAAGGCAAACCTCCTTCCTGCAGCAAACCCATCACCCATCCCAGACATGGCACCACCATCCACTCCATAGTAGTCCTAATCACCCATGACACATCACCACAGAATTTAATAATGCATATTGTCATTAATTAATTTGTGGTCATTAATACATAATTGGAGTAAGGCTTGATCCCTATCCTCTTGAAGGTTCCTGAAGGTAGGGCAGGACACAGGATGAATGCCCTTCGACATTTCCAGGCTGGTTCTTTTAACTCACTTGTTCGTTTCCTTATGCAGTTGCAGAGGGTGGCAGAGGAGTTCAGAAAGCATTACAATGGAGCATGGGCAGATGCGGTCAGAGTGTGGGATTTGCTGAACAACCAGTACCAGTTGCCACCAAGTTGATTTTGATGCATGGCAACCCCACGTGTGTCAGAGTATGTGCTCTGTAGCATTTTCAGTGGCTGCTCGCCCCCCCCCCCCAGAAGAAGATTGTCAGGCTTTCTTCTGAGGTGCTTTCAGGTGGACTAGAATCTCCCCCTGAGCTTGCTAACTGTTTGTACCACCCAGTATTCCTAATATTTTCAAAGTGTCACACATTTGCTAGGCCTTGGGGTTCCAGACCGGGACTCATCCTAGCTCTTCCTGCAGGGAGCCCAGGTCGAGGAAGGGATGGGATAGACCAACTCTGCTATCAGAATAGAAATGGGTACAAAACACTAAGCAATCCACAGCCTTGGTGAGAATGCAAACTTGCCTAATGACTTGGCCACATCGTCTGCTAACTGAAAGGTTGGTGGTTTGAACTCACCAGCCACTCTGTGGGAGAATGGTGAGAGTCTTCTTCTGTAAAGATTTGCAGCCTTGGAAACTCTTTGGGGAATGTTTTCCTCTGTCCTATAGGGTCACTGTGAGTTGGAATTGACTCTGTCAATGGCAGTGGATATCAACATTTGAAAAGCACATGCCCTTTCTCCTAGCCTTTCCACACCATACTCCAAAGATAGGTTTGCAAAAGTGCATCAAGCTACAGACATGAGCCCTATCATTACAGAACTGTTTGTAACAGCAACCACGTAAAGTCTGTAATGTCCATCAGAGAGGGCTGAGTGTACAAAATGTGATGCTTCCATGCCACATGGATGTAGGAAAGAATAGAGTAGGCATTTTTGTGCTGGTAGGGAGAGATTCAGAGATGCGTTTTCAGTGAAATAAAGCAAGGAGCAGAGTAGTTCTTATATGAACATGTGTTATGTATGAAAAAGCATGATTGAGTATGGCCTCTGGTAGGGCCTGCCTGAGTGTGAGTCTCTGCTCTGCCACTTACCAGCTGTGTGACCTTGAGAACTGAACTCTCTGGGTTCAGTTACCAGTTGATTTTGACTCATAGTGACCCCCATTGGATTTCTGAGGCAGTACATTTTTATGTGAGAAGATTGTCCCATCTTCCTTCTGAAGAGTGGCTAGTAGGTTTGAACCGCCAACCTTCTGGTTAGCAGTCAAATGCCTTAGGCACTGTGCCACCACAGCTCCTTTTATCATAGCTGTAGAATAGAGCTAATAGCAACATCGAATCTACGGTTGTGAGGATTCAATGAGTCAATGTAACATAGCTTGAACAGGTTTGGGTTCAGAGTAAGCCTTCAATAAACATACCAGTTACTAGTTGCCTTTGAGTTGATTCCAGTTCATGGTGACTCCATGTGTTTCAGAGTAGAACAGTGCTCCAGAGGTTTTCAATGGCTGGTTCTTTAAAAGTAGATACAAGGCCTTTGTTCAGAGGCATCTCTGGGTGGGCTCAAATAGCCAACCTTTTGGTAAGCAGTAAGTGCATTAACCCTTTGTACTACCCAGGGACTCTAATGAACATTGTTGTTATTTGTCATCAAGTCAGCTCTAACTCATAGCGACCCCTCCATGGGTTTCCGAGGCAGTATTTCTACAGAAGTAGATTGCCCAACCTTCCTCCTGAGGAGTGGCTGGTGGGTTTGAACCGCCAGCCTTCTGGTTAGCAGTCAAGTGCCTTAGGCACTATGCCACCAGAGCTCCTTAATAAATGTTGTTGTTGTTATGTGCCGTCGAGTCGGACCCCACTCATAGCGACCCCTCCTTGAGTTGTTGAGGCAGAATCACTATGGAAGTAGACATTAGCAATGATTAAATGCTTGGCTGCTAACTGAAAGGTTGGAGGTTCAGACCCACTCAGTGGCTCTGAGGGAGAAAGACTTGGCGATCTGCTTCCATAATGATTGCCAATAAACAAAACCAAAACCAAAACCCACTACTATTGAGTTAGTTCCAACTCACTGTGGCCCCCATTGGGTTTCCAAGGCGGTAAATCCTTCCATGGAGTGGCTGGTGGATTTGAACCTGCAACCTTCTGGTTAGCAGTCAAATGCCTTAGGCACTACACAACTAGAGCTCCTTTCTGTAAAGATTACAGCCAAGAAAACCCTAGGGGACAGTTGTATTCTGTCACATGGGATTGTTATGAATCATAATTGACTGGGGGGGCACTCAACAACATTATCATCTGTATAAAAGAAACCAAACCTGTTGCTGTTGAGGGGATTCTGACTCATGGTGACCCCATGTGTTAGACAGTACAACTGCTCCACAGAGTTCTCTTGGCTGTAACCTTTATGGAAGCAGATCACCAGGGGTTCTTCTACAGTGCCGCTGAGTGGGTTTGAACTGTCAACCTTTAGGTTAGTAATTGAGTGCAAGTCATTTGCACCTCTCAGGAACTTTTGATTCTGTATTTGTTGTTGTTGTTATGTGCCGTTGAGTCGACCCCTCCTTGGGTTTCCGAGGCAGTATCACTACAGAAGTAGATTGCCCCATCTTCCTTCCGAGGAGTGGCTGGTGGGTTTGAATCGCCAGCCTTCTGGTTAGCAGTCAAGTGCGTTAGGCACTATGCTACCAGAGCTCCTCTCTCTCTAGATATATTTTTTAAAAATACACAAGAAATTGTGAATGGGTCTACTTTTTGTATTGAGGAGATCTGTGTGGGAGGTGAGGGTTATTTTGTACCTTTAAGAGTAGTTCAAAATTTTTATCAGAAGCATTTTTGACTCATTTCAAAATAAGTGAAAAAAGCACAGAGAAGGAAGCAATTTCTATCTATGGTAGGATGGGGGCTGGGAAGGTTAACTCAAGACGTGACATTGGAGTTGAACTTTAAAGGATTGTCCAGGTACAGAATAGGACCAGGAGAGGGGTATTCTCTCTCTTTTTTTTTTTTTTTTTAATTTTTATTGTGATTTGGGTGAAGGTTTCCAGAGCAAATTTATTTTCCATACAGCAGTTCATACACATTTTGTTTCATGGCATTTACTGCAATTCCCCACAATGTAATAGCTCAGAAGAAGGGTATTCGGGGTGAAAGAAATCACATGTGCAAATATCCCGAGGCAAATTATAGGGAGCAATGATGGTTCAGGGTTGGGGTCACAGGGGAGTAGCTGGGGATGAAGCTAGAGAAGTAAGGGTCTTAAAGTGCTTGTTGGAGGGGCCAGGCCTTGTACTCAAACTCATGCCAGTTCTCAAGTGATAGAGACTGATACATTTTTAAACTTGATATTGAGGTGCAGTGTCCCCATTTCCCAGATAAGAAAGCTGAGGCCCAGAGAAGTGAAAGAGCTTTCCCAAGGTCACACATCAAAATCAGGTCTCTTGGCTCCTGGTGTCATCTTGTTCTGGTTCTGCCATGTAGTACGTGATTTACCAGTCCCGCTCCGTATTGTTTCAGTTTAAGGTTGGAGAATTTGAGGTTTGGGAGGAGAATACTTACTAATTTCTTTATATTCTGTCGCCCCACTTCACGACATATTTTAGGAAGGCAGAAACCATGATTGCTTTGTAGATTAATGCATGCCTCTGGGCTCAGGACAGTGTTTGCATGAATGAATGAGGTCACGTGGGAGGTCAGGGCAATCAGAACAGGCAGCCAGGGCTCCAGACCCCATGCTAGGCTCTGTCCACTGCACCAGGATAGGTGGGAGCTAATAGGGGAGCCTTGGGCATCTTGAGAGTAGGGCGAAGGTCTTGTAATCCGTATTGTCCTTGGTAAATTAATGAATAAACTTATGCATTAATTAGATGACTAGCCCAGACTTTTCAAGAAGCCCAGAGAGGGGAGGACTTGGGCAAAGCTGCATAGCTGGTGGGGGCAGGGCTAGCGCAGAGCAGGGCCTCAGAGGATGGGAACTGAATGAAGGAGGCAGCTGGACTGCTTGATTCAGGGCCCTTTCCTTCTACAGATCAAGTGCTATAAGCTGGGGTGGACGCAGAGGAGCCTGAGAGAGGTGCAACATTTCAATGGTCAGGTCTGCAGAGATCATCTTTTGAAGCCATTGCCTGGGTGGATTACTCTGTACACCGTTTACCGTGGCCCCATGGATGACATTAAAGGTGCTTGTAGTCAGCCTGCTGCCCACACCATCATGGACTTCTCCCAAAGGCACAAAGGCCATGACAAGACCTCTTGGGATGCCTGCCCCTTTTTCCCAAGGTGAGAGGCCTTGACCAGAGTTTGAGTCCTAATGCCAGTAAAGTTGGCTATGTGCCCTTGGGCCAGTCCTTCTTCTCTGTGCCTCAGTTGCTGCCTCTCTAACCCTCTTCAGTGCTGATGTGGGAGGTGGGGCAGTATGGTGGTGAAGAGAGCAGGGCATGGAGCCTGGCTGCCTGCATTCAAATCCTGCTCCACCCTGACCAGCTGTGTCCCTGGGGGCAAATTATTTCCTTCTGTGAGCCTCGGAGGGAGCTCTGGTGGCATAGTGCCTAAGGCATTTGACTGCTAACCAGAAGGCTGGCAGTTCAAACTCACCAGCCACTCCTCAGAAGGAAGATTGGGCAATCTATTTCCATAGTGATACCACCTCAGAAACCCAAGGAGGGGTCACTATGAGTCGGCTCCTACTTGATGGCAGTGAGTTTGGTTTTGGTTTGGTGAGCCTCGGATTCCTCACCTATGTGATGGGTGAGCAGTTCTACTTCCCTCTGACTCTGTGGTGAGGACCCAATGATGCCATGCATCTGAGCTACCTGGTAGAGTGCCTAGTGGAGAATTGTTCCTCATGTGTGGCCATTATCTTCATTACTTTTCCAGTAAGCTGCAAGGAACACAGTATTCTATACGACTGGAACATTCTACCTCCAACCCTTTGCCCATGCTATTGCCTGAGATGCTCTCCCCAGTCCCTCTGCATTGGAGACCCACATGCTCACCCTTCCAGGGACATCCTGTTCTCAGAATCCCTCCAGATGCAATGCTGGTGCCCCCAAGGGTCTCTTGCCCTACTCCTCTAAGCTCTGGCTCTAAGCTTCTTGGATCTGGGCCTCAGCTTCTTTCTCTGCCTCTCACATGCCCGAGGATGGCTCTTCTGCCTTCACTTCCCCTGAGGGCAATGCATGCCTAGGTTGGGCCCTTTACCACCCTCTGCTGCATGAGGCAGGAGATGGAGAACAGAGGCCAAGAGAAGTGAAATGCCTGGGTTCAATTTCCAGCTCTGCCACTTCCTAGCTCAGTGACCTGAGACAAGTGATCTAATTTGTCTGAGCCTCTGCATCCTAGTCTGTGCAATGGGGATGCTGATACCACCTGCCTTGCAGGGTTGTAATGGGGGCTATGTGAGTTTCCGCCTGAAGGAGTCTGGAATAGTCCAGCTTCTCCTAATTGCTATGCAAGTGTTAGCCATTGTTTTTGGTGCTGTTGTTGTCGTCGTCACCTTTCCCACAGTCACACAGCAACCAAGGAAATAGTGGTGTCCTAGTGGACCCTGGGTCTACCTGACACTCAAGCCCAGCTGATTTGCCTCACCAATTTCCCTCCCATCTCTAAGGCTGGCTGGGAGCTGGGAGCCAGAAGACCAGGATGGAGGCTGCATGTGCTGGAATTTCCCACGGGGCAGGTGACGCGGTGGGAGGAAGCAGTGCCCTTTTCCTGGGTGGTGCAGGGATGGGAGGCAGGTGGGTGGCAGGTGATGTGGGAGCAACAGAGCCTCTTGTTTACCATGAGGGACCTTAATATTGTGACTTGTTGCTTCTGCTCTGGCTTCCTGCTGCCTTGCTCAGCAAATATGCTCCCAGGAGATCACACAGGCCTAGCTGGCTCCCTTGAGGTCCCTTTTCTCCTGGGAAGAGCAGGCTTTGAGAGGGGGAGTGACGCTTTGGTGTTGTCAAAGGCCTTTACTCATTCGCTCTGCAATGGAGTGACTGGCCAAGGAAGGCACAGCTCTGAGTCAGAGCAATGGGTGGCAGAAAGCAGCTGTCAGGTTGGGAGTCTCTGACTCAACCCCCACCCTCACCCCTTGCTGTGTGACTTTGGGTACAGCACATCACCTTTCTGAACCTCCGTTTCCTACTGGACAAATAAAGGATTTGGACTCTAGCCCTAAGAAACAGAGAGTTCTTCTCTTACTCTTCACCAGGAAAAGAAAAATGAGCCTTACATTCAAAGTTGTTTTTGTTGTCGTTGTTATGGTGGTAGTGGTGTGTGTGTATGTGTGCATGTATGAGTGTTGGCCTTGAATGCCATTCTTCCTGCTTTGTCCTGGGAGGGCTCGCTTCCGGTAGGACATCTTCCTCCAGAACACCTTCTCTGACCATCCTCCCAGGTTGGATTAGGTCCCTCTCAGTCAGGGCAGGCATCCCTCTGTGGTGCGGCTGATTCTGTCCCTAGCTTGGGAACATCTTGAGGGTGGGTACTGAGTCTCCTGCATCTTGGAATTTCCACCCCTAGCACGTAGTGGTTAAGGCAATTGGCTGTTAACCAAAGATCAGTGGTTCAAACCTGCCAGCCTCTCTGTGGAAAAAAGTGAGTCAGTCTGCTTCTATAAAGATTTATAGCCTGGGAAACCCAATGGGGTCGCTATGAGTTGGAATTGATAGCAGTGAATTTGAGTTTGAGCACAGCACCTGGCTCAGGGGAGAGCTCATGTACTCTTTGCACAGCACTTGGCTCGAAGAGGGCCTAGCCCACCCTAGCACAGTGCCTGCTTAGAGAAGGCCTTACTAGACGTTAGTTAAACTGCCCTAGGTTTAGACATCTGGAAGAATTTCCAGACTTTCAGAACAGTGCCATTTTCTTAGGAATAAGGGAGTGGGCAGGAACCCTGGTTAAGCTCTTCACTGTTAATCGAAAGGTCTGCAGCTCAAACCCACCCATCGGGAAAAAGATCTGCTCCTGTAAAGATTATAACCTAGGAAACCCTATGGAGCAGTTCACATGGGGTTACTGTGAGTTGGAATTGACTTGATGATACCCAACAATAACAGCAGGTGTTTTGGTTACCTAGTGCCACTCTGACAGACATATACCACACATGGAATGGCTTGAACAAACAGGAGTTTATTCTCTTACAGTTTGGGAGGCTAGAAGTCTGGGTTCAAAGTGCCAGGCTCTAGGTGCTTCAACCTTGGGCTTCAGCTCTGCCTCTTGCTCCCAGCACACTGAAGCTTCCTCCCTATAGCCACCTCTTCCCTGTGTCCTTCCCTTCTGTGAAGTCCTGTCCCCTGAGCTGTCTCTCTGTGCATTCACAGCTCTTCTGTTCTCCCATGATTGATCTCTCCAAGGAGGGTTCTCTTAACTCAGGCAGCTACTGGCTGCTGAGGCTGACAAACCCAAGGTCGACAAGTAAAAAGGCACAGTCTTGATATTACCAAACACGGCAGGCCACTTACTCAAGTCCAGAAAAAGTCCCAAGATCGGCAGGGCATGGCAGGCTGCTGAACAATGACTTGGCTACATGCAGGGTTCAGGCATGCCAAAAACCTGGAGACCTTCCTCAAAGCTGCTGCTTCTATGCTGGGAGCAGCTCACATCCCTAAGCTACTTAGCTGGTCCAGTAGATTCCACCATGGGGTTAATGACCAATCTCACCATGGGGAATAACTACATCCAGCTCCCAGCCACTCAACCAGGCCTAGCCAAGTTGACACACACAGTGGAGTGGAAGTTCCTGATCTCAGGGTCTGTGAGGCTCCCCACTTAAGAATCTTTAAATGACAGGACTGGGAAGAATCTTGGGAGTTGAGGGGTGAGACTCTTCCTTTTGGAAGGGCAGGAGATTCTTTTTTTTTTTTGAATTTTATTGTGATTTGGGTGAAAGTTTATAGAGCAAATTAATCTTCCATATAGCAGTTCATGTACACTTTGTCTCATGACATTGACTGTAATCTCCCACAATACGACAGCTCTCCTCCCACTTCCTCCCTATAGCCACCTCTTCCCTGTGTCCTTCCCTTCCATGCAATCCTGTCCCCTGAGCTGTCTCCCTGTGCATTCATAGCTCTTCTGTTCTCCCTTGATCGATCTCTCCAAGGAGTGTATCTACCTAATGTCAATGTTTAACTCATATGCCCGTCTTTTGTTTGGCTGGAAGCCAAGGAGTGGGTTCAATTCCAGACCTGAAGAGCAGCTAGGGGTCACAATCTCAAGGGTTCCATGAGGCTCTACCAGACCAGCAGACTTGGTCCCTTTTTCTTTTTTATGATTTTGAGTTTTGTTCCACATTGTTCTCCCACTCTATCTAGGATCTCCTCCAGAGTTCCCCCTCCGAGTAGTTGACAGTGGTAGCTGGACACCATCTAGTTCTTCTAGTTTCATCGTCATACAGGCTGAGGATCACATGGTGTATCAGTCCCTTGGATTAATTGTTTCCTTGTGTCTTTGGTTTCCTTCCTTCTTCTTTGATCAGGATGAGGAGAGACCCATTGTTGCATCCAGATGGCCGGTTGCAAGCTTTTAAGATCCCAGTCGCTACTCACCAAAGATGTGGAACAATGTTTTGTGTAGTATGTTATGCCAATTGAGCTTGATGTCCCTTGCAACCATGGTCCCGAGCCCACAGGTCCAACTACTTGCTCCCTCTGGGTAGCTGGCGGCAGCCAAGAAGTGACTACAACCTTTTCCCTTGTCAGCTCTACTATATACCTAGAAATTCTTATAAAACATACAAATACACTTGTAGAAATGTTGCCTGCCAACTCTATACATGGGCTTGGGCACACTACCCCCTGCATAGACATACCTAATAGTTCAGCCTGTCCACCCATCTATCCACCAAGAGATCAATGTTTGCCATCACTGACAACACAGTACTGTGTTTACAAAAGGGTTCATCTTTGTTGTCTGTACCTCCCATGTACCTCTCTATGTCTTCCTCTTCCTCAGTGCCACTGTGTTGATCATTCACATTTGGTATATTGCCCTTTTCTTCACCCAAATCAATACTGGTCTCTACCTGTCTAGCGAGTTCTCTCCCCTCCCCTACCATCCCTGGTAACCAACAAAGAAAGTTTCCTGAAAGGCAAGGAGATTCTTAGCCTGCCTTTCCCAGGCCTTGTTGTGGGTCTTGCTGGAGACCTCTGTCTCTCCAGTAAGCTTTATTCCCTCTTGGGCTCACTCTCCCTTCAGAGCTGGGCAGTTGGGCTGGAGCAGTAGGGCTAGGGCAGTCGGCCAGGCCTCTCTGATCCTCCCTTTCGTTTGGAGACTCTCTGATTATTGAGCCCCCATTTGGAGCCTCTCTGAACATCTAGCCCTGAGCAGTCCATTCACTCAAAGCTTCAGAGAAACAGCCAGCAGGAATGGAGAGTTGCTCTGACCCCTCTAGGCTCTTAAACTCTTTTAAAAGAAGAAATATCCCAATGCGAGAGTCTTCTGGCAGATTTACATGCTTAAAAATGCCAAGCACAGGTTTCAAAATGGGAAGCCTAGACTCCAATGTTGAAGTGAGAGTCAAAGCATAGGGAGAGACGCCAGTGGCCAAAGATTCCTCTCCTCATGCGCTGCTCTGGACCTTGGGGCACTGCTCCTCAGCTTCCCCATTTTTTCTAAAAGAGTGGCTGTGAGGCCAGCCTTGGTCTTCCTCTATCCCCTCTTCTTACCTCAGCTCTGGCTCCTTTATGGCTTACTTTTACCACGGAACCTCCCCTTCCAGCAAGCACACTCTTGCCTCTGGGCTTCTGCTGGTGCCCTGCCTCCTACTGAGGAGGTCCCCTTCCCTACTGTCTGCCTGCTCAGGCCCAGCTCCTGAATCATCCACTGAGGAGCCTTCCTGAGTATTCTCATTGGGTGTGTTCTGCTCACTCAATACCCTTTAAGACCACTGCTGGGGCCCAGTGTCCAGGAAGCACAAAGACTTGGAATGAGAGAGATCTGGGTTTAAAGCTGAGCCCTACAGCTGTCAGATTTTGGAACATGGACAATTCCTAAGTTGGGCCTCAGGGTCCCCATCCAGAAAGTGGGTATAAAAGCATCAATCTCAGATAGTGGCTGTAAGAATAGTATAGGTTAAGGTGACATGCTTAGCAGGAGCATGGCCTTGAACATTGTGGTCACAGACTGTTTTTGACAGAAATTGGGAGAAGACTTAGAAACTTGTAAAGTAATTTGACATTATCATGGCATCTTAATTTATTTTACAAAAGTATCTATAATGTACTGGAAAACAAATATATGGGACATAAAAAGTCTTGGTCCTTCCACACAGATAACTTGAGAAGTGTTACTTTAGCATGAAAGAAGCTTCAAGAAACGATGACTATTTTCTTCCCTCCCTCTCTCTTTCCCTTCCTTATTCACTCAACATTAATTATCCCCTCACTGTAAGCGTTTGTTCAGAAGAGACCCTAGGTAATGTTAAAAGTTAATGCACTTGGCTGCTAACGGAAAGGTTGGAGGTTTGAATCCACTCAGAAGTGCATTGGAAGAAAGGCTTGGCAATCTACGTTAGAAAAATCAGCCATTGAAAACTTCTGGGAGCACAGTTATATTCCAACACACACGGGGTCACTGTGAGTCAGAATTGACTCAATGGCAAGTGGTCTTCAGAGAAGCTAAAGTTGCCTCCTGAATATGATTCTTCATTTATTGAGCCTAATTAGGGTGGGGGGCAAAGGTACCCCCACATTTCTTCAGGAGGTGTTGTTGTTGTTGTTATGTGCCATCAAGTCAGACCCGACTCATAGCAACCCCTCCTTGGGTTACCGAGGCAGTATCACTACGGAAGTAGATTGCCCCATCTTCCTTCCGAGGAGTGGCTGGTGAGTTTGAACCGCTAGCCCTCTGGTTAGCAGTCAAGTGCCTTAGCCATTATGGTGAACAGAAGCAAATTTGTTCAACAGTGTTCAGGTAATTGGAGCCATGTTATATTTGGGGGTGAGGTGGGATGGTCCCTGGGAAGCCCACCCTCTAGCTTCCTCACTTGCCCTTGCTTGGTCCTGGCTCTCATTTTTTACTTGACAAACCTGAGCAGGCTTGACTTTTAAGTCTTTCTTTCATCTCCCCAAAATTTAAAGCCAGGAGTTTGCTGTCCCTATCCAATTTCCTTTTATTATGGAAACTGGGAAAACAAGTAATTGCTGGAAGATATAAGAAAAATTGCATTTAGTTTTGCAACTATCAGCTTAAAAATAATGTTTAAGTGATTATGAATGGGTGATTAACTGTTTTTCCATGACTTCCCTCTCAAAATCAAAACCACAACGATTATGATATGTGCAGTAAAACAGAGGGCCCACTCTTTATTTTTTTTTTTTTAGGGCCCACTCTTTAAAATTAGGCGAGAAAATAAAATACCTTCCTGCCTTTCAGGCAAACATTTTCACTCTCAGGTCCTGGAGAAGACTGAGCCAGGCCAGATGATGAAAGTGGCTAGAAATAAATGTGGTCTCCATGTGATAATTTCTCCCTTCACCGTCTCCCTCCCCACTCTTGTGAGTCAGTGGTAGTTATGGGGACCACAGTCAAGTTCACTATTTACTGCCTTTCCTGAGTCAGTTTGTTTTGGGTGCAAACAGTCTCTGATGCGGTTCTATTGCACCATTTCAGTGGATGTTTATCATTTAAAAGGAACAATTTTAATACCTACATTTGCCTTACAGTATAACCCATAAATGTGATTTAGACTTCTGTTTATAATAGACTCTACAGACGATCGCTGGGCTCGAGGAGAGTCATTCTTCCAAGTGGTTGCCATGAAAATGAATAGGTGTTTCCTCCTTTTACCGAATTTTTCCTCTTTAATAACTCTTGAAATTATTGAATGGAAACGGGTAAGCAGGCTGGTTTGCGTGTCTTCCTTGTTGGGAGCCTGGGGTCTCCTAGGAATGTCCTGAGAAAGGATGTTCTGCCACAGTGGGTGTGATGGGGGAAGTCCTGGACCTTCAGGGGGCTGTTTCCGTGCCCTCCCATCTCGTGCCTCTCTGGGGCCCCAGCTTCCATCTGTAATGGGGTGGAGGCAGATGTTAATAGTATGGATCACCTGCATCAGTGCTACTTAAAGTGTGATTGGTCAGCTGGCAGCCTGAGTGCCACCTGAGAGCTTGCTAGAAATGCAGATTCCCAATTAACCTGCTGAATCAGAAATCTCTGGGGCTGGGGCCCAGGAATCTATTTTTCAAACCCTGTAGATGACTCTTATGAGTGCCTAGTTGGAGCAGAGCTGGGAGCCTGTGAAGTCTCAGGTGAGCCTCTGAAAAAGTTCATGTCTTAGCAAAATGGTGACTGGTCCTGGGAAGCTGGAGTCTGCGCTGATGACCTAGGTTAGCTTCTGACAAAAAACAGCAGGGCTAGTCTTGGACATCACAAACAAAGGTTGACAGACTGGGCTTGTGTTCTGAGACAATGAGGATGGTGACAATTCTGAAACATAAATCCTTTTCATTTTCATGCAGAATTATCCAATGAATGCTGGCTGATGTCCAAAACCTTACCTGCACATCACACTGCCACTATGTCCCATGAGCGAGGTTGGTGGGCAGGGATCATTGGGGAAGAAAAGACATTGCACAGGAGAGGCAGAGACCTGATGTTGTCCTGTAGCCCATTAGTCTACTGTGGCTAATGAATGGAGTTGATACCTACACAGCTTTGGAATACAGAGCTGGGAGCAGCAAGTAGATGCCCCAGAGAGGAAGCCTCCGTGGAGGAAAAGGAGGCACTTAAGGGAGTGAGCATCCCAACACTGTAAATATGCAAAGTAGAAGTGGCAAGATGGTGGTCAGCCTTGTTATCAAGGCGATCCTACCTTGGGAAGGGCCCCTTTCAGCCCAGACACTCCAGGAACCTAGGCCTTTTGTTTCAGCCTCATACCTAGCCTTCTTGTGGCCTCCTTTCCCCAGTGTGGGAAGGCCCTAACCTCTCAAATGAGGAAAAGCCCTCTGGTGTAGATAATGCTACTTCCTGCTGAGAAATACCTCCATTTGGGGGAAAAATGGTATTAATTTTTAGCAGAAGCAGCAGTGGCTGAACGTGCAGTTTTCAAATTGTTGACTATGATATTAAGTAACAAGCAGACTCCTGTCCAATGGATGTTATTAAAATTAACTGTTTTAGCACTACATTTAGAATCAAAACCAATCTGTCACTCCTAAATTGGTTTCTTTCAACTGCTATTTGCGGGTAAAATGAACAGTTTTAACAATTACATCTCTAGTGCAAATCATAAACTTGATTTACAGGAAAACATTTAATTTACTGCATTTGACTGTGCACCAGAGCTGCCAATTATCTGACTGTAAATTTCCCCGCTTGGTTATTTGCTCCTTAAACAGCAGCTTTGGTCCTATTGCCTCATTCACCTATGAACCCATGCCCCACCTGGGGCTGTAGACCCTGACTTGGAGTTTTGTTTATGAAGAGCTGGATGCTCAGAGGCAGACTCAGATCCATGTGGAGAGCCAGGTCCCTGGGAACCCTGTTCTAGCTGTTCCATGATGTAAAACATTGGATGGAATGCCATTGCTATTTAACCCTAGCTGACCTAGCCCTTATGGAGGAAAATCACAGAAGGTTTGAGCAGGAAGGCCCTTGGAGAAGAGAAATATGTAAGTATTCATTCATTCATTTATTCATTCAACAATGAAGAAGCAGCCATTTTTTCCAGAGTTAGGAGCTATATAGGCTATGAGGACATAGGTGGTTCAGAGGTAGAATTCTCGCCTTCCATGCAGGAGACCTGGGTTCTATTCCTGGTCAAGGTACCTCATGTGCAGCCATCACCCATTTGTCAGTGGAAGCTTGGCTGTTGCTATGATGCTGAACAGATTTCAGTGGAACTTCCATACTAAGATGGACTAGAAGTAAAGGCCTGGCAACCTACTTCTGAAAATCAGCCAGTGAAATCTCTCTGGATCACAATTGTCTGATCTGCTACAGATCATGGGGATGGTGCAGGACGAGGGAGCATTTATTTCCATTGTGCATCATGAGCTGAGGGCTGACTTGATGGCAGCTAACAACCACAACAGGAGCTGTAGCCTATGCAGTGATGGAGGAACCCGTTATGGTGCCTGCTGTTAATGAGTTCACAGTCTAACATGAAAGACTCGGTGTTGGATAATACCACTTTGTGGTACAATAAATTACCTGTTTAATTTTGGCCCCTTAATGACCTGAAGTGCAGGGCCGATGGAAAGGCAGTCAATCTGTTTGGTGGTGCTGGAGTGAGGAGTATATACATACAGAAGCTTTGAAGAAGTTCCCTTTGCATAGTGTCTTGAAGGATGAGTAGGAGTTTTTCAGGCAGAGAAGGGGATAAGAAAGGCATTCCATGCAGAAGGCATCAACCAATACTTGCAGTCATGGGAGAGCATGGCATTTTCAGTGAAGGGGTGAGTGGTCTGGCCTAGCAGGAGAGGAGGGGGCAGCAGAAGAAATTATTGGACAAGGTGACTGGCTGGAATGGTCACCTGGAGTCAGAACATCTCTTTTAAGGTGTTAAGCTTCTGTCTGATTTACAATTAACCCTCTTTTCCAGACAAGCAAAGAGAAGTCCAGAGGACTGAAATAGCCCATCCAAAAGGCTGGGAGTTTAATTCCACCTACTCCTTGGAAGAAAGACCTGGCAATCAATGCCACAAAATCAGCCATTGAAAATCCTATGGAGCACAATTCTGCTGTGACACACATCAGTCCCCCTGAGTCAGAGTCAACTTGATGGCAACTGGAAGGTCAGGAGGGACAGTGAACACCAAGAAGTTAAACAATCTAGAGTGAAGGATGGTTTCCTGGTATTTTGAGAAGCCAAGAAGTATATGTAAACCACATGCAAATAAGATGCAAACCAGCACCTGCTCTGTGTAGCATAGTCAGCCGGCTGGCTTCTGCAGCTGGAGGGCCCTGTGCCTTTGGACAAAGGTGGGAGAGTAGGTGAGAGAGTTGTCTTTGTGTGACAACAGTGGGGTATGGGACGCAGCATAGGACTACATTAAAACAAAACAATTGCCTCAAGCCTTTCCCTGCCTTTCTATTGGAAAGCAAGTCCCACTGGGAGAGGGAAGGACCAGAGTTTAGGTACCAGAAGGGCGGGATGAAGGCCTCAAAGTTGCCACCCTCCCAGGGAGCCCTGGTTTCAGGATTTTGTGGGTTGGATCTCTTTGATACTAAGAAGTTAGCATGGAAGGCTGGCCTGGGAGAGTCAGGAGTTCCGTTCCTGTCCCCTCTGCACAGGCCCTCTGCTTCTCCCCAGCATGGCCCCCTTTACTGGCTTCAGTATCTGCCATGAAGGGATCGTCTTTCAGACCTAACGTCTTGTGAGATGAGGACCTGTTATCTTCTCTTGACCAGCTGAGTGTTCATTCTGATCTGAGCCTCTGTTAGGGTGATTACTGAGACAGAGATGGCCACGGCAAGGCCTGTGGGCTGGTGGAGGAAGCCTGGACCTCTCCTCAAGCTCAGGTTTGTCACCCTGAAGATCTACCCGGAGCTGTGGGAAGAGCTGCTGCGGGTAGGGTCCCTGGAACACTTATGATCCTGAGGTAAAATCTGGGGGCTAGACTCAAAGGAGTTTGCTATACACATCTCACTCTTTCCTCAGGAATTCTGTCTAGAAACTCGAGGGTGAGAACTCCGGTCTCAAATGCCATAGGTTTTACGTAAAGGCAGAGCCTGAGCCTGGAAGTTTCCAGGGCTGACTCTTCCTAATTGGCTGTGGCATCTCTGGAGCCAGACTAGATCTTTCATACAAGAGCCCTCCCCTGCTGACAGTCCACTCTGACCAATGGTGAGGGGGATCAGTGCGTGTGGGAGGAAGTCAGAGGGCCCTGTCAGGGCAGGAGAGCTGAGCCCTTTAGAAGCACAGGCTGCCTGACAGACATTTGGAGGGCTGAGGGTGGCACACGGGGGTCCTGATGGTCCAGGGCAACACTGCAGCCTCACGTCCCTGCCACAGAGACCCCACTTTGGGAGGGTAAACAGGGCTGGTGGTGAGACTTACTCCATTGAGGAATCCTGAAGGGCAACACGGTTGGGGGCCTCGCAGCCTGTTAATCAAGTCCCGCACGCCTGTCTGCTTCCATCTTCTTTCTCTGGCTCCCTTTTCTCTGTTCCTGCTGCTTCTTGCTGCCCTCTTGATCTGTTTTCTTGGCATGCCTGACTCTCCCTCACAACCTTATTTTTTCTACGCTCTCTTGCATATTCTCTGTGTCTCATTGTTCTCTCTCTGCCTTAATCAGTCTTTCTGTTGCCCCTCCCCACCCCCGCCATCTCCCCGGGGGGCCTCTACTCTCCCCTCCTTATCTGGTTCTAGGAGTCTGCTTCCCCTCCCCTTCTTGGTTTCTCTCAGCCTCAGCATCAGTTCTTCTAGACTCTTCTTTACCTCAGCCAGCTTCCCCCACCCAGCTACCACATCCTGAGCACTTTGAGGGAAACTGAGGAAAGGCTTGTGCTGAGAACAGAAAGAACAGGAGGGAGAGGCCTGATAATGAGCCAGCCTTCAGCAGGTGGCACTGTTGGGTGACTTTTGCTTGTGGAACATTTCAGTACCTAGAAAACACGCTGGAATCTGTTGGCATTTGAGAGTCTCTCTCTCTCTCTTTTTTTTAAAATAAAAATAATGACTCTCATTTCCCGGGCATCGCTAAACAAGGTGCAGTGTTTGTGTGAGTGTGTGTGTGATGAGGATGTATGAATGCAGATGTCTGCACGTGAGCCTGTGGGGTTGGAGTGTGAGTGTGCATGTGAGCACATGGCAAGGTCATGCATGTCCATGTCTATGTATAAGAATGATCTAGACATGTGAGTGTGGGTGTGTTGGTGAGTGAGGTGTGAGTGTGGGTTTTCAAGCATGCACTGATGTGTTCCAGTGTGAGGAGTGTTTACTGCGAGGGGCCATCAATGTTGGGCATGTGGCCTGTGGAGCTGAGGTGCATGAGGGGGCTCAGCTGTGAGCTTTGTGAGCATGTAGGTGCCAGGCAGTGGGGTGTGGGGGGCACTTGGGTGGTAGTTTGTGTCTCTACATACTTGCTGGTAGCAGTTTAATGGAGGGGATAAAGGAAGAGCTATGGAATCAGACTTCACATTTATAGCTGTGTGATTGTGACTTAGTTATGTAACCTCTCTGAGTCTTAGATTCTACATCTAGGATATGAGCATTATCTACCTGTCCAGATAACTGGGAGGATTAAGTAAGATCACCAGTGTACAGGCCCAGGTGCACAAGGTTTGAGCCCACTAGGCTCTGAGTCACAGTGCACCTGTGTAAGGTGCACTTAGCATGGCAGAGGCCTCCTACTGGCTGGCCCCACTGACTGGCTGGGCTGGCCTTGCTGGATACAGAGATTGACAGCCCTGCTCTCTCTGGGGGCTTAGAAGCATGGCTGGGGTAGTTCTGGGGTCCCAACATCTGCCCAGCCCCAGTGCATCCTGGCTCTCCTAGACAGACCATGACTTAATGAGCCCCATAGTTGGGACTCACAGAATACAATAGCTGGAAGGGACCTCAGAGTCACTGACTCAGCTTCTCCCTTAACAGGGGAGTCAAGGGTAATTCAGAGACCTGAGCCCACAGCAAGTCAGCACTTGACATGCATGGCTCCTGGTCCACAGACTAGTGTCTGAGGGCACTAAAGCAGGCCAACTCTTAGACCAGTGCCTGGAGAAGAAAGTGGGAGGAAATCTGTGCCTCTCCCTGAAATTTTCACCCCCTCATTCTTTTTCTTTCTTCTTCCCAATATCTCTTTGGGGTGACCTTCTCTTTTAAAGCTGAAAGTGATGGGAGGGAGATTTCTGTTCAGGCTATCCACTGATATGCAACAATCATGCCAAAATTTAGTGGCTTAGGACAACAATCTGTTATTTTCTTGCCCAATTCTGCAGCCCGACTGGGCTCATTTGGGTGGTTCTCACTTGGAGTCTCTCCTGTGGTTGTAGCCAGATGTTGACTGAGCTGGAATCATCTGAAGACTCAGCCAGGTTGGATGCCCCAGATGGCGTCTTCACTCACATACCTGGCCCTGTGGCGTCCACGGCCTCTCTCTCCCTGCAGTTGGGCTAACTGAGAGCTATGCCTTGAAGTTGCACAGTGTCGCTTTCTCCATACTCTCTGTTGGACAAAGCAGTCATGGACCCACCGAAGTTCAAGAGGGTAAAGAAACAGAAGCTGTGGAGAACAGCAAGGCTATATTGTGAAGGGGGAGTGGATTGCGTGACAGGGTAGTGGGCATTTTGGGAAATGCCATTGACCACAGCATCATGATAATATTGTAAAATGACAAACAAATGCTGATCTGATGAGGGTTTTCCTCTCCGTTGTTCCACCCACTCAGCAGCCATCTGTGGTAGGTGTATCCTGGCTTCATTGCTAATTGTGTGACCTTGGGCAACTTCCTTTGCTTCTCAATGTCTCTGTTTCACCATCTGTAAAACAGGGAGAATACCAGTGGTGCTGCCTCATTGAGCAGTTATAGAGCATATGGAACATGACCTGTGGAACACAGGAAGGAGTAAGGTCTGAAATCTGTTGTCATTATGATCCTCAGCCATTTTTTTTCTTGCCCAGATGGGGAAACTGAGGTTTAGGGAAGTGAAGGACTTGTCCATGGCCACATGGCTTGGACATGCTAGAGCCAGCTGGATTGCTGACATTCTTCCCCCACTCCCCCAGTCCCATTCTTCTCTCTGTGTGAGGCTTTGCATTGTTAGGAGAAGCAATAGAGGGACTGGGGAAGAAGAGGAAATAGACAGATGATGAGTTGGAGGAAAGCCACATTCCTGTCTCAAGCTCTAGGCTACATCTCACCAAGGGCTTCCTGATTTGCCATGGATTCATTATTGGCTTTGTTGTCTTAAATCTGACCATTCCATCTCTAACTCCTACCTCTTTAGTGATGATAGGAATAGCTCTAGACTCCTCACAGCTGTGAGTCACTTCTCACTTTCAAGGCTCATCCACCCACACAGACTCACACATCCAACCGCCCTGGGAAGGGCTGCCACCGCCATTCCACCGGGGAGGAAACTGAGGCTCAGAGAAGTCACACAGCATCCTTGAGGTCCCTCAGGGTCCTGGCTGCACTCAGCTGTTCTGACTCCTCTCTGGGCTCCATCTGTCCTGGCACGCTGTCCCTGAGACCCATCCCCAGCCCTGTCATTCCTGTCCCCAGGGTCTACTGCTGCCCTGCCTGGCTCTGCCCTCTCCTCTTGCCACCGTGTCCAGTAGGCACTCTCCTAGTTGGCTTGTAACGTCCCTAAGATAGTGGCCCTACCACATTCCTGGCTTTGTCAAAACCTTTCCTATTCCTGGCTGCTCTGCAGTATTTTCCTAAAATGTATTCAGCAGAATGCCAGTCCCACGAAGAGCTCTGTGAGGAAAGGGCTTGACGTCAAATGGTTTGGGAAGCTTGGCTTCCTTGGTCTCTCTCTTCTCAGGGACTTACTGTGTACATTAGCATATGGAAGCCTCTGGAAGTCCCTCATCAGAGAAACTGGCTTACTTTCATTTAACCCAATGTTTGCCAAATTCAATCATGGCATCCTTCCCCCTACACGCCTTATTTTGTTTCACAAAACTGCTTTTCAAAAATACACTTTATTTTTTAGAGCAGTTTTAGGTGTGCAGAAAGATCATGCAGAAAGTACATATGGCCCCTCTATCCCCAGCATGCAGTTTCTCCTATTATTAAATCTTGCATTCCTGTGGTACATATCTTACAGTTGAGGAACCAGTATCGACTCATTATTATGAACTAAAGTCCACAATTCACATTGGCGTCCACTCTTGTGTTGTACAGCCTGTGGGTTTTGACAAATGCATAGTGTCATGTGTGAACCCTTGCAGTATCATGCAGAATGGTTTCACCGTCCTAACAATTTAAACACGGCAGCTCCCACTCCATCTCATTTGGTTTCACAAAACCACTTCGTAACATCCCTTTTTGGAATACTTTAAGAAATTGGGCCCAGGGACTGAAATCCAAATCTCTACTCTTAGTGTTCGAAGAAAAGGCTATGTGCATTCAGCTTCTGTTTCCCGTTTTATCTCGCTTAGATTCCCAAGAAGTCCTTCTGCTCTAGTGGAACACACTCCTCAGCATTCCTGGTGTCCGCTGGCTCCTTGGCTTCACCTCTCCCTGCTTTTGCTCATGCGTCTGAACTCCTCCATCATTTAGTGTAGGTTACAGCTCCCCCAGGGAGGCCCCAGCCCAGGAGCCCCTTGGCCGAGCTCTCACTGCTGTATTTTGTTCTGCGGTTTGTTAGATGCAATGTCAGTGTCCTTTTCATCCATTAGTCATGAAAATCCAGTTGTTGTTGAGTCGACTGACTCATGACAACCCCATGTGTGTCTGAGTAGAACTGTGCTCCATAGGGTTTTCAATGGCTGATAGCTAGGCCTTTCTTCTGAGGTGCCTCTAGGTGGACAAGAACCTTCAACCTTTTGTTTAGCACTATGTTAACTGTTTTCTCTACTTGGGAACTCCCATGAGTCTGGAGCCCCCAACTGAAGTGTAAGCTCTTCCATGGCAGGGATGTTGCCTTATGCCCCGGAGTCTCTTGACGCCCTTCCCAGGCCCAGCACATACACAGGTGTAAAGAGTCCTCATAGTTTGAATGGCAGACACTGGACATGAGGGTACTTTGGGGAGGGAAAGGTCTTTGCTGGAGTTTCACTCAGCAGTGGGGAGGGACTTATGACCCATTCTTGGCCTTGGTCTAGGAGTCCCAGGTACTCAGGATAATAGATAGCACTGGTCCATACTTCTGCCCCTATGTTCAGTTCGGTTTGAACTTGGAATCAGCAATACTCTCTTTATTCCTCCTAGAACAATAGGGGGAGAACAATAGGTAGTAGACTTCAGCTATAGCAGGAGGGATCTGAGTTAGACTCAAGGAGTGACTTCCCATGTACTGAAGACTGAGGACCATTTGATGAATTGGATCTCAGAGATGGGTCCTAGACTTAGGGGACTTTCTCTGTTGTCCTGAAAGACTTTGGAGTGACTGTGACCCTCCTGGATCTGGCAGCTCTGAGGGTCCCTGAGGTCACCAGGGAGGAAGGAATGGCAGATATGAGAAATGAGGATAGGAGAGGGCAGAAAATTGGCCTGTTCTGCCCAGAGGAAGAGAGGTTGATATGCCAAACCAGCCCCCAATGGCTCTTGGAGCCACTTGGGAGGCTGTTCCCCCGCTCACGCGCCACAGTTATTTTTAGCACCGGGATGTGCAGAACATGCTACAGAGAAATAGAGTGGAAAATCTGACACTCAGAGCCCTGCTTTGAGGGAGACACAGCTCCTCCAGCTGGGCATTGCTCACGTGTCTAACTTGCATTTTCCACGTTCCTCTGAGCAGCCTGACTTAGAATCCTAGTGGCTCCCTGGAGCTGACTCACGGCCTCTCCTGGACAGAGTCTGGGTTCCTGGGGACGATGGCTGTCAGTCAGGTGTAGCTCCTCCTCCTGCTGACCCTCAGAATTGTGACCTATGTTCAAGCACAGACTCTACACACAAAAGCCCAACTATTATCTCATGGGGGCAGTGGTGGTTAAATGGTAGAATTCTCACTTTCCATGCTGGAGACCTGGGTTCGACTCCTGGCCAGTGTCCCTCATGTGTAGTCACCACGTGTCTGTCATCAGAGGCTTGTGTGTTGCTATGATGCTCAACAGGTTTCAGTGGAGCTTCCACACTAAGATGGACTAGAAAGAAAGGGCTGATGATCTTCTGAAAATTAACCAATGAAAACCCTATGGATCACAATGGTCTGATCTGCAGCTGATTATGAGGCTGGCACAGAACTGGGCAGTGATTTGTTCCACTGTGCATGGAGTCACCATGAGTCAGGGTGACAGCAACTAGCAACAACAGCAACAACAACAACAATTATCTCATGGAGTCTTCCAGTCACAGTGTGAAGATGGCAGGGCTAGTCTATGATTCCCCTTGATGAGTGAGGACACTGAGGCCCAGAGAGGTGACAAGCTCACCTAAGGGCACACAGAGAATAATAACTGGCCCTTGGAAGATCAGCACCACTGGCCCTCAGGCATGTAACTCAGAGTGTCATTCTAGGAAGTCCAAAATATTTTACATCTTAGAGATGTAAGGAAAGAAGGATTGGGCACAAACCCCACTGAGATGAGGGGCCAGCTCCCTGCTGTGGGTCTGTGTAGTGGATATTTAATTAAAATACTTTGTGTTTTTCTTTTCTCTTATTATAAAAACAACACATGCACTTTGTGGGAAATTTAAAAATACAGATAAGCAAACAGAAGAAAATTAAAAACACCCATAATCCCGGCACTCAGAGATAAACCCTGTAAATATTTTGGTGGGTATGCTACCAGATTTTTTTCTTTTTCTTCTTTAAAACATTTTCATTTATTTTAATTATGCATATAATAATACAGGAATGTGTTCTTGTTAGAAAAATTCAAACAATACAGATCAAGCTGAAGTCGACTGCCTCCCACCCCTAACCCTAGCTTTCCTTTTCCATAGAAGTAATCATGGTTACAATTTTGATGGGTATGTACACATTTACATCTGTACATATAGAGATACATGGTTTGATTTTCAGTGTGTTTGGATTTTTTTTTCTTCAATAGAAATGGTATCATATGGTAAGTATTGCCCTTCAGGTTGATTTTGTCACTTATTATTTGTCTCAGAGTTCTCTTGATGTCTGTACTTATACCTCTAATGCTTTCTTTTTAACTGCTGGGTAGAACCCCCAAGCTTGGATACATCAGAGTTTATTTAGGTTCTCTCCCTTGTGATGGGTGTTTGGATTCTTCCACTTTTTTTTTTTCCTTTTTGTTATTCAGTGGTAGAAACTGTGCTCTTGTACCTGTCTTCTTGGGTGAGATGTCTTCTGGAGGGTCAAAGCTGGGGGAAGAGATTGCTGGTCATTCTGTTTTCACACATGTTAAGCAAATGGGAGCATCGTGGACCAACTGCCATAAGACCCTATCTTCTCTGCTTTTCCGTATGAGGAACTGGAAGCTGTGCTTTGGACAGTACCAGTGTCCAGTGAGATGCTAATAGGTGTACCTAAATGACAATGAAAAAAAAAAAAAAAAAAACCACACTCACTGTCGTCGAGTTGATTCTGACTCATAGCCACCCCACTGGGTTTCCAAATTGGTAAATCTGTGTGAAAGCAGACTGCTTCATCTTTCTTCCGCAGAGCAGCTGGTGGATTTGAACCATCGACCTTTTGGTTAGTAGCCAAATCCTTAACCACTATCCACCAGAGCTCCTTAATAGATGTACCTCTAAAAACAAACAAGCAAGCAAAAAAACAAACTCACTGCCATTGAGTTGATTCTGACTCGTAGTGACCCCCATAGGATTTCCAAGGCTGTAAATCTTCACAGAAACTGACTGCCTCATCTTTCTTCTGTGGAGCAGCTGGTAAGTTTGAACCACCAACCTTTGGTTGGCAGGCAGATGCCTTAACCACTGAACCATCAGAGCTCCTTTATAGGTATACCTAGGGAGGAAAAAAAAGAGTATGAGGAGGTGTGTAGTGAAATACATCCCGTGAAAAATTCTTGGAAATGCACCAGTGTGCATTAGGATGTCAAGAGGACTCCTGTATTAAAGAAACAAGTTTGTCTTCATTTACCTTGGCTTGTCCCAGTTTGAGGGCTGCAGCATAGGAAATGCAGATTGTAGCAGGCACTGGCAGAGTAATCTTCCTGGCCACACCACTTCAGTGCATGGCTGGTCCTAATCCCACCTGCCAGCACCTGCATCTTTTTGCCTGGTGGGTTTCTTTTACCTCAAGACAATGGGCAGGTTGGAGGAGTAGGAGAATGAACACCACAGCCCTCAACTGATGACTGACAGGAGTTGGTGTACAGATTTCTCAATTCCCTCAGCGGGAACACTTCAAGGGAAGCCAGTGTTTGACAGTGATCCCAGGATTTCCCCAGAGGGAACAGGTTCCAATTGCCCACAGTGACTGCTGTTTAGCTGCCTCTGAGTTGCCCTCCGACTCACGGTGACTCATGCACAGCAGGAGTGGACCATTGTGATCCAGAAGGTTTTCATTGGCTGATACTTGGAAGTAGATCACCAGGCCTTTCTTCCTCATCTCTGGAAGCTCTGCTGAAACCTCTTCGGCATCATAGCAATAGGAAGCCTCCACTGACAGATGGGTGATGACAGCGCAGGAGTTGCAATTGATGAGAATATAGAAGCAGTATCTCCCTCATTAAAGGGGAGCATTCTACCCCTGAGCCACCCCTTCCCCTACCCACGGTGGTAGCTGGCTTGAAAACACCTATTAACCAGCTGTCTTCCTTGTCTCACTTTCCCACTCTTCTGCCTTCACCTCTCACATAAACTACTTGCATTTGAACTATCTACTTAAGGGAAAGCCCCATCTAAGACTCTAATTAATTGTTACTTTTAATGGCCTCATGTGAATGTCCTAACTGTTTGTCTCAAAAGATCCTGCATTGTTGAGTATGGTTTCCAATATTTTGCTGTTATAAACAATTCTGTGGTGAACATCTTTGTGGCTAACTAGCTATGCACATTCTTAATTATTTCCATAGGCAATATTCCTAAACAAAAGTCACTTTTATGTGTACTTTTCTAAGGCTTTTGATAAATGTTTGTGGTATCTACATCCTTTCTTTCTTATTTTGCTCTAATGCTGCCTTGCAGCCCACAGTGGGTGTGGAGGAGCCAGCGTTGGTGTTCTTGGGTGATTTGGAGGTGAGGTGAGACTCTCTCAGAAGACCTTGAAAAGTATGATGGGAGGAGGTACCTGGTAGGGTCCAGGGAGACACCCTAAATATGCACCAAGGAGTTCATGTTAAGGGGTTTGGAGCTTGGTGGTTAGAGATGACTTTCTTTCCAGATTCTTGTTCAAAAATCTCATCCTGCAAAGCCTGGTTGAAAACTCCACCTTCTCCAGGTAGCCTTCCCTGACTTTTCCAGCTCCTGTGGGCCTTTCCTCAAGATTGCCCACGATTTAGCACCAATTCTGTATGGTCCAGGGTCCCTGGGTGGTGCACATGTTTTGGATTCAGTCACTAACCTAAAAGTTGTTGGTTTGAATCCACCCAGAGGTGCCATGGAAGAAAAGCCTGGCAATATGTTTTTGTAAAGATTACAGCAAAGAAGATCCCATGGAGCAGTCTTACTGTGTAACACACAGGGTCGCCATGAGTTGGAATTGAATCGACGGTGGTGGGATTTCTGTTTTGTGGTCCATACCATATTCTGGGTAGTACTCTGTCTCACACCATTTCAGTGTTTTGCAAGGAAGAGATTTATACACACTTGTGGCTTGTTTTGGTTACTTAGTGCGACTCTAATGAGAATATACCACAAATGGGATGGCTTTAACAAACAGGAGTTTATTCTCTTACAATTTTGGAAGCTAGAAGTCCGAGTTTAAAGTGCCGGGCCCTAGGGGCTGGGTGAAAGCCCCTCGACCTTGGGTTTCAGCTCTGCCTCCTGCTCTCGATCCACTGAAGCTAGAGGCATCTGTTCACTCAGGCAGCTGCTGGCTGCTGAGGCTGACAAACACAAGGTCAACAAGTGAAAAGGGACAGTCTTGATAATACCAAACCACACAGCAGGCCATTGATTCAAGTCTATTAAAAGTCCCAAGATTGGCAAAGCATGGCAGGCTGCTGGATGAAGACTCAAGCTACATGCAGGGTCCAAGCGTGCCAAAAAACTAGAGACCATTCCCAAAGCTTCTCCTTATATACAAGAAGCAGGCCACATCCCTAAAGCAGCTACTGAGCTGCTCATGGCAAATTCCACCATGGAGTTGATTGCCAGTCTCATCATGGGGAATAACTACCACCAATTGCCCAGCCACTCAAAATCAGGCCCAGCCAAGTTGACATATAACCTTAACTGCCCAGCCAAGTTGACATACAACCTTAAGTACTGCAGTACTTAGTAAGTGCTTGAGGTAAGATCTTCCACCTGGGAGTTAGGGAATCTGGATTCGAATCCCACTGCTGCTGCTGACCCCCATGGGAATCTGTGGACCTCTGGGCAAAGGCCTTGAGGTGGGCTTGAGTGGGAAGGAGCTTGATGTAATGGACCCACTCTGTGTCTTCTCAGCCTCTTGTGTTTCCCCTTTCCAGGGACCCTCGCTGCCAGGAGCCCCAGAGGCTGGGTTGTCTGCATTCTGCATGGGGAGGTGAATATCAGCGTGCCTTTTTATTCTTCCAGCTGCAGGTTTCCGGAGACAAATATACCCTCCATTCCCAGCCCCTCGATCTGTCTAAACACAATTTGACATGCGTTGCTATTAGCTTAGCACCTTATCAAATAATGCGGCCTGATCGAGATAAAAGGTTTTACAACCCTTGCTGCCTTTGTTTCTGCCTGCATTCACCCCGCCGAGACAGCTAATAATTACCACCAAAGACAAAGAGAAATCTATACGCTCAGCGTCGAGGTTCCCGTGTGCATGTTAAGCAGCAGCCAGAGGAGAAAGAGCTGAGAGGAGCCCAGTCCCTGAAGCAACCTGGGCAGACCTGGGGTGGGCCTCGATCCCTGCTGGAGGATGCGGCTTGTGTGGGTTCTGTGGTCATGCCCCATGGCCTGTAGTTTGGTGTTGTCCTCCCCTGGAGGTGGAGTGAGAAGTGGGGGTGAGCCCCAGAGCCCTGCCCTGGGGGCCTGGTTAGATAGGGTGGGAGTGAGGTGAAGGGAGAGGCAGGAGGTGCTGGTCGAGGGCTGGGCTTCACTCTGGGATGGTGGGGACCTCGGTTTCTTTCCTGGCTTAGCTACAGGGTTGAGGTGTGACCTTGGGTAAAACTCTTGCCCTCTGTGGGCCTCATTCTCTGCTTCTATGAATGGTGCTTCTGAGACAGTGTGGTGGAAGTCAGGAGACCTCAGTTCTAGAGTTAGCTTGGCTGCCAACAGGCAGTTGAGTGCTGTTCTAGGCCTCAGTCTCTCCATCTGGGAAAAGGGAGTTTGAGTGGGCTAATGGTTCTGGGCATTCCAGGAATCTGACCCAGGCAGTGGATGACTCAGCTGGCTCCTGGACATCTGTTCCATGGCCAGGCCTAAGTGGGGCATTGACTGGGGAGTGGGGGGAGGGAGCTGAAGAAGGAGGAAATGTAGGCCTTGAACTGAGAAACTTTCCCAGGGAGATAACAAACACAGGAAGTGAACTGAAACTTGGTGTGGGAGAATTACTGTGAACTAAAGCAGTCTGAGAGGGCTTCCTGAAGAGGAGGGCATGAGGATTGCCAAGGCAGATGGGATGGAGGAGTCCTGGATGGGAGGTTGTGCAGTAGGAGTGATGTTGAGGATTATGAGTAAGGTGGGTTCCAGGGATTATGAGTCTCTGAAAGAATATAGTCACACATTGCTTAACCTCCACAATACGTTCTGTGAAATAGGACGTTATGTGATTTTGAATGTTGTGCAAACACCATATTGTAGTCTGGTCCTGCTTTCTCTTTAAGCACTTTGAACAAGCTTCATGCCTTAGCAGTGATTGTCAACGTGCTGAGAGGGATTTGCTTTTGTGTTTGGTCCTCAATCCACATCATTAGCAATTTCTCCATATCTGATATAGGTCCCTCTTGCATTTTTGTTAGCCTTGTAGCTTTCAGTGGAGCCAGTTCTTTAACAGCTTGGAGAATTTTTTCTTTGTCTTTGAAGATCATAGTGAGTGTTGAGTGCAATATGCCTAAATCACAAGCAGTAGCATTCACTGATTTTCATCTTCGTGTTATTTAATAACTTTCATTTCACTTCCAAATTCTTCTTTGCCTCTTTTTGCTGCTATCACTAGCACTGGTTTTGCTGCATTTGGGAGCCATGGTGCACTTCATAGTAATATTTTTGAAAGAAAATTAAACACAGAGATAGCGCTATAGCAGTCAAGAGATGTGTACAGAAGATTGAATGCTGCAGCCTACAAGTTGAAGCACACACAGTTACACGGTAAACTTTTTATTTGTAAGTAGGGAAAGTTCACATTAAAATAACTATAGAAAGTATAGTATAGTACATACATAAGCCAGTAACATAGGCATTTATTACGACTATCAAGACAAATACATTATAAGTTCTAAATGCCATTATATACCTGGTAGCACAATTGCTTTGCACAGAAGAGATATGAGATACATGGGAAGCTGTTGCATTTGCTATGTCCCATTCTTCAATTGGTACTTCTGAGCTCTATTAAAACCACGTGGGACCACAAATGTGTATGTGGTTGGATGTTGCCCGAATGGATGTTATGTGGCACGTGACTGTAGTCTGGACTCTAGCATGTATGGGCACTGCTGTTCTTCAGGAGGCAGTGATTCCTCATGGATCTCAGGAATGAAGGGCATGCTGGATTCCTCTCTCCCCACAGCCCTGGGATGTTGTGAGAAGGATGAAGTCAGTGGTTTAACTACTAGCTCTCCCAAACAAAACCTTCTGGCTGCACTTCTTCCAGGACAGATTTGTTAGTTCTCCTGGCAGTCCATGGTACTTTCAATGTTCTTTGCCAACACCACAATTCAAAAGCATCAACTCTTCTTTGGTCTTCCTTGGAAGCAAGAATGGCTAGACTTCATCTTACCTTCTTTGGTCATGTTGTCAGAAGGGACCATTCCCTAGAGAAGGATACACTTGGTAAAGTGGAGGGTCGACGAAAATGGGGAGGACCCTCAATGAGATGGAGTGACACAGTGGCTGCAATGATGGGCTCAAGTATAGCAAGGATTGTGAGGGTGGCACAGGACTGGGCAGTGTTTCATTTTGCTGTGCACAGGGTCGCTATGAGTTGGAGATGACTCGACAGCACCTAACAACAACAACAACTCCCAAACAAAACCAAAAATCACCAAAACCTGATTTGTATAATTTGCCAATTTCCAAGGAGCTCTGGTGGCATAGTGGCTAAGGCATTTAACTGCTAACCAGAAGGCTGACAGTTCAAACCCACCAGCTGCTCCTCAGAAGGAAGTCTGGACAATCTACTTCCACAGAGATACTGCTTTGGATCACTGTGAGTCAGAACTGACTTGATGGCAGTGAGTTTGGTTTTGGTTTTGGTATGGTGTAAATATTCCCATCCTGGCCAATTTTAATCTACCAACATGACATCACTGAACATGGAGTTGGCAAGCGATGTCTGCAGTTGACTCCCACTAGTGGTTATGAACCAGTCCCAGCACAGGTTGGAACACAGTATAAGCCCAAGAAATTAAGTCAGAGATTCATAGAGTTCAGGACTCAGAGGCAAGGGATGTTAAACAGTGCACATGCTACTCTCATTCCCACCTGTGCCTATGGCAGCCATTACTAATCAACAATATCTCTGCTAAGCCCAGTATTTCTCATTTGAGTATTCCAGGCAGCCATTACCAACTGATTAGGAAAAGCACAAAATGACAACTCTTTGCCATCCCTGATATAGATTAACTTCGTCAATACACAGGGCAACTGAGGCCCAGTTAGGGGAGGGGATTATGCCATGGTAACCCAAAGGATTTGGAGAAGCTGCTGTTGGAACCGCAGTGGCCTAACTCCCAAGCCTGCACTCTTCTGCTCCACAACACTGTGCATCTTTCCCTTTATAGCAACAGCAAGGGAAAATGAACCCTGTTCCTAAGACAGGTGTCTTGTGCCTGGGCTGGGCAGGTCTCTTCTGAGTTTTCTACCTTGAACAGGTGGTAAGGGTGAGAGGTACCTACACCCAAACCAAACCAGGTGCTGTTGACTTGAATCTGACTCATGGTGACCCCATGGGTGCAGAGTAGAACTGTGCTCCACAGGGTTTTCAAGGCTGTGACCTTTCAGAAGCAGATTGCTAGACTTTTCTTCCAAGGTGCCTTTGGATGGGTTCAAGCCACTAATCTTCTGGTTAGTAATTTAGTGCTTAACTGTTTGTGCCACCCAGGGACTCTCCCATCCTAATCATGAATTCTCATTACAAACACCTGTCTGCAGCAAATTGCCATTTTTGTCCCTGTGCCTTTCCTCAGTGTATGTGTGTAGGAGTGTGTACATGTGTGTTATGTAGACTTATACCTCCTTGCACAACTAAATGGACATGCTTTTATTTCCTATTGGCTGGTGACAGACTTGGGGCCCTCCCCACAAAGAGCAGGCCCTCCAGAGAGCTGTCTGTCCATCTCCCAGATTTATAGTCAGAGTCAGGCTCCAAGTCATGATTTATCATGTGATGGCTCTGGGCCAGCCTGCTTATGGCTGCAGAGCTTCTGCTAGCTCTCACTCCCTCTCTCTCTCTCCTTTCCCCTTTCTTCTTTTCTTTTTCACATAGCTACACTCAGAAAACATTCCTAGGGCAACCATTCCTGACCCTGACCCTAGGCCAGCTCTGTGCCTTGTGCTTACCTCTAGTATTATGAAGGTCGGTCTTGCTTCCTTGTCTGTCTCCCTCCCAGACTGGGAGTTTCTCACAGGCAGATGGCCCGTGATCACTGTTAGATTGACCCAGCACCCTGTTCCTGTCTTTATTCTCCCATTACTAGTGGATTGATCCAGTACCCATTTTCTTCTCCTTTATCCTCATCACTGTTGTACTCACACAGAACCCCTGGTTTCTCTCCCTTCTTCCCCATCACTGTTGGATTGACCCAGCACCCCACCTTCCTCCACATTTATCTTCTTCCTGTAACTTGGAATCCAGGATTGTTGGATGGGGGAAGGGACTTAGAGGCCATGTAGTCATTTTTGCATTGCACCCTGTGTGTGTATCAGCTGGGGACTTTAGTTATGAGTGACAGAAATGGACTCTGGCTGATGGCAAGAAGGAAGTAACATTTATTGAAAAGAATTTAGGTCACTCACTGAATTGAAGGGGACTGAAGAAATTGTGTCCATAGCCTATACAAGAGGACTTGACCTCCACTGGCAATGCCAACACAGGGTACTGGACACCTCTGTGGGCACGGTGGCCACAGTGGCCCTTGGAAATAGTTGCAGCAAATGCAGCTGTTACCAGAATGGAATCTCTACTTCCCTGCTGCTTCTGTGTCTTCAGGAGCTCTGATGGTGTAGTCTTTAAAGCATTTGGTTGATAACCAGAAGTTGGTGATTTGAATGCATCAGCTGCTCTGCGGCGGAAAGATGAGGCAGCCTGCTTCTGTAAAAATTTGCAGCCTTGAAAACCTATGGGGCAATTCTTCTCTGTCTTAAAGGATTGCTATGAGTCAGAATTGACTTGATGGTAGTGGGTTTGGTTTGGTTTTTGGTGTGTGTCCTCAGCTCTGGATTCAGAATTCCAGGCCGCACCTCTGACTGTTGGCCTGCATCATCCTCCATAGCATAGTAGCCTGGGGCCAGGAGGCTTTTGTCTTATAGAGGGCCCAGTAGGCTCTTCTGACCCTGTAAGTTGGGGTTCCCTCAAAACAGCACTTGGAAGGTGTTTTCTGGGGTGATCCTGGAAAGCAAAGGGAGGGTGGAGGAGTTGGACAGGGAAGGGAGGAACAACAAAAAAGGGTGTGTTGATGAGTAACTGAGGCTCAGCCTCACTGTGGATCCCTGAGGAATGTGTAGAGCACACTTCCTGTCACCCTGCTGTTGGCGAGGGAGCTGAAGTGCTCATCCACAAATTCTAGTCTCTCAGTACTGAAGGTTGCTCGTGGCGTGTGCTAACTCCCTGGTACTTTGGCTTGCCCTGTACACAGGCTGCGAATACTTCCTCATGTAGAGGAGCTGGAAGACCTCAGTGGGATCTGAAAGGGTCTGTAGGTGCCCTTTAGGGTGGGCTGAAGTGGTGTAGATGGAGCACTGACACTACCAGACAGGTCTGGTAAGCCTCTCCAGGTTTCCCCAAGCATGTGAAGGGCTTCAGGTGTTGAGATTCTGTGAGGGCACTATAAGGGTCCTGGAAGGAGTGAGGATGGGCCCTGAGGTCCCCCCCCCCCCATTTATCTTGGGTTCTGTGGTCTCTGCCCTTCCACACAAGGATTTTTGAAACTGTTCGGATTTTAAACATCAACTCCAATTTATTCCAGTGCTGAGCAGTTCTTGGAGGGTCTGAATGGGGGATGAGGTCACAGTGAGTGGCAAGTTAGACTGAACCTAGGCCTCTAGACTCAAAGCTTAACTCCTCTCCCTGCACCCTTGGCCAGGGCCTTGAGTGAGTGGGCATATTTGGAAATGGGACTCAGGCACTGAATTGTCCCTGTGTAACATTTACAGAATCTCCAATAGAGACCCCTTGACCCCATCCCTAAATGAAGCAAAACCTCCTTCTTCAGCAGCCACCTGAATGATTTTTTTTTTTTTCAACTGGAATACAAATTTATTTCTGGAAGAGATTTGAAATAATTGAATGAAAATAATAATTTATATAAATATTCATAGTAGCAAAACCTGCAAAAATGTGGCTATCCATAAAATGGGATTATTAGTAATCAAAAGTAAAGAAAGTACTGATTGATGCTAGAACATGGGTGAACCTCAGGAGCATGCTAGGTTTAAGCCAGACACAAAAGGAAAATAGAGATAAGATCAGTGATTGTCAGGTGATGGAAGAAGGATTGGAAATTCCTTTAGAGGGTTGTCATAAAAGGTAATTTATCTAAAAACATTTCTGGTATTTCAAAAATCTCTTTTGATGCTTCCTTTAAACAGTGAGTGATGTGTACTTGACTCACCAGATTTGCTTTGGCAAAGAGGAGAAGACCAGTAGCAATGCTACCCGGCCAAGGGTCCTACCAGGAACAGTGTGTGCACATCTTCTTGTTAGTTGCCTTGGAACTGGCTCCAACTCACGGCAATCCATATACAACAGAGTGAAGTGCTGCCTGGACCTGCACCATCTTCACCACCTTGAATTCATTGTTCTGGTCACTGTGTATTTTGAGGGCCCTTCAACCTAGGAGCTCTGATGGCATAGTGGATAAGGCATTTGGCTACTAATTATAAAGGTCAGTGGTTCAAACCCACCAGTTACTCTGTGGGAGGAAGATGGGGTGATCTACTTCCATAAAGATTTACAGCCTCAGAAACCCTACTCCATGGCAATGAGTTTCCCCCCTGCCCAGGCTAGGGGGCTCGTCTTCCAGTACCATATCAGACAATATTCTGTTGTGATCCATAGGATTTTCATTGGCTATTTTTAGAAGTAGATCATTAGGCCTTTATTCCTAGTCTGTCTTAATCTGGAAGTTCCACTGAAGCTTGTCCACCATGGGTGATTCTGCTAGTGTTTGAAACACCAGTGATATAGCTTCCAGCATCATAGCAACACATGAGCCACCACAGTATGACAGACTGACAGACTAGACAAATGGTGGTGCACATCTTACTGTGGGGCATATTCAACCAAGGGAAGTCGTGACAGGTGTAGGAACTGTGCTCTTCCTGGAGGAGCTTATGAGTCCATCATAAGCCTGGGACCAGCATGCAGAATTCCCAACCCTGGGTGGAGACAGTGTGGGAAAAGACTCTAGCTTTAGCTCACTGTGATGCAAACTTCTTTGTGGCCAGGTGTGGGTATGGTTCCTTGTCTCTGAGTTCCCTATAGCATCCGAGTGGGGCACATGACAGGCACTGAGTCCAGGGATGCTGGGTTAAAATCAGATTAGAGGGCATCCTGACAGAGGAAGACCATGCAATTTGTGAGGAGGCAGAGAGAGAGGGTGTGCACAACCCCCTGATTGTCAAGCAGTGCCTCTTGAGCACTGCCTCTTATGCCTCTTGTGCCTCTGCCTACGAGTGATTTCTTGTGCATCAGGTAGGAAGAATGGGCCATGTACAGTGTCACTGTCACAGTGTTGACCTTCGTAACTGCTGATGCAGCTCTACCTTGGACCCTCCGTGCCCTTTAACTGGTCCGAGAACATGTCTGCATCCCAGCTGGCTCCTACGTCTGCGGGAATCCTGTGTCTGGGAGTGGAGGTGTCTTCCCTGTCATGGCCGGCATCAAAACAGACCAGGTTGGCAGTGGGGAGATAGGGTGAAGTTGTGCCCCTGCTCGCTGGTCATTTCTTAAGCACCAGCTGTGCATTCTGGATATTATGCCAGACCCTTTAGTGCCTTATTTTTATTTTATCCCCACAATAATGGGACCATGTGATATTCTATTCCTATTTTAAAGATGAAAAAACCAAAGATAGACAAGCTTTGTCCAAGGTTACACAGACAGTAAGGAGAATGCTGAGGACTCTGATGTGGGTTTTTCTGTGCTCACTAGGTACTGCCTCAAGGGACAGAGTGATGAGAGCTGAAGAGTGAGAAAGACACCTTAAAACTCATTTTCCTAGATAAGTCTTGGAGATCATTTGTGAGGACAAAGGATTGACAAGGCCCAGGTGGGCCTGTGGTTCCTAATTTCCCAATCTGAGCTCCTCCAAAGCCAGGGAAGAACTCACACTTTCCCAAGGGCTGGGACCCTGTGGTAACCTTGTTCACACTTCCAGCATTATCCACTCAAGAACGAGAAGTGAACTTAGGAACTTCTTGCTTACGTCCCCATTTTACAGAAGAAAAAATAAAGGCTGGAAATAGAGTATTTTCTCAGACTTCTGAGGAGAAGCCAAGTCCAATATGGCTGCCCTTAAGCAGTCCTCACAATCCTGAGGATTCAGACAGGATTGATGAGGGCTCACTAGCCAGCAGACAGATTTCTCTGGAAATTCTACAGACTGATGTTTAAATGGTAAGCCCACTGAAGTTTTTGCCCATGTTTGTGCCTCACCTAGTACTGTGCTCAGCAGGCACTTGGTAAGGCAGCATGAAGCCATCTGGGGTCCCCAAGACAGTGAACATCACAGCTGCAAGGCCCAGATTTTTGGATTCCTGGTTTAGTGCTCTTTCTCTGACCTCATTTTTAAAAAATATATAATTTTATATATTTAGTTGTTGTTGTTGAGAATGTACACAGCAAAACATCCACCAATCCACCAATCTATACCTAATGTGATTTAGTGACATTGATTATATTCTTTGAGTTGGATAACCATTCTCATCCTCCTTTTCTGAGTTGTTGCTCCCTAATTAATATAAATTCATTTCCCCTAATGTTCCTATCTATTCTTTCAAGTTGCTATCCTCAATATGATCTGATATGGATAGTTCTTAAAAGAGCATAATGCTCAAGGCAGACATTATTTTTCTTTCTTTTTTTAAATTGTGATTTGGGTGAAAGCTTACAGAGTAAATTCATTTTCCATACAACAGTTAATACACATTTTGTTTCACTGCATTGATTGCAATCCCCATATAATGTAACAGCTCTCTTCCCATTTCCTCCCTGTGGTTACCTTTTCCCTGTGTCCTTCTTTCCTATGCATTCCTGCCATCTGAGCTATCTCCCTGTTCAAATACTGCCTTTCTGATCTCCCGTAGTTGATTGTTCTAGGGAGTGTACCAACTGGTGTAATTAGTCACCTTATATACCTATCTCTTGCTTGGCTGGAAGCCACAAGAGTGAGTTCAATTCCAGGGCCAAATAGGACTAGAGTGATAGTTTTGGGGGTTTTACCAGTCTCTATCAGACCAGTAACTCTCATCTTTTTATGATTTTGAGTTTTGTTCCACATTTTCCTCCCACTCTATCCTATTTGACCTCTTTCCAAGTGATTGACAGTGGTACCATCTAGTTCCTCTGGTCTTAGGGTCATGTAGGCTGAGGTTTGCTTGGTCCACTAGTCCCTTGGATTAATTGTTTCCTTGTGTCTTTGGTTTTCTTCATTCTTCTTTGCTCCAGATGAGGAAAGACCATCATTGCATCTTAGATGGCTGCTTGCAAGCTTTTAAGACCCTGGTTGCTACTTACCAAAGTAGGATGTAGCACAATGTTTTTGTGTAGTATGTTATGAGCTGAGCTTGATGTCTCCCATGACCATGGTCCTGAGCCCACAGGCTCAACAACTTGCTCTCTCAGATTGGTTGGTTATGGCTAAGAAGTTACCATAGCTATGCCCTCTCTTAGCTCTATTACATATATGGACATTCTTATAGCACATATAAATATGTATGTAGAAATATCATCTGCTAGACTTAGCAACCAAATACCTCAAACCACTATACCACTAGAGCTCCTGTAGCACATGCAAATACATGTATAGAAATACTATCTGCCATGCCTGTCTATATATGGTCATGGTTATATTGCCTTTTGCCTAGGCATACATGATCATCCAGCCTGTCTGCCTGTGTATCCACCTGTAGATTAATGTTTGTTACTACTGATAATAGGCTGGTGGTTCAAACCCACCAGCCACTCCTCGGAAGGAAGATGGGGCAATCTACTTCCGTAGTGATACTGCCTCGGAAACCCAA